>NC_141697.1:919751902-920437109 GCF_964263255.1 Lissotriton vulgaris
TTAGAGCCCAGCAGATAACCTATCTAAAGTCATACTGAGTTTGAATTATGTTTTCGTCTGGAAGAAGGAAAGCAATTGCTTCATGAATCGAGCTAAAACCGAGATCCTTCTCATGAGAGCAACTGACCCCGATTTATCACTATTTTACTGACCCTCAGCCCTCGCAATGCACTAGCCTATTTCTCAGCCTACACTTCGCTCAATATATCTTCTAGCCCAACCTTCTGACTCATCTCAAACTTCTTTCTACTCTCCTTCTAATGCACTACCCTATCTCTCATCCTATACATCTATCAATATATCCTCTACATCCACTCTCTCATTTATCTGAAACCCCATACCACTACTATGATCGCCAAAATAACCCTTTCTAGACTCTCTCCTGCTCTACCCCTCCTTGCATCATCTGACACCTCTTTTCACTACACCGATCCCCTAAAACAAACCTTTCTAAACTCTCCCCTCTGACTCCTTCCCTCCAAAAGTCCTTTTTACTCACCCAAAAGCCTCTTCCTACTGCTAAGACCTAAAAAAAAACCTTCACTCTTTTATCCCTCCACTATCCTTTTCAATCAAAATTAACAGACTAACATGTTCACTTCTCAAATTCCATATTCCATATTCAACTATACTAATATACTGCCCAAATAAATGAATAACATATCTACTACTCAAATTACTTCATATTTATACTATACTAATTTTCAACACTAATCCTTTATGGGTTCCGGAGTGGCGTGCTACTCGCCAGAAAAGCGCTTCAACACCCATCAGGGGTAACAAGTGCTATATGAATGCAAATCTTTCTTCCCCTTTTATCCTTCCGCTATCCTTCTCACTCCAAGTAACAGACTAATATCCACCGCTGATATTACCTCATATTTCACCATATTAATTCACCACTAATCCTTTATAGGCTTCCTGAATAGCGTGCGTCAACAAGAGATAAATAAATACAAACCTTTGTCCTCCTCTATCCTTCTGCTATCATTCCAAATCCAAATAACTGACTGACCTATCCACCACTTAAAATGTACTTGCATGTTTCACTATACTAATTCAACACTAATCCTCTACGGGTCCCGGAATAGCGTGCTACCCGCTGAAAAAGCGCTTTGACGCCTCGTCAGGGGTAGTAAGCGCTATATAAATGCAATTACAATACAATACAATCTCTAAATGTAAGAAATCGGTGGATTTTCTTTGAATCAGACCAATACTTTCTTTCTTTAATAAAAAAAAATTGTCATTGGGTTTTACGTAGCAGAACCCAAGCATAGAAGGCAAGATAAGAACTTCATCAGACAAAAAAAAGAGAGCAGCATAAATGAAGAAATTGCCAAATAATACCATACATATTAAAAATAAAAATCAGATCAGAAATAACCCATAAAATTAAACACATGGAAAATAGATAGGTGGGGAAGAAGCAGAACGGATCCATTGAAAAAAACACCTAAACAGCTATAAGCTAAGATAATTACTTTCACCCTCAGAGCAAACAGAAAATGAATCTCCAGCTCTCCTTACTCCACAAAATCCTGCTATTATTCCAAACTGAACAGGAGGGAGTCCTGGCAAGAGCTTTGGTCAAGGCATTTCGGCACTATTGTAGCTCTTTTACATTGGCCTCCTGAAGGACCCTATCACTTGGCCAGAACTTACCTTCCACAAGCATGACCACATCAAACCCCCACAAAAAATCTATCCACTGGCTTCCAGTAGCAGCTAGGATTAAATTCAAGGTCCTTTGCAGCACCAAGCGAGCACAAGGGGCAAAGACCAAGATCTCTGCTGAAGCTCATACCCCATTACAAACCTTACATAAATCCCCATTCGGCATCTACTCATCTGATCGCATGACAAACCTACGCAATGATGAAACATAGGGACAGATCCCCGGGAGTTCCAGGAATAAGAATGTGGAATGCCCTCAACCACCACCCGATATCTGAACGCAGAACATATGAAAAATTAATTATTTAGACTTCCCTTCAATTAAACAATGCATGAAGGAAGAACATTGTAATTGGCTACCACTCTTCGAATCAAATTTCATTGCTAGATAAGTCATCTTTATCTATGTTCCATTATAATTAAAGCTAACGGTCTAAGCAACCTGACAGCTACCATAATCCTAAAAAACATAAATCAATAAATAGTTGCCTAATGGCTAAGAAGGGCTCTCTAGTTTTCTTAACTTGTCAGTAGTAGCTGTTTTCAAGCAGTAAATGCCTAACACATGATGGGAAATAGTGTGAAGCTTGTGTACCATTGGCTATGACAATCAGTAAAGGTCAGTGACCAGCTAGAGACATTGCTGTTAAAAACAATATAGCAGCAACAATAGAGAAGTTACAAATGTGAACATTGGTGAAAACTAGATGTTTCTAGCCCTTATACTTCTTAAGGTAGGACACAACAAGCTTTACAGGAGCATAGCATAGTTGAACAAAGATGGCAGTTGTTGAATGCTGCTGTGTTAGCAGATGACATAGTCTTCGTGGTCTAAGAATCACTTTGTGCCAACAAAGTCTATGAAAAGATCAGGCTTCAGGTCTTCAGAAAAATATTTCAATTGAGCTTTTGCCTTTCCTTGTAGCAACACCGGGCAGGGGTTGCAGGCAGAGCCGACTAGCCTTACCGGGCATCCGGCGTTTTCCTAGGAGGCTGGAGGGGTGGTGGCCGATTTTGCAGCAGTGGGGGCCGATTTTGTTACTATGGGCCGGTTTGCAGCGGTGCGGCTATATCGTCAACCAGTAACAAAAGAGGCAGGGGGACTGGTCCGTCAAAGTTGCCAGGGCTGCTTTGGTTTCCCAGTCTGGCCTTGGTTGCAGGGGACCTTGGTTTTCAGCCAGGGTTTCAGCCAGGGTTTATCACTGGACCTGGTACCACGGTTACCTGTTGCTTGACAGTTGTGCAATTTTGGGTGGAAGTGGAATGAGTGCACCTAGGAAAACAAAATGGAGGTCTGGCCCCCAGATGTATGCCAGCAGCACAATAATTAATTAGCACAAGATAATGTTGGTGGCAGCAGAGTCACTGTTTGTGAAGATCATGTGCCCTTGCCGTCATCTTCTGGCCAGCCTGGTCGGTACGGCAGGTTCTAACTCCTATTTAAAATACCAGCTACATAGTGCTAGTACTTTTCATCTCTGTAAAGCTAGAAAAGGGTCCTATTACCAAACAGAAAAGGCCTTTACATAAAATCTTAACCAACCAGCCACTCAGAGGAGTGGGCATTTTTGGGGGCTCCCTTCACGTGTTAACTGGGAGAAAAAGCCATAGTGTGTCATGATGGGCCTAAGCTAAAATCGAAAAATCAAATGCTTCTGTGGCCAGCAAGGGCCCTTGAAGTAGCTCAAGGGCCAACATAATCACATCCCCGGAGTAGCCATCTATAGCGGAGTCTCAGTAATGCCAGCATGCATGCCTCGCATAATAATGTCACCCATATATTACTTTAATAAAGGAAATTCCATTTTACTGTATACTTGTGGTGGGGAGGTCTTGTTACTGAGGACTTGATGGAATATGAATAGTAACACTAGGTAGATCACCCCAGGGGGACAGTGAAGATGCTGTGTCCCAAACCAATATATATTGCCACTAATCAGGCAGTCTAGCAGGCAAAGTCAGTTGCTCCTTTGAGAATGGGGAAAAGGACACTTTTGCTCTTCCCATAGCCAGCCAGAGCCCATAGTTTGCTTGTCAAGCACTTAGGGCTTGATTACAGGGCTCGGCAGTGGCGGTCTCCCGACCGCCCTATTACAATAAGGGCGGTTGGACTGCCATTGCCCCCCTGAAGCTGCCATTCCTTGGCAGTGGAGCAGTGGTGTAGAGGCAGTAATATGCTTGGCGAGACCATCATGGTCCTGCCAAGCATATAACATATTTCCTTTCTGCCACGGTTTTCATGGCAATTCCACCGCCATGACAAGTGTGGCGGAGAAAAAACAAAGGAGGCCCTACAGGGCCCTCTTGTGCCTCTGCGCCCTGGGGTACATGCAAGGTGTCACAACATGTGCCCCCCTGTGTGCATGCACACTAGTTCCTGCACGGCATGGACTTTGCAGTACAGGCCATGCAGGAACTGTTTTTGGCAGTGTCCATTTTCAGGGCACCGCCGTGGGAACATAGAAAAAAAAGCCCTCCAGAAACGAGAATAACTTGTAATCTGGGCCTGACCACGGGTATGGCGGTGCTGTGGTGGGGTGGACCCGGTGCCGCACCGTCAAAGTCGTAATCAGGCCCTAAGTGTTTGCATTGGCCTGGAATCTAGGGTCACAGGCAACCAGGTGAAAAACATTCAGATGGAACATTTCAGGGAGGAAACAAAATAATGTAGTGTTTGACGTGTATGAGATAATGATCCCAACATCTGACTGTAGATCTATCCACGACAGATGTGGCAACTGTCACCCTTCACAGCTCTTTGGAAGTGAAAAACCTGTCCAATCGAAGCTGGGCTGAAAATGCACCCACTGTCTGTACTGGAATGGGACTGCTATGGCCCCTGCAACCACCATCACTCTCTGCACAACGCAATAGCAGTCCACTATAAAGAAAACTCAAGTCTCCATCCGCAGAAGTGATGATCAAAGATGAAAGATCTGTTAAAATGTAGTTCTGTGTCTTGGTAGATGCACTGAATCAATATTCTTCATGAGTCAATAAGAATATTTGCACCTTGGCACTGACTTCAAACTAAAATGCTCAAACCCGCCCTAAGAGGCACTCAACGACCTTAAAATGCATTAAAAATTCTGAAGACTTAGTCCTGGATTTCTGATTCATATGTGCTGATCACAAGATGATGGGTCTCACAACTTACTGTAGAGGGACAAAGGCACTGAACTGTGATTTGGGAAGGGCCCCATCATTCCACTCACTCATCAGCCCACGATGATGACAGTGCACAGCTGGAGCCCCCTTATGGGGATCCTGGGTGGGAATGCAGAGGAGTCCCAACCTGGTCAGGAGGCAAGAAAGACAGAGTGGAGTCTTCTTTTTCAACATGATAGTTTTTTTAACCCAAGTGATCAGCACTCAATATAGATTCATTTTTAAACAAATGATTGTACATTCCAGATAACCTGAGTCAATTAATGCACAGACTTCATTCAAATGTGTTTAAATGAAATCTTTCTTCATAATCCTTTAGTAATGTTCTTCTTTCACCCAACACGTTTCGTCTCTTCCCGGATGCTTCTTCAGGGCTTTACAATGTTCTCCCTCCCGTACTTGTTATACATAGATAAAATCTTTCATGTAGGAAGCAAGCTTGTTCTCTTTAGTTTTAACCATAGATTGTGCATGTAATGTTCTTAAGGTGTATTCAGAGATGTTTATCTTCAATATATCCAGTTCTAGCCCAAGTTGGCATCAGAATCTCAATCAGTTTTCTTTACATCTCCTGCGGTATACTGGACATCAGTTTAAAAAAACATATATAGATAAGAATACATTATACAAATGTGTAGGTCACAGAATATAGACAATAGAAATGTATAGGTTTAGTACTCTTACTTCTTATCTACTTCTCTTGATGATTTATATCTATTCAACATGTCAATGTTGAGAGAACAATAGTAAATCTTTACTTATCTATCAATAATTCGATTAATGATATTGAGGTAGTCACTTTTTCTGGACACAATATTATGGCAGGATGATAGTTTGTCACACAATACTGTGACATACATCCCACCTGGAGTAGCATAATGTATAAACCTCCGGAACAGTCAGTTTGGCACCAATAAGAGAATTTGCCAGGACAGCTGCCTGCATTCAGTCACTGTGCTCGAAGGCATGGCTCCTCTCCAGGGAGGGGGGGTGGCTTGTAAAAGAGGAAGAACACCAGTCATGAAATCCCTTCATGAGCCAGAGATTTCGCCTGTCCGGTTTCTCATTTCCTGATCCCTATGCTGCATAACCATAGCCAAAGTCATAGCAGATGTGATGGTTTTTTCCTTCTCCGACCTATGGTTCTACTGTTAAACAGCTCCAGTAAGGGACCACCGGTGTCTGACCCAAAATAAATTGTTCAGGTTTGAGGGGTGACAAACTGTGACCCTACAAAAACTAAAAAGTTCTGATTTATGAAGGCCCATATTAATTTTCAGTGGCTTGGTAGCACTACTCTCTTGTTCGTGGTGTTTACAATCCATAGCGAGCATGAGCGGACGGGGCGCTTGTGTTGAGTGTCTCTCATATGGGATACATTTGTTGTCATGAATGACGCCTGGAGAAGTGCTGGAATTATGCAGTGAGACCTTCTCGCTGCAGCTTATGTGCTTTGGTGTCCATGCAGTTAAGACGGTAGAGTAGAGACTGGGATCGGGGGCAAGTTGCAGGTATGTAGGTGCAGATGCAGTGGGAAGGACCGACTCTCGAAGAGCTGTCACTGTTAGATGAAGTTGCTTCGTAGACCCCCACCTTTGGGTTAGGGAATGAACGGAGATACTTTGTCGAGAGTACTCATTGGTGCTAAACAGAAATATTGTAATTTCTCACCTGTAAGGTTGCCCGTAAACTGGTGAATTTTGAGGGATGCATATCTGTAGTATTGGGACGCGCCACTAGACCCCCAACAGTGTTGATGGGACAGTCATCCAGCCACAAGCCAATGCCTACATCCAGTGTGACCATATAAGTAGTTGTTTTTTTAGATATCTGTTCTTTGACTGGAATAGAAGAAGATCTGCCTGGCCTCTGACTTGAATTGTCTGCCCAGCAGAAAAGGTTGTCTGAAGATGAGAAGAACGCCTCAGCATGAGGAAAATATGAGATTCACTCTAAAACCACTCAGCTTGGTACTGTTGCTGCTGATACTGAACCCGTTCTGTTGCTTTGATGTGAGGACATTTCTTGCAAAGTCATTGTACCAACAAAGAACCCGTGATGTCATGTCACTTCTGGTATCCCTGGATTTTTTTTTGTAATTTGACATCTATGCATGCTGAGGTGGCAGCCCTATGGTGATGTCACTCGGTACTGTGTTTGGAAGGAAATGTCCACTGTTGCTTGCGAAGAGATATGCGTTGCCTTTGCCGGAGGCAAACTAACACTAGTGTGTGTCTGTGTGTGTGTGTGCACACTCGTTCACAAGGGCATGTATGTGTATACTCCTCACTATCTCGCTTTGCACCTGCCTTTAGTGTGCTTGTACATTGTGTGGTGGTGAACCTTAAGGAAACCACTTCAATGCACAAAAGACAATACTAATGACACATAAAGAGGCATGTGTGACTGGCAAACCACATTTTATGTATTTTGGCCTAATTTAAAAAAATGTTCACAAAAAATGTAGTGACAATATGTAATTCAGCACACCCTGGTTGCTAAAAGTGATGTCTTCCTAACTGGCATGTAACAGATTCTCTGACTGACGTTGTTCGTCGTTTAAGAGGCAAGAATTCATTATGCGAAAAAACAGACATTGAGAAGACATGCATTTTATTTAAGAATATGCTATGACAGTTACACATTTATACGTCTCCTGGAAGTGATGGACCACAAAACAGTGAAGACAAGGTCTTCTGTAATTTGCTATCAGAATATTGGTACGTTTGACTTTTCGATAAACTCTCTCAGGGGACAGGTGACACATATAGATAGATGGATGGATGGATGGATGGATGGATGGATGGATGGATGGATGGATGGATAGATAGATAATGATGCTTGGTATCCACTTCAAGATGCGATGACAGTGCTGACTGCTGTCTTCACGTAATGTCGCCTGACACTGACTTATTGGGCGCTAAGAGTGACTTATGTCATGATTTAAGATATGTCATTACCTTTTGGGCATAATTTAGTAGGCGCTCCAAACAGTAATATTTTGTATTATAATGAATACTTTTTGTTTGGTGTAAGTTACTAGGCATTTTAGTGAACCTGCTTTTGGGCCAGGAAACGCCATACTACTGTGGCTACCATACATATATATATTTGTACAAGTGCTGCCATCCTGAAAACTTGCACATTTACATCTGCCAGGGGTAAGATAAATGTGTGTCCAGAATGGGAAACGGGAGGGAACACTCACAATATTCAAATGTAGAGCAAATAAGGTTAATCAGTACAAACGAACTAATATATTTTGTTTAGCTTATGGAAAATGTATATTTCGAAATCCCTGTGCGTTTCCACATTTAAAGACTCTTTGGAGCACTGGAAGAGTCCCAGCTGCCAATGTGCTTTCCTGGAATCCATAGTGAATTTCACTTAATTTAGAAATGTACTCAAAATGTTGTCGTAAATCTACATGAGTACATTCCTTGTTACTCTGTTGAATAAAGAATGAGTATCATGTTACATCTCATGTGGGTAGATATTGATAACTCCATCTCTTCCAGATCCCCACATGGTGACTATCTTACAAGTGATATTACTAGTCATGCATATAGGTGAAAATAGACTCCATTGTGCGTTAAAAGGTCACTGCAAGTCACCAAGGAGTTTGTGACCAGTTATGAGAATGAGGCCAAAGGTACAGTTCTTTCACAGAGCTACCTAACATACAAGCCCAAAGTTCAAATCCATGCCTAATTTTCCTAATGACATTTGACTTTGGAAATTAGTTTTATACCATATCCTTTTATGTACATTTATCTCATGTTGATATCCTGAAAACTTGAAGGCTTTTCTAGACCTATTTTGGACACCCCCAAAAGGCCACAGACCTCTGCTGTGGCTTGCAATATCTTTTTAAGATATGCTCTGTGGCCCTTTATACTTTACAATACATGGCTATGTAATACTATCTCCCTGAAGAACATACCTATAGCTCTTCTGGATGCAGATATTCTACTTGTAGTTATGTTTTTTTAAGAATTGTAGAATACATTTGGAGTCTGTATTTTAAAAACAAACATTGGCAAAACAATAGGCCTTGCTTTTTTAATACAAATGCCAGACTATTGACTCTGTCAATGCTTGTTTGTGAATCATTGCTAAAACAGTAAGAGGGGAAAAAAGAGGTTTCAAAATGCTGGCGGCGAAGGAAACACATATCTTAAGTTGTTTCAAAATGTTTGATTTAATTATGTGTTTACATTTTTTATAAACAGCACTGTTTATTTTTCAAATACTTTTGTTGCAGGAACCTGAAAATAATATTAAAAGGCTGTTGCACATGGCTAAGCTCAACACAACAGATGTCCAAGGTCTTGAATAGGAAGTGTCAAACGTTAAAGAAAAATGCTTGGCAAGGCTTATTATAATTCCCACAGGACTCTCAAATGTAACAAATGCTCTGGCCATTTTCATGCTATCCAGCAGCCCAGGGAGCAGATTTATGGGTCTGCAGGAGAAGAGACACCTCTTTTCAGTTATGCTAAGTACACCTTCTGCTTCAACAACAGCTGAATAAGTGCAGCAGCTGACCCCTCCTCTAGTGCCATAAATGCTGCCTTTGTGTGTGGAGGCAGGGACTTTCATGCAACATGAGGTATGTAGGAGATAAAATTAAAATACTCTGATTAAGTATGCCCTTTTATCAAATTCCCACAAAAATATAACAGTTTCTGTGCTTTTACGAATGACCTGGCACTGGGAGTAGAAGGGAGTAGCATTGATAGGGTCAGGGGTGGGGATGCAAGGGTGAAGCAGCATGTGAGGGAGAGAGCAATAAAATGCATGCCCTTCCATGGAGTGCTCGGAGAGAAAGAAAAAAGTAGTTCCCTGATGTGAGCCTTTGAGGTAAACATGTCATCCAAATAAAAGGATTATAAACAAGCTATGCTCCAGGGGAGGAAGAAACACAAGAAAAGGGAGGAAATCCACAGGTGCGGCCGGTACAGGTAAGAGCAGCGGGGTGGGGAGAAGTCGACAGATGACGGGATAGGGAAAATAAAATGAAATAAATAAACAAATAAAACCACTTACCTTGCGCTTGCCGAGTCGGCAATGCGGTGAGCATAAAGTGAGTGGTTTTATTTATTTATTTACTTAATTTGCCCTATCCTATCATCTGTCGACTTCCCCACCCCTTGCCCAACCCCCGGCCCACCTCACCGCTCTTACCTGCACTGGCCGTGCCTTGAAATCCATTGAATAAGAAGCAAAAAAATTACATTGACAAGAAAGCCAGTCAATGTCAAGTAATGGATTGACTCAAAGCCCACTCAAGGAATTGTTATGGTACACAATTGGTCTTTGGTAACAGACAGTTGAAAGTTGTCTGCTGGCGAGACCTAAAAAACAGGCTAATGTACTATATATATTTTGAGAAAACATACTTTGAGCATTTTGATCTAAGTCATGATAGAGGGGGCTTTGCATTTTAGAATGTGTTATAGTATGTAAGTATGTGATTGGTGTTCTCAATTTAACTCCACCATGCAATATAAGAGCATAAAGCCATGAATGCATCATTGTCAGTCTACGACTATCAATCTCCAGCGTGAAGGAAAAAGGGAAGGGAGCTCAAAATCTACACTTCCTTCAAATTGTTTACGTTTCGGTTGTAATATACACTAGAATGCTGCTCAGGGGCGGCTTCTCAGAGGAGCGTCGCCCCACTGCTTTCTCGCAGTGCGAGAAGCAGAAACATAAAAATGGTAAAACTACCATTTCATGTTTCTGCTTCTTCCACTACGAGAAAGCAGAAGGGTTTAGTTGGGGGCGGGCGTGTCTGCTGGAGGGCAGGAGAGGAGTGGCTTGCCCGATACTGCGGGCCCTGACGGTTTGGTCGGCCCTCTGGGGCCGACCAAACCAGTCATGTGCACTCTCCCTTTTCTCCATGTAGGCTGCATGCAGCCTACATGGAGAAAATGGCCTCCCTATAGGCTCCTGGCTGGGCGCCGTCCTCACCAATCACAACGCTGCTATTGCAGCATTGTGATTGGCTTAGGTAAGAGGAGGGAGGCTGCCTGCTTCCTGTTCCCACGGGACCCAGCAAGGAGCTGAGGTGGCACAGGACCCGGGAAGGTACGTTTATTAATTTTTTTAATTAAATTTCCCCCCCACCCGCGTGAACTCCCACACGACCCCTCACCCACGATTCATGCCGGTCGCGACTGATGCTGCTTTCTACACTCTGTGCTGACTCTGGCCGCAGACATTGTGATGTCACTACTCACATGTAAGAAATCATTACTATTCAATTTGGAATCTATAGCGCAAACAGTCCTTATGCAAGTTGAGATGAGGGAGACACAGAATCCATATCCTCTATGAGACGGGTTGTAATACTATTTCTTGTGCTGACGGACAGATTGCATACTTTTTCAAGTCTCTCATTCCATAGTATTGTTCGAGTCACTGCAGTTGCCCAGTGCTCTGATGCACGACCTGACGTTGCACGAGCTCAACAGAAACACCAAGGGTCAAATTTATCAAAATGTCATGCTACGCAAAGCAGCAGGACAACTTGCTGTGCTGCGCTGTGTGACAGGAACAGAGCAGGAATGTGCCTTAGCTATTAGGATAAGACTCACTCCTGCTCTAGCCTTGCGCTGGCGCACTAAATGCTGCCTAGCGCCAATGCAGGCACTCGAGCGGCCATGTTGCAGCTGTGCCTATGTTACAGACAGGATTGTTTCATCCAGGAAGGGACGCTTTCCTGCACAAAAACAATCCATAGAGGCAATTTCCTCTTTCTGTGTGTGCTGCAGAATGCAAAAATTAAGATATTTCTCCTTATTACACCTCTGCTTAGGTGTACCATTTTGAGCAATTCTAGGTTTACTACCAATGGTACATTTGGGATTGCATCAATTCAATTCAATTTCAATTCAAAAGTCTTTATTTCGATAAAAATCATAAAAGACACATTAACAGGACAATTTACATTTATGGCTGATTAAAACAAATCCAGCAGCAAATAGCATCCAAAAGTCAATCTCCATCGTTAAAAATATAAATAAATAATTAATAAAATAGTGGTGGATTTTATGACCAGTTTAAATAGAATCCAACTTTTCAATGTATTAAAAAATTCAAATTATTTAAAAACACAGAGATAATTCCAACTCTGTATTGCTCTAAGACAGTAAAGTGACAAGTGCAATTTTATGTATTGCATCAAAATCCATGGGTGAATGCATGAGAATGCCAATGCTGCACCCATGGATTGCCTTCCCAATGCAGAGTAACGCAAGCCCGTGACTTGCGCTGCCTTGCATTACTCTGGATTTACTAAGCCCAGCAGAGCCACACAAGGTGGCTTTGCTTGGTTTAGTTACTCTTCCTTAAGCCCTTGTGTTGACTTGTGTCACCTTGCGGGACGCAAGGTCAACGCAAGAGCTTAGTCCACCGGGCCCGAGTATGGAAACCGTTCCTGCTTTACGAGATGAACATGCATCTTGATTATAAGATAGACATGTTGAGAGATCTCAATTTTTCAGCCAAGGATGCCCTTCCATGTTGTGTGTTGCACATCATGTGATTTATGTCTGCGTTGAAGTTGCGGTGCACTTATGCGCTGTAAGGGAGTGCTGCTTAGTGCACCTCTCAAGGCTGTGAATATCGACTTCTCATTAACTCACACTTTGAGTGATGTCTGACATTATGTAAAACATATCCTTGAGTACACCAGTTACCAAGTTTATCTGCACTTTGGAAAGAATTTAAACTCTAACGCATATCTTTGCTTGCTGGTAATCAGTTAATTTATACTAAGGGTGTAGTTAATGATTATGAATTCATTTTAATTGTTTGAATATCTCATGTGGTAGCCTTGCCTGTAAGGTAAATGTTACTCGAACCACATGATTTTTGTGAAATAGCCTAGGACAAAGAGGGGTATATTTACAATAAAGTGGCGAAACCTGTTGGTAAGCCAAGAAGGCTAACGAGGCGGTTCTTCACTTTAGAAATGCAGGGCGGCACCATATTTACAAGAATATGGTGCAGCCCTGCGATCCCCCTGCGCTGGCGCTACATGCAGCAGCCTAGAGCCAATGCAGGCACCCTTGCACCATAGTGCAAGGGTGCCTGTGTTGAGGGGAAGATTGTTTATGTGCAGGAAGGTGTCCCTTCCTGCACATAAACAATCTTGAAATGCTGTTTTGTAACTTCTATATGTGCTGCTTAATGCAGCACATATAGAAGTTGCAAAACAGGATTTATTTTTTTTAAATGATTGTTTATGTGCATGAAGGGGGACCTTTCGGCACATAAACACCATAGTCAATTTGCTGTTTCTATGTGTGCTGCACAAGGAAACAGAAAAAACTAGGAGAAATAAAGCATTTCTCCTCATTTCGCCTGTTCAACACAAGGTTTTCCCTGGTCTTAATTTTGGTGCTGCCTACAATTCATGCTGCCCTTGTAAATAGGAGGCAGCGTCAAAATAAATGGGTGTTGCAGTGTAACACCCGCCGCAACACCCGTTGCCCTCCCCTTACACGCTAAATACAGCGTGAAAGTGTGCCTTATTTACAAGGCAGCGTTAAGCCACATTAAGTAAATAATGCGAGGCCCCTATCGCCACCACAACGTCACAACGGCGATAGGGGCTTGTAAATATGCCCCTGGGTGTCTTAATGTGCCCTGAGTGCTGCTGTTGTGCGACTTGGCAAAGTGGTGGTGGGACGTGTGGTACTAAAGGGAAGATAACGCCTTTACCTATTTTAATAACTGCTATGACGTAACTTGATGAAGCCATGGTGAGCTGCATGGCACCAGAGGCAAGATCACATTTTCCTTGTCTCAATCCGCCCTTAGAACTACTGTTGCACAACTTTGTAAAATGGTGGTGAGCGGTGTGGAGCTGAGGGTAGAACAGGCCTTTACCTGTCTACTAATCGCCTTGTCGCGGTCACCTGCGGCGCGCGCACCACGGGTGCCTCCTACAAAGAAGCGATTCCTAGGCACCTGATGGGGCAGGAGAAGAAGGCCAAGGCTGGGACCAGAGCAGGCTGGTCTGTGGAAGCCCTCTTGCCTCTCCGGGCCAGGCCGTGGGAGCCCGCCAGCTGCCATGTCTGCTGTATCCGTTACAGGAAGGGCCGGGAGATTAGGGCTCATTAGTCTCGTCAAGATCACGGCTCGTTTCCTCTCCTAATTCCAGAGGCAAACTTGAAAAGGGACCAAGAAACAAAGGGGCAGATGTATCAAGAAACCATTTTGCACTTCTCAAATAGCGATTGTTAAGGAATCGCTATTTGAGAAGTGCAAAATGGTATGTATGTAGAATTTCGTTATTTTTTAGCGATTCCTTAAAATTCCTTAATTGCGATTAGCAAATTGCTAATCGCAATTAAGGAATCATTTTCCCATTCATTTCTATGGGCCAGGAGGCCCATAGGAATGATTGTGCAATAATTCTCAAATTGCAAATTCGCAATTTGCTAATCGCAATTTGAGAATTATTTCAAGGGTGCAGGGGTGTCTCATGGACACCCTGCTGCACCCCTGAAACTTACATATGTGTGCATATGGCACACATACATGCCCTATGGGCATGTATGTGTGTCACATGCCACCTTCAAAATAGTCATATTTTCTATTTTAAAAGGATTTCGCAAATTAACACGAACCTCAAATTGGTGTTAATTTGCGATTCCTTAACCCGAATTCGCAATTTAAAAAAGTTTCATACATGCCATTTAAGGAATAGCAAAATTGCGATTCCTTAAATGCATAAGCAAAATAAGGAATCGCAATTTTTTGCGATTCCTTATTTTGCTAATGTGTGA
This sequence comes from Lissotriton vulgaris, assembly GCF_964263255.1. Taxonomy (NCBI): domain Eukaryota; kingdom Metazoa; phylum Chordata; class Amphibia; order Caudata; family Salamandridae; genus Lissotriton; species Lissotriton vulgaris. The sequence goes on from NC_141697.1 coordinate 919,766,551, forward strand.
TACATCCCAAAAGATGCTAAATGTCCGTTTGCGATTCCTTAAGGCCGAAATTCGCAGAATTTCGGCCTTAAGGAATCGCAAAAGGCTTGATACAGTATGTAATAACTCCCTTCCATTACTGCTGTGTCTTGTGTGAGCACACAGTGCTTCCGCCTGCCCAGCACACTCCACCTCTGCAGTTACTGCCTGCCTGCCCACCCTGTCTGCCCCTTTCTAGCTCGAACAGATCAATTTTGCACTATCTGCCTTTCTGCCCCTGTGCTCAATTCTTAACTAGATTCTCACTTTCTCAGGAGTGTCCTGGAAAGCTGTGCAGCACTAACAGCATAGTGTACATGACATAATTCTCCCTTGGTGGGAGTGCTTAGGAGGAGGAGAGGTGCAGCTTCCTCAAGAAAAGTTTGGAAAATGTTGCTTCATTTTGACTTCATGGTCTACAGTAGTACTGAAGAGAGTTATTTTGCTCCAGCCACAAAACAGACACAGCTAATAGCAGCCCTGCATTACAAATAAACCATTGGCAAACCCAATAGGTCTCACCTGTGAAAGAGCTATTGGCTTTGCCAATGTGTCTTATCCATGTTGTATCAGTTGTTGAACACAGCTAAAATTTAGTGGCATAGACGAAAGTGGTGTGGAGTGGAGTAGAGTGTTGTAGAATGGAGTGGCGGAAAGTGAAGTGTTATGCAGTGTCACGGAGTGGCATAAAGAGTTGTGGATGGCGTAAAGTGCTGTGAAGTGTTGTAGAGTGGAGTCTACCAGAGTGGAGTGGCATAGATTGTTGTGGAGTAGAGTAGAGTGAAGTAGACTGGAGTGGCATAGAGTGGGGTGTCGTGGAGTGGCATAGAGTGGACTGGCGAGGGTGTCTTGAACTGTCGTGGAGTGTCATAGAGTAAGGTAAAGTGGTGGGGCATAGTGTTGAGGGGCCCAGAGTGAAGTAGAGTGTTGTGAAGTGGCATAGAGGTCGTAGAGTGGAGTGGCATAGAGTGGAGTAAAATGGTATGGAGTTTCGTAGAGGGAGTTGTTTAGAGTGGAGTAGCGTACTGTAGAGTAGAGTGGAGTAGACTGGCATAGAGCAGAGTGGCAGAGAGAGAAGTAAAGTGTTGTAGAGTTGCATACAGTGGAGTGAGTGTTGTAGAGTGGAGTGTCGTTGAGTAAAGTGTAGTAGAGTAGAGAGGAGCGGCATAGAGTGGAATAGAGCATTCTAAAGTAGAGTGGCATGGAGTGGTCTTGAGTGGAGTGGCATAGAGTGGTCTCAAGTGGAGTGGCGTAGAGTGGCATACCGGAGTAGAGTGTATCAGTGTGTCTTAGAATAGAGTGGAGTAAAGTGGTGTGGAGTGGCCTAGAGGGGTTGTTGTAGAGCGGAGTAGAGTGTCATGAAGTGGAATGGTGTAGACTGGAGTAGAGTGGAGTAGAGTTTCATAGTGTGAAGTAAAATGTCATAGAGAGGAGTAGAGTAGAGTTGAGTGAAGTAGAGTGGAGTGGTGTAGTATAGAATGGTGCAAAGTGTCAGAGTGGAGCGGCATATAGTGGAGTAGAGTGGCATAGAGTGGTGTAGTGTTGTATGGTGTAGAGTGGAGGGGCATAAAGTTGAGCAATGCAGAGTAGAGTGGCATAGAGTGGAGGGGCGTAGCATGGAGTGACGTGTCGCAGAGTAGAGTGGCGTATCGTAGACTGGTGTAGCATGGAGCGGCATAGAGTGGAGTGGCATAAAGTGGCGTGCATAGAGTGGAGTGAAGTGGCGTGTCGTAAAGTGGAGCCTTGTGTCATCGAGTGGTTGTCGTAGAGAGGAGTGGTGTAGAGTGGATGGCATAATATAGAGTGGAGTATCATAGAGTGATGTAGAGTAGAGTGGCATAAAGTAGAGTGACGTGGAGTGGGGTGTCGTAGAGTGGGGTGGTGTGGTGTGGTGAGTCGTAGAGAGAGAGTGGAGTGGCATAGAATGGAGTGGGGTTTCATAGGGTGGTGGAAAGTGGAGGGACCCAGAGTGGAGTCGAGTTTTGTACCTAATTCTTGCATACATATTTTTGTGCATTTCGTATTTGTGAATGTTTGTATGTATGTGTGTCTCTATGTATAAGTGATAGCATGTGGGAAAATGTGCACGTGTGTCCTTGTGTGCCTGTATGTTTACCTTTTCGTTTCTAGTAATACATTTATGAAGTTTAATTTTGGAAATTGGTATTAGTGTATGTCTGTGCGTGTGTCTGTGAGTTGGAGGTAAGGTAATGTGTGTGGTGGTGGTATGTGTGTCTCAGGGATACAGAGAGGGATGGGGGAAGAGAGAGGAGAGAGGGAAAATGAGAGAGAGGGTCACGTGCTGATCCCAGGGCGCACAACTGCGTGGGGTGTGCACAGCTGTGCAGGGCCCCGAAGATTTATGGTCGACTTTGGCTCCCAGGGCTCTAGCGGTATTAAACTGTGCGGAAAGGAGGGAGTCTTGAAATACAATATGAATAATCCCCGGATGTACATGCTCTGTGCTGTGTATTGCGTTTCCCGCGCAGCGCGAGCACAGTAGGTCCTCTGTCTCTGGAGAGAACGCCATTGTTTCCGACTCTGGGTCTCTGGATGGGGTCCTGGCACCAGGCCAAGATACCCGGGCATGCCGCGCCCTAAAGCTAGCACCCGATATTGCTGCCCACGCCGTGTGCCACATTACATCCTACACGAGGTTCACTTGTGCGACTTAATAGTTTAGATTGATCAAAGATTTGGTACATGGACCTGCTCGTCTACCTCTGTTCTGTTCGTGCTAGTCATCGACTCTGGAGAGTGAACACTCCATCTTCTATTGTGGTTGCCAGAGGTACCCAGGGAAAGATATGATGCAATGAGTTTTATTCTGGGTTTGACAACAGAAGTTTCCAAATTCTTGTCTAGAATAGGGCAATTGTAGCATCCTTTGATCAGGGTGGCTAGGCACCGCAGGCATACACTGGGTAGTGCAATGCCCACAGGGATCTATGCTACTCTGCAGGGCACCAGTCGTAGAAAAAGCAAGTGTCGGGGACGCTGTCACCGGAAGTGACGTCACGACCGGAAGTGACGTCATGAAAGGTGCCGAGCTCCTCGTCCCAGAGAGGCCAAAGAGTGAAGTCCAGCTGTTTGGCAGGGAGAATGGCGTCCCCCGGGTAAAATAAGTGGGGGGACGCCGTCCACCTGCGTGGTACCCCGACTCGAGCCCTGCTACTCCCCCTTACTAGGCAGGAAGGTGCAGCGGCCAGGGCAGCTGACTTCGGAGCGCAGGGTTCACGGTTCAATCCCCGGCTCTGGCGGCAGCTCAGCTCAGCACCATGTGACTCTGGGCAATAGCTCACTTAATTTCCATGTTGGCACCCAGCGCCTTGAGACCAATAAGGGTGAGTAGTTTGCGCTTCACAAATACGCATTTACTAAGAAACACATTATGGGTTAACCTGTTGCGTTCACTGTGATGCCAGGCTGGGGGCAGATTCTGGGCTGTTGGACGCTGGCAGGCTGAGTGGGATGAGAGCTAAAGCTGAAGTTGTTGCTCAATAGGACTTTCATTTACTTGGGACCACACGCTTGAAACCTGATTGCAAAACACTAGAACCACCAACTCCTCAAACACTCAAGTATTTATTTAAACGCTTGGGAATGGTTACATGTGCAGTATTTTTTTTAGAGTTTTATATAGCGCACCTCGACTCGAAGATCTGAGAGCCCTTTACATGAGCACCAGTTTTGTTACAGATGGACACATTCATTTTTTGAAGGCATGGGGAGATTAAGTGATTTGCCCAGAATCACTGAATGTTGAGAGTTGTAAATCACTGGATTTTGGGCGTTGTTGCCGAGACTCGAACCCGGTTCTCCAGCTTTGAGGTCGCCCACTCTAGCTGTAAGGCCACACCCTCTCCCCAGTATGCTCAGCATAATTGTATGCAAACTGATGTTTTGTCAATGCACTCTGTTGGGTGCAGCATTATAGGTCTATTGCATGAACACTTTTGCAAGCACCCTTGGACTGACCAGCAATGTATTTAACAATTAGGAGGCGTGGTTCGGAGCTATGTTGCTACTTTTGTAGGTGTATTTATAATGTTTGAGAGAAGACTAGTCAGTGAGAGCAGTATGCCACACTTGCATAATGAGGTGCATCTGTCTGTGGGGTGCCTCTAGAAGTGGGAAATGTGCATGGCACTGGAGAGCCAGAGAAACATGTCAGAAGCCATTATTATGCATTTGGCTGAATGCGCTGAGACTGCTCACGCACATGGCGCGGATGCCGCAGCTTGTTGTAGGGAAACGTGTTTGTTCATTGAGTAAAGATATATCTGAGGGTCTCACAGTTTAGAGGGTACTGAAAATCCTCCAGATTCCAGAAGAAACTCTAAAAATGCAATAAAATCCACCAGCTGAATTTCTTACACTGTAGTATGAGTTTGTGGAGGAAATTCAGCTGGTGGACTCCTCTCCATATTAAGATTTTTTCCAAGAAACTGTAGGATTTTCAGTTTCCTTCAATATCTAATGAGGTAACTTGACTGCTGCGGTTAACACCATCCATCGTATAATGAAATGTATCCAGCAGCATGCAAGTCTGTTGTGTTGTTAATTGTGGCTCTTTCTAACTTCTGGGAGTAGTCTGTTGAGCTATTCACGACTGTTGGAAGATATCTGTTGCCTTTGGACTGCATTGATTGCTTTTGGCAGAGTCTCAAACTCTTTCTGGAGTATATTAGTATATTTCTGTTGAAGTCATCTGCGATTGTTTGGATATTTCAGTAACATTTTGGGAGCTGGCTATAGATTTGGGAGAAATGTGTGCCTTTTAGATGAGGTCAGGAGATAATGACGAATGCCTCTGGCTGTTGAGATAAGCCAGTGATTACTAGTAGAACTCTTTGAGTGGATATCTGTTGTAAATATGAAGATAGATGACAGGATATTTCTAGTTGATTACATGTAGATTTATTGTAGGACACAGCTGAGTACACAACCTCGCCAGCTGACCAGACCATCAACTGACACAGGTAGAACAGCCTGGTACAGGTTAGAACACTTACAGGTATTCAGGAAAGCTGAGAAGGTGAAAACACTAAGGAAGGGCTAAAGACTACTGTCAGCCATATTACAAGAAGAATCAATGTACAACAGTATCCATCTGTGAACCATGTGCTTCCTATGTTTTTCACTGTTATGATTGTTCCAAATGTTATTAGCTCCTTGAAACCTGCTTATGTGTGTATTAACCTGTGGTAGGACAATGGTTGGACGCTATAACCCTGTAGAGAGGCAGTGGCTACAAAAGAATAGGATAATGTATTGCGTGTCCGGAAGACCTGGCGTGATCTCTGGGCTGTTGCGGTATGTGTTTATGGTCTACTGATTTTATGTAGTAGGTATCTATGTGTCTGCTACTTGTTGTGTATGTGGCCGTCCTGACAGCAAACAGGAGGCTTTTAGTTGCATGCCTAGTATATCTTTTACAACCTTTATTTCTAAATGAGAAAAAAGCAAACCAAAAGTAGAGAGAGTCATCTGTGGGTACCCAATGAAGGACAATTATAACTATATGTGGAATTTAGGTCCAGAAAGGCTATACCTTGGAAAGCAGAGGATGCCCGGGTAAACTATACCCCAGCAGATGCTTTTCTGTCCCAGGTGGGGGCAGGAGGAGTATGATAGAAGGACAGGAATCCTTTGCTCTTCTGTAAGGTGACTAGGAAAGTTAAGAATACAATCTCTGGAGTAGTTTAGTTAGTAGATTTATATAGTGCAGTTTATCATCCGTGAGGGTATCCAGGCGCTGTCCGTGGGCACGGGGAGATTGAGCGATTTGCCCTTAATCACGGGATGTTGCGCCGACGTCGAGTCTTGAACTCGGATCCCCAGCACCAGAGTCGGCAGCTCTGGCCCCTGCTCCACATCCTCTGACCTGCCATTGCCCAGTGCTGACATCTAGGTCTCCCAGGACTGTGTCCACTCTGCTGTATCTTAAAAAGTGAATTCTTGATAATGGGTGGACTCATACTCCCAAAGGGTGTCCCACCATCACATCATTTGGCACTATACATGACTGAAATCTGGGGGCTACTCACCTGATATCATTTTGATCCTAGAATGAGTATTTCTCGGGCCTCACCCCCTCCTAGACTATTTGCTTGTTGCACAGAGATCACTTCGCCAGTCTCCATTTTTCTCACCTTGGAAGCTGGCCTGTCTGTCTACCACATCTACCTGGTGATGAGATATGTACTGTTTGGTGAGAATTAGGTTCTGCCTAAAGGTTTGTGAGCTTCAGGCGTGAACTTCAGGCAGTTGTGCCTTCATACAGAGGCACTGTGCTTTCACTTGTAGAGATGACAGGACTCCAGATTTTAGGCAGTTGTATACCTGGCAGGGCCTGACTGGTGGTAGCGGGCTCCATGCTTTTTCCCGGTGGGACGGGAGAGTGGGGTCCGGTGTTGGACCCGTGGGGGCCGTCTTGGTATAGGGGCGGTTTTGCAGCTGTAATATCAGCCCCTTGTACCAAAATACCAAAACAGCAGCAGAAGTGTTTCCCACCAGCGATATAAGCCCCCCCCTTCCCCCCCTGCCAGCGCGCGCGACCAGTCCTACTTAATTGCCAGGGCTGGTTTGCGTTCCGAGTCCTGATTACTGATGTGACACAAACTCATAGTCAGGACAATTGATGGCATGGTGCAATGGTCATATGGACCCATAGGCTGGAATTTTAATAAGGGTCTATCCTTCTGGCAACATTTGTGTTTAGTTGGTATTTTACCCCCAAAAAAACAACAATGTAGTTTCTTGAAAATGCTTGCCTTCGGTGTGTGACTTCTGTCTCCTAGCGACAAAGTCTTCAAGAATACAACTGTATTTCAGAAGTCATCCTCAAAGTTTCGGACTTAGAAGTCAGTGAACTATTTGACACACTCGGTCAGTCCTGGTAACATTTTCAACTAACCGAACCTCATGGTGGACCTCGCTGTTTATGCGAAACGTCAGAGTTGGCGGCTATGCATGCATTCTCTATTACCTTGCCTGCTGTTAATATGAATGGATAGGTTAAAAAGACTCTGTGGCTTTCTTGGCTAATCTATAAGAGTGGGATCAGGAAGGCAAACCTTCACTACAATAGTAGTACTTACTTTTCAATTTTATTCTACATCAATCCTAAAATATTTTTTCTTGTAAAAAAAAATCTTAAAAGGCATAAAAGACCCATCAATACAGCAACTTCATAGCAATTAACTGTATATTAATGCCGGGGAGCCAAATATCAGTATTCTAGGACTTTTCACCCCGCTCCCGCCTCCCACCTTGATCCTCCCTCCCACGGACTTTAAAGGCCTGCCCCACCGGAAATAGCGCTGTGACCTCTCTTGCTGCTCCGTGAGAAGCGGTCGCTCCCTGCTCGTCCTGCACTGCTTACACAGCCTGCCTGCAATCAGATTGAAATCAGGGTATCGTAGCGCTCTCCCCATTGCTTGCTGGGTGCCAGGAAATCGTAGCGCTTTGACTTTATTTCCCTGCTTCACTGCGCTCGCATTGTGTAACTTGTGTGTTTTCTTTAAATTGCCAGATTTCACTACCTCACTGCGCTCACATTGTGTAACGTGTGCTTTTTCATTTAAATTGCCAGATTGTACCGAGATCACTGCCCATAGCGTATTCCACCTCTGTGCCCCCAATCTCACCCAGTTTCACTTCTACTATCGCTGCCATTTTGTTTGTTGTGCCTGCAGCCAGCCTCCCCACCCCGCTCCCGCCTCCCAGCTTGATCCTCCCTCGCTCCGCCCCCCCCACTATCCACTTATGTCAGATGGACCTACGCGCAGCGTTTCACGCGCAGCGGTCGCGCCCCATGCGCGCCGAAGTTGCGCCAAAGGTAAGCCCGTCTACGCCCGTCCGCGCCTGGACCGCGCCCAGCGCCAGACCCCTTGGCCCCCACAAAGCGCACTCCTCCAGCATAACGTATGACGCCGCCACCCTCCTAGCCCTTAACCCCGGACGCACACCTCTATGCTGCGTAGCTGCCCCAGGACTCACCCTTGGACCCTTCGCCTGCCACTCCTGAAAATTTACCAGCATCAAGACCCATACCACATCCACTAACCCCAAACACAGCTCAGGCTCCAACCACCTGAAGTGCATCCTGCTGAACACCCGCTCGGTCCACAGACACGCCACCGAACTCTGGGATCTACTCGACACTACATCACCGGACGTCGCCTTCCTTACTGAAACATGGATGAACGCATCATCAACACCCGACATCACCATAGCCATCCCGGACAATTACAAGATTATCCAAAAAGACCGCACCAACCAAACAGGAGGAGGCATCGCCATCGTCCATAAGAACACCATCAAAATCACGACCAGCTCCGACGATAACCTTACAACCGCCGAACACCTCCACTTCCAGGTCCACACCGACCCTAGAACCACACTCAGAGGCACCCTCATCTACAGGCCTCCAGGAACCCGTAAACAATTCAGCGAAGACATCACTGACTTCATCAGTCCACATGCCCTCGCCTCCGAGAACTACATTCTATTAGGAGACCTCAACTTCCACCTGGACAAGAAAAACGACAGCAACACCACCACCCTTCTTGACAACCTGGCCAATCTCGGCCTCAAACAACTTGTTGACACCCCACCCATGTAGCCGGACATACGCTCGACCCAGTCTTCACCTCCAGCAAACACATCTCCTTCGATCGCACCACAGCTCTCCACTGGACGGACCACAGTTGTGTTCACTTCAGCTACAAAACCACCTCGACCCACAACCCCCCACAACCTATCCCCCGAAGAAAATGGAACAAAATCACCACCGACCAACTCCTCACATCGCTCAACCAAAACCCACCCGCCCTCTCATCGGACCCAAACCAAGCTGCCACCAAATTCAAACAATGGCTCACTCACAGCGCTGACGAATTAGCACCCTTGAAAAACCATCACACCAAACAAGACAGCAAAAAGGCCCCCTGGTTCAACGCTGACCTTAAGAAATCCAAAAAGCTATGCCGTACTCTCGAGAAAACATGGAGAAAAAACCCAACCACCGACAACATGACCACCTTCAAGGCAGCCACCCGCAAACACCACCAGCTGATCCGAGCCACAAAGAAATCAGCACTCAAGAATCGACTCGACAACAACGCCCATAACAGCAAGGAACTATTCAACATCGTCAAAGAATTCACCAACCCCACCGCAGCCTCAAACGACATCACTCCCTCCCAAGACCTCTGCGATTCCTTATCCTCCTTCTTCTACAACAAAATTGCCGACATACATAACAGCTTCGAAAACAGTTCCAACAAACAATCCTCTCCACCCCCCTCAGAACCTAAACCGCCCTCTAACAACCTCAGCGCCTGGAACCCAATCACCACTGAAGACACCATCCGCCTCATGAATTCCATCCACTCTGGCTCGCCAACCGACCCATGTCCCCACCACATCTTCAACAAAGCAGACTCCATCATCGCACCCCATGTCCGTGATGTCAACAACTGCTCCTTCATCTCTGCCACCTTCCCAGAAAGCTGGAAACATGCCGAAGTCAGCGCACTCCTGAAGAAACCCACAGCAGACCCCGCTGAACTTAAAAACTACCGCCCCATATCCCTCCTCCCATTCCCGGCCAAAGTCATTGAGAAAGCCGTCAATAGCCAACTCGCCACCTTCCTCGAATCCAACAACTCCCTCGTTCCCTCACAGTCCGGCTTTCGAGCCAAACACAGCACTGAAACCGCCCTCATCGCAGCAACAGACGACATCCGAACACTACTGGACAACGGAGAAACAGTGGCCCTCATTCTACTCGACCTCTCCGCCGCCTTCGACACTGTCTGTCACAGCACACTCATACAACGCCTCAGCAACATCGGCATAAAAGGAAAAGCCTTGGACTGGATCATCTCGTTCCTAGCTGGGAGAACTCAGAGAGTCTGACTTCCCCACTTCAAATCAGAGGCCACCGAAATCATCTGCGGTGTTCCACAAGGATCATCACTCAGTCCCACCCTCTTCAACGTTTACATGAGTCCACTCGCTTCCATCACGCGTCAACACAACCTAAACATCATCTCCTACGCTGACGACACCCAACTGATCCTTTCCCTCACCAAAGACCCCAACACCGCCAAAACCAATCTTCACGAAGGCATGAAAGAAGTAGCCGTATGGATGAAAGACAGCCACCTTAAACTTAACTCAGACAAAACGGAAGTGCTCATCCTAGGATCAACCCCCTCTGCCTGGGACGACTCATGGTGGCCTTTGGATCTGGGCTCAGCACCCATACCCACTGACCACGCACGTAACCTTGGCTTCATCCTAGACTCTTCACTCTCGATGACCAATCAAGTCAACGCCGTCTCATCCTCCTGCTTCAACGTACTTCGTATGCTCAAAAAAATCTTCCACTGGATCCCCGCCGAGACAAGAAAGACTGTCACCCACGCACTGGTTACGAGTCGACTAGACTACGGAAACACCCTCTACGCAGGAATTACAGCCAAATTACAGAAAAAACTCCAACGCATCCAAAACGCATCAGCGAGACTCATTTTGGACATCCCTCGCCAAGATCACATTACCGGCCACCTGAAAGACCTCCACTGGCTTCCCGTCAACAAGAGAATAACATTCCGTCTCCTCACCCACGCACACAAGGCCCTCTACAAACTAGGGCCCGAATGCCTCAACACTCGACTATCCTTCTACACACCCACCCGCCAACTAAGATCATCCAATCAAGGCCTCGCCGCAGTCCCGCGTATCCAAAGATCCACCATGGGAGGTAGATCCTTCTCCTACTTGGCGGCCAAGACCTGGAACTCACTCCCCACTCAAATGTAAATGTAAATGTACATGTATTTATATAGCGCAAATTACCCACATCGCAGGCATCTAAGCGCTTGCTTAGGGAACCCGTCCTGGTATTCCCCTGTGAGATAACCCCGGCAGGGTATCCACAAGGTGAAAGCCAGGCATCCCGCCGCGAGGGGCCGTTGTGGAGATTAAGCAAGCTATTGCCCAGAGTCGCAGAGTGTGAACCCGTGAGTCGAGTAGGCACCGGAGCGAGAATTATTGAGTCCGTGGAATTATTGAGCCCAAGCCCCGTCGAGGCAGGGAATTGAACCCTGGTCCAGGGCCAATCTCAGCTTCCGGGTCTGCCGCCTCTAACCCCTGAGCCACACTTCTCCACTCACCTCCGCCTTACACAGAACCACATCTCCTTCAGAAAAGAACTTAAAACCTGGCTTTTCGATAAATAATGAACCCCCTCCCCAAGCGCCTTGAGACCCTCTGGGTGAGTAGTGAGCTATATAAATTCTTGAACTTGAACTCAATGTATGCTCTCCAACCAGGGGCATAGCTTCGACAGTACTATTTGACGGTGGGTGGGAGGCGGGGGTGAGCTTCAGATTTTCCGACAATCATGTTTGCATATAATGTTCAAACACATTCCAATTGAAAGCATCTGTACCCAACTATTTACCAGAAAATACATTTATTGGACATGTGTAACACCCCAAACTCCCTACCTGAAGCTATGCCGATGCCTCTGTTCGTCCCCCGTTTTTGCGCCACTCTTCCACCTTCCCGTTTTTATTTTTCGGGGGGGTACAGCTGTATTTCTTAACGTGTGGGTGATGTGTTTCTTTATGCACCTTCAGCGTCCCACCTTCCTCTTATGTTGTGATTAAGCATTACTGGAATTGGGTCAACATTTTTTTTTTTTGTGTGGAGTTTTATATGGCGCGAACTAGACCCGGAGGTGTGAGAGCGCTTTATATGAACACCAGTTACATTACAGACAGAAACATTCCTTTTTGTCATTTTGGAGATTTACAGCCAGATTCATCAAACCAAAATCCGCTCGCAAAGGGCCAGATTCTGAGAATCTGGCCCTTTGCGAGCAGGATTTTTGCATTTGGGATGCATCATCCCAAATGCAAAAATCGCAATTTAAGAAATCGCTACATAACGATTATTTGCATTTAAGGAATCTCAATTTGAGATTCCTTAAATGCAATGCATGAACCATTTCGAAATTGCAAATTCGCAATCTTGGGCCGCTATTTACCGCAAAGTCTAACTACGTGGTAAATTGCAAAAACGTAGAAAAATGCGCTTTAGTGCATTTTACTAAGTTGTATGTTACACACACACATGTCCTTGGGACATATGTGTGCGCAACACCAGTGTACATTAACATTTCAGGGGTGCAACAGGGTGTCCTTTGGACACCCTGGCACCCTTGAAATTGCTTCCTTATTTGCGATTCGCTAATTGCGAATCGCAAATAAGGAATGACTCCCCATTCATTCCTATGGGCCTTTAGACCCATAGGAATGAATGGGAAAGCCATTCCTTATTTGCGATTCACTGTTAGCGAATCGCAAATAAGGAAGCAGTAGAAATCGCTAAAAATATTGCGATTTCTACATGCATCCCGTTTTGCGAGTCTCTAATAGCGATTCCTTAAAATTCGCTATTAAGGACTCGCAAAACATGACTTTGATGAATCTGGGGGTAAGTGATTTGCCCAGAATCACGGAATTGTGGTGAGAGTCCCTGCTGACACTCAAACCTGGTTCCCCAGCTCCGAGGTCTACCGCCCTAGCCGTTAGGCCACATTCTCTCCCCAAACATTGCTACCTACGTGTGCAATGCTGGACGATGAAGAAATAGAGTGAATGCCACTTACTCTTAAGAATGCATTACTTGAGGGTGACTAAAACTTTTAGATTTGGGATGCGTACGTTGCTGCTGCCACATCTGCGCCTGCTGAGCAGCAAGGTTGGGGTTTCGCGGTTGCATGTGGCGTAATCTGAAGGTTTTTCAATTTCAACAGGTGGTAATAATTGAGAGAAGGAGTCATAAGGATCAAGTGGCAAAAGTTCCAAACACTTCCCTCCTTTGACTATTGTGTTTCATAGCTGTAACCCGATGACTGGACGCGGCCTTACAAGGAAGCACGCCTATTTGATCACGTTTCTTTTCCCAGTAGCACTCTTCAAGTGGTTGGGTTGCTTTCACCCTTCCCGTATAAGCACGCACAAGGAAACATATAGCATTGGATTGCTCAACAGGTCCACAGGTTTTTGTCTTTTATGTTTGCTCATGGCAATAACAGAGGTGGCAACTAGACACCAGATTCATAGGAAGAAGCAAGCCAGAGCGGAGTCATGAGTGTGAATTGACCCAAAACCCCAAAATATGAGCTGGCCCATCAAATCACCCATGGTGTTGCTAGGAATATTTTGACTGTCTCTAAATAAAACTACAAGTTCGGAGTAGGTAGAAAACTTGAACATTATATTGCATTTTTGCTCATACAGTGTTAGAGGGGCGCCCTTAGTCCCGCTCACAGTAGCTCTGAGAGACATCAGCATGGCCTGGAAAGCCCCTGTCAGTGGTGGGTTTCTACAGGCAGGGAGATGGAAGATGGCGAAGGCAGAGTGCCAACCATTTACTCCTGCCTCCCTCGGGCCAGGGGAGGCCTAAGAGACTCAGGAATACAAAGGTGAGACGGCAGATCTTCGGCCACCATTTCATTGATGCACTTGGTTCCCTGGAGACCCGGATGTTTCGAGGGAAGATCGGGAAGCGAGCACCTAACGCTATTGTGTTATAGATGCTGCTCTAACTAACCTGACTTGGAATCCAGTATACTTGCTCCTGGCTCTTACTGAGAGTCAAACATAAGAGTGTTGACCCATGTCCACTCCAATATAGTAAGTTGTGTATGTTTAGGACCATTCTTGGCTCTCCTACACTGTACGTTAAATCAAAATTTTCAAGTGATCGACATGAATTGTCATGAAACCATGCCTCTAGTCTGACCGACTCTCTTTATGATAAATGTATGTAATTTTTTTTTGCAATTTCTTTTTGTTGTAGATTTGTTATCCACTAACCGCTCCACCCTTTTCATCGGCCACCGTGGCTTCCTGGACTTCCGCTCGTTGTACGTGGATGAGTACCGCGACCGCATCTTCATTGGTGGCAGGGATGTTCTGTACTCACTGCGGCTGGATCAGAGCCAGGCAGATGCCAAGGAGGTAATAATGCATTAATTAAGAGTGCACAAAGAGCCAATGTCACATTTATACAAATGTAGATCCAAACAGAAATGTACATATGAAGCAGAAGAATTCTTTGCCTTTCTCCATGAGATAAACACATGCCTACACATGCTCTGTCCTCTCTATTACACATTTTCCAACACACTAAAGCACTTTTCTTTTATAATTTCCTTCTACCCCCTTCTTGGCTAATTTCTACTTTTTTATAGATAGTTTTCTAGCAAAAGAACGGTTTGGAAGGCTCATTATAGCCCAGGGCCACTAATACTAATTAATGCATTTGGATATTGCTGTCCATTTCTGCCTGAGGCCTTTCACTTCCCAAACCTATTAAGGTCATTATCACGAGTAACCACTGACAATTAATCCTCAGTAGTACATCTTCCCATTTAAGCTTATTCCTGCTGGGGGATATCCGTCCTCATTAAAATATGACTAGATTTATTGCAGGGAATTTTCCTTTGTAATTCACTGGGAAAAAAAACTTTAACTACCATTCAGTTATTGTTTGTGAGGGTTACTACTGGCTACAATAGAAACCCTTAGAAGATGAGTTAAGAAAGTAATACACTTTGCTGAATATTTCTGTCAAAGACTGCATTCTCGGCTCAGTAGTTAAGGTTAAAAGAACATGTGATAGTAAAAGATATTTTTCCATCCTAAATAAATTTACACTCCATCCACTTGCTCCATTTTCCAATTGGCTCCAAAGTTCGAAAAACCCAGCACTGGGTGCTTACTTTCAGTTACAGGCGAAGTTGGAGTAAATTGGTCAAAAGTTTTTGGGGAGGGAGTTTAAAATAAGCATTGCCAAAGCAAATAGGACTCACCTTTAGTACCTACTGGCTTTGCCAATGCCTTTTGACGGTGCTAAACAGCATTTGTAAAAAATAATGCTTTTTCCAATGCTGTTTAGTATTGGCAAAAAAAATAGCGCTGCTGTGACGCAGACACGGTAAGCAGTAACGCTTACAGAATGGCGCGGGCCCCTTTTTCTTTTCTTTTTAATCAACTGGTCTAAGATGGCGGGTACCACTTAGATCAGGGGAAAAGAGGGAGCAGCATGTGAGCATGGGAGATGCTCATGGGTGAGATAGTAAATTGTGGTGGGTAGTAGCGACTGGCAAGAAACGGGGGTGGCGGCTGGGGGGGTTTGAAAAACCCAAAATATTTAAAAAAACATTTACCCCTTCACTGTGCACTCTCTCCTCCATCGTTGCTTCTCTTCCCGATGAGTCCAGGAAGCACACAGGTTCCCCTAGGCCAATCACGAAGCTGCTGTCAGTATGACAGCAGCGTAGTGATTGGTCTGAGCGCCGTAGTTCGGCACTCAGATGAGGACTGGGAGCCTGCGCATGTTCTCCACCCAGGTTGTGTATTGCAGCCCAGTGGAGAACATGCTAAGTGCACATGACTGTTTTGCAGCCCCAAAACGGCAGAGCAAACCGTCATGCTCACATAAGTGTATGAACCACTCCCCCCCCTGTGACACCAGCCCAGCCCTGCCCCCAGCCCCATAGTTACTAAAAATAAAATGATGACAATCATGTTATCATAATTTATTTTTTCCTTTGGGGCGACACTCCTCTGCCGGAGCGGAGAAGTCGGCCCTGGTGGTAGGGAAGGAGTGCACCTGGGAGACAGCTACGAGGAGTGCAGGGGTTGCAAGACTCAAGTACACAGGAGAGAGAGCGAGCAGCCACCAGGGACAGAGCAAGCTCAGAGCATGTGAGAGGGCGGCTATTTGCCAGGAGAGAGGGGAGAGAAACATGAAGGAAGAGAGCTGGAAAACACATGCACCCTGAGTGCTTTACCAATAAGTAGTTCCCTAAAAGTGAGTAGTGGAAGGACAGACGTCAGCCAGTCAAGAGGCTGATGAAGAGCTATGCTCCAGGAAAGGGACATAAAAAAGATGGACAAGGAATTGCATTGAATAAGAAGCGAGAAAATGAAAGTGACAATAAAGTCAACCCATCATAAGCCAACAACGGGCTGTAAAGCCCTGTCATTTATTTGGAACCCCACAATAGGACTTTTGAATCCTCGCTGTCTGGTAGGCTCCACCTGAAACAGCGCTTTTTACTTTTGACAAGGACACTTCATCCATGAAAAACAGAAAAGCATCAGACTTAAAGTATACCAAATCCAATAGCCTTTTAGAAAACAGTTTTACTTGATGCCTTTGGTTTGCCATATTTTTAATTCATGGACTTTTCTATTTTCGACAAAAAATGGTAGTGAACAGGGCCATATGATGTATCTTTTCTCTAACACAGGCAAGAGGTTAAAATGGAAAGAAGACTTCTCAGTGAACACTCCTTAGGTCCCAGGCCTTCTTATTTGTTGCAGGATGCTTTCTCAACTGTGATTATTTATTTACCCCTGCAGCCACCCTACCCTGCCGAGAGGCCAAAGATATTATTCCTCCCTCCTCAGCCTACCACAAATTATATTTTACCCAACCTTGGCTAAGGGCTGGAGAAGATTACTCAAACATCTTTCCCCTGTCCACCCTCCAGGCCTTGTCGACATCTGGGTGGAATTCCTGCTACACCCGTTTCCATCCACAACTTATATTTCCTAAAGGCCGGGAGATTTAGCTGTGCATCTCTCCCTCCTCCCCCCATCCTCACAAACTGCGTATTTCCCCAGACTTTATCCAAGGTGTGTAGTGGAATGTGTTGGCCTTTGCTTTGCTGCACCCTCTACACGGAACCATGTCAGCCCGACCAGGACCCCTTTGAGGTGTCCCTCTGCCTATTTGTCCCTCCCGCCCCGCTCATGTTCCCCGAGTCAGCTCAGTTCCCACCATATGCCAAAGGGTGGAAGTTGTGGGAATTACATTTTCTTTTAGTCTATATTTTATCCTACTGGGCAAATGTCAGCTGCTTTAGCATCCTAATACTTGCAAACAGGTCACCAGGGCAGCTGCCAGCTGTTTAAGTATCCCAAAATGAGGGGGTGGTTAGAACTTTCTGCAGCTGCCACAGTACCCTTTCCACAGTTGTAAACAGAGCAGTGGGGCAGTTGACAGATGTTCCTGTCCTCCCTCGCCCTCAAAAGGATGAGGATAAATTGAGGACCAGAGTAGCTACCAGCTGGCTTAGAACTATTTTAAAAAAAAAAAAAAAAAGTCCTCCACCACCCTTGGAGAAGGCAGAGGGATCCACCAGTGGACACAACTTGTCAAAGGCCAGGAGGCTTGATGAAATGTCATCTACAGGAGACAAAATGTTGTGGGGCATAAAATGTAGTTATGGAATTGAGTGGTCCCAGCCACTGAGCCTCCCTTGCCTTGATCAAGGATTGGAAGTGGATTTTAGAAATGCACTACTATATATTACTGTTTTCTCTGGCAGAGGGGTAGCTGTGTAGGCTCTTGGCATGTCTTTATCCACATTTAATTGACGTTGAGGGAGGATTAGAGCAGTTTACAGCTGCCCTGTTCGAACTTGCAACAAGCATTTGCAATGCAATAGGTCTCGCATTTATGAGAGTTTAAGCTACTGCCAATGCAATAGCTTAAGCTTTTGCAAATGCGAGCCCTTTTGCATTGCAAGTATTTGTTTTTACTAGCGCCCATGCAGCGCTTTCACATACATGAAGGCTGCGCCCCTTTCTTTAGACCAGCCCCGTCTAAAGAAAGGGGCGTGTCCGACATTAAAGTAAAACCTCGGCATGGGGGCTTTGACAAAATAAAGCATCTTTTTGTCAAGTTGACAAACAGATTTTTTTTTTAGGTAAAAGCGCCCATGCGGCGCTTTCACATTCATGAAGGCTGCGCCCCTTTCTTTAGACCAGCCACGTCTAAAGAAACGGGCGTGTCCGACATTAAAGTAAAACCGCGGCATAGGGGCTTTGACAAAATAAAGCATCTTTTTGTCAAGTTGACAAACAGGTGTTTTTTTGGGGTAAAAGCGCCCATGCGGCGCTTTCACATTCATGTAGGCTGCGCCCCTTTCTTTAGACCAGCCCCGTCTAAAGAAAGGGGCGTGTTCAACATTAAAGTAAAACCGCGGCATAGGGGCTTTGACAAAATAAAGCATCTTTTTGTCAAGTTGACAAACAGATGTTTTTTTGGGGTAAAAGCGCCCATGCGGCGCTTTCACATTCATGTAGGCTGCGCCCCTTTCTTTAGACCAGCCCCGTCTAAAGAAAGGGGCGTGTTCAACATTAAAGTAAAACCGCGGCATAGGGGCTTTGACAAAATAAAGCATCTTTTTGTCAAGTTGACAAACAGATGTTTTTTTGGGGTAAAAGCGCCCATGCCACGCTTTCACTTCAAAGACGGCCGAGCACCTTTCTTTAGACACGGTTTGTGTAAAGAAAGGGGCGCGGCCTCTATGAATGCGAATGCGCCGCATGGGCATTAGTAAACAAAACAAATAAATAAGTAAGTATCCTTAAGGCGGACCGCACTGCTAAAATAAAGAAAGAAAGCAATGTGGCCGCTATAGTTAAAGCGAACCGCCATTAGAAAATAAAGTAAACGTAGGCAGGGTGCTGCAAGGCAGTGGTTGGAATAGGGGCAAACCATAAATTAAAATAGTGCTTAGAGCCAAGATAAAGCAGACCGTGTAGCAAGACAAGTAAAAGGTCCAGTTCTTATGGGAGGTAATAAATGCAGACAAGGCGGCACCAAGGAGGGACTAACAAGCCTATTAATGACTCGGAAGCCAGAGTTTACGAAGGACAATGACACAAGCCAATTACTAATATGGGCGGAGAGTGGGTGGGACTTCAAGTCCATACTCCTGTACTGCATGTCACGGAGCAGCTGTTATTTGTCCCAGTATGATCTCAAAATGCAGGACGCGGAAGTATAGTGTACATACTAGGTCATCGCTTAAGGTCATCAACAAAACAAAAAAACATACACTTCATGACCTCAAGTAAAGGCCTCTAACTAAATAACAATAGGTTCCCAAGCAACAAACAAATGAGTATCCTATGTCTTTAAATAGTCTTTATCCATCAGTGATACCATTACTGATAAATTGATTAATTATAATATAGTGTGGTATTTTGTGTGTGAAATAATATCAAACATTTTAAACAGCAGATAGCGGAGATAAGGCTAAGGCATACCAAAACTATTCGATTTCACAACTTTTATCTTGTAGTCAGCACCACCCCCTTCACTCTTACACATATATTATGTAACGCGAACACAACCCAAGGATATTGGAGCGCTTTACACAGGCACTAGTCGCAGTATGCAAGGGAACAGTAATTTTTGTTTCTAGGCACAGGTAGATTAAGTGATTTGCCCAGAATCACTGGATGTCATTGTTGAGCCGACGCTGACACTTAACACTGGCTCCCTTGTTTCAGAGTCAGCAGCTCTGGCCATTACTCCATAGCCTCTCTCCCAGGTCTGCAAGTGGGATGAAAAAACTGGGGGAGGGGTGTATCTCAAAGGGGCGTGGCCTATGTAGTTAATGGCATGGTCTAATAACACCTAAGCTAAAAACCTGTGCTTAGCATAGTGTGCCGTATTGTGCTGCCTCTGTCATTGCATCCAGCTACTATATAACACAGCAAGTAAAATTATACCTACAACAAGCCAGGACTATTGCCTTTGTCAATGGATGTTAGTTGCATAAGATAAACAAGCAACAACTATGGCTTCGTGGCATAGAATATTGAAAAAGCCTCAGTTCTGAAATGATGAGACTGTGAAAGAACTATAACGAGTCTCTTTGGCGTTACCTCAAAGGCAGCAAGGCTGGTACTGCTGCAGAAGTAAGATTCTTTTTTCACCCTGAGAGTGAGGGCTGTAATGGAGAGCACGATAGGGACTCTTCTCGGCACCTACTTTTTAGAACTGCTGGTGCTGAGCTCCGCCCGGACCCGGCCCACTTAAAGCCCTGCTCTCTCCTAATGTAATGCTGCCCTCGAAATATCCACTTTTGACCCTGTGTTCATAATTAGGTACGAGCCCGCAATGGGCCTGGTTGTCCGGCTTCAGGCCCCTATTCCCTGCCTAGCCCATGTCTTGAATATTGCGCACGTTCAGCCTTCACGTGGTGGAATCGTAACATGTTAAAATAACGTGAGCTCTATTCCAGCCCAGAAATTGAGGCCGTCGGTCCGAAACTCCTCCATACTAGTGTGAGACCACCCAGGCTAAGGCCACAAGGCTGCAGGGTCCCAGGGGGCTACGATCGTCATCGTTTTAAATGGTTTGTTTACGGTCCGCGGGGAGCCCCTTCCGCCCCTTCGGGCAGCATCTGAAGGAATTCTGGGCTTTAAAAACAAACTTGCTAATCATTCAGCGTTCACGGACACAAGGGATAGGGTTACCAGCGGGGTGTTAGCGGTCTCGTGGTGGGGAGAGAGTCGGACATCTTTGCTGCGGTTGAGGGAGAACGGGAGAAGACCGGGAGAAGACCGGGAGAGTTTGGTGTGGCAGGAGATGACATGAAGGGAAATAAAGGCACATTTGTGTCTGGCAGCTAACACTTGAGTCAAGTGTTAGCTGTCAAGTTGACTGGCAGGGCATAGGCGGCATTAAAAGCACGAGGTTCGCAGTGCATTGTGGGTTGTGCCAGTATTTGTACTCAGGGCTTTAAGTGGGATGAAAAAACTGGGGGGTCTCTCAAAGGGGCGTGGTCAATGTAATTTAGTGCGTGGCTTAAAAACACATAAACTAAAAATCTGTGTTTAGCAAAGCGTGTCCCCGACCTGTATTTAGCTGTTTCTGTCATTGCTTCTAGATATATGGTACAACAAGTAACATCATATCTACAACAAGTCAGGACTATTGGCTTTGTCAATGGTTGTTAGATGCATAAGATAAATAAGCAAGAACTATTGCTTGTATATAATATTGAATAAGCTTGCAGCTAAAGCACTGGCGACACCACAACAACGTTGCTGCTCCAGAGTTTCGAAAAGAGAAGGGAATTCCAGAGAGAAAATGACTCTCTTAAGGATTTCCCTTCCCCTGCGACGCTCACCTGGGCTGGCATGACGTCATGCCATAACTTCTCCACTAGTGAGAGTGACCAGTGTGAGCAGCGCACATCAACATGCCTGCTGTCAATGCAGTCCAGAAAAAACGGACCGCCTGTGCCAGGGCACAAAACAGAGCCCAATAGAGACCTGTTTCGAGGCCCCGTTCAAAAAACTACCGGTGCTCAGACCTGGTGAGACCCGGCCCACTTAAAGCACTGTTTGTACTCCTATCGGGAGTGACGTCCATCGGCATATTCATGATTGAGGGCCTACAGGGGAGCTGTGGGAAAGGGGCGAGCTACCGTTCAAAAGTGCATGGACAAGGCCAGTTTGACAATATTTTTCCTGAAATCCTGGGAAATAGCTTTATTCTTTTCTAATGCAAAAAGAACAATTGATTGACATAATGCAGAGCAATGTCATACATTACAACAGTACAGAGATCTGGGCCTAATTCCAACATTTTTTTGCTCACCATGCCATTCCAATTTGGACCCAGCCATATGCAAATCAGCTTTGACCCAACAGTTTAGCCTGAACTGCCAAGCTAGGTCCTCCCTGGACTGGAAACAAGCATTCTAGGACTGGTTTCGGGCTTTCAGCCCTCATCAGCCTGGATAACTTGACTCCAGTGGCATGGAGAGCACGGGACCCACGTCTGGGCATACCCGTCTCACTCGGGGTGACAAATGCAAAAAGAACAATTGATGGACAGAATGCAGAACAATGTCATGCATTCACCCCAGTACAGAGATCTGGGCCTAAATCCATATTTTTTTTGCTCACCATCCCATTCCAGTTTGGACTCAGCCATATGCAAATCAGCCTTGACCCTGTGCCCAATGGAAACAGTCCAGCCCGAACTGCCAGGCCAGGTTCTCCCTGGACTGGAAACAAGCATCGTAGGACCGGTTTCGGGCTTTATTTGTGTAGCATTATTCTTTTCTAGGGCGTGCTGGCAGAGTTGGGTTGGAGTTGCACACCGGAACAGCAGTTTTCTTTTTTTTTAGGCCAAAAAGACTATTTGGGAACATGTCACCATAGCTGACTTGGAAAGCAACTCTGCCATTGCTTTCCATTGGCTCTTTGTTTTGTCAATCATATTTCCTTGCTTTCATTCAATGGTTTTATTTGTTTTAGTCTGTCCATCTAGTCTTTGTCCCACCATTGGAGCATAACCTATTTACCGTCTCTCTGATCTGCTCAATTTATTCTTCCACATGTCTGCTTTTCAGGAACTTTTGAACATTTATTTTCCTAAAAGCACTTCATGAGAGTGTATGTGTCCCCTTTTTTCTATTTTTCTCTTTTCTCCAAGCACAATACTTTTCATAATATTCGTTTTCCACAACTTTGTCCTTTCGCTGCTCTTAAGTAGGCTTTCACTTTTAAAAAGTTTTGCCCTTCAAGTTGATCTTCCGTTCACTCTAACCCCATGCTGTACTCTTTATTGTTAGTTCGCTTCCACCACCCCTCCATGTTCTTCCGGCTCTGCTTGCCCTACTCCCCACACCCTCTTTGTAGCTTCCCCCATACTCCTGATGCTTCCCTGCCCCGATCATTCCACCCTGTGTTTTGCTTACCCTCCTTCTGTTATTTCACCCTCCATGTTTCTTCCCCCACCTGAGTTCTTCCCACACCATGATTTTCCCTCCAACCTCATGCATTACTTTTTTAGCTCTTGATTACTAATCCAACTTGGATCAGTAATCAAAAAGTAGACAAAAATTAGTCATTTTTAGGCACGTGCATGCTTGGACCGTGTGCCTACTAAATGACAGAGCTGGTCAGGAAGGCTTTTTCTGTGTGCTAGTCATGCTGCATCAGGGATGCTGTGCTGCATGGTAAAAACCATTGCAAACCCAAAAGATCCACAAGGTGAGACCTATTGGCTTTGTCAATACTCGTGCAGACAGCGAGGGTACTTTAGGTTAATATTGTGGGGCAGTGGAAGGTTTTGAGGTGTCTTAATAAAGTTGTTTGAGTGTTTGAGTGTTGAATAACATTAGCTGATACAGGTCAGAAGTAGGACACCTTGGAAGAGTATCAGAGGAGCTGTGCACATCTTGATGCAATGATTATTGCTCTTAAGGTCTGGCTTGGTGACATATTTAGCTGTTTGGCCAGCCTCTTGGTTAAACATTGTTATAATAAAAATACATACATACATGAACGGATACAAGCCTTTGCTCAGCCTTCTTCATCTATTGGTCTGTTCAAGTATTTTCCACCATTTTACACCACCGCCGTAGCATACAGCATGTGTAAATGGGCCAGTCCACTCCATCCATTGGCTGTCTTCCACTGTGAGGGACAACATTTATCCTGATCACTATTGCAAAATCACCTGAAAAAGGAGTGGACTTCGGTACTGGAGCTGGTGTGTTTGGGCTGGTGGGCCACCTCTTTATTTTTATACTAGCAGCCCGTCCCGACGTTGTCCGGGTATGAATTGCTGCCGGCCAGTAGTATATTATTTTGTAGGGCTTTGTTTTGATAGCTTTTCTTATCTGTGACAGGCCTGTGAAACGCTCCGATTCACAGTGCACTGCTGATGCACTTCAGAGGTATATTGCACTTAACGCCTGAGGCTTGAGCCGGGCGGTCTTTCTTTTGTCCTGTTACAGATCTTTTTACTTGTAAGCACTTGCCCCGTGTGTCCTCTCCCCCCCCAGCACTAGCGCGCTGATTTAGCACGACGTTTGTTGTCTCACCGATTTTAGGGTGAAGGCATCATTTTAATTGTGGCTTTTTAAAAACTATTTGCACTTACTAAATTCAGCGCTGCCTCCCCCCAGAGTGTCCGGCCGATATTAGGGCTGGTATACCTGGGACTCGGGCGGAGTGATAGCGGCGGCCATCTTGGGTGAGTCACCAGTATAAAAACATACGGCTATGGCTCCGCGCAGCGGACGCGCTCAGCGGGCGCGCCGTATTAGCGCCGGAGTTACGCCAGAGTTCAGCCCGTCTGCGCCCGTCCGCGCTGAGGACGGGCTGCAGGACGGGTTGCGCCCTGGTTTCCCCGAGCCACCTACTCAGGTATTACTTTCTTATACCTCGGAGGAAATGTTGGTCTTGAAACCTAGTGATCTCCTATGCCAGCATAGGTACACCCCTGAGGAATTACTGCTCATGTCCTCACATAACGCCTGTACTCGGAGCCCTGATACTTCCCCCATGATTGCCTATCCTCCTCAAAATATCTGCTCCTCGTTTAAAAGTATTCACTCGGAGAAAGGATACCTTATTAATGCTCGCTCCATAATTAAAAACAATGTAGCCTTCCATGACTTTGTGATGTCTAGAAGGCCTGTATGGGTTTTTATTACGGAAACCTGGGCCACGGAGACCTCAGGACACGACCTTTTAATGGCAATCCCGGAGGGTTATGCACTGCACAGATTTGACAGAGCTAAGCGAAGGGGCGGAGGATTGGCGATCCTCTTCCAGTCGCATCTTACCTGCCGTATCAATGCTCTGTTGGTACCATCTGGCCCCTTCCAGGTACTGCATTTCCTTATCTCCTCATCTCCATCAGCATCCTTTGTAGGCCTTCTTATGCATAGGCCCCCAGACCCTAGATCAAATTTTAGCAGTGACCTGTTCAGAATCTTGGAGCCATATGTTGGCAAGCCCCACTTCACTATTTTAGGGGACTTAAACTTTCACCTAGATGACCTCACCTCTAAAGACACCTCGTCTTTGGTCGATCCCCTTGAAGCTTGTGGCTTTTTGCAACTGGTAAAAGGTCCAACTCACCGGGCAGGCCACACGCTGGATGGAGTTTTCTTCAAAGATCCTAGGGTTAAGACGGGTACTCCTGAACCGCTGGTCTGGACAGACCACCTGGCAGTACCTATAGAATTGACCCTTCCTCACCCAGACCCATCCAAGAAGGGACAGGCTCAGGGAGAGGGCAAAAGGAACTATAAAAACATCACTAATGATTCTCTGGCCGCTCTCATTAGTTCTGTCTCCCTGCCGTTAGACCCAGAGAATTACAATAAACAATTGGTCCTCGACAAAAATTCACCATGTAAAACAATTACTGTATTTAGTTGGATCAATTTTCAACTTGTTCCTGAAATAATCTTAGACCCAGAGAAGGCAGCACAAAAACTTGCCAACTCCATCATTGGAGCAATAGATGCTCTAGCTCCAGCGATACGCTGATATTCAGCGAGGCGCAGGCCCTCCGCCCCCTGGTTCACTGAGCCACTTAGGCTAATGAGACAGGAGTGCAGGAGGCAGGAGAGAAAATGGAGGAAAACATGGGACACTACTGACAGAGAGACTCATAAACGACTGTTAGGTGAATATAAGACCACGGTCAAGTGGATTCCCTCTGCTCACTACAAGTTCCAGACCCAGTGATAGGATCGCAGGAGCTCTGTGACAAGATCTCAACCTTTTTCTATGCTAAAATCGATGAGATCTCCATTAATCTGGAAATGCAGAAATAAATCACTTGGGATCCACACGATTCAGGCTCTCACAAACTTAGAAGCCTGGTCTAAAGACCCTACCAAGACTCTCTCTAACTTCCCACCGATCACACTCGATAACCTTAATTCACTGTTGAACAGGACCAAATCTTCCTCTCCTTTGGACCCCTGTCCTCTCAAAGTGATGAAGGAGTGTAGGGACACATTACTTCCTCCTTTATTGGAGGTTATGAATAGTGCCATGTTGCAGGGGGTTTTTCCTTCAGTCTGGAAGAAAGCG
The DNA here is from genome assembly GCF_964263255.1 of Lissotriton vulgaris. Classification (NCBI taxonomy): domain Eukaryota; kingdom Metazoa; phylum Chordata; class Amphibia; order Caudata; family Salamandridae; genus Lissotriton; species Lissotriton vulgaris. The sequence continues at coordinate 919,792,326 of NC_141697.1, forward strand.
ATTGTCAGGCCACTACTTAAAAAGCCCTCACTTGACCCCACAATCTTAAAAAATTTCAGACCCATCTCCTTACTTCCTGCCCCCGCCAAAATGCTTGAGGCCCACCTGAACTCGCACTTGTCTGCCTTCCTGGACTCCTCTGGGTTTTTAGATCAGACCCAACATGGGTTCAGGAAATTCCATAGAACGGAGTCTGCACTTACTATGGTGACAAACAACATCAGAATGAAAGTGGACCAGGGACAGACAACGCTGCTGGTCTTACTCGATCTGACCGCAGCATTCGACACCCTATCTCCCTCGATTTTAACATCTCGTTTGAGGGAGATAGGAGTGGAGGGGCCAGCTTTGAGCCTTCTGTCCTCTTTTTTAGACCTAAGAGAACAGAGGGTCAAATTGGGAGAATACCTCTCCCCTGCTAAATCTATGCAATGTGGGGTACCACAGGGGTCGGCTTTAAGCCCGACCCTACTTAACATTTATGTGGCCCCCCTAGCGAGATTAGTAAAAGCGCAGGGAATGGAAGTAGTGTTGTATGCAGACGACACTCAGATCATGTTGTCGCTGGCTCAATCGGTTAGCACCTCCGCGTTCAGCTTCAGGAGTTGTATGCAATCAGTCGCTGACTGGATGATACTCAACTCCTTGAGGCTGAATGGCGATAAGACCGAGGCGCTGATCTTTGGAAGAGACCAGGACGTGTGGTCAAATGAATGGTGGCCGCCATCCTTGGGAACCTGCCCAGTCCCCTCATATTCAGCTAGAAACCTAGGGGTCATTTTTGATACCTCGCTGGCAATGACCCTTCAGGTCAATAGAACGGTGGCCACCTGTTGGGGAGTTATCAAAATTCTCCGAAGAATAGTGCATGACCTTTCCCCGCAGGCTAGGAAACAGACATTGGTTGCGTTTGTCGGTTCAAGATTGGACTATTCCAACTCACTGTATGCAGAGATCAATAAGGGACTGATCCAGCGTCTCCAAACAGTACAGAATGCGGCAGCAAGATTTGTACTAGACATCCCCTGCTCTTCCACTGCAACACTAGCCAGAAAGATCCTCCACTGGCTTCCTATAGAGCACCGCATCTGCTTTAAAATCATCTGTCTATTGCATAGGGATTGAAAAGCTGGATCATCTGATGGGCTGGGATCACTTCTCTCTGGCTATGTCCCCAGCAGATGCTTACGCTCATCACAACAGAATCTTTTGGTGATTCCTCGGACTAAGAAGACCAGATGGGGAGGAAGAGCTTTCTCTACAGTTGCCCCTCGTCTTTGGAATGCACTCCCCTTGGAGCTTAAGTCCTTATCCTCACTGCCCCTCTTTAAAAAGGCCCTCAAAACATGGTGTTTCAAGAAAGCCTACTAGTAATTAGCTCTCTGGACTTGTAATTATTTTTGGTTAGGCGCCTTGATGCCCATTGGGCTGAGTTTGCGCGTTATAAATTTGCTTTCATTTCATTCGGAGTGCGCGTTCAGTAGTGTTTGAACTCGAGTTTCCCAACTTTATTTTTCCTTGCAATATTATATAGCGCCAACACGACAACATGGCATGAGCACAATTTACATTAGAGAAGAACACATTCATTTGTGGTGGGCACGGGGAGACAAAACGATTTGCCTGGAATCACAGGATGTTGAGCTGATGCCGAGATTCGGACGTAGTGCCCCAGCTCTAAAGTCCGCAATTCTAGAACTTGTGGCGGGAGGTGTGTCTAAAAGTGTATGTCAGTGCTGGCCATCAATGAGAGAGACCTGTGCATTTTTTAAATCGGTGGTGAAAAAATATGAGTATGTTGCTGGAGATGTGGGCCGCCGTGCCACCAATGTACTTACCGGGGGAGGGTAAACACCCATTATTCCACAACTTTCTTTCCTCATACCATCACTCCGCATACTTTCATTATGAAAGTACCATGACTCTGCAATGCCATTATAACGCACGGCATTACATTTTATATGCTTTTACCACGCATACATTTACCGCGCAATTCGTTGTAAATGCATGAATGGTAAAAGCATGTTTTTTTAAAGGTAAGTATGGGTATAGGGGTATATGTTTTGGGGTACTGAGGTATATGTTTTGGGGTGTTTGGGTATTTTAAGGGTTCAGATATAGTTTTGGGTTATGGGGTACAGGGGTGGGTTTAGGGATAGGTATGGGTTTTGGGGTATAGGGGTATTTTTAGGGTTCAGGGGTATGTTTGGGTTTTGGGGTACAGGGGTATTTTAAGGGTTCAGGGCTAGGTTTGATTTTGGGGGTACAGGGGTATTTTTAGGGTTCAGGGCTAGGTTTGGGTTTTGGGGTACAGGGGTATTTTAGGGTTCAGGGGTAAGTTTGGGTTTTGGGGTAAAGAGTTATTTTTATGGTTCAGGGCTAGGTTTGGGTTTTGATGTACAGGGGTATTTTTAGGGTTCAGGGCTAGGTTTGGTTTTGGGGTACAGGGGTATTTTAGGGTTCAGGGGTAGGTTTGGGTTTTGGGGTACAGGGGTATTTGTAGGGTTCAGGGATAGGTTTGGGTTTTGGGGTACAGGGGTATTTTTAGGGTTCAGGGGTAGGTTTGGGTTTTGAGGTACAGGGATATTTATAGGGTTCAGGGCTAGGGTTGGGTTTTGGGGTACAGGGGTATTTTTAGGGTTTAGGGATAGGTTTGGGTTTTGGGGTACAGGGTATATTTATAGGGTTAAGATGGGTTAGTGTTTAAGGGTGTTGGGGTATTTTAAGGAATAAGGGTGGGTTATGATTATGGGGTGCAGGGGTATTTTAAGGGAGCAGGGTGGACACCCGGAGCTGGAATGTACAGAACCTGGGAAGAAAAAACAATGAAATATTGGGCACAGCGCTCGCTTTTTTTTCCCGTAATCCCGCGCCCCGCACAGGCCCACGCCCCCAGCACACGCCCACAGCACACAATATGAGACATGGCATGAAGGGCGGAACGTACCACATGCCCCAGCGTTTGTTACGCCCCAGCACACGCCCACAGCACAACGCAGACACGCCCACAAGGGACTACTTTGCTGGCACAGTTCTTTTACCTTTTAAATGCATATGGTGGGCGTCTGCATAGCCTATGTCCTTCTGCTGCAACTGCCCTTTCCAACGCTGTATTGGGTGTTGTGATTGGTATTGTGGTTTCTGAGATTACCCGCCTCAAAGGTTTGGGCTCTCTCTTTATTATATTAGTATAGATATAGATTTTTCATGTATGTATCCAAATGCATTTTGCACTCTATGGCGTTATATGTCTCCCCCTTCTCTATGTTTCCCACTTCTCTGAGCACATTTATTTTCACAACATTACAAAGATGGAATTTTTCACAACTTTGTACTTAAGCCACTCTTTCGTATGCCTTCACTTTTATACAGTTTTGCTCTTCAAGTTGATCATCCGTTCGCTTTAATTCCATGCTGCACTCGTTCTTGTTCGTTCGTTTCCACCCCGCCATGTTGTTCTGTTTCTGCTTGCCCTGCTCCCCTCGCCCTCCTGTTGCTTTCTTGCTCTCTGTGATTTCACCCTGTGTTTTGCTTACCCACTCTCTGTTATTTTACCCTCCATGTTGCTTCCTCCGCCTGTGTTCTTCCCCACCATGTTCTTTCCCCTCCCAACCTCACACATTACTTTTTTAGTTTTTGATTACTGATCCAACTTGGATCGGTAAGCAAAAAGAAAAATAAAGCATTGCATAATTTTGTAGGCGCCTGCATGCTTGGTGCGTGCACCTACAAATTGACACAGCTGGTCATGAAGGCTTTTTTAGGTCTCGCCTGTCGATGCGCATGCGCATCGAGCTTGCGAGACTATGGGGGCTTATCCACTCTTTAACCAACTTGCAAGGAATCGTGGCGATTCCTTGCAGTGCACGAGAAATTTAAGCTCAATGCGCATGCGCAATGAGCTTAAAAGCGCGTGCACATGCCCCCAGCCGCCTGCCTTGCCTACTCTCTCTGTCACAGCCTCCCCCAGCTCTGCCCCCTCACTTCTTGATTGCACGGCCGCTAGGCCGTGCTTCCCCTACTCTCCTCCCCCCTCCTCCTCCTACTCTCCTCCCCCCTCCTCCTCCTACTCTCCTCCCCTGCCTGCAGCCGCCTGCCTTGCCATTTTCATAGACATAAACAACTTTTAGGACGGAAAAAAAGGGGGTCTACGGAGTAGTGCATCAGATACGTTACACACAAAATATACTTCCCAAAAGTGAGCTACAGCATGCAAGGATGTTGATCAGGCTTCAGGCCAAAAAGCAAAAAACATTCGTACAATATTACACCAACAAAACAAAGAGAAATATGTGGCAGGAAGCGAGGACGAGGATGTACAAACACAAAAGTGAAACAGCCAACTTTTGATTGGGGCAATAAACAAGCACTATTCATCCGGGGAATGGGACGGATTAAAGACAATGGTCAAGAGTTACACAAAAAGCCGTACGCATATAACAATAGCAGTTATTCACACGGAATTACATCAAATATAAGAAACATATTACGCAACTTGGATTCAGCGCTAACAGCATCAATAAACATTACATAGGTCTCTTAGCTTCACAAAACAAATGTGAGCTACAGCATGCAATGATGTTTATCAGGCTTCAGGTCACAAAACAACCTCCCCTACTCTCCTCCCCCCTCCTCCTCCTACTCTCCTCCCCCCTCCTCCTCCTACTCTCCTCCCCTGCCTGCAGCCGCCTGCCGTGCCATTTTCATAGACATAAACAACTTTTAGGACGGAAAAAAAAGGGGGTCTACGGAGTAGTGCATCAGATACGTTACACACAAAATATACTTCCCAAAAGTGAGCTACAGCATGCAAGGATGTTGATCAGGCTTCAGGCCAAAAAGCAAAAAACATTCGTACAATATTACACCAACAAAACAAAGAGAAATATGTGGCAGGAAGCGAGGACGAGGATGTACAAACACAAAAGTGAAACAGCCAACTTTTGATTGGGGCAATAAACAAGCACTATTCATCCGGGGAATGGGACGGATTAAAGACAATGGTCAAGAGTTACACAAAAAGCCATACGCATATAACAATAGCAGTTATTCACACGGAATTACATCAAATATAAGAAACATATTACGCAACTTGGATTCAGCGCTAACAGCATCAATAAACATTACATAGGTCTCTTAGCTTCACAAAACAAATGTGAGCTACAGCATGCAATGATGTTTATCAGGCTTCAGGTCACAAAACAACCTCCCCTACTCTCCTCCCCCCTCCTCCTCCTACTCTCCTCCCCCCTCCTCCTCCTACTCTCCTCCCCTGCCTGCAGCCGCCTGCCTTGCCATTTTCATAGACATAAACAACTTTTAGGACGGAAAAAAAAAAGGGGGTCTACGGAGTAGTGCATCAGATACGTTACACACAAAATATACTTCCCAAAAGTGAGCTACAGCATGCAAGGATGTTGATCAGGCTTCAGGCCAAAAAGCAAAAAACATTCGTACAATATTACACCAACAAAACAAAGAGAAATATGTGGCAGGAAGCGAGGACGAGGATGTACAAACACAAAAGTGAAACAGCCAACTTTTGATTGGGGCAATAAACAAGCACTATTCATCCGGGGAATGGGACGGATTAAAGACAATGGTCAAGAGTTACACAAAAAGCCGTACGCATATAACAATAGCAGTTATTCACACGGAATTACATCAAATATAAGAAACATATTACGCAACTTGGATTCAGCGCTAACAGCATCAATAAACATTACATAGGTCTCTTAGCTTCACAAAACAAATGTGAGCTACAGCATGCAATGATGTTTATCAGGCTTCAGGTCACAAAACAAAAATTATTCGGACAAGATAACACCAACAAAACAACGAAGAAATATCTGGCAGGAAGCGAGGACGAGGATGTACAAACACAAATGTGAAACAGCCTACTTTTTATTGGGGGAATAAATAAGCATTATTCACCCGGGGAATGGGACGGATTAAACACAATTGTCAAGAGTTACACAAAAAGCCGTACGCATATAACAGGAGCATTTATTCACAGGAAATTACATCCAATATAAAAAAAAAATATTTCCCCTCTCTACAGTTATGTGGACATAAGTCAAAATTCGGATAGCAACATGGAGAAAGCATATATAACAAGACAATGTTGCTTTAAAAATACATCATAACACAAAGCGGAGACATTGCATAAATTATTAAATAAGAGGAAGTATCACAAACCACAGCACAAAATTTAAATACACATCAAAATAAAAAGCTATACAAACATACATTTAATAATAACTGAAATAACATAACGTAGAGATGAAACAATATAAATTATTCACGCAGATATACAACATACTACACAATTACACACAAAAAAAAACTGCTCTAATTATTAACACAACTACTGACCAAAAGCAACCATTTTAAAAATTAGATCTGAACAATAGGATACAATGCATTACATACATAAAGAGCCGACAATTCGAAATAAACATCCTTCGTTGCAAAACAAAGACACTACTATGCCAATAAAACTAATAGGAAAAAACAAATCGAATAATTCATAACACTATACACACACAAAACAAACAACAAATAATAACTTACCTGTCGAACGATGCACGGAACAGACAACGAAGCCAACACTCCTTACACGGGACCCGCTTTCAACAATATGGGGATTTCCAATTAGACGCGAGTAAATTGTTACGCAACGTGAGAGGATCTTGAAATCTCATTGGCTGACACGGACGTCAATCAAAATAGTACGGGATTCAAAATAACAACTAGAACGCAATAACTTAAATACTTTAATATAATTATGGGACAGTCACACAAGCACACACACCACAATCACACAAATACACAACACACAAACACCCTCACACACCCTCACCCTCACACACCCTCACTCACACCCACCCTCACCCCCCACCCTTACAACACACTCACCCTCACTAACCCTCACACACACACCCTCACACACCCTCACACTCACACACCCTCACCCACCACCACCCTCACTCACACACCTTCACACCCTCAACCTCACACATCCTCACTCACCCTCACACCCTCACACACCCTCACTCACCCTCATGACCTCAACCACACACCCTCACATGTCCCCACCCTCACACACCCCCACCCTCACACACACCCGCCCTCACACACTCTCACACATCCTCACACACCCACACACATTCTCAAAAAGCCTCACACCCTCACCCTCTCCCACCCTCACTCACCCTCACCCTCACTCACCCTCACCCTCACCCCCTCACCCTCAATAACCCTCACTCACCCTCACCCTCACTCACCCTCACCCTCACTCACCCTCAAACCCTCACCCTCACTCACCCTCAACCCCTCACCCTCACTCACCCTCAACCCCTCACCCTCACTCACCCTCACTCACCCTCACTCTCACTCACCCTCACTCACCCTCACCCTCACTCACCCTCACCCTCACTCACCCTCAACCCCTCACACTCACTCACCCTCACCCTCACTCACCCTCAACCCCTCACCCTCACTCACCCTCACCCTCACTCACCCTCACCCACACTCACCCTCACTCACCCTCACTCACCCTCAACCCCTCACCCTCACTCACCCTCACCCACACTCACCCTCACCCTCACTCACCCTCAACGCCTCACCCTCACTCACCCTCAACACCTCACCCTCACCCTCACTCACCCTCACCCTCACTTACCCTCAACCCTTCACCCTCAACCCCTCACTCACCCTCACTCTCACTCACCCTCACTCACCCTCAACCCCTCAGCATCACCCTCACTCACCCTCACCCTCACTCACCCTCAACCCCTCACCTACCCTCACCCTCACTCACCCTCAACCCCTCACCCTCACTCACCCTCACTCACCCTCAACACCTCACCCTCACTCACCCTCAACACCTCACCCTCACTCACCCTCAACCCCTCACCCTCAACCCCTCACCCTCACTCACCCTCACCCTCACTCACCCTCACCCACACTCACCCTCACGCTCACTCACCCTCAATGCCTCACCCTCACTCACCCTCAACCCCTCACCCTCACTCACCCTCAACCCCTCACCCTCACCCTCACACCCTCAACCCTTCACCCTCAACCCCTCACTCACCCTCACTCACCCTCACTCACCCTCAACACCTCAGCCTCACCCTCACTCACCCTCACCCTCACTCACCCTCAACCCCTCACACTCACTCACCCTCACCCTCACTCACCCTCAACCCCTCACCCTCACTCACCCTCACTCACCCTCACTCACCCTCACCCTCACTCACCCTCACCCACACTGACCCTCACTCACCCTCACTCACCCTCAACCCCTCACCCTCACTCACCCTCAACCCCTCACCCTCACCCTCAACCCTTCACCCTCAACCCCTCACTCACCCTCACTCTCACTCACCCTCACTCACCCTCAACCCCTCCCCCTCACCCTCACTCACCCTCACCCTCACTCACCCTCAACACCTCACCCTCACTAACCCTCAACCCCTCACCCTCACACCCTCAACCCTTCACCCTCAACCCCTCACTCACCCTCACTCTCACTCACCCTCACTCACCCTCAACACCTCAGCCTCACCCTCACTCACCCTCACCCTCACCCTCACTCACCCTCAACCCCTCACACTCACTCACCCTCACCCTCACTCACCCTCAACCCCTCACCATCACTCACCCTCACCCTCACTCACCCTCACCCTCACTCTCACTCACCCTCACCCACACTCACCCTCACTCACCCTCAACCCCTCACCCTCACTCACCCTCAACCCCTCATCCTCACCCTCACTCACCCTCAACCCTTCACCCTCAACCCCTCACTCACCCTCACTCTCACTCACCCTCACTCACCCTCAACGCCTCACCCTCACCCTCACTCACCCTCAACACCTCGCCCTCACTCACCCTCACTCTCACTCACCCTCAACACCTCACCCTCACTCACCCTCAACCCCTTACCCTCACTCACCCTCAACCCCTCACCCCCTCACCCTCACTCACCCTCAACCCCTCACCCCCTCACCCTCACTCACCCTCACTCACCCTCAACGCCTCACCCTCAACCCCTCACCCTCAACACCTCACCCTCACTCACCCTCACAACACATATTGTGTTACAATAGGTGTCACATTTGCGAAAGATAAAACGATTGGCATTGTAAATAACAAAGCTATTATTTCGCTATTTTAAAAACAAGCACATAAATAAAAAATGTGTCCTTTACAATACCAATAACTCAAACTTTCCTAATGCAAGACCTATTGCATTGCTGTGCTTCTCTCCCCTGCTGCACTCTCCTGCTCTCTAGAGATGTGGCCTAACGACAAGAGCTGCCATCTAAGTCACGTAAATACAAAACATGTTGCATTCCAAATGCTATAGGTGTCACATTCGCAAAAGTTATAACTATTGGCATTGTAAATGACAAAGCCATCAATTTAGCAATTTTAAAAACCAACAAATAAATAACATATGTAATTTACAATACCAATAACTCCAACTTTTCTAATGCGAGACCTATTGCATTTCCAATGCTTGTTTCTGTTATTAGACATGCTGCACCAGGAATGTGGTGCTGCATGGCAAAAAAAACATTGGCAAACCCAAAAGGTCCTGAAGGCAAGACCTATTGGCTTAGTCAATACTCGTGTATACAGCGAGGACACTTCATGTTAACATTGTGGTACAGTGGCAGGTTTTGAGTTCCTTAGTAGAGCTGTTTGTGGGTTTCAGTGTTGAATAACATGCGCTGATGCAGGTCAGAAGTAGGACGTGTTGTAGGAATTTCAGAGAAGTTCTGCACATGGCGATGCAATGCTTTTTGTTCTTTAGTTCTGAGTGACAGCTTTAACTGTTTGGCCAGCCTTTTGTTTTGAAAAAAAAACTAATAAAAATACATACATGCATGAACAGATACAAGCTTTTGCTTAGCCCCCTTCGCCTATTGTTCTGTTCAAGTGTCATTCACCTTTTTACACCGTCGCCATCGCATACAGCACATGGTAATGGGCCAGCCCACTTTATCTATTGGCTGTCTTGCACTGTGTGTCACAGTATTTTTCCTGATCACATATGCAAAGTCACCTGAATTCGAATCAAGTTCAGTACCGGAACTGGTGTGCTCAGTCTGCTGGGCATTTATTTAGTTGTATAACTTTAATTTTTATATCCAAAAGCTTTTTGCATATTTCATATGGTTGAACAAAAAAGAAATAAAGCAAGCACTTGAAATGCTATAGGTCTGGCATTACTGAAAGTTTGAGCTATTGCTGTTACAAACAATAATGCAATGCCAATAGCTCAAACTTTCAGTAATGCGAGACCTATTGCATTGCAAATGCTTGATTTGATTTTTGGTTGGCTGGGTTTGGAGGGGCTTCGTGGCACATACTTCATCTTTCTAATTATCGTTGAAGCAATGTTTTTTAAAAAAAATTCTGGAATGTAAACATAAGTCAGTCAGAAGGGCAAGCTATTTTCACAATATTGATTGGGTCTTATGCGATATGCTTGACTCCATTCTGCTCATGCCTCTGCCGCCATAAGAAATGGGCCGTAAAGTTGATTGCGGTGTGCTGTGGTACTTACGAAAAAATTTTAATATATTGAAAAAATAGAGTTTGTGAGCGGTTCCGAAGAAAAGAAAGGCGTGGCTTGCTAAGCTCTATTTTTTAAATATTGTGCGGTTTTTATAAGCGGTGCAGTACGTCGCCTTAATCTTTAAGCGGCTGACAGGGGACAGGACAGCGGCATGACGCACTGCTTATTAAAAGCATATATTATTGAAAAAATAGAGTTTGGCGAGAGGCACCGAAGAAAAGAAAGGTGCGGTTCCCCAAACTCTAGTTTTTTAATATTGTATGTTTTTTGTGAGCAGCGCTACACACTGCCATCATCTTTAGGAAAGGTGAGGAAGAAAGGGAAAGAAAGGCGTACCCACCATTGTAAAAGTTGAAGGCGGTGTGCTCCGCTGCCTACTCAAAATTACAATATTGAAAAAATAGACTATGGCGAACAGAGCCAAAGAAAAGAAAGGCTTGACAAACTCTATTTTTTCAATTTTGTAAGTTTTTCGTAAGCAGCACAGCACACCGCCTTCATCTTTAATAATGGTGGGGAAAGAAAGGAGCGGCTGCCATTGTTAAAGCAGAAGGCGGTGTGCTGCGCTGCTTACAAAAAATCACAATATTGAAAAAATAGACTTTGGCGAGCAGCGCCAAAGAAAACAAAAGCTTGACAAACTCTATTTTTTTCAATACTGTAAGTTTTTCGTAAGCAGCACAGCACGCCGCATCCATCTTTAAGAATAGCGGGGAAAGAAAGGAAAGAAAGGCACAGCCGCTTTTGTTAAAGTTGAAGGCGACTTGCTGCGCTGCTTACTCGTAAACGTGGCATCTGTTACAGGAAAGTGATGCCTCCTTTAACAAGCCATCACCCAAAGAAAAAAAGAGTGTGTGCACAAAAACACATTAATTAAAGAAAGTGGAAAACCATTCGTAGCAGGGGCAGTCCGCAGGGAGGATCTAAAACAACAAAAGGCTGGAGTAATTAGACATGCTGACCAAACAGAAGGAAGCATTTATAAAAGGCATGAATGAGAACGAATGAAAAAAAGAGGAAGGGCTTCAAGCCACAATGTACATTATAGCATGAGTCGCAGAGGAGCGCATGCGCTGCCCAGGCTCGACCTAAAAACCTGTCAAATTTGGTAAGTTCAGACCTATTGCTTGGCCAATGTTTGTTTTTTGCTTTGATTTTATGCTTGCCTCATTTATGAAGGGTTGGATTACTGATGCTTTGCTGTTTGTGTCTTTCACTTTTAGATACATTGGCCACCGGCAGATGGTCAACGGGAGGAGTGTATCATCAAAGGGAAAGACCCCATGGTAAGTGAGATCACCGTTCCCTACACCATTATATTCAACCCCCACACTCAGGTTGAACAATGTAAGTATACCCACAAACTGAGCAGACTACATTCATATATTGCCATTGTACTTATCATTTATATGCAACAAACGCAATGGCATGAAATACTATCTTGGACCCTGACTACGAGTGATGCTGTTCCACTTGGGGCTGTATTCCACTAAGTGCCCTGGCGGTACAACGGATGTTTGCACCCACTTTGCACACCTCTGGGGTTCTTTGGTATTACAGCAGGGGCCGCAGACGCTTGTGCGCCCACTTCTATAATACTGAAACTGCTGTTGCACATACAGCGCCAGCGCTTTCTGATGAGGGTGTTCCCTCATTTGCATGGGGAGTGCTCCATACAAAAGAGAGAATCGCTTTGGCTCTGTGCTCGTGCCCTTTTACAGACTCCGGTGCAGAGGCAAAGAAGATCTCGGGAGGCGCCACCTCAGTGCGCCCGCTGATAGCTGCCCTCTGGAGGGGGGAAAGAGGGTCTTATGGATCCCCCAGACATTCACTTGCAGGTGGGTGACCTCACTCACTGCACCCGCCTGCAAGGGGATCTCTAATCCACTTTAAAAGTGGAGGCGTATTGGTATTTCACTTGAATGCACTGCCCTGGAACAGGGAAAGTGTGCTATGGAGCAAACAGAGAAAGTGTGCCCAATACATAATAGAATTACCTTCTATCACATAGTTACATGCTGTTACACAACTATCAATCACACAATCATTGTACTTAATCTTCAGTTAGGGAAGCCTCCATTCCGACTCAGTAGACCCGTCTTTTTCGGTTTCGAGACACACATTGTTTCACATTAGATACACCCGATCTTATGTCGGGCCGCGTTCGTGAACCACTTTTCTCCACTCCGTCCCTGCTTTTCCGTAAATTTTTTAGGACATTAGATACCACGCCACTACCAACATTTTTTGCAAGTCTGGACAATTATGGTGCACCATAATATATTCGCGATGTCTAACGTTTTTGACAACTCGTCTTTCCTTAGCATCACGCAGAAAACATAGTCTGTTTTCCAGTACTATCGCACAGTATACGATTCGCTTCTGGAATGCCAAAACGCTTCTGGGTTAAATTTGAGCGTTACACTTTAAACTTGCATAAACACTCAGATAACCACATACGAGTCATCCACTCTTTCAGAGGTAAGCGAATAGATTCACACGAGCATTCTGGACATGAGATTTTCCTTTTACGCAAGATACTTAATCCTTTTTCGTATCATTGACAGAACGCTTACGGGTTACGGGTTACGATAACCCGGATTACTTTTTCTATGCATTGGGCAGAGTTAAATGTCCATTCATGATTGATTAACGTTATGATGCAATAACATATGACCACATCCATTGGATGCAAGCAACAAAAAAATTGAGAAATTGTGCTACCCAATAAAGAAAGAATTTTCTCAACAAATGGACTAAAGAGTATTTTCATGAACTATATTGTTATTGAGTTCATTAAGGTATGCACCTCTGGGATAGAGGTTCACATTAACTCACTTTCTAGATTCCATCCTCTTACTCAGGAGGATTAACCTGATTGCACCACCTACGGAATTAACATTGACAGCCATCTGTGCATAAAAATACGGAGGATGGCAAACTGAACACAACCTAAATCAGTATGTAATAGGGCCACTGGAGTGTTAACTCTGGGTGAAATAATGCAAGTCAAAATATTTTTGTATACTTCCATGCAAAATGACTAGGGGGGAAACAACCTTTACAACGCAACTTTTACAACGCACTACCATTACAACGAAACTTTTACAATGCAAGATCCATTACATTGCATGCCATTACAAAGCAACCATTACAACGCATGACACTACAACGCATACCACTACAACGCATGTCATTACAACGCAGTCATTACAACACATACCATTACAACGCATACCATCACAGCGCATAGTACCCTTACACTATCCAAAACTTACCCTACTGTTGCACCCCCTGGAGTTAGAATAGTAATTTTTACCCCAACACTATCCAACACTTACCCTACTGTTGCACCCCCTGGAGTTAGAATAGTAATTTTTACCCCTACACTATCCAACACTTACCCTACTGTTGCACCCCCTGGAGTTAGAATAGTAATTTTTACCCCTACACTATCCAATACTTACCATACATGCAATGTAATGGTATGCGTTGTAAAGGTAGTATGCGTTGTAATGGAATGCGTTGTAAAGGTAGTTTTTAGACAATTCGTTATAATGGCATGCGTTGTAATGGAATGCGTTGTAAAGGATTTTGCGTTGTAAAAAAATGTGTTGTAAAGGCATGCGTTGTAAAAGTATGCGTTATAATGTCATACATCTGACTGTAAATGTAAATGAGCTTATATAGCGCACAGCTACCCACAAAGGGTTTCCCGGCGCTTGCTTAGGGAACCCGTCCTGGTATTCCCCTGTGTGATAACCCCGGCAGGGTATCCACAAGGTGAAAGCCAGGCATCCCGCCGCGAGGGGACGTTGTGGAGATTAAGCAAGCTATTGCCCAGAGTCGCAGAGTGTGAACCCATGAGTTGAGAAGGCACCGGAGTGAGAATTATCGAGTCCATGGAATTTTTTGAGCCCAAGACCCACCGAGGCAGGGAATTGAACCCTGGTCCAGGGCCGATCTCAGGTTCCGGGTCTGCCGCCTCTAACCCCTGAGCCACACTTCTCCACTAATGTGTCATAGCCCAAAACTATCTGAAAAATTTCTTTTTTCACAAGCCTTCCCATTATACCTGTCTTATTCTCTGCCTCCTTTCTGATCTTCCTGTTCTTCTGGGTTCAGTACACCACAGCGCCATGAAACCGCCAGGTGAACGTGCGCTCTATAAATGCTTTAAACTAAAACTCAAACTCAAACCTTATCTGGTGTGATAACTGGAGAAAATATAATTCCAAGCTCGGAGACAGCAGCCCTCTGAGAATTGCTGCAGGAAAAGACTGAGGGTAGCAGTATTGTATTGTATTGTATATTGGATTTATATAGCGCTTATCACCCAGGGGTCTCTAAGCGCTTGCCTTGGGAACCCGTCCTGGCTTTTCCCTGTGAGATAGCCCCTACAGGGCATCCCGAAGGTGAAAGCCAGGCATCCCGCCGCGGGGGGCCGTTGTGGAGATTAAGCAAGCTTAATGCCCAGAGTTGCAGAGTGTGAACCCATGATTAGGTCAGGCACCGAAGCGAGAATTATCAAGTCCGTGGACATTTGAGCTCAAGACCCTGCTGCGTCGGGAATTGAACCCTGGTCCCGGGTCTGATCTCTGCCTCAGGGTCTGCCTGCTCTAACCAGTGAGCCACACTTCTCCATAATAGCCTAGCACCCATCCACTCACTACTGCAGTTGGGGGAGCAGTCATTTCTTTCTTTGGACAGGCAAAAGCATGCCTTTAATCAATGTTTTAAAAGCACTTTGACCCTGATTACGAGTTGGGTGGTAAATTCAGACCTGTGCATAAACCCATGTTTATGCACAGGTTGAAGTTACAAGGTATTATTTAATGCATCCTATATTTATGGGATGCACTAAATATTTCAATCTTTGTTAAATTTTGGCATGTCAAATCTGAGGAAATTTAACAGGGGAATACCATACAGTAATTATCATATCATGTGGATTTTCGTGCGTTAAACATGGTATTCCCCAGAAACTCGTAACAGGTGCTATTGATTACACCCGCTAAATAACAAACTCTGTGGTATTGTTATTTACCAGATGCAATAAATAGTACCTATACTTGTAATCAGGGCCTATCTGTCTACTTAGAGAAGGCAGTATATGTCTGCTTCTTTTTTGATGAAATGGTGAAAAACTGCAAGTTAAAACACCCAAAAAATCTGATTGCGAGCATTTATTTCCCATATCGGAGAAAAAACTCATAATGAGCAGACTTTGCAGTGGAGATACCAACCGATAAATTGAATTCAGGAACTACACTTTCTCCCTGCAAAGTCCGGCCAACTTGTAAAGAGGTTCCTCGGTGACAAGTGACACTCTGCAAATGGCCTAAAAATAAATACACAATTGATAAGGTTTTCAAACTATTTATGGAGCCCCCTCCTCTACTAGGGGAGGGACTTACAGGTTCATTACAAATTAACATTCAAAGTTTTAGTCATGGAAAGACCGACTGCACATAGACTCATCCAATAACCACCTATTCAATTAGCTTCCTAATTGAAAATTCTGGGCACAAAAACAATAAAATAAAAAATATATAAAATTGAACGGAAGTAATAAAAAATGTATTTTCCTTTTCATCCTCTTCCTAAAACCCATATCAGCACAAATGTGAATCAGGGGAATACCTTTTCAAGAATGTGGAATCAGACAACAGATCACCTGTATACCCAGTTGAGACTTGGGTGATGAATGTATGTAACAAAAACAACGTTTCACGGGTAATATTTGGCAGACCATTAATAAAACATGCACATTTTGTTGCAAAAATGAAAAACAGGGCTGCTCCAAGTGCTTGTGAAACATAAAATGAACAGCGTAAGTGACAAGTGACACAGCGAAGGACGTGTAAATTAAGGTCATCTTCAGGACCAGGTTACAATTTTGCTCGTGCTGATGTGGAAGTAATTCCAGGACGGGGAACAATGAATCTTGGAGATGGGATAGGGAATCCAAGAGTCAAGGTGAGCCACCAGCCAGAGTGTCATGAGTTATTTTCAAGGAGCTGGAGGGACTTCGAGTCTTGGTAAGACCTTAACTTACTACAGGTCGAAACGCCGTAGACCTCCCAGGGCAACTCTTGGCGCAACTCTCTGCTGCACAAAATTGTTAATTCATTACAATTTATTCTCTGTAAAAAAACACTTGTGAACCAAAAAGTATCTTGTAAATATTGTAGTTATTGTCTGCCCTGCGCCGTCCTTCGCTGTGTCACTTGTGCCGTGTATGTTTCATGAGTAAATTTATTGACTACTGCCCCTGCGACTGTATGTTGACTGTTGCTGGGAGGCTTCACATTAACAAACTGTTTGGGGTGCCCCACTGTGATTCTCATTGCATTGCATATTGAGCCATTGACGTCTGTTCTATTTTAATCCTTTTAACATTTGTATGACTTAGTATCCCTGAGGATTTTTAGTATTGTAAATACTTTTATTTTACTTGTATATCTGTAAATATGGCTTTTTATGGTTGCTAACCGATAATAAAAGCTGTTTGACTGACTGACTGTTTCATGAGCACTTATGGGCACACGTTTTTTCGGGTTACGCTCACATCCAATGTAAACAGTGCTGATCCTGTTCCTTTGTCCGTACCTGTCTTAAATACACAATGCTACTTGCATCTCTCTCGAACTCTTGGAGTTTTCCTGTTTTTCCTTTTTTGCAACTAAATGTGCATGTTTTATTAATGTTCTGCCAAATATTACCTTTTCAAGAATGTGAGCAGGACAGTGGCAGGTGAACTGTTACATATATCAGCCTGGCTGGAACAGAGTCAAAGGAAGCTGGCCATGCAGTATGCAAAGAAACCTTGTGACATACCTACCGCGCTGTACCCGTTTTGGTTGTGTGTGACACAAAATCTTCTCTGCCACTGCCTACGGTCTACCACTTGCATGAGTGTACCTGTGTGTGTACATGTGTTTGATGCTTTGTGTTGCCCATGCCTCTACAGTGTCTAACCCAGGGTGGTGTGGAGTGGCTGGATGGATTTAGGCCCAGATCCTTGTACTGGGGTGAATGTATGACATTGTTCTACATTCTGTCCATCAACTGTGTTTTTTGCAATTTTCACCCCGAGTGTGCTGGGTATACTCAGACGTGAGTCCCAGGCTCTCCGCACCACTGGAGTCAAGCTATCCAGGCTGAATGAAGGCTGATAGCCAGAAACCGGTCCTTGAATGCTTGATTCCGTCCTGGGAAAGACATGGCTTGGTAGTTCGGACTGGACTGTTCCCATGGGGCACAGGGTCAGAGCTGATTTGCATATAGCCAGTGTCTAACCCAGGGTGGTGTGGAGTGCAAAAAAACGATGGATTTAGGCCCAGATCCTTGTACTGGGGTGAATGTATGACATTGTTCTACATTCTGTCCATCAACTGTGTTTTTTGCAATTTTCACCCCGAGTGTGCTGGGTATACTCAGACGTGAGTCCCAGGCTCTCCGCACCACTGGAGTCAAGCTATCCAGGCTGAATGAAGGCTGATAGCCAGAAACCGGTCCTTGGATGCTTGATTCCGTCCTGGGAAAGACATGGCTTGGTAGTTCGGACTGGACTGTTCCCATGGGGCACAGGGTCAGAGCTGATTTGCATATAGCCAGTGTCTAACCCAGGGTGGTGTGGAGTGCAAAAAATCGATGGATTTAGGCCCAGATCCTTGTACTGGGGTGAATGTATGACATTGTTCTACATTCTGTCCACCAACTGTGTTTTTTGCAATTTTCATGCCTCTACTGTGCCCTCTTTTTGTTTGAGGAAGGCATGCACTGCACCATAACTAACAGTGATTTTCAGTGTGTGGGTGTGTGTGTCACTTGCACTGTAGATGCCCTTGTTATTTGTGCTGTTCTGTTGCCTCTAGTGTAACTAACATGGCTGAGGAAAGCTTAAACATTGTTTAGTGTCTATCCAGAACCTATGTGATGGTAGTCTAATCACTTGTGTGGCCGCAAAAGTGCTTTCCTGTGTAAAGCAATTCTGTGTAAATGTCGTGCGTTGAAGCCTGTAAACCAGCAATTTAGTGGCTTGGAAGTTCACCGGGCAGCTCTCCAGGGCCAATACAGGAAATGTGAGCCCTAAACAATGGAAAGACCTTTATTTCCGGCATTGTGCTGCCGCTGTGTGACGTGACCCTGCCTCAGAGACAGGTCTCACACTATCCCAATTCCCAGCTGGAAGGCAAAGACTGGAACACGCCTCTACAAATGAGTCAGAACTATGGAAATGGAAGCTACTATCACACTAGCGCAGAGGTCTTCAAACTTTTTGATGCCGAGACCCCTTTGTAAAACCTTTTTAGGCGTAAGGACCCCCTTCCGACAAAAGTTTCTAGAAACTGGTACTCCTCATCATCAACAACTATCAACAACCATAAATGCGCCTGTGAGACCTCATCACATACATACATACATCATTCGTCCACCCACACTTTCACACATCCATCCATCCATCCATCCTTCATCCATCCACCCTTTCATCCTTCCAACCATCTATCCTTCACCTGTTCACCCTTTCATCCTTCCATCCTTCCATCCATACATTAATCCTTCATCCATCCACCCTTTCATCCTTCCATCCATACAGCCATCCTTCATCCACCCACCCTTTCATCTATCCATCCATCCATCCTTCATACATGCAACCTTTTATCCATCCATACATCCATCCTTCATCCATCCACCCTTTCATCTTTCCATCCATCTATCCTTCACCCGTTCACCGTTTCATCCTTCCATCCATACATACATTAATCCTTCACCCGTTCACCCTTTCATCCTTCCATCCATACATTAATCCTTCATCCATCATCCATCATCCATCCACCATTTCATCCTTCCATCCATACAGCCATCCTTCATCCACCCACCCTTTCATCTATCCATCCATCCATTCACCCACCCACCTTTTCACACATCCATCCATCATTTATCCATGCAACCTTTTATCCATCCTTCATCTACCTTTTCATCAATCCATCCATCCTTCATTCGTCCACCCTTTTGTCCATACATCCTTCATCCATCCACCCTTTCATCCATCCATCCACTCATCATTCATCCACCCACTCATCATTCATCCACCCACCTTTTCACACATCCATTCATCCTTCATACATGCAACCTTTTATCCATCCATACATCCTTCATACATGCAACCTTTTATCCATCCATACATCCATCCTTCATCCACCTACCCTTTCATCCTTCCATCCATACATACATACATACATACTTCATCCATCCATCCATCCATCCTTCATCCATCCGCCCTTTCATCCTTACATCCATCCATCCATCCTCCGTCCACCCTTTCATCCTTCCATCCATACAGCCATCCACCCTTTCATCCATACATTCATCCTTCAACCATCCATACTTTCATCCTTCATCCATCCATACTTTCATCCTTCATCCATCCATCCACCCATCCACCCATCCATCCACCCATCCACCCATCCATCCATTCACCCACCTTTTCTGTGCCTCTCTCATGGGGGTTGGTCAGTATCTCTGTGTCGTCTTCCTTCTTCTTCCTCTCTCATGGGGGCATCTCTGTGCCTCCCTGCTGGGGGTGGGGGTGGGGGGTTGGCAGACAGGCTGTAACAACATCTCACCATGAAGAACAGACTATCGGGCATATTTCTCCTGCACAGGCACCAGGTATGAGGGCTCGTGGGACTTGAACCAATGAGGACCTTTCACGTGCTTTACTGGCGGGACCCACCGCTCCAGACGCGCAATGCCCTTTGAACTCAAAGGGCTACAGCCTCCTCCCCCAGCCACCCCACCCCTCCCAACCCCTCGTGTATGTGAGCCGGCTGAAACCGCTTCACTGGACACACACAAAGCCACACCCAAGTACTTCACAGGTCTTTAAAAGACCTTTTACTTGTTAATGAGGCTTTGATTTTTTTCACCCCTCTGTGTGAATTAGGCCTCCATCAGCCCAGCGCCACTAAGGCAAACTGACAGAATCTGTTCTGCGACCCCCTTCCCAGGACTCCACGACCCCCCTGGGGGTCGGGCCCCACAGATTGAAGACCTCTGCACTAGCGTGAGCAGCTCGGGGGCGCATCAACTTCCTGCTTTTGTCCCGGAGTTTAGAGATGGATGACGGACAGACGTGTCTGACTCGCCGTGAGTCACACACCATGGCTGGACCTAGAGTCTTCAGGGGTTAACGAGTCATCTCCCAACATTTCACAGCTCAGATTGCACAAACAGATCTTTACTGACACTAGGCTGACCAAATACACATATTTCTGCTACTTGCTCTTGACTTTGCCAGACAAGGAAACTGGTAGATAAAGAGGTAGGTTTACATGATAGGAACACAAAATGTGGTTAAGTGTGGAGTACTGAATCAGAACCCTCCTCGTTTTATGCCTGGTCGACATTTCACTTACTCCGGCATAACCTTGTGCAATTGCAGACATTTTTCATTATGCTTGTTACATGAAGTTCCCGAAATTATGCAATGAGACCGTGTCATGTAATTACACACTCTTCGTGTGGATGTTTTTTGCGCATGTCCAGAATGCAAGTGGTTGGTGTTTGCAGCTCTTATGTTTTTGCAGCATTATTTTATCACAAAATGCATCACACGGGTATGCATTTCACACTAAAATATAGCTCCAAATGCGGTTTTGAATCTCATGTAATTCTGTATAATGCTGCATTTTTTCGATAGTTTGCATAATTATGCAGAAGCAAATTACACAAATTTTGCACACCCCTAGATACTTGACACTTTAACTACAGTTCATATTTTCCCCAATGTATTACAAAAAGTGACAAAGAGTTAAACAATAATCCTCAGATATATTAAAAACTCTTAATCAAAATCATTATTTTACAACAGTTTAGGGAGCCTGAAACAGAAAAGCTTTATAAGACTAATAGCGTCATCCGTCGCCGACTTAAACCACATGAACGCCTCCAACAATTAACCCTCACTTTTGCCGTGTCTTCCCACAGACTGAGTGTGCCAACTATATCCGCTTGCTGCACCCCTTCAACCGGACACATCTACTGGCTTGTGGCACTGGTGCCTTCCACCCAGTCTGCGCCTTCGTCTACGTGGGGCATCGAGGAGAGGTAGGCAATCGCATACAAACAGAGGGATAAGAGTGTATAGAAAGTGTACAAGCCTACATTGATTGGTGCATCTGAGATAATTGAAAGGGGCAGGAGGGTATGGATGAATTACCTGAGGCAGCGGGAAAAGGTGTGGGAAGGTGCAAGGGAAGATATATGAAGATAAGGAAACAGGCACATGGCTCTTGTAAGAATATTGATACCAAGAAGCCAAACAACAAGAAAAGCACTTTCGAATTCAATTATTTGTGATGAGAGAATTGCTCATGGATCAGCATAAATAGGAAGAGAGAGGAATGTGCATGTAATTGTATTTCTATAGAGCTTACTACCCCTGACAAGGCGTTGAAGCGCTTTTTTGGTGAGCTACATACTACTCGTGCCAGGAGAAGATGGTAAGTTTGAAGGGATGGCTCTTTAATGTAGCAAATTACCTAACCTTCAAAATGTCTGTACATGAAGCCCACAGATGCAGCAAGAAACAGAAAAGGCCAGCTGTGTACTGACACTTGAAAAAGAACTACGGGCAGAGTTTACACCTTGGCTTAATCCATTAGGCTGCAAAAAACTCCTAACACTGAAGGAGGGGGACTACCACACAATAGTTATGAGCACTAACAAAGATCGCCCACCTACGATTACTGTTTTACCTGAGATGCGACCCATAAGTCAATGCCAGCTGAACTCAGGCCGATCAGTGATAAACGCACAAACACCCTTGGAGGAAAGTATGGGTTTTGCCCTCATTTTATCCTCAGAAGGGACATTGTCAATCTTCTGTAGATGACAGATCAAGTTTTTAAGCAGGTTCGGATGGAAGGCAATCAGTGATGTCCCTTGGCAGAGAGGCCACTATTTGAATCACCAGCTCAAGTTTCACATGCACAGGTACTATTTGGGCAGACGTTTCTCACGGATAGTCTGCTGTGACATCCTGCCTCCTTTGCTTGATTCTGGATTTACCTGTCTTTTTGGTCCTAATGCCAATGTACCAGTTTGGTTAATGGAAAAGGTAGGTCTTCAGCTTCTTGCGGAATTCAAGAAAAGAAGAAGAGGGTTTGATGTGGAGTTGAAGCCCATTCAAAGGTTTAGGAAATATGTAAGAGAACACCTGTCTTCCTGATATTATTCTGTATATGCGTGGGAAGTGTATGAGTAGGAACCCTGTAGAGTGACGGTGTCTGGAAGGTTGGTGGAAGGAGGAGTGACTGTTTAGATGAGGGGAGGCCTACATTATGTAGCAACTTGAATGTGTGTGTGAGGAATTTCTTTATGGGGAGCCAGTTGAGCTCCCTGAAGTGTGGTGTGATGTGAGTTGTGTGTGGAAGGTTGATAATGAATCTGGTTGCAGAGTTCTGGGTGGTTTGTAGTCTTTTAGTGAGTGCTTGGTGATCCCAGCATAGAGAGTATTATTGAGAGCTGCCAGCTTCAGGGTGGTCTTCCCTCCAACGTTTTGCCTTCTCCTCCATTTTTGCTGATTTCATTGTTGCTGGCCTTAGGACTCTGCACACTTTACCATTGTTAGCCAGTGCTAAAGTGCACGTCCTCACTCCTTAAGACATGCTAACATTGGCTTATCCCCAACTGGCATATTTAATGTATTTGTAAGTCCCTAGTAAAGTGGCACTGTATGTGCACAGGGCCTGTATATTTAATGCTACCAGTGGACCTGCAGCACTGATTGTGCTACCCAGTTAACTTGCTTTTTAAAGATGTCTCAACTCTGCCATTGCAGCCTGTGTGTAGTTCTAACCTGTCCTTTCAACCTGTCAAAATATACCTTTTGCCAGGCACAAACCTTCCTTTTTAATACACATCAGTCAACAAGTCATCCCTAAGGTATGTCCTGGTCAGCACAGAAGGCAGGGTACAATGTATTTAAAAGGTAGTACTTTTTACATGTCTTGGTAGTGAAAAACCTTACATTCGTTTTTCACTACAGCAAGACCTACCTCTCCCATGGAATAATATTGGAGTTACCTTATTTCATTTTATAACTGTAATTTCCAAATGGGTTCATGTTTGGTATCTCTGGAATCCATAATTTAATATCATAATTTAAGGTGAATTTTGATTTTAAATCACAGTTTTGAAAATGCCACTTGAATATATTTATTCTGAAAAATGTGGGCAACCCAATATGACCTTGTGGGCTTGAGTACCAAAGATTATCAGGTAAAAGGTGCCAACAAGTGGTTTTACTTCATAAACAATAATGCTTTTATGAATACTTAGGAGCTCTACTTTAGCATCATAAAATGTATTTTCAAAGACATGTTTTAAATTACCACATAGAAAAAATCAAAAGAACAGGGTGCATTTCTTATTTGTATCTTTATAGTGTATTATATACATTTATAAGAGTACAGAAGCTGCTTCAAGAACATTGATGACCGAAGTTTCACCTTAATATATAACATATTCTGCTAGTCAACAATGGAACACACCCATTTCTCTAAGATATCAAGAAAACTGGCCTATACATCATGCCTAGATTTCCTCCAATCACAATTATTGGACAACAGTTACATAGAAAATGGGTTGATGTGTCGACGTTTCGGTCATTCTTGTAATTAATGTATAAGACCATCTTCAGGACAAAACAATCTTTTGAAGATTAACAACACTTTCATGGGTAGATCCATGTGATCAAATTCATGGATATTATCAAGAAAAGATGAGTACTGTAAGTACCTTTGCAGCCGCCGCGTGTGTTGACGTGTGGTCCTTCACTTCATATGTAATAATGACTACATTTATGAATCAACAGCCCAGCACTGCGTCTTCTACCAGCGTTCAAGGAGTGCATGGTGCAATGGGAGCAAAACCAGTAATATCACTCCCTGTGCCGATGCATGACGCAAACCCCACTGATGTAACTTCCTGGACAGATGGATAGTGGGAAATGAAGTCCTTTTGCTAGGCTCTCTCTTTTAAATACAGTTTGTCAGGAAACTAGAGCTGTGGCTTGCTGTGCAGATGGATGATGGGAAATGCAGTGATGCCACTTCCTGTGCTGATGAATGACTGGAAAATCAGTGGTCAGTTACTGTGCAAATGGGTGATGGGGTGTGTGTAGAACGTAACTCGCCACAGGGATGTGGAGATCAGCTATTCACGCTTACACATAAAATAACTGCACTACTTGAGGGCCCATTGAAGCACTGCAGATGGTGGTGACTCTACAACACCCATTGACCTGCCTACATTGGCAGAAATCCATATGTCCCTTCCTGTCACCCAAGAGTACATTAGCAATGTTACTTCTGACTGTATGTCCTTAGGGTCCAGGTGGCTAAAGCTAGGTATCCGGGATTCTAACAACCATTTGAGCATCTCTCTGAAGCATTCCGTTCTGGAGATACTGATAAAGATTTGGTAGAGGAACCTTAAGCAAGGACTTCCCCCATTTGGCAGTAGTAACCAGTGAGTCCTGTCGGTGTTCTGGTTCCAAGGGTGCCACAGCCACTGAAAGCCTTTGACCTGTTGTTGATGAGATATGGGTGCCGTAAGCCAGTAAGAGAAAGTTAAATGTAAAGTCAACAGATGAAAACAGAAGAAAAAAAAAACTTCCCTGACACAGGCCCGCCGGCGCCGCTCTTGTTCTGCGAGTCCCCGCTGCAGCACAGGATCCCTGCTGCCAATCCTGATGCTGTTTTCATGTTTGAAAGCAGCATCAGGATTGGTCTGAGCTAAAAGAATTTGCGCTCCAGAGAGACTGGGAACCTGTGCTTTGCTGTCTCCAAAATAGCAATGCAGCTGGGATGGAGACAGCTCAGTGCGCATGCTGGTTTGGCCAGCCTGAGACGGCCAGCCAAACCGACTCTCCTGACTGCCTCCATGATGGCCCCGTCCCAAAGGCTAAAACTTGGAAAAATAAAATGATAATAAACCTATTTTATTATTGTTTTATTTTTCACTTTTGAGGCTGGTGGGGGCTGACGCTCCTACACCCTAGCGGAGGAACCGGCACTCCATTAGTGACTCTCTGAATATTAACTTGTGTCCAGTGTAGTCCATACCTCTAATATGGATCAAGATTCTCCTGTGACCATATTAACCAGATGCCTAAAATTAGAGGCACTGGGCAGTTTACTGTACGCCCCTTTATTTGTGGGTTGGCAGTCCACTTCACTTTGGATGGAGACATGTGTTTTGGGCACACAATTGCTGCAGCAGTAACTCAGACTCGCTGAGCCATCCTGCTTGTAGCTAGAGCTTCAGAGGGAACAGACACTAGCCCCGGCTGGATTATAGCACAAGGCATCCATTGTAGCAACTCACTGACTAGAATGAGCTTGATATCTGGTCCAGCTTCCGAGGTCACCCGAGGACAAGCTACTGAACTGTATTGGCAGACATTCCTACGTGCGTGGCTAAGTTCTTTCGTGCCTAAAATGCGGTTCTTGCTATCACCTTCTGCAGGGCTTTAAGTGGGATAAAATAAATGGGGTGTCTCTCAAAGGGGCGTGATGAGCTCCGGTAGTACCCGGCCGGCCGGTCCTCTTAATTTCCGTCTCCTTCTTTCTCTCGGTCTTTTCGTCACGACTTCCCCCTTCTTTTCCTTTGTCTCTCTTCCTCTTACTCCTTCAGAATCTCTCCACTATTCTCGGTTCCTCCCTTTCTTTCTGTCTCTCTCTCTCTTTCTTTTGTCTATCTTTTTCTCTCTCGCGCTCTCTTACCGTTCCTCCCCTCTTCCCTTCTTTATCTTTTTCGTGCTGTTTCTTCTCCTCTCCATTTACCCCTGCAATAGGATCTCCTCCTCGTCACTAAACTGAAAGAATTCAGAACTCACGGTGACCTTGTCTCCCTCGCGCCCTAACGCGCGTCCAGTAAATTAATTTGGTCTGTGATCTATAAAGTGGTCGTTTCTTCAAAATGTCACTGGTCGCCTGGACCTTGGCCTTTCGACTCCGGGCACCATCGCGCGCACAGAGATTTGCTTGTTGTGCCCAGAGGGGCGGCAGCTCAGAAGTCACCAGACACCGGGCTTGCCATGACCGTGGACGCTGGTCAGCAGCGCGCGCAATCTGTGGGCTCATCTGTCCAGTTGTGAAAAGGGGAGACCGCGAGTGACAGGAAATGTCGTCACCATTTCATTGCCAAGAGCACAAAGAAAGGGGCGAAGAATCTTTATTACACTGCGCTTCTGCCCTCCCTGATGTCTCATAGCTGCACGTTTATCTACCATTGACCTTTCACCTTTGGTTTGGTGACCTTCAACCTCGCTAATAAAAGCAGTGTCACAGGTCCCATTGAGCCCCAGCCACACACAGTGATGCTGGGAATAAATCCCCCCTCCACCCACCACCACCTGCTGCACCGCAGCTTGAAGCCTTGAAACCGAGGACGGACACATGTAGTTTTCCCGCTTAACAAACGTACGCCGCTGGAATGCTCATGGTGTGCTGGGAAATTGGTCGAAAACACGGTTTGATTATTATGATTCAGAGAAATGCAGGCTGGCAGGTATTGGCCACAAATTAATGCCTAAGATAAAGTAAGCAAAGAAAAAAGCTTCTAAGTAAATAAACAATTATTTTAGATGTTGTGACAGCTGAAGATTAGAGAGAGCGCGATTTGCGACTCAAGGGAGCGAAGCTTCTCAAACTCAGAGCATTAAAAACTCTTCCATAGATCCTGAGGGCCCGATTCACAGAACCAGGGCTCGAGTCGGGGTACCACATGGGTGGACGGCGTCCCCCCACTTATTTTACTGGGGGGAAGCCATCCCCCCTGCCAAACAGCTGGACTTCACTCTTTGGCCTCTCTGGGACGAGGAGCTCGGCAACTTTTGTGACGTCACTTCCTGTCGTGACGTCACTTCCGGTGACCGTGTCCCCCGCTTCTTTTTTTACCACTTGCGCCCTGCACAGAACTAATCTGAGACAAAATCCTAAACTTACTATTTTTGGTATTCACAGAAGACATTTAGTAGTATTAAAGTTAGGATTTTATCTTAAATTAGGATTTTGTCTTAAATTAGGATTTGTTTTAAATTAGGATTTGTCGTAAAACCAAAATTTAAGACAAACTTAAGTTTAACTTAAGACAAAATCCTAACTTTGCTCCTTGTCCCTGCACCAGACTCACCTATTCAGTTGCTAAACTGAAGGTGATAGTCCATAGGAGGGGTGAGAAGGCGAAGGAAAATGGTAGAAAGTGAATCAGAGGAAGGCTAAGGAAAGAAAAGATTTTATAGCCAACCTGAATCTAATGAACCAACGAAAACATTAGTTAAGGACACTCACATGGTCAGCTGTGTGCGCCCCTCTGAATCTTGGCGCCCGGACCTGGGCTCAGCTCGCCTATGCTAAAAGCCAGCCCTGACATCTTTTTCTTCCAACTTCTCTACATAACCTGTTTTCTTTTCACTTTACCTATTTCATCCTACTCGCTCCAATCTCCATCCTCCATTTATCCTCATCCTCTTTTGCTGATTTCTGTTTATGATCAGGATAGAAATTGAAAACAGAATACTAAACACCGAACCTCTCTGGTGTTTCTTCTCTCTCCCTACTTAAAAAGTATGCACAGTTACATTTTCTATTTTCTTAGGATTGTTGGAATTTTTTATATTCTGACACACATTTTCTCATCAATCTGGAATTATTTTTGTAAATGGATTTTTCACCAGGATTGATTTTAATCAGCCTGTCCCAAGACCTTGCTGCTCAGCAGCTTTATCTTGAAACAGAAAAGTTCACCCAGTTTTCTCACTTTATGTATTCTGCATAGCTTCCTAACTCCAGTTCCAGGAAAGTAGTGTGATCTAAAAATCTTGTTTGCATTATGTTTGGAGTGAGAAACCTTCAGATTACACCTTCAGAATTGGACATCATTCATGTTTTGGTGCAGTACGAAGATTTGATCATTAGTCCAGCTATTGCAAAGTTTCTTCCGCAAAACCTTTGTTTTGGGAGGGGAAGCTCCCACGAAAAGGGGATTTCTTTTTTTCATTAAAATATGTGTAATAATTTAACATGATGGCTATTTGCTGGTCTTTCAGGCCTTTTCTCGCACATTTAATACAAAAAAGCTTTCTGAAGTTTCAATAAGTTAGCAAAAAATACCACAACTTTTAACAAGGTGTGCAGTGGTAAACTCCTTCGATTTTCATACATCTATGTATAATATTAAGTGTTTGAAATTCGAGATTTGGGTAGCGGATGGAGGCAGTTGTATAAATGGGTTAAACGAAATGTGGAACTTTTCCCACAAATGTAATGTGTGTCAAATCCTTATATGTCAGTGAAAATTTGTCAAAGTAATGTGCGCCACTGATACCTTTTTCAATGTAACATTTAAACTCACAAGTAACAGTAAATTAAGTAGTTGATTGACCACAGAAAAATATAAAATGTGGTCATAAACCATTGATATATCTCATTGCAAATAAGAGGGGACGGCCCTTTCATGCTCACTCCACGTTACGATTCAGAATGAGGCACAAAACCCATTTTTGAGATTTGCAAGCCTGCCATCATCCCTTTTCACATCTTGGAAATTGCTTTTTCCCAAGCAGCACATGTTCAGCTTGGATCCTGGTAATGTGGAGAGTGGGCGGGGCAAGTGTCCACATGACCCCAATCGGCCATTTGCCAGCACCTTCATCGGTAAGTGGTCTTCAGAATTCAGCATTTATTTATCTGTAGTTATATGAATCCAGCAGACACATCACAGAGTCTCTTCCTTGAGCCAATGAAAAATGGATCACTCTCTCCTGTCGCACAGGTTACATTTAAGAAATGTCAAGAGGCGCTAAACACCTTTCCCAGATCTCTTCCACTTCTTAGGTTTTGTATTCAGGATTCATTCCAGAAGAGCTTTTGTTATTTGTATTAATCTGCATTCCTGAGTCAGTTCTATGAGACACAGGAATAGATTTCTGCGTCTTGTCCTCACCCCAACACCTAAACAGTGTCCATTTTGAGAGGCATAGCTTGTCACTTTAGGTTTGTCTACCAGGAAGTGCAACCAGATTTGTTCCAAAAGGGAAATACATTCAGTCCGGTTTCTTCTCCCAGTGATGGTGAACATGATCCATTTCAAAGAGGGCCGAAAGTAATGCTGTCTGGGGTTTTCACAAAGATACATCTTCATGGTAGTCAGTGACATGCCAAAGTATAATTCTACCAAATATCCCTATTTCAAGCCTAGGACATCCAGTTCAATACATCATTGTGATGGTTGTATGATCATTTTTCATTCCCTACAGGTGGCGAGCTCTACACTGGGCTAACTGCAGATTTTCTGGGTCGCGACCCTGTCATATTCCGCAGCCTGGGCAGCCGCACGTCTCTCAGAACGGACACTGACCAGCGCCTTCTTCACGGTGGGTACCTTTCCTACTCATCTCTGTGCATGTGTGTTGTGTCAGTCGTTTTTTGCGCCTGTAAGACCTTACTTGGTTGAAAATTGTGTGGGCGCATTTCTTTATATGTGTGTGTTTTTTGTGTGGGGCTCCTTTTTTTGGTAGTCCCATGACTGCCATGGGTAACAAGGAAGGTGCATGAGGGGTTTTCCTCAAGACCAGAGAGCCCAGATGTGGGTCTCTGTCAGAGGAAGCAACAGCACCAACATGATTGTCATGTGTGCTGAGCCAAAAAAAAAAGAATGTTGCTATGTGGATCCCATACCAATGGACCACGCTCTCCAAAGCCATGTAGGTGACCTTTTCCATCTCAACAGTGTGTTTGCGTATGGTGGAACTTAACTGAACTTTTAGCTTGTCTGAGGACAACATGGCCACACTTGTATGCAACCCTGTGCTTGAAGAGAGAAGCTTTGAGCATAATACACGTCTTCGTCACAGTTCTTCAAATATCGAATTTCTAGTAGATAATAATGCATTCTAGGCTTCAGGATAGGCTCAGCGGCCATTCTTCATGCAGTGGCACTTTTGAAAACCATATAGTAGCAGTGGGGTTGCGGAGCATCCTGGTTCACCAGTACCCTGTCTTGACAAAGGGTTGTATGACAGAGGCCCGCGTGGGTCAGTAAATGCGGTACCAACCAGGAATGCATCTTAACCCGTCATGACCACACCCATTTCCATTATGGTCCAGCACAGCAGAAGATTATCTCAAGCAGCCAAGGTGTTAACCATGCCTACCTTTGCCACTCAAGCCTTTACCACGCATGCCTTTACCACACAATGTTATTGTAATGGCATGACTGGTTAAGGGATAAGCGTGGTAAGGGGGGGTGGGTAAATCCTATTCCCCTACTACACCCCCCATCCTGAGGCCTAAAACCTACACATCCTGCCCTTAAAGCTATCCCTTCCGCTCCCCCTGCCCTGAGGTCTAAAAGCCTGACCCCTACCAAAAAGTACTGCAACCACAGCCCCCCCCATTCTGAGCCCTAAAATGTACCTCCGCTCTGTCCTCAAAACTACCCCTACCCTTTCCACAAGCTTAGGCCTAAAACCCTGCCCCCTTAAAAAAAAAAATCTGCATATATTGTGATATTGTTCTTAAGAATCAACACTCCTCCATTTCCCCCAGTACCTCGATACTGGATTAGAAATGATCTATGAAGATCTCTCATTGGACACTTTCTCCTACTAGCCAAAGATACCACCCTTCCCAGGACACTCAGATGTAATTGAAACTCTTTCCTCATAGCCATGACTGCAAGATCTGAACCTTTCAAACAAGACACCGCCTCTCTAGTCCACTATTCAGCCAAAATGGCTCCATGCATCAGCTCATGTAGCAAGAACAGAGAAGGGGACTTAATAACAGCTCGATTGCACCTTCCGATCATTAAGTCAGAGGTCATATTCGTGACGCCGGAAATAGCCTATTGAAACCAGTCAATGTGTTTCAGCATGTCTGTACCTCTCATATTCAGGAAAATGCTGTTTTCATTCAAAACTCCATGAGGTTTTTTTCTTGTTCTCTCTAAATTTTGCTCCACACTCATCCTGTCTGTAAAACACCAACAATAGGTATATTTTTGCAAGAGTAGGACAAAAAAGCAGACATTATAGGTTGTTTTGTTTAAAAAACAGCATTCTATATATTGTATGAAAGCACAGGCCTTGTACATAAAGGTTTTCATGGCTATAGGGGGGGTGGGGGTGTGGGGGGGGGAGGCAGCTGCTGCACTCGGTCAGCTGGTGTTTGAGGCAAAAGGTGCACTTAGAATGACCGAAAAATAATTTCTTCTCCTGGAGGCAAATACATCTACTCCCTGGGTTACTGCAGAGGATCAAGTGGCTGAGGATTTGTTTCAGTTCTGAGTCCTGCAGAAAGTAAATTGGCAAGCATTTCCTTTCAATCTTGACAGTTTCTTATTCTTTTAAATTCTCTTGAGTTACCTGAGTGAAAAAGCATAAAAATAATTTAACAATGAATTCAAGTGACAGTTTAGCCGTATCTTAAGATACATGTTTGCTTTTCATCCAGTATTTTACATTGTTTTTTTCTTTTACTTTTTTTTAAAACTATGCTTTAAAAAAAAGCATCAGCAATGTCAACCGCTTGGCCCTTGCAATATAAAGGTGAGACCTGTTGGCTTTGCCAATTCTTGCCGTCCTCTGCTGCCTACAAACTGATTTTTTATACGGGTCTGTGATTTAATATTTTTATAGTGGCAATTAACTATTATGTAATATTTTTGTTTTGCTTGTTTTACTTAGAATTGAAACTGGGTTCTGGAATAGTTGCACAAACTAAACTAAAATAAACTGTGCACACATGCAGAGCAATGCTTTCGGGCACTGGATTTTTACTTTTCACATTGCATTTTCACTTGATTGGTACTCATCTTGCTCCTCTTCAATCGCAGACCCCAGGTTCTTGTCGGCACACCTGATCCCGGACAATGATGACCGCGACAACGACAAGGTGTACTTCTTCTTCACTGAGAAGACGGCGGAGTCAGAGGGAAAAGGTCCCACCGTCTACAGTCGCGTGGGTCGCGTTTGCGCAGTGAGTACTGTAGGCTTTATGGTGAGAGGGGAGGAGCCCCTAGAGAAGAACCAGGAACTAAAAGCATATTTATTCGATACATGTGGTACACATAGTCAAAGAACTCCACACAGGTGTCACTGAATTCTTTGCTTCCCCTGGAGGACAAACAGAGGTGTATTTTAGAACAGAGGTAAGTAGATGTTTTTATCTCTACCACATTCAACACTGCTGGTAATGCAGTAAGACCCTGGGGTATCTGTAGACAATGTAATGTAATGTATGTGTCTTGTAAAGCACACTGCTGCCCTGAGGCGTCCTGGCTGTCCCTGTGAGATGGTCCCTACTGGGTATCTCCAAGGTGAAACCAGGCATCCCCGGCGAATGTGGGGGGCCATTGTAGAGATGAGGCAAGCTAATGCCCAGAGTTGCCGAGTGTGATCCCTGGTTAGAGTAGGCACCGAGGCGAGAATTATAGAGTCCACTGACCCTGGTCCACAACTCTGCTGCGTTGGGAATTGAACCCTGGTCCCAGGCCATTCTATGCTTCCGGGTCTGCCGCCTCTAACCAGTGAGCCACACCACTCCACAATGTTTTAGCAATTAAAAGCTTCCACCAAACACACCAGTGAAGATGTGGAATAAGTCAGTGCAGCTTCAGTGCTGACGTTTACTCCTCATTCCTGCTGCCAAATAGCGTAATTCGGTGATAATGGGTCATTTGAAATGGCATTCCCTATGTGAGCCGTTGCCACAGTCTTTAGCGGCGGATTATAAATAATC
Source organism: Lissotriton vulgaris (assembly GCF_964263255.1). Lineage (NCBI taxonomy): Eukaryota > Metazoa > Chordata > Amphibia > Caudata > Salamandridae > Lissotriton > Lissotriton vulgaris. The sequence goes on from NC_141697.1 coordinate 919,825,737, forward strand.
CTCCGTATCCCTTTTTGTATGTCTGAAAATGTCAAGAAATAACTGCACTAAGCAGAAAGATGGCAGTATGAGAATACCAAGCCTGGAATTGCTGGCATGGAGGAAGCAAAAACTGTAAAAAGGTTATTGATATAACAAATAGGTTCTAAAAACGTTAAAAAATGATTAATGGTTGTAATATTGCAGAGAAAAACAGCTGCGGGTTCCACGTTTTTGCCTTGTTCACAGAAAAGGTGCTGTCACTAAAAGGTTTTGTCTGACAGTTCGGGGCACAAATAAGGAAAAGATTGCTGGGTCTCAGATTGTTTTCCAATTTGTGGCAATGAGATTTATTAGCCATAACGGCTGGTGAGTGAGCATAAAAAGGCTAATGGGCAATGACGATAGCCTTAAAGATGATTCTGGCAGAACTGAAAGCAATTGAAGTGATTTCTTGATTTGGCAATCGAGTCAGATTTGTTAAGGCCACAAATCAGAGGACTGCAGTGTTTTGCACTACCTGAAGTCTGGCCAGATGTTTTTATGGGCCTGACAGAAAAGTGGAATTTCCATAGTCCAATTTAGATTGAACTGTGGCCATGGCCGCATATGTTTTTAGCTCTGATAGCAAGAAAGGTAGTATCCAATAGAAGATTTTCAGATGGTTGGGGCAAAACTTCATGGTCTTTGCAACTTAGGGACTGAGTCAAGATCATCGTCTATAAAAAAAGCCAAGGTTTAAAACAGAAGAGGCCTGAGTTGGGAGAGGCCATCAGATGCCATGCATTGAGATTTTCAGAGAGGCAATTACAAATCTCAGTTTAATCAGTGGAGGAGTGTGGCTCACTGATTAGAGCGGCAGACCCTGATGCAAAGGTCTGGCCCGGGACCAGGGTTCAATTCCCGATGTGGCAGGGTCCTGAGCCCAAAATGTCCACAGACTCGATAATTCTCGCCTCAGTGCCGATTCTAATCATGGGGTCCCACGCTGCAACTCTGGGCAATAGTTGCTTAATCTCCACTACGGCGGCCCACCAGCTGCGGGATGCCTGGCTTTCACCCTGGGGATGCCCAGTAGGGGTTATCTCACAGGGAAAAGCCAGGACGGGTTCCCAAGGCAAGCGCCTTGATGCCTTCGGGTGATACGTGCGCTATATAAATCGCAACACATTTACATACATTTACAATCTAGGTTTAGTTTCAAATAGTTTTCAGCCATCCACTATTGAAAGGCTATCTGCTAGGAGGGAAGTTGTGTGCTCGTTCTCGCACCGATTAGAAGATACTCCAAATGATAAGTTGGGTATCATTGGCTACATGCAAACATGTTTGCCAAGATTATGCTGCAGACAAGCCAGGGGTCGTATATAAATATTGAAAAGTAACAGCAGAAGAATGTGACCCTGAGGCACGCCGAAGCCAACTTCTTCAGAAGTGGAAAGATGCTCAGGTGTCACTATTCTTTGTTGTCTGTTGGAGAGGAAGCATTCAACCCATGATAAGGCAAAGTCCTTTTTTTTTACCAATGTCTTACAATCTGTCTTAAATATTTATCCAATCAATGGTATTGAAAGCTGAAAAGATGCCCAGGATTACCAAGACTCCCAAGACTCTCAAATCCATCATCCTTCTAAGGTCTTCCAGGACAGATGCAATTATCGGCTCAGTGATATGTCCTGGGTGCAACTCAGCTTGCTGATAGTGTAGTAATGCATTGGCTTCCACAAACTTTTGTATAAAAACAATTTCTTTCCAACATTGGAGCTAAGAACGGTAGCCATGAAATGGATTTGGAGTTACGAAGAATCCTAGTCTCCAACAATGGTTTCTTTTGTAAAGATCATACCATAGATTCCTTCCAGCATGGTGGAATTTATTCATATTGAAAAAGAGTATCAAAAAATGGTTGGAATTTCTTTCCTAATAAAAGGTGTTACTTTTTTAGAATTATTTTTCAGTGGCATGACTAAACTTGAGGAGACCCCCCTGCAAAGTATATGGAGGGGTCCCCCCACTCGTCAGACCCAGTCAGGAGCTCTCAGGCCATAGGCCCATCACTAGTGGACTGTGCCAGAGGGGGCTCTCTGGAGCTTGCCCCCCCTCCACAACACAGGGGCTGTGGGGGCTAATGTTACACCACTGCTCCTTTTTAACCTTAAGGCAAGATTCTGAAATGTTTTTTTGCTTGAGGATCATAGGTTATTCGTAAGAGTTTTTCCGCTCGACAAAGAGAAATATTATAGGTGGAAAACTCAACGTTGAGTTAAAATACAATAAGGTGGGAAAGATTTATCAATGTACTGTCCATCCAACCCCCCATACTTACTTTTAGAGGTCTGTTTTATTTCTAGAATGACGCTGGTGGTCAGAGGGTGCTGGTGCACAAGTGGAGCACTTTCAATAAGGCACGACTGGTCTGTTCCGTTCCCGGGCCAGGAGGAGGTGACACAGAGTTTAATGAGTTGGGTAAGTGCACACACAGTAGTCAGAGAGGTTAATGGAATGTGCAGGAGTTGAATGAAGGTTATGTGAAAAGTGGTTATACTGCTGTTGGTGTATGAGACAGATGAAGATGGTCTGTGAAGTTCACTATCAGCTCAGAAGCATGCCTGGGAGAGCCCTTTCTTTGCACACGGACTGATAAATCGTGTCACCGTTTTCAAACTGTGGATGCAGATTTCGGATATTTTAAAGTAAGGTGAATCCGCTAAGGTGAGGTGTTAAGGGAACATAAGAATAATTGCCACATGGCTGCATGCATTTAATAGTACTGAGGAGTAGCAACAATTGACTTAGCTGGTAAAAGGAATGTTGATGAGAACCTGAACAGAGTCATCTATTAGGGTTTAGAATAGCATGAGATTGCTTTAAGGTGGTATATCCTTGGGTCGAATGGGATTTATGATTGGCTAGTTGACTTTTATAATCGTTAATTACATTAGATGTTGTTTTGTTGAGTTCAGACAGGACTGGTATTAGGCTGATAGAAGAATGAGTTTGCTTGAGTTGGGATATACACTGGCGAGTTACGTGCCTGCCAACTCACATGGTGTCACTCTAAATAGTGGTTTCCAGCTCGTTTCCCAAGACGTTGAACTGCCGACGTCGTTTAAGAGGTGTGAAAATACCCCAGGACGTCGGCAGCAGCCGCAGCAAGCTATATTGTTTTGGAGGAGGAAGGGGCTTGGGGGAGAGGTGGGGTTTAAAAGTGCCTTGTATGTACTTCTCTGCATGAGGCCCGCCTCTTCAAGGCCCCTCCCTCTCCTCACAGAGTGAGATTGTTCTTCATGTTGGCAGGTACAGAGTTAGCATTAGATTATTGTGGATTGGATGACAAACATAAATTAGAGTGCGGGATATGTTTGGTTTGTGAGCACTCTGGTCTCTTTCGGCTAGGGTTGTCCTATACAAGTACCACATATATAGATAGATACTTATATAGATAAATATATACATGCATGAGATGTCATTTACTATTTGCTCTTTCTATTAATTTTCCAGGGATGAAACTATTCCCTTTTCAATTAATAAGGTTAGGGACATAGGTGTGGTCAATGTTGCACTGGATTAGGTGAGGTTTACTGAATGTAGTTTAGAGTAGTGGACTGAGGATGGATTATTTGTAGCTCAGATGGATAGATTGAGTCTCAGACAGATTGAAAGGATGGGATATACTGAGTTATGATGGGGTTTGTTAAACTGATGTGATTACAGATATTTGTTTACAATTAGTCTAGTTGACAATACATTCGTTTAGCATGAAATTGTTTGCAATTTTACTAAATAGGTGTTTGTTTGAGTTGTGATAATGGGTACATTTTGTTGTGTTTACTTATACCCGAATCCAAATCTTTGAGGTAGGATCAAATTAGTTCTGAAGTAATTGCAGGCTGATGGCACCGACAAGAATAGGATAGAAATGGTTCATTTGTGCGGCGATGTGCTGATTTGTCTTGATTTAACTGCAGTGGCCCTCATTACAAGTAATATCTTAATTCCAATATGGCCTATAACAGCAGTTATCAATTCAATCAGAATTATGAGAGCTGCCGAAACACTGCACATCTTTTAACTTTCATCTGAAGATTTTTGCAGCTAAAAGAAGCTGAAAATGATGGATACAAGTCCAGTCTAAAATGAGGATTTACCAAGGAAAATAGACGTGGAATTACCGAAATTACACGATTACACCAGCTTGAGTAATTAAGAGTAATTTGGTGCAAAATCCTACCTCAGGGGCACAGGAACAGCAAACTAAGAGAGGGCGAGCTGCTGCCGACTATGCTGTTCGTTTCCTGAAGCATTTAGTAATATTTTCTTAGCACAAAAAGCATCCTCAAGGGTTTTTTGAAGCAAGGGTGCATTTTGAAGTAAGAAAATAGCACTAAAGGCTGGATTATGCTTTTCACGTAATTATGCATAATTGCAAGTAATTTTATGGAAAATACTAGTCATTAAGGTAGAGAGAATTACGCCAGTTACGTCTGCACCTACTCATTTCTTAGTAGACCCTTAGGGTCCTACTCTAAATGAGCCAAATTTTTCCACCCCAAATTTACCAGCACCCATGATAACTTCTCGGTGAGCAAAATCCAGCCCATCTACCTAGCCACTCATAATGAGAGTCAGTCAGTACATTTACCTCAGGTATACTTAGTTTAGTTGTTCCAAAAACAATAACTTGTGGTTAAGTTGATTTATATTGGTGTGGTGTAGTTTTAATTGAAGGATTACTGACATTTACTGGGGTAGAATAATTTAGGCTTCATAAGAGTATTGAGAAAATTTGTTGTAGGATGAATTGAAAGGCAAATGTCAGACTTATTCTGGATTGGCAGCGAAAACACCTTCAATAACTCTCAATTCTGTATTTTTTAGAGGATGTTTTCCTTCTACAAACGAAAGATGAATCAAACCCTGAGGTGTATGCCCTCTTCAGCACTACAAGGTATGAACCTTAAACATCACCATAACCTAAATTCCCTCAATCTTATATACCTAACCTCTCATGTCTGTGCTACCTGCAGAACGTTTGGTACTTTGCAGGGAGAGTATGTAAAGTGTTGTACAACTTGCAGTAAGACCAGCAATTGTTTGCATCACCCCAGGAACACACCCAAACTTGAATTATTTTCAACCCTGAGTCCTCAAACAAATTAATGCTTACACATACATCATATCCAACTGTCAACAATATCATCATTTGAACATATATTTTTGTCTTGACCATTTGTAACCTTCGTCCCACCGATCCACCTCACATTAGATAACGACTACCCCAAATACTGGGTAGACCACAAAACCTCATCAATATTGGTCCTCTGTCTATATAGCTTTCCGCTACATAGAGCGCCAAATAAATCCGCCCCATAATCTATCCTACCTAACCATACCATCTCCTCTCCCGTGCTCCTACCAATAATGCCATCTCTGATCCCAACTTTCTGCAGCCCTCTTGTTAGATGAACATTTGTTATTTGTTCCCCTACGAGATGTTATTTTCTTGGGAGAGTCAATACACTTGGGTCATCTGGATGCTAAGTGATCTGGGCTTGATACTCACCCTGAAGAATAGATGTTGTATCTTTTCCCTTTGTTTATTCTCAATTCACATTCTGCTGCCATTTCAGCATCAGGATGCTTCTATGGAAGTTGTTATTCGCACTTTAAAAGTAGCACTTAATTCTCCCCTACCACCATAAATTCACCATGTTTGTACACTTTTCAGTTCCTGGTGGTTGCCCATGCTTACAGCAAATGCCACCTCTGCATTTCTCATTCCCCACAGATATCTGTTAGGGTGAGCTGTGCCCCATTTCATTTTCATATGTGCTTCTTATGTTCTTTCCCCATATGTTGTCCCAACTCAACATGCCTTACTTACAGCAGAATTTCAAGTGCATGTTCACACCTAGTTACACTTTTTCCTTCAGCTTGTGTCAACCCTGGAAAGGTCCTAATTTCGCCACCTCACATTCCACTTCAACACGCTAATAGGCCTGGTATATAGCTCCATCCATGCATGCTAAAGACTCAGTGCTGCTGCAACATGCCTGGTTCCACGGGGTGGCGTAGTGAGCAAAAGAACAATGGATTTAACTCAGCTCTCTTGACTGGGGTGAATGTTTGATTCATTCAGCATTCTGTTCATCATTGTTGCCGCAGCACTTTTTTTTTGCCCTAAGTGAGATGGGTATGTCCAGATGTGAGTCCCTTGCTCGCTGTGCCACTGGATTCAACCTTGCCTGTCTGATGAAGGGTGATTCCCCAAAACTAGTTCCAGGATGCCTGTTTTCAGTCTAGGGAGTACCTGGCTTGGCGGTTTGAGCTGAACTGTTCCCAAGAGGAGCAGGGTCAAGACTGATTTGTATAGTGCTGGGTCCAATCTGGGGAGGCGTAGTGAGCAAAAGAACGATTAATTTAACCCAGATCTCTTGACAGGGGTGAGTCTTTGATTCATTCAGCTTTCCGTCCATCAATTGTTGCCACAGCACTGCTAATGACTCAGGCCACATCACAATATCTATCCTTAGTTCCGTGACCAATTTCAAACAGAAAAATCATTGGAGTTGTCTGAACCTTTTTATGAAAGATGTTCTCTGCTTCTTTTCTCTCCCAATGTCCACCATTCATGCTATTTCCAAAACGACTGAATGTTATTTATGTTCTTTACTAGAGAATGTCACCCTGCATGAAGCCCAGTACTTCCTACATACCACTTCCCAGAGAATGGCAGCTGACTGAACAACATCAAACCTTAGCCCATGCCATTTCTCGGGGGTTGTTGCTTACGGGTTGCAAAAGTTATATAATGTTTTCAACACCTAATATGCATAATTCACAAAAACATGATGTGAATTACATGAGATACACAATTAGAATAAAACATATATGTAGGCATAACCTCATGTATGAAAGGCATGCAAGACACCAGCTCAATGTATTGATAATATGGTTTCTAAAGGCACACCATGAACGTTGAAAGTAATTACAGCGCAGTCCATGTGCCTGCAACACTCATCATAGTTCCTGCATGTCGTATTCTGCTTCAACCAGGTCTGTCAAGAGAGAATATTATCAGCATAACCATATGGACAACAGACATTGTATGGGACATGCATTGCCCAACAACTGGGGCTTTCTCGAGATTGCTCTAATGTAGAAGAAAATTACACACACTTAGGCCCCGATTCACAAAGGTAAAATGAGACAAAATTTTAACTTTATGACTTTCGGTATTCACAAAGGGCATTTACGAGTAGTGAAGTTAGACTTTTGTCACAGTTAAACTTACGTTTTGGTCTTAAATTTAACTGAGACCAAAAATGAGACAAACGTCTAACTTTACTACTCATAAATCCCCTTTGTGAATACCGAAAATCATAAAGTTAGACTTTCGGCTCATTTTACCTGTGTGAATCGGGCCCTTAGATTGTTGATACTTGGCTTTAGACTTTGATAACCCATTCAGCATTTAATTCACTTGACATCTCCTTTGTCTATTTATAATCCATGCAGTCCCACCAAATAGTCAAGCGATAAATGCAATGTATTCAGGAGAAGATTTTACTGTTTTATCTCACTCGACTACCAATAACAATCCATTTCCATAATTTCTTTTCTTGTTCAGTAATGTATTCCAGGGCTATGCTGTCTGTGTGTACCGCATGGCTGATATCTGGGAGGTCTTCAATGGACCTTTTGCTCACAAAGAGGGGCCCAATCACCAGTGGGCAGCATATGAAGGCAAGGTGCCATACCCCAGACCAGGAGTGGTAAGTGTTACACCTGTGGTTATTCATTTTATACATTGTTAGTTTTTGGTCTTACTCAAACTCTAATGTGTTTGCAATCAACAAAGTAAGAGTAGATAATAAAGAAATACATGTGTCGTATACTTGTAAAGCGCATAGCTGCCCAGCAAAGGGGCATCCCGGCGCTGTATACCGCTGGGGAACCCATCCTGGCTTTCCCTGTGAGATGGTCCCTCCTTGGCATCTCCAAGGTGAAGACAAGAATCCCCGGCGCTGATGGGGCCGTTAGTAGAGATTAAGCAAGCTATTGCCCAGAGTAGCTGAGTGGGACCCATGGTTGGAGTAGGCACCGAGGCGAGAATTATCGAGTCCGCTGACCATGGCTCAAGACCCTGCCGGGTCGGGAATCGAACCCTGGTCCCAGGCCAACCTCTGCTTCCAGGTCTGCCGCCTCTAACCAGTGAGCCACACCACTCCACATGGCAGCAGTGTTTCAAGTATACAAAACACAGAAACAATTGCATACATCGCAGAGGACACTCTCTTTTGACTGCATTTGCCTTTTGCATCCATTAATAATTTGAGGTCAATTAGACCTGAATTCCAGTCATGGTACTTTATTGCTTGGTAATCCTTGGCTAATGTCCTGAGCTAAATACCTCAGGACTAGTAGTACTTTTAATATTTTGCCAACCGTTTCTGCCGATTATTACTGTTACTTTTAATTAGCATTTATGGATAATGATGCCTTTAGTATGAATAGGATTCTCTCACAGATTGGGGTCTGGCTCAGATTTGTGGAGGTCCGCAATTATGTGGGTAAGCGTGTCAGTTTAATGTGTTGCGATAAATGATGGGTGAGACCGAAGAGTTGAATCAAACTGCTTACCTAGTTCCTCAGTGGCTGGGTGGTGGTGGTTAGCTGACTGTAGATGCAATCCAGAAGTTGTAAGTGTCACTAACAATTTTCCTGATTCCACCAATCTTGGAGAACAAGTATTATATATTCTTCTCCCAATGGCCTTAATTATACAATTCTAGCTGTGCAGAATGTATAAAGAAAAACCCTTAAGCCATCCAGTATTGGAGGGTAACAGGTGGTAGTATCATAAGTCCTCTGTTGCTGTGGGTGAAAGAGCATGTGCCCCATGTGCCAGTCTGCCAAGTGATCCACCATTACATTCAAAAGGCTCAGGATCTCTGTTGCAAAACATCTACACACTTCCACCCCAGGAGATAAAAGGTTGCACATCATTGTGCGCCTCCTCTGAGATTTTTATCCCCAGCAGTAAAAACGGTCAATTTGGCAGTTCCTCAGATCTGAGAAATGCTGAAATGTGTGGGAGTTGAGGTTTATGGGCCCAATGATCATATCGTTCTACAAAGGGAATGATTAGCAGATGTGAGGCACTTTGAGGTTCAAAGAGTTATTGAAGCTGAGTGAGATAATCTATTGATTTTTTAAACTTGCTTGTAATTAATAAAACCTGCTCGAAAAATGAAATGTCCTGATCATTTCAGCATTGGAGATGAAAGACTTTGTGCCAATCCCCTTATACCGGCTAATCCTAAATGATCCTACCCCGTATCAAATCCTTGTGGCAGCCCGTGTTTGAGTTGCCTATATGTGCATCTGTGGGTGACCTCAGTCTGTAATTCTAGTCCAGGAGATAGAAGGTTTCTGCTTCTATATGTGACGACATTCCCATCTAGAGATGAATGACTTTCTAAGTATGTGCACAAAGATGTCGCTGGTCCAGGACATGTATGTATGCGAGACTTGAGGATATTTGATAAAATATGTCTTTTAACTGAAAATCTGACACTCATTGAAGATTCCAGAGGGTTTCCAGAGATACAATTATTTTTCCAAATTGAAGGTTTGGTATCTACCAACCCAGTCCTGCAGTTACATGATCCAATATATGTGTCTCAGTCCCTGAGTCATTCAGTTCGGATGTTCAAAATAGCCAAGTATTGTTGTTAAATTCATGAACTGATTCGTGAAGGTGACAGGTTCTGTACCTTGCAAACTACTAAGTAGGTGTCCCCAAATATGCATCAATTATCAAAGCAAAACCAGTGTTAGAAACAAAATGAATAGTATCATTGCTTTAAATTCCCAAGTCCACAATCTTAAAACCTGGACTTATTTTTCCAGTGTCCCAGCAAAATCACAAACCAGCCCAGCAGACAATATCGCAGCACCAAAGATTACCCAGACGAGGTGCTCCACTTCGCCCGGGCACACCCTCTAATGTACAGGAGTGTGCGACCCCTGAGTGGAAAACCAGTTCTTGTGAAAACCAACCTGCCCTACCGCCTGCAACAGCTCGTGGTTGATCGTGTGGAAGCCGAGGATGGACAGTATGATGTTATGTTCATTGGGACAGGTGAGTGAAACACAGACAAAGCACATATAAAAAAGAACCTGCAAGAGCAAGATAAAAAGACAAGAAGGATGTGGTGGTGGATGAATGAGTTAAAATGAAGAATAAGACTGCTTGGTATTCAGCAACCTTGGCATTCAGCAAGGCTGGTGGTGGGCACATAAGAAAACATGTGGGCTCTTTATTTATTCTTTTCACAAATTAAGCAGTGGCAGTTTGTGGCAAATCACCACTGGTGGGGCGCAAAGCTATACACATAACATAGACACAGGGCCGGCGCTAGGCATGGGCAGCATGGGCGGCTGCACAGGGCCTCGCACTCAGCCCACCAGCATGGGGCCACGCACCAGTGATGTGTCCTGGCGATCTATTACAAAGAAAGGTGTCGCCTGCAATTAAGGTCCATTGGATGGTGTCCAAAGGCATAGGGGAGGGAGACGGAGACGCTCCCTCAAATGCAAGGAGACCATTCACAGACACTGTTGGGGGCCCATTGTCCAGCATTTTGGCGCCCCCACAGTTTTAACTTTTAGACCAGAATCAATTCTCACACCTATCTGACTGAAGGTGTGAGAAATGCTTGTGGAGTAAAAGTTAAAACTGTGGGGGCGCCAAAATGCTGGACAATGGGCCCCCACACAGTGTCTGTGAATGGTCTCCTTGCAGGGGGCCACTTATCTAAATTAGAGGGGGGCTCGCAGGTTTCCTTTTAGCCCAGGGCCTCGCAGATCCTAGAACCGGCCCTGCATAGACATATATATACACAAACACATATATACATATGCACATACACATATGCAGTTAACACATTACACATAACACATACACATTAATATACACATTAACATAAATGTACACTTACCTTACACTGCTGCTCATTCTGCAGTACTTCCTGGTTGTTCTGCAGCACATCCTCCGAGCGCGAAGCCCACAGCCAACTCTCATCCAATCAAGACACTGTTCTAAAGCATCTTGATTGGCTGGAGCAGGCTGGCTCCATGCTCCAAAAGCCTATGTAGGCCTTTGCCTGTCCTCCAACCTGGCAATCCCAGACAGCCCGGTTGGAATGGTTTGAACTGCGCATGTCGGTTTGGCTGTAGAAAGGTGGCGGCAGCCAAACCAACATGCGCAATCCAAACTTAAATGGCCACTCCTCACTGCTGCCAATCATTGGCAGCAGTGACACACTGGCCCCTCCCTGCCCTCGCATTCCATTTGCTGGCAGAAAGTACTAAATATAAAATGGTAATAAAATCATTTTAGGCACTACCTGCCCAGCAGTGTGGAGCGGGGATGATACTTCCCTGCTCCCACTGAGGAACTGCAGCTGAAATTAAGCACTGGTTGCAATGCTTTAAATTTTATAGAACTCAATGGCAAGGCACACATCTACCATAATAATCAAAGGGTGAAATGACAGGTTGCAATGAAGAAGTCTGAGTTAGAAGAACTCTCTAATTGGTTGGGGATGTGGCATAAAGGACCACCTCGGGATACATATCAAGTGTCCATTTTAATTGTGTATTTGAGTCTCTGTGGCATTGTGACTATGACAGCAAACCCAGTACACCAATTGCATCTTTCCTACTGGGTGATATGGTCTATGAAGACCTCCCCTGTAGTGGAATCCCAGATGTAAAATTGGAGAATAAGCTATATGAATATTTAAAAGTCAAGCATCACAGGGTGTATGTTCTCATCAGTAAGAAACACCTCTTGCCAGAAGAGGTGCTAAAATGGTGTTTCTAAAATACTGGGTTAAACCCACACCCTGCAAGTTAGGTGGACTAGATATTGGACTATTTTCAGGGCCACATTTTGCTGGCAGAATTTCAGCAACCATTCAGTGTAATTGGATCATTTTCCACCTTAATATTTCTTGTAAATGTTTAAAGTAGTTAGAGTCAACTTGGTGGAGAAGCCTCCTCCACTGCGATGGACAACCCTCCATGTGGCAGATTTTCAACTGGCGCTGCATGCCCACCAAGATGGCCAATGAAAAATCCACCGACCAACCTCAAAAGGAGGATGTTAGCACATTCAGGGCTCTCAAAATAAGCTTAGACTTTAAAGTATAAGGAAAGTATTAGGAGATTAAAGTTTTTCTTCCACTCTCTGAAGCCTGCAGCACTGCCATGGGAATTTGGGTGTACATTTTCTATTGTCTCTCCCTTATATGTACATTCTTCTGTCTCATTTCAGACTCTGGATCGGTTCTGAAAGTGATTGCTCTGCAAAAAGGCAACTTTGTGGATGCTGAAGAAGTCACCCTGGAAGAAATGCAGGTTTTTAAGGTCAGCTAAAAAAATAGAGCCTTTGCATGTTGGCGTGTGTGAGTGGGAGTGGGAGGTGAGGACAGTGCTTTATTTGAGCCGCTGGTTCGGTGCTCGGCACCAGCACTTGAATGGCAACACCCGCACTTATGGCAGTCTGCCATGTGGTTGCCCTGTCTGTCTAATTTACAGATAAGCACTGCAACAGTTCTTTATTAATTCAATATACATTAAAATGACTATTACCTGCCACCCAAGTCATTCTTGTAGCTTTGGGGGCCTAGAATAGTCTGAATTGTCACACTTGTAGGAGTGCGATGGTTAATAGTTGTGTTGGTACTGTTATTGGAGCGCTGGCAGGGGCAATGAATGGTGTAAGTGCGATGGCCTCCTGACAAGGGTCCTGTCACTTATGAAGGTAAAAACTTTATTTGCATAGTTACTTAAAACCATTGCAATGCATACAATTAATACAACCATATTAAAATGTTCCATATTTAAAAGTGAATGCTCCCTCATGAGCGTCGCAACATGACCTTCAAAAGACGTTTCAATGTCAATACAATTTAAGTGTCCCAGATGTTTTTGTCTTTACTGCCTGTGAGAGGTTGTAATCCGCTGTAAGATTTATCCAATCACTTAGTAAAATTTCCCCCATAGCGCAATGGACTACAAAGTGACAATCAGTTTGGCATTTTTAAGCGAGCTGCTTCGAGAAATTTAACTAACCTAGTGTTCAGTTGTGGTGATGAGGGATCAAAGCATGCCAGGACAGCTTGTCTCCTTGACCTGATACCTCTTTGATTAAAGCAAGTTTTAGCAGCTGTCTCCTTTCTTGACACAGCTCAGTGCAGGTGCAGATTGTATGAATGATGTCGCCCGAGTCCTTATTGCACAGACTACAGAGAGTAAAAGCCTGCTCCCTTTTCCAAGGTGGAAGCTGCTGCGTAGTTGGTAACACTCCAAGTCTGAACTTTAAAAATTTTTGTTTTAGTATTTTTGAATATCCCAGATTAAAGTAATGTTGTGGGGCTAAGTGCTTATATGTGGCCAAGGTCATCCAGGCATGCGCTCTGAGCGAGAAGGTCGCCTTATCCTCTAGCAAGGAGAGTGTCTTCAGCGTCTTCCACACCGTTTTTTTGAACGCCGAATGGAGGCAGTGTGTGTCCCATAAGGGGGACAGGCCTGTGATCGTCAGAGCCTCCTCAAGATATTGGCCTGCGGGTGATTTCGGCCTCTGTTGAAACTCTTGCCAGAGGAGATAGTTTAAAGTGTTAGGGTCTGCTGACCTAATCTTGTGCCAGCAGTTAATGAAAGCGCCGTAGCTAGCCCAAGTTTGCTTTATAAGGCCAAATTCCAGACGAATTTGTGCCGGTGAAGTGTAGGTCGGGAGGCTGAACAATGTTCTATATGCTTTAACAACTGTTTTGTCCAGCAGATTGCTGACTCTCCCACACAGTGCCTCAGTGCCGTAAGTAATAGTCCTGATAAGGGTCCTGTCACTTATGGTTTTTGCAAATTAAGCACTGGGTGAGGCAAACCATTTCTGAGGCTGTGCCTGATTCCTTCTCCTTTTAAAACCTTGTTTGTTTCTTGCAGGGCCCAATACCCGTCACTTCCATGGAAATCTCTGTGAAACGAGTACGTTTATACATTATCTATCCAATGGTCTGATGGAATGACAGCCAGTATGAACCTATTTAGAGAGAATGAATCTGTTTAAGGCAGAATAAAAAGGGTAGGTGGCAGAAAAGCTGAGGGCGGAGTGAGCAACAGGGAGGTATTTCCATTAATTTAATGTATAGAACTTTTTACTTAAAGTCCTGCTCAAGTGAATGGTTACAGTATAATTCATCAGAGAGAAATTAAAAGGATGCAGGTATTTTACCTCCTTCTAGGAGATTACAATCCTACAAATTATTAAAAAGAGAGCAACATCAAATTGTAATAACCAAATTATTATCTAATAATGAGAAAGGCTATTAGCCTTTTCTTTACCTCTTTCAATGCAAGAAAAAAGTACTGCAAAGAGCAGAGGCCAGTCTGGCACCACAAGAGAAAGATCTATGAGAAACGTGGGAATCCAGCAAAATGCCATACAGTGAAATGATGATAAATGGAAGAGAGCACCAGACAATCCAAAAGACAAAAGAGAATGAAGCAGCAAGGCTGAAAGCTACAAGAAGAAAAACAACAAATGAGGGAGTGAAGAGGTATAAAGATAGAATCAACCTCCTGTTCAGACTTTCAATAAACAATAAGATTCTACCCTACAAAAAGAAGTTTATTTTTCGTTTTTTAGTGGTTAGAAAAAGGTGTATTAGTGATCCATGAGATGTTATGGGAAAGCATTAAGTGTTTTTAAAATACCCTTCACACACTAAGAATCCCTTAGTGTCATGCTTCCTCATAGGGGTCTTCCCGTCCCTCTACGGGGCGGGGCGGGCTTCAACCTACGAAGACGTGGGAGCACTTTTTTTGTGAAATAGGCTATGTGTAGTGTGAGAGTGAGAGTGATAGGGTCTATGAAGAATGTGGGGTTAGTTGTAAAAATTCCCTGGCTAGTGGAAAAAACAAATGTGTAGCTGGAAATATTAAAATGTGGGGAGAGACATAGGGGGTATGCTTTAATGAGATGCCCCCTACTGGGTCAACATATATATAAAACAGCAGATATATTTTGAGTGCAGTAGGGATCGTATTAGGTCCTGACGAGCAATCCTTGGGGACGGCTTACGAAACATATTGACCCAGTAGGGGGCATCTCATTAAAGCATACCCCCTACGTCTCTCCCCACGTTTTAATATTTCCAGCTAGGGAAGTGAATAAAATTACTTTTTTTCACTAGCCAGGGATTTTTTACAACTCACCCCATAATCTTCATAGACCCTACCACTCTCACTACACATAGCCTATTTCACAAAAAAAGTGCTCCCACGTCTTCGTAGGTTGAAGCACACCCGCCCCGTCGAGGGACGGGAAGACCCCTATGATGAAGCATGACACTAAGGGATTCTTAGTGTGTGAGGCATATTTTAAAAGCACTTAGTGCTTTCCCTTGACATCTCATGGATCACTAATACACCTTTTTCTAACCACTAAAAACGAAAAATTAATTTCGTTTTGTAGGGTAGAATCTTATTGTTTATTAAAAGCTCCAACAGCCAGAGAGGTCCAAACTATTTCAGTAGGAGTCAGATTAGAAAGACAAGCATGAGAATTGGGTTCAAACAGATGATAGAACAATTTCGGTGGAGACCACTGGTTGAAATGCAAATTGCAGCGGAGTCAGATGGTGGGTGGATAGACATGAGAAGACTGCTGAAGATAGTGTGCTCAACGACATGGGGCAGATATGTGGTAAGAGTGGTAGAGTGGTAATTTGAAAGATGGTAAAAATCGGTAGATGCTTCATTATATAGTGGTTTCACAGAAGCGTGGGATACTTGGTTTGGATCAAAGAAGTCAGTAGGAAGATGCAGAACTAGCACATGAATCAATCTGAGAACAAGCAAGCTAAATTAAAGAAATGAAAGGAAAGAATAGAATAGAAAAGAAAAGTTAGGTGGGATGAATGAGTAAACAGAAACAGGAGGAAAAAATGAATGTTGAGGATGCTCCAGACCTCTGAACCTTGTACATGTTTATTTCAGCAAACCCTGTTTGTTGGGTCACGGGCCGGTGTGGCACAAGTGAAGCTGCACCATTGCGAGACTTATGGAACTGCATGTGCTGAATGCTGCCTGGCGAGGGATCCCTACTGCGCTTGGGATGGTAACTCCTGTGCCCGTTTCCAACCCTCGAGTAAACGCCGCTTCCGCCGGCAAGATATACGGAATGGAAACCCGGCTCACCAGTGCTTAGACCAGAACCTCACACGTAAGTCATCTGTCTGGAGCATCTTTGCCTTATTTCCCATAGCCCTCTGGTTCTGCCATGACTGCTTCCTAAGGTCTGGCCATTTTCTTATACCATATGTCTTCTATGTTCTTTCTTCATCTCTTTTTTTTATAACGGTTCTCTCTTACCATGGTTGCAAACATTCTGGCTTGGCATTCTCCCCCAAATAGCGCTAATGACTTTTCATCATGACCACCCCTCTACAGTAGGCTGACGTCTCACCTCGAACGAGGTTATCACTTTGTCAAGTCCATCTGATATTATCTTGACAGACAACTGTGTGATATGACACCTGCAACTGGCCCTTCCACATAAGGTAGACCATGACAGGGAGCTAATCATTTAACACATTGGAAACAAACTTCTACTGCCACCAGTCATGATAGCTCATGCTACTCTAAGACGCAGAGACCCTGCAGGCATCAGGAGGGTGGGTGATTGAGCTCTTTGTGCTTTGTAAGATATTGGGAGAAACTACAAACACTGAACAAGGGTATGCCTGGTCCACTCCTCTTAATATATCAACAATTGGAAGCTAGCAGCAGATGCTGTTCTCTTTAGAGACCATGTGTGGTTGGATCCAAGTCTCACTTCCTTTGTCTCCCTGCAATAGAGGATGATTCTGACGGTGGGGAGGAGAAGCTCATCTACGGGGCCGAGTTGAACAGCACATTCCTGGAATGTATCCCAAAGTCACCGCAGGCGGCTGTGAAGTGGTTTGTTCAGCGACCGAATGATGACAGAAGGGAAGAGGTGAGACAAGTTGCCCTTTTTTGCCATTTCTCAGGCAGAAATGTTTGCTCTTTTACTGAATGTCTTTGGCCTTCTGCTATTCAACCTGTAATAGAGGATCCAAAAATTCTGGGATATGCAAGGGAAAAGGGTTCTTTTTGACACCTGAGAGATTCCCATTTTAGTTTAGCAGTATTTCAAGTGAAATGTATCATTCTACTATCGACACTTAGGGACATTTGTACAAGGACTTAATGCCACCAGAACATCACTTTTTAAGACATTCTGGGGGTGTTACGCTAGACTAAGTGTGAAAGGGGCGGGAAATGGGTGTTGCTGTGGACGATCCGCCGCAACACCCATTGATTTTGATGGTACCCCCTATTTACAAGGGTGGCATAAATAAGGGGCAGTGCCAAAATTTGGGACAAAAAAGCCCTGGTCTTAACATGGTGAAACGAAGAAAAATGTCTAATTCCTCCTCGTTTTGCTTCAAATAACCATTCTGGATTGTTTATGTGCAGGAAGGGACAACTTTCTGCACATAAACAATCCTTCTCCCTAACGCAGGCAACTTTGCACTATGGTGCAATGGTGTCTGTGTTGGCGCTAGGCAGCTTAATTTAGCGCCAGTGCTAGGGGAAATGCAGTGGTCGCTGTATCATTTGAAATACAGTGCATATCAGCTTTTTTGAACTGATGGAGCACGATGTTAGCAATTTTGGAGGTAACCCGTGCTCCACCAGTCCATTGTACATATGCCCCTTGATTTTTCCTGCACAACAATATGCATTTAGCAAAGTCTTAATGTTAAGGATTACTAGCATAGTATTCATGCCAACACAATAGGTTGGGTACCTCCATTGAACTGAACTGCTGAGAGTGCTGTTCCCTTCGTGTACTCTCCTTCCTGTTTGCCAAGCAACGCTTCGCGGCCCCCGCTCCGCGGGAGCCGCTCGCAGGCTAAGGACTTTGCTTGATACCTGTCCCTGGACCTTCCCAAGTGCATAGGAGCACCAACGCGATCTCTGCAAGGCTACATCTGGACCCCAAGGCTTGAGGCGGGACTGCGAGGACCAGCGTGCAGCGCGGCGCTGATCGGCCGCAGCTGGTCCTCTTCCCGCCCCTCCACCCGTCAAAAACATCGCGGTGTGTGAGCAGCCCGGGTACCTCCATTGAACTGAACTGCTGAGAGTGCTGTTCCCTTCGTGTACTCTCCTTCCTGTTTGCCAAGCAACGCCTCGCGGCCCCCGCTCCGCGGGAGCCGCTCGCAGGCTAAGGACTTTGCTTGATACCTGTCCCTGGACCTTCCCAAGTGCATAGGAGCACCAACGCGATCTCTGCGAGGCTACATCTGGACCCCAAGGCTTGAGGCGGGACTGCGAGGACCAGCGTGCAGCGCGGCGCTGATCGGCCGCAGCTGGTCCTCTTCCCGCCCCTCCACCCGTCAAAAACATTGCGGTGTGTGAGCAGCCCGGGTACCTTCATTGAACTGAACTGCTGAGAGTGCTGTTCCCTTCGTGTACTCTCCTTCCTGTTTGCCAAGCAACACCTCGCGGCGCCCGCTCCGCGGGAGCCGCTCGCAGGCTAAGGACTTTGCTTGATACCTGTCCCTGGACCTTCCCAAGTGCATAGGAGCACCAACGCGATCTCTGCGAGGCTACATCTGGACCCCAAGGCTTGAGGCGGGACTGCGAGGACCAGCGTGCAGCGCGGCGCTGATCGGCCGCAGCTGGTCCTCTTCCCGCCCCCTCCACCTGACCTTTCTACATAATCTGTGGCAGTAACGCGCACGCGGGACGCGCGCGGGGCAACGGCCGGGGCGAAGACCGGGCAAAGAGCGGGCCGTTTAAGGCCGTTCAAGGACGGCAGAGGACGGCCCTGGCCCTGAACCCCTGCATCATCGCCCCTAATCCATCAGCAAGGTAGGCGTCACTGATTTCCATCTCTTCTACAACCATACAGCGGCCGCCTCCCAGCCCTATCACTTACCGCTCTTCTGAGGCCCCATTTTGCATCTGGTCCAGCACCTCAGATGTCAACTATGCGCAATAGAACTAGAAGCTGTACAAAAAAAGCCATGGGGGTAGCACAAGTGACTGGACCTATAGATCTTTTCATCTCACGGGTGAATGAGACCATCGATAAAAGTATTGTATTGCTGGAAAAAAGAGTCTCCCTGGATCTCATGAACGCTAAGCGCTCTTCCTTGGGCTCTCTCGCAAACGCAAATTCACCCTCCCAACAAGCCTCGAATAATTGTTCCCTACCCTTGCCTTTGACCACCGCTGGCACAGTCACAGTACCGAATGCTGTCGATCTGTCAGTCACCCAATCTGACTCGGACCCGTCCTTTGTTGATCTTGAGGCTACCCCAGATCTAGAAGCCTGTCAGACATCTGAAGAGACGGAGCCAAGCCTGAATGGGCAAATGGATAAACAAATACCTCCTGTACCTATCGACTCTGGGGGAAGGGTTATTCCTACAAAGGTAGCGTCCAAGACCAAGTCTAAGGAAAAACCCAAAGCTAAAGGCAGGAATCACAATTTGATATCGCCTACTCCGCACCAGGCGTCAGGCATACCCTGCTGGGTTGAAAACATGGTAACAGATCTCAAACAGGACCTTGAGGCCACATTAGCAGCACAAATAAAGCCTCTAATTTCCAAACTTGACAGACTCACGTCACTAATAAACTCGAAATGGCCTAATAAGATGAATGGGCCTGGGTCTGTCCAGCCACAAGGGATCAAAGAACCGCTTCCCAAGCCTTCACCTTGCGTCAAGCTCCCTAAAGATGCATCTAACAAAGTAAAAATACCAGCAGTCACCAAGGACTCAGCCGAATTACACCTGTCCCAAACAGGGAATAATTCTGCTCAACCCCCACTCCTATCTACTCCGAAGGCGGTAGGCCCTACTTCGACTTTGCAACATTCAGCCGGTGGAAATAAAACTACCATCTTACAAGCAAAAGATCTTACAGGAAAGTCTACTAACCCTGCAGCTCCTCACTCTACAAATAAGCCCGAAGGCTCTAAGCCAAAGCAGGCACGTTTCAAGTCAATTAGCCTGCCACCGGAAGTCTCTCCTTTTGTGGTTGTGCTGACAGCCGTTCCCCCACTGAAGGAGGGAGTAAAAGAAACTTTTGTAGAGTTAAGAAACAAATGTGCCCAGTGGCTTCATCTACACAAACCTTTACCCAGCAATATGAGTGGTGAAATTCTTACTGTGCGTAGAGGGGACTGGGTGGGCAGGAGTAAGAAAACAATACCAGGGGATGTAATCACAGTTAACTTTAGGGATATAGGGGCAGCCAGTTACATATGCATCACACCCAATAGTGGTCCAGCTACCCAAATCAACCCACTCCCTTTATCTTACTTCCTTCCCATGCCGCCAAGACTAAATCCCCATCGGCTTACTTTTTCAAACAACAGAGGGCCTGTGTATCCCCCGCAACGTACCACTAAACACTGGCAACAGCCATTACATTTTCCATCTTTATTCCCACATCATGCTAGCCCTCAATGGCAACAACCTTTCCAGCATCCACCACCCCTATACCAGTCTGCTCAGCAGTGGCAGCAATCCCTTCAGCCCCCACTACCCACTAACCATCAGTGGCAACAGCCATGGCAGGATTTGCCCCCTTCTTTTGATCCTTCATATTCACAATTCGCCCATCCAAATAGATACTGTGTGTTAGATGAGGTAGACTGACTCAACATCATGGAAGGTTTAGATACAAATCCCGCTACCACCAATAAAGATATGGAGGATGTTTCGCCAGCCATATCCTTCCCTATATGTCCTGAATCTCCAACAGTGGCACCCCCAGTATCACTTCCACACATATTAACTAGGGATAGTGTAGACCCACCAACTTCTAAAATTACTGTTATCCCCAACGGTGATCCAACACATGACGAGATAAAAATCCTTAGCTGGAACCTCGCGGGGATTCCTAGGAAATGAGGCCTTCCGGAGTGGAATGTCCTGATTGACGCCCACAAGATCTGTGTATTTCAAGAGACCTGGATCACTGAGCCACTGCATCGTGTCGGGTTTGTCACATTCTTTACACCAGCTGTAAAACCTAAGGCAGGGAAGGGGCGGCCATCAGGGGGGCTTATCATCTGGGTGAGCATTTCGCTCAACTGTCGGATAACCATAAAGAAGGCAGGAAACCCAGATATTCTTGGTATCTCCCTATCGGGGCAACGTGGGGGGCTACCTGTAGATCTCTACGATGTCTACGTTAGAGGCTCCAAAAATGGGTGCATCTCACCAACAGTATCGGAGTTGGAGGCCCAATTAGGGGACCATAGTGAACTTGGCCACACCATAATAGCAGGAGATTTTAACTGCACTTATGAGCCACTCCCCCTAGATAGAATACCTGACTTGGGAGATGAGGATAGTAGGTGGGGTATTCCCATTCTCTCTATTCCACCCATCAAGCGTTGGACTCGCAGTGCAATACAGCTTAATGCACTTACATTAGAGTTTGGATTAAGAGCAGCCAATGGCCGCACACGTTCTGATCAAATGGGTGCTCCAACGTTCAACAGAGTTGGTCACTCCACAAGGATAGACTATATTCTGTTAGACCGGAGGCTCTGGAGTTCGGTCATCGATATGGTTGTTATACCTACCATAGAGAGTGACCACAACTCACTTTCCCTAACCTTAAAGAATTCTTGGTCCACCGGAGCGCCGCTAGTATCACCGAGCTGCCCACAGGAGATTACTGTCTCCTCTTGTGGGAGACGCCTCAAGTGGAACAAAATCTTGTGTGACACTAACAAACTGTCCACTATTGAAGAGGTGATTAAAGGCACACAAGATGAAATTAGCTCCATAGACTTACTCTTGGCAGCAGATAAGGTAACAACTATCTATGAAGTAGCCATAAAAACTATAGGGGATCTTTTTTGGGTGAAAGGAACCATAGGGAAAACCAAACCTTTGACCAAACCCAAAGGTAGACATGACTGGTATTCTGCATCGTGCAGGAAGGCCAAGACATCTCTGATTGAGGCAGTTAGAGGGAAGTCTCCCCTATCAATCCAAATAGCTAGAAGGGAACATAAAAAGGCCTTGCGGTTAGCCAAAAGGGAGTGGGAAGATGCCTACTGGCTAACCCTTAAAGAAGCCAGCCTGAAAAAGGATTCTAAATGTTTTTGGGACACTATAAGGGCACGCAATAGACCAGACAGTGACATGCTAACCTGCAACATTCCAAGCCAGGTGTGGGAGGACCACTTCTCCAAACTATACTCCTGCCATAACGGCCCCGACGGGAGAGGGCCTGTTACACCCCCGCCTATCATAACCTATGCACTCTGCCCTACTGACTTTGATTTTACACTAAAGGAAGTGGAATATGCAATAAGCTTCATCATTCCACAAAAAGCGGCCGGACCTGATGGGATTCCCGGGGATCTGCTAAAATCCGATAGCGCCAAATGGGGTAAATTGATTCACTCCCTCCTTGTTGCCATCTGTAGGGGTGCCCCTATTCCCTCATCGTGGAAAGGGGCGGAGGTGGTCCCCATCCATAAGAAAGGCTCGAGGGATGACCCATCTAACTATAGGCCGATTAGCTTGCTAGACACCAGCCAAAAAGTTGTCGGCAAAGTCCTGTTAGTTAGAATCTTAAATTGGGCAGAAGAAAACAAAATCCTTTCTGATTTCCAGGCAGGTTTCAGAGTGGGTACTGGAACGATCGAGCAAGCATTCAGGCTCATGATGGTATATTGGAAGGTTGTGGTTATAGGCAAGGGCAGTCTTTATCTCGCGTTTATCGATTTAAAGACTGCCTTTGACCTTGTACCTAGGGACCTACTATGGAAAGTACTGGCTGACATGGGGCTGCCACACTACCTACTATCCTTGTTGGTTAAACTACACCAGGATAGCTTTGCCCAAATCAGGTGGGGCCCTGGAGGGGAAACAACGGCTAGTATTCCGGTTGAGAGAGGAGTCCGCCAGGGATGCGTTCTGGCTCCCACCCTTTTCTCTCTCTACATCAATGGGGTGGTTGAGCATCTCCTCAAGTATCCATCTGACGAGCCATCCCTGGCTGGAGAGCGCATACCGACCCTCCTCTTCGCGGATGATACGCTTTTAATCTCCAAAACCCCAATGGGACTCCAGAGACTTTTGGACAACTTCCAATCCTTTTGTACCAAACGAGGCCTGGTAATAAATACAAACAAAACGAAGTACCTTGTCCTCAATCCACCGAAACAGCATGTGCGTTCCCCCACCCTGAACGCTGAGCTCTTGGAAAGGGTAAAGGTCTTCGATTACCTCGGGATACGCCTTTCGGAAAAAATGGACTGAACGCCTCACCTAGATAAAATGCTGCTGAGCCACAAAAGGATTACAGGTGCCCTTTTGAGAGAGCAACGCTCCAGTACAACAAGACCTATAGGAACAGTCCTTGAGATATACACAGCTAAAGGTGTTAGCTCTGCCCTTTATGGGGCGGAACTTTGGGGTTCCTCGTCTACTGATGCTCTGCAGAGATCTGAGAACAAATTCTGCAGAGAAATAATGTCCCTTCCACAAGGCACCCCGACACTTCCTCTATTTTTGGACCTTGGCTGTACCCAGATTGGCGAAATCGCGAAATTTCGCCCTCTATTACTATGGGCCCGTATTTGGCGGGTAGAAGAACTAAGCGGATATGCCAGAGGCCTCAAGGAAATCATGTCATCACCAAGCTGGCATAAAATCAAATGGTTAAAAGACATGAAAAGCTTATTAATTAAGCTGGGTCAACTAGAATCATGGCTAAATAGAACTTCACCCCCAAAGCAAACTCTTAAAAAGCTTTATTGGGACTGGATTTGTTCTCAAAGAAACTCTAGTACCAATATGGGCAGGCTAACAGAGGTCTTTTTGAGGTTCAAAGACTGTCCCAGGCGGGAACTGTACCTGGATGCAATTGGAAAACACTTTGACAGGGCCTTGTATTTCAGATTTAGAATGGGAACCCTACCACTTAATACCTTCACCAAAAGTTGGAAACCCTGTAGGGAAACGTCTGAACTATGCCCATCGTGCCTTGACAAACCGGAAACACTAGCACACTTCATGTTTGTTTGCGGCGAATACGCCACTCCAAGGAGGGTTTGGCTTAAAAACCTATGCCGCCAGCTGGGGACAAGGAGTCATGATGTGGCAATCAGGATACTTATCTCGGACAGTAGCGTACCCTATGCTTGTGCCCTAGCCAAATTTCTATCCTGGGCCTGGGCTATCCGAGCCAAAAAGCTAAAACAATTTGTTTAATTCTTTTTTAGAAAAATTTATTAAAATAAAAATGCTGTTAAAATTGTTTAATCTCTAAAAACGTAACCAACTTGTTGGCTAGTTTAACTGAATAAGTACTCTTTGAAACTATTGTCTTTTTCAAATGATTGGTACAGAGACACAAAATCCTTTTAGATTTATTATTGTTGTTCTTAATTGTAACTTTTTTATACATTGAGCTGCTTTTATGATAATGACTTTTATCGAAATAAAGCTTTTTGACTTGACTTGACTTGTATAAAAATTATTTTGCCATGTGCTGCCTTACATGGAGGGTGTTCTACTAATACAGTAATTTAAGGTTGCTGCAAAAGGTGAATATGAGGGGGCAAATCTCCGTGTAACTGTAGTAATTCTCCAGCTAAAATCAGACCAGATCTATAAGAGTTCCTGCCTCACACTACTGGACAGCGGCATTGTTCTCATGCTAGAAAGTCGCAGGATTCATTCTCACAAGTGAGATCTATCTAACTCATCAGAACTTGTGAGAGAATATTGCATTATTCTCAATTTGGCCATGGGTCTCGAAATTCAATTTCATTAAATGACAATGGAGTACATTATTTCAATTGAATTCAAATGAAAGGATTTTTTTGTCATGCCTAGAGCGATAGAGTTACCAGTTTCTAGTAGTGACATGTCGGTTTATTTTTGCATGGACTAGCCTGCCCCCCATGATTTTGTTCAAACCTGCACTGCCACACCACAACCAGAGCTTTACCTATTCAAAATATTTCCTACTTCCATCATGGTGGCTCCACTACAGCAGCACAGAGGTTCTGTTCATTTCAATTTAAGCCTTTTCTTTCAGTCCTTTCAAAAAGGTCACTGGGAGGATGCAAGAATAGAGGGACAGCAGGCATGAAAAACATGCCAGAGTTCCCTTTAACGTTAGGCAAGTGGGTTAGGGTATTGTCATCTAAGGGAGTATATTATGATTGAGTGACATGTTTGTGTGTGTGTTTATGGGTGCGTGTGTATGAGTGTGGTTGTTAGTATTGGTAGTGTAGTAATTTACCTAAGATGAGCAAATATGTTTCCACTTAATTTGAGCTGGCCTTTTAATGCCATCATATTTATTTTATTTACTTGTGTTCATTTATTCAAATTGTATATCCCAGAAGAGGTAGAGAGATCATCTGAGCCCTGCAAAGAAGAGTATACATTACATTTCATCTATAACAAACATCTGAAAATGCATACAAAATATATTTAGAGGGTCGCTACAATGTAGAAAAAACTTACAGCAAAACTTAAGTTGGACGAACCCTAACTACAATAACTTCAATGAGGTCAACATAGAAGTCTTCAGTTGATTTGTTAATTATAGATGCAAGGGGTCATTTAGCACCTGGGTGGTAAAGGTTGGAGAATGGGAGAGCTGTGGCGCAGTGGACAGAGCTGCTAATTCTGGAGTGCGGGGTTCACAGTTCAATCCACTGCAACTCAGCCCAGTATCATGTGACTCTGGGCAATAGCTCACTCTGTCTTCCTGATGGCCCCCAGCACCTGAATACTCTTAGGGGTGATAGGCTAGCTCTTTACAAATATGGAGGAATTATTAACACCTTCCATGCTCATGACGAGCTCAGCTCGTCATGCAGTACAGTGCTCGTGTGCTCATGACGAGCTGAGTTCGTCATGAACAATGGGATTCAAGGGAGTAAAGCATCCAAGATGGATCACTGTAGCATTGAAGGTGTTAAGGACCAATTACCATAGTTGGAGAAGCCCACCTGCCTCGCCTTGAGGTGGTTGCTCTGAAGGCTGAAGAGTTTGCCGAGTGGGTGCCAATTTTGTTGCACCCTCTCTGTGTAACAAACATGGGAATAATCTCCAAAAGAAGTTTCTCCCTGCCTGTGGGGGCCAGTGATGCAAATCCTTGACTGTCACTGCTGTGCCGCACATGGTGGTCTCAAGTGTGAGCAGTCTAGTGACGATCACTCTGCTCTAAGCAAGGCAGAGCAAATGTCACTGTGGCCTGACAAACCTATGGTGGATAATTAGTCACATTAATGGTTAGCACTGGTGGAACAGGTTTAGGCATCACCCAGTGTAAACACAGTGCTTACCTCAACTATAAGGGCGGATTATGAGTTGCTTGTTAAATTCCATCCCATGCATAAACCCCCTCTTAATGCACGGGTTGGCATTACGAGTTGTTAGATAATTTATTTATTTATTCATTTATAAAGTTTTATATCAGATGCATTAAATAACTCAACCTTCTCTAAATTTCGACAGGTCAAATCTGTCGAAATTTAACAGGGGAAAACCATACAGTAATTACTGTATCATGTGTATTTCGGTGCGATAATTCCCCAACAGCTCGTAATAGGTAATATTTATCGCACTTGGTAACTAACTCACTCTGTGTTATTGTCATTGATCATGTGTGGTAAATAACACCTATACTCGTAATCAGGTCCTATGGAGAATATGGAGCTGTAGCTTTGGGGTTACGGGAGCTGCAACGATCTACAGAGGGGCTCCCACTCTGTGCTCCAAATGAACCCATAGTGAGACAGTTTAGGAAGTAGGTAATTACAACACTAATACAGAGTCAATCTCTTGAGCAGGTTGGTTTATTCCACCTCAATCATGTGGGTGAAGTGATTCAATGTTCTTAAGATATGCAAGAAAGTTTTTGGATTTCAGCTGGTACTTCCTAACACTGTGATGTTTCCTTTAGGTGAAGACCGATGAGCGCATTCTGAAAACGGAGCAAGGCCTGCTCTTCCGCCGGATCTTCCGCCTGGACACTGGAACCTACTACTGCAAAACCTTGGAGCATGGATTTGTCCAGACAGTCACCAAGATCACGCTGGAGGTGATCGAAAGCGATCAGTTGTCAGACATCTTTCAGCGAGGAGAGCATGATGACGAAGGCGCGCTGATGCAGAGAGGGCCTCCGTGCTCCATGCCTCACCACCGTCCTTCACATGGACAGAAGGCTTGGTTCAAGGAGATCATGCAGCTGATTGGCTATGCCAACTTGCAGCGGGTGGACGAGTACTGTGAGCGGGTGTGGTGCAATGATAAACAGCGTAAGAAAAACAAGTCTACCAAGATCAGAAATTCTCTTAGCACTGAAGGAGGGAAGAAAGGACGCGCAAAGACTTCAGGTGAACGAAGCAGGGTGCCCAGGCAAGCCACAAATACATAAAAGAAAGCATCTATTAAGGGCGATGACTGGCAAAGAATAATGCCATAAATACAGAAAGACTACGACTGTTGCAGGAGGCTAGCACAATGCCTTGGACTTGCACGACATTGCGCCTTCCAGTCCTCTTGATAGTGATGTTTATGGCACTTGCCACCGCCGATGGTGTGTAGGGATGGCACAGACTGCAAACCAATTTACCCAGTTTGGATACATTGGCATATGTGGCAAGTTGTGTTCTAGAAACATATCTTCCCTTACTGCCTAGTGTCTGCATTGCCTTGGATCAGACATTCTTGCTCATTTCCCATGTGAATAAGCCAATGTCCACATCTATCACCCCTCAGCCCTTCGAATAGGATATGGAATATCTTTGAGAGTTTCCTCTCTCCATCATACAAATCTTCCTCTCCGAATATCTTCAGTGGGACTGCAATAAATACATTGACTGTTACTGCATTACACAAATGTTTAGGGAAAGAATTGGAGCATGGTGTCAGACTCTTGAAATGACTAAGCTGGTCAATTCCCTTGCTGTATTAATGTTCAAGTTTAGAAACTATTGCACATCCACAGCAAGGAGTGACTAAGATCAAATGAGTATTTCAAGATTCATAAACAGGTCGGATACAAAGGTGTTTTTGTTATGTATTTGAAGAAAGTGCTTGTGAGGTATGTGGGATGTATGATGGTACAACGCGTACCGTTTCAACGCGTGCCTTTACAACGCGTCTTTAACAACGCAAGTCGTTACAACGACTTGCGTTGTTGGGCGCGGATAGTAAATAGTATAATTTACTATTCTAACACCAGTCCCCGTGGATAGTAGGGAAGGTGTTGGAATAGTAAATATACTATTCTTTATCCTTTAGCGCCCTCCAGCGCAAGTCGTAGTTACGACTTGCGTTGTAAAGGACGTGTCGTAAAAGCACTATGGGGTAACATCCGCATTGAAAAGGATGTTCCCCGGTATGTGGGTTACATGTTGGGGGTGGAATGGTGGTTCGATGGGTGAAGGGTTCCCATGTGTGAAACTTTTCTGCTATGTGTAATATTGTACCCTGAAGCGCACCAAGCCCCAACCACAGCTGACTATCTGACCCCTGGACTCAGGTTGATTGCCCAGATTTAGATGTTATATTGGGCTACCTCCACATCCCCAGAAATAAGTTATTGCTGGTGAAAACTCCTATTTAGAAAGACGGTATTGTCTAGTCTAGTCTCTCTCCAAGAGAGAGTCTTGCTTCTCCTCACATCACTAGCCTTGTTTAGGTCTTCTGGACCCACTCGAATAGCCTACCTCTGACCACGCTAGCCTGACTGGCTGGAACTACAACACCCCTTTTGACTCCTTCTCCCTCTTTTCTCTCGCATACTGATATCACTAGCTTTAGTCAGTCTTAAATCTGTTTAAAGCCCGAAAAGGTGACCCTGTATTGTGAAGGGCTTTGCCCCAGTTTCAGATAGTTTTACCAATGTCCTTCCTAGCAGAAATCAGCATATCTGCTGTATGTTCTTACTTAAGACAGTTTTAACATTTTCTTGAGCAAGTGAAGCACTTTCCTAAGCTTCACAGGTGTAAATTTACCAAGTGCTGCCTCTGGCCAGGGAAACACTTTAGTTAATCATGCCCTAAGATCTAACCACACAAGCATACAAGGGGTCCAACTACCTACACTCCCTCCCATATCTCTATTTCACAACAGTAACAAGTAAAGACAATAATATATCATTTATAGAGCTCTAATTCATAATACACACAAATTGGGACTGCAACACTCCTCACTAATAAAGATTGAGTAACACAATTTTCTGCATTGTGAATAACAGCACAAATCCAGGCAAACACCTGCTAAAATATATTTAAGTGCAATTTAAGACCAATGAGAGCATTGAATAGGTTCAATTTATTAATTTCTTGGAATATTCTTGATGGGCATTAGGGAATGGGATAAAGACAACGAGGTCACAAGTTGGGCGCTCCAGCAATTTAGTGATAAAGACTCTGCCTTAGAAAGAGGTTCACTCCTTCTGAAAGATGGTCACTGGAGAACCGTTTACCTAAAGCAGACCAGCACGCCATAAAAGGCGTTACTGTGCTTTATACGAACCCACAACGCTCAAATGTTAAAGCCTAAAATTGTGTGCATTTCCTTTGGATGCTCCAGATTGGTATTTCTATGGGACCTTAAAAAATATGGGGCTTATTTACAAGCCACTTGCGCCGCTGATACGTCACTTTTTCTTGTGTTAAAAGTGGCGCACTGGCGGTGCAAGGGGCTTGTAAATACGCCCCTATATTTATTGGGTGTAGTATTTTTAATAGAACGCCTCTGGAAAATAACCCCTGCTTATCCAGCCCTCAGGAAAAAATAAACTGTGCCAAGTGCTGGTGGAATCTGGGGGGTGGGACGAGGGGCGCTTGGTGACATTACTCTGTCTCTCACTGGCACATTCTGTGGAGTGATTCTAGGCTGGCTCAAATTGTAATGTTTCCCGTAAATGCATGTGTATAATTTTGGTGTACATATATATAAATATATTTATATATTTTATATTGCCGATGAAATGTGAGCATATGTTTTTTTTACCCCTGTTAATGAAATCCCTCATTTGTGACCACCAGTTGAGTGACTGGGTGATGAATAAACCTCTTTTCGATTCCTAAATAGGCTGCACCATTCATTTGTCTTTATTATTTCCGTACTTCTGCGTTTTACCCTCAATGGCAGTGGTGGCTGGCATGTAAGGAGGGTGGTGAGTCTGGAGCTAAAAGTCAAAAAAGAAATAAAGAAAAAATAATCCACTTGCCTTTTTAGCGCAACGTTCTCCTCCTCGCTCGGGTCTTCTCCGGGCAGGAAACTGCAGTAACCAATCCTGGCACTGCTGCCATGCTGCATGAGAGCAGCGCCAGGATTGGAGGAAGCGGCCTCTCTCACTGCTCCCGAAGTCACTGGAGCTCTATGCTGCCTCTAACCCAGCTGTCTAAGACAGCTGGGTTAGAGAGGTTTAAACTGAGCATGTATGGCTGGCCGCCGCGAGATGGCCGACCAAAAAGACATGCGCACTTTAAACCTAAGTGTCCTGCCTATCACTGCTTTCTGATGCTGCCTAATTGGCAGCAGCAGAAATCAGAAAGCCCCGCCCCTGTCCTTACGCTTAGCGCGGGATGGGGTTTAAAAAAATCAAACGGTAACAAATAAACGTTTTTACCATTTTGTTTTTCTATCTCTGGGGGCATTATTTTAGTTGGGCGACGCTCCTCCGCCTTAACAGAGGAGCCTCCCCTGCTCAATGCAAAAACACCAAAGCGCTTGTTTTTCATGATTCTTCTGCTTAATTGGATCCCATGGGAATCACAGACTCCTTTGTGCCCATTTCTCATACTCCTCTATTATTTTAACAATTTTACCAGGATATTTCCTATTTCTTAATTGGCATTGATTTCTCAAATTCCTGTTTGTAATGTTTCCATTTTGCTCCTTGGGAACTATTCAGAGACTTCTGAGAAAAGGTTTTCCACAAAAAGTCTCTCCACTTTGTTTGCATCCACATTGTGTGCCTGCTTTCCACCCTCGCCCACAGTCTCTCATTTATATGTATTTCTTTGCATGTTAAATGTTTGTACTCATCCATTTACATTCATCAGCCTATCTCTGTATCAATACCTCTCTCTTGTGTTGCTTTCTGTGTAGTGAGTGAATTAATATGGTACATCATTGCAGGAACATTCACTTAGGGACTTACAGGACATTGAATACCTTTAGCAGAGACCATCAACTAATATTCTCAGTTCCATAGTGGCTGCATCAACGAGCTCAGCCCAATGCAAGTCAAATGACCCAAGTGAGAGGTGAAGCTAATAACACAAAGCCTCATCCTTGACTACAGGCACCAGATACATTAAAATACCCCCCCCTGTGGCCTCAGGTCAGTTCGTATACATATTCTAGCAGGCTGGGAGGAAATCAACCAAAAAAGGGGCTTGGCAAACGACGCTGATGACCATACACGTGTACAGAAATAGTCAATCAGTGCAATTGGGATGTGAAGGGCTAGATTTAAAATCAAAATAGTTATCCATTTTGTACATGTTATTTTAATAAAAGCATAAGGATGGTGTGCATTAATGTGTTGGATTAAAGCATAAGGAGAATATGAGTCTTGACCTGCTGCCCACTACAGCTAGGAAAACCCTTGTCCATGCTCTCATCACATCTAGGCTGGACTATGGGAATGCCCTGTATCTGGGAGCTAACAGCAGGTGCATTACTCGGCTACAGCGTATACAGAACGCAGCAGCCCGTCTGGTCTTGATGTTGCCCAAAAGAGCATCATCCAAGAAAGCTCTAGAAACACTGCACTGGCTTCCGATTAAGGAACGGGTGTTGTTCAAAACCCTGTCGATAAGTCATCGCATTGTTCAAGGGAAAGGGCCTGCTTATCTTCTTAATCTGATGACCCCGTACATTCCTTCGCGTCAACTGAGATCCAGTGGAATGGGGCTGGTTAAGGTTCCCAAGATCAGAAGAGCCCGAATGGGAGGGCGATCTTTCCGTGTTCATGCAGCCCAACACTGGAACAGACTCCCATCTACTTTGCCGTTGGAGACCTCAGAATTGGTGTTTCGTAAACAACTGAAAACATATGCCTCTTTTTCATCTGCCATAGTACCTACTAAGTGGAAATAGGCTTGGGTTACTCCATCCTCAAAAAACCCACCCTGGACCCGACTAAGCATGAGAGCTATCGACCCATTTCTCTCCTCCCCTGGGTGGCAAAGGCTGCCGAAGCACATGCTAACAGCATACTTACTAACTTTCTACAGTCTAATAACATTCTAGATGTTTCCCAGCATGGCTTCCATGCTGGCCATAGCACGGAGACTGCCCTCCTTGAGATGACAGAACATCTCCGATTCATGCTTGACTCCGGTCAAACGGCGGCACTGATCCTTTTGGATCTCAGTGCCGCCTTTGATACGGTTTCACATGAGGTCTTGCTTCGCCGCCTGGAGGAGGTTGGGATCTCTGACCTGGCCCTCAAACGGTTTCAGATCGTTCCTGACAGGTAGATCCTTCCGTGTCTCCGCCCCTCCCTTCCAATCCAAAGCATATCCGATTGAGCAGGGCGTCCCCCAGGGCTCGGCTTTGAGCCCCACATTATTCAATCTCTATGTCCAGCCACTGACTGCTGTCGCCAAGCAATGGGACCTTACTATGGTCTCATATGCTGACGGCACGCAGTTAGTGGTTGCTCTTTCGGATGGCTCAAGACAGGATGCCTCCAAGTTTAAAAATGGACTTGCTGCTTTGGCAGATTGGATGACATCTAACTACTTACAACTGAACGCTAATAAAACCGAGGTCCTGCGAGTTGGTAAGAACACCGAGCTATGGGGTGACCAGTGGTGGCCCACCTTTTTAGGTAAGACCCCTATACCCAGAAATGAGGTTAAGAACTTGGGGGTATGGATAGACCCCTCTCTCAGTTTCTGTGGCCAGACCAAAAAAGTTACGGCCACTTGTTTTGGCATCCTACGTGGCATTAAACCGATTTTACAATTCTTTGACGCACCCACTAGGCAGCTGATAATTCAGTCCACCAATCTCTCTCATCTGGATTACGCTACCTCCCTACTTTTGGGGGCTAATCAAGCCAAAATCATCCGGATGCAGCGTATCCAGAACGCAGCTGCCAGGGCCCTAGTCGGCCTTCCGAGGTTCTGCTCTGCCACCGAAACCATCCGGAAGCTTCATTGGCTCCCGGTGGCACAAAGGATTCAATTTAAGACGTTGTGTCTGTCCTTTAAAATTCTGAAGCTGGCCACTCCTAAAATTCTCAACAATCTGCTGATT
Organism: Lissotriton vulgaris; assembly: GCF_964263255.1. Classification (NCBI taxonomy): domain Eukaryota; kingdom Metazoa; phylum Chordata; class Amphibia; order Caudata; family Salamandridae; genus Lissotriton; species Lissotriton vulgaris. The sequence goes on from NC_141697.1 coordinate 919,859,114, forward strand.
CCATACGTACGGTCTCGCCTTTTACGCTCCATGGGACAGCACTTGGTCATGGTGCCTCGTATCAAACACTGCAGAGCGGGGGGCAGCTCCTTCCGCTATCTGGCAGCAAAATTGTGGAATTCGCTTCCGATCCACATCCGAGCACTTGATGACCTACTGTCCTTCAGGAAGGCAGTTAAGACTCATCTCTTCCCTCCCAAAAAATAATAATTTCTCATGGTATCTGTCTTACTGTGCCTCCATAGCTGCTTTTCCTTTTTGCTGCTGTAAGCGCCGGGACGCCCCTTCGCTCGGACAACTGAGCGCTATATAAATAGTTATAACATAACATAACATAACATAACATATCTCTTTCCTGTAGGGTAGAGAGAGGTGGTGCCTATGTAGGCAGAGATAGAGGTACTTGTTACTCTTAACTATTGCTTGCCGTATCATAGCGCGGGGACACACTGGCCTTAGTGTAACCAGGCGCTTTAAAAATTTCTTATTATTATAAATTTCTTATTATTATTAGTGAGATCATAGTATCATGCCTTGCTTACAGTTCTGCAATAGCCGTGATAAGGGAGTCGGCCTCTAACTTACTGCACAAGATTTAATTATCCAGTAATTAAAGTTTTATGCATTTCTTAGCTCCATCTTTTTGGGCCTGCTCACATATGTCTCTTGTTCAGTGAGAACAGAGAACAGTCATATCTCATCTTGCTTCTGACCCTCCACTTCAATTAAGCCAACTGTGATACTTATGAAATATTACAGCCACTTTAGCAATCGGTTTGAACTAATAATTACAGTTCGCATCAGCTCAATACTACCCTCCCTCCTCCATCTACCCCTGGCCACCTAGGGTAGACTGTTTAGGTTCCACTCTCTCTAGTATGGCTAGTGTATATGTGTCTTTTGTGGAGGAAGGTAAATGTACAGTTGTGATGACTTCAGCACTATTATTTATTAGGCTTTTTCCATTATCAGCTTGCAAAGGCATGAGGATGATGGCATTTTTGGTAAAAGAAAATAGGCTGTGCTGGTACCACCACTAAGTTGCCCCTTTGCATATATCTTTTGTACATCCATCTGAGTTCCTGATAGTTGATACCGACTAGTAACAAGACTGTTGTTGTGAGGTAACCTAATATACTATTTAATTATAATTTAATTTGATACATTTGATGTTTTTAAATAAATTACATTAAATACAATATAACCTCTTCCCACCTGCAGAATCAGTTGTATTGTATGTATGTTGAAAGCCATGTTTTATGTTAATATTATTTTAATATTAATTTTAATTTAAGTTATGGGTTAAATTAGATGAAAATAAAATGATTTAATCTAAATAATTACATTTTAATAAAAGTTCAAATTAAAAGTATTCTAACATTCAAAGTATTTAGAAATAAAGGTCTTGCAAATTTTAATTAATTTCATATTTATTACTATATGTTGTTTTTGTGAATGGGAAGTGTCTCCCTCATTTGTGGGTGTCTTTTTGTATTGGCATGTCGATTCTGAAAACTTTCATTGTCCTAAACCCCACAAATCTTGTAGTAATTATTCCAGAGGATCCCATCCTCCCCGTTTTATTGAATGCTAAAACCCCTACTTTATGTACTTCTGTATGGCTTTTGAGATTAGGGCAAATTGCACTTACCTACCTGATGCCTATGGAGTTTGAGGAGGTAGGTAGGACCTAAAATAGTATGGCCCCATTTTGTGAATAATTTGGAATATTCCCAAAATAAATTTAGGAAGGCTCACAAGGGGGTGGGGGAGGGGGTTACTACAGAAGAAGAAGAGCAATGATCTTGCATACAACTCTAAGGAGCAAGGAACCAGTAGAGGAAACTTTGTTAATTTGAGGAACCTTAGAATGAACATAGACAGAAAGAATACCAGTTGCCCTCTAGTCACCTCCATCTGTTATGATCGTGTCATCTCTTTCCTATAACCTTCTAATCTTTTGTGTTATTATGTGGTCTACATTAATACCAGTGGTAGAGAAATTCCTACAAAGAAACTAAAATAATAGCAAGATCATAAGGACCTAGGGTAATGCAGTCACCACAAATTTAACCTTTCCATTGTTTTATGTCTAGTTTATTACATTCACATTCCTAACTTTTGGATACAGATTACTATAAACAGTTGGCTTTCGTCCTCTGGATTTGAGGAACTTGTTAAAACAAGTTATGCTGTCTATGTAAACTAAATGTTGAATAGGTAAATCAAATGTTGTATAATTAAATTACATAGAAATATAGACTTGAATAGTGGGGAGGAAGTGACAGGGACGGCACAGCCAACTTAAATTTAAAAAAGTACAAAGAATTTCATAACCAACATGTGCATTGCTCCTGAATGTAGAATCCTTGGAGGAATACTCATAGGTGTAGCCCAAGTGGGTATCCTTCAAATGCCATGCCTTTCAAAAGCCCTGTACATCCAGTTTTGTATTAAAGCTGTACATTTGGGCTAATGAGAACCAATCTCTGGTGAGAATACTGGACTAACAAGTTTATCTGAGTGATAATGCAAGAAAAAATCCATGTAGAAACAGATGCTTAGGAGAGATAGTGTCTGGCAAATTTGTATTATTAATAATAAAGAGGTGTGGAGAAATTCCCATCACCTTTAGTGGTACAGATATAGAACTCAAGGGCTTGCCTGAAATCAATATCATAAAGACTAATTGAAAGACCTCATAACTGTGTCATTGGTTCAGAATTAGTGATGGGGAGGGGCAATTACAAATAAGGCCCAGATTACGAGTTTAGGTGCTATTTATGGCGCCTGATAAATAATGATATTTCAGGGTACGTTATTTATTGGGTGCGATAAATAACAACTGTTACAAGTTGGTGGGAAATAACATGCGGAATTGGTGTTTAACGCACCAAAATCTGCATGAAACGGTAAATATCATATGCTTTTCCTCAGTGAATTTTAGCAGGTTTTGAGCGTGCTGAAATTTAACAAAGGTTGAGGTATTTAATGCATCGTTAAATACCTACCAACCCATAATTCCAACCCATACGTAAACCGGGGTTACGCATGGATCCGAATATAACGACCAACTCGTAATCAGGGCCTGAGTGCCCCTTTTCACCAACCCCCTGATGTCCTTTAAAAACAAGTAGAACAAAGAGAATGTAAGTTCAACATTTGCTGCATGAATCAATTATAGATATTCATGCCAAGTATGAATGAGGATTCTAGAATTTGCCCTCAGAAATGGTATCTTCTGTTTGCTAAAAAAACACAAAATGCTAGTGTCAGCAGTACAACATTTTAGAAAGAAATGGACCAAAATCCTGCAATGTCCTACACATGAATTCCAGCAACACAATATGTCTTTCCACCACTGGATTGCTGAAGGAGGAGAGTAGAAAAATACAATTATTTAGGTTCAATAACTAAAAAACGTTCAGCAACATTGTTTTCAACTGAAAATAGGAGTACCATTCCAAATGAAGGCTATTAAGAAGAAGTCATTTACGTTCAGCTGTTGGTGTAAGAGGTTTGTGTCAGGGCAACCACCCCACATGCAGCCAATCTCCTGCAGCATTTGGGGTTGGCTACAAGGCCTGGTCTGTGGCTAGGCCTTGTGGCCAAACCCCTAAAGGCAGCCTACCCCACATGGCGGAGGGCTTCAGGTCGTGCATGGCAGAGGGTTGGCCGCAGGGCCTGACCTGCAGCCAGGCCCTGCATCCAACTGCCTACATTCAGCCAACTCCACGCTGTGCACAGCCAACCCCCTCAAAGGCAGCCAACCCCATGCTGCACATGGCCTTTGGCTGTGTGGGATTGGCCACAGAACCTGGCCCTGGGGACCCCATATCCAGAGTCCTTTTTTTTAAAGGTGATGGGGTCCCCTTTCCCAAGCCTAATATGGCCTGGAGACGTCATCCCCAGGGCCATATATATTTTAAAGGGAAGGTTGCATCCCATCCTCAAAACTCATTAAGGTACACCTTCACACAACAAAATACATTTCTTATGGGGGAAGATGTTAAAACAGGCAAAGGTGTAACCCAGTCAAAGAATGACAGGGAGCTTGTGTAACCTCAGATATGAGGTTCCTGTAGCTAATGAATATAATTTGATTTAATCAACAGATCATTGGCCATGAAGAGACAACACAATACATAAAGAACACCAACACCATTAGAAATTGATGTCAGTCAAGGGATTATTGTCCAAAGGAGAAAGAAGCATCAGATGAAGGGGCATATTTACAATCCCATATCGCCAAAAGAATGTCACATTTAGTTACGTTCCTGTGGCCATAGGAGCTTTGCCTTATTTACAAGATGGAGTTAAGCCACTTAACATGGCTTAACGCTGCCTTGTAGATAAGACTAAGGGCCATATGCATGAACACATTTTCCTTTAGACATAGAATGAGCAAAACCCTTTGATGCATCTGGCCCTAAGTATAGCGTGAAAGGGTGGGCAATGTGGTGTTTCCACCACCCTTGTATGTGCCCTGGGCAGAACCAGGGCACCCATATAATAAAATAAAATGCTGCCTGCTCCCGCCACACTCAATTGTGAGTACAGTTGTTGAGTCGGCAGCAATGCAGGGGTCTTGGGACTCCACCCGCAGCCCCCCAACAATGCAGCAACCTGTGAGAGTCCCAGTTGGATCACGACATCCCAAAAGACCCACTGAGTCTGCTTGTTCATTGAATGCATGACACCAGGAGAGCTTACCATCACTTTCAAAGCATTCCGTACAGGAGGTGTATGGCTTTTAGCTGAATGCTGGCACCCTTGTGGCTGGTTCTGTGGCTGACCTATATGGCTGGAAAATGTTAAAAAAGACAAGTACATGTTTATTGTATTTTTTCTAATGCTTTACAGAAAATATTTTGTGATAATTACTATTATTAAACATTGCAATGTGTGTATTTATTAAATTTAAATTTGTTTATAGTTATTTATGGCTTTTTGACAAAGCAAATACATGGAGATGATGGACGAACAACTGAAACTTTTCAAACATTCACCTCCAGTCACAGATCTGAGTTGAGTCCATCATCATTCTTTAGCTCACTCCGCCACCCCAGCTCAAACCCAGCTATATGCAAATCAGTCTTGACCCTGTGACCATGTACCTCATGGGAATAGTCCGTCCCGAACTGCCAAGTCAGGTCTTCCCTATACTGGAAACAAGCATCCTGGGACCGGTTTCGGGGTAACACCCCTCATCAGCCAGGCTAGCTTGAATCCAATGACAAAGTGAGCAAGGGACCCACGTCTGGGCATACCCTGCCAATTAAGGGCAATCAAAGCAAACACAAGAAGATGCTGGACGGAGTGCTGAAACTTTTCAGACATTCATCCCCAGTCACAGGTCTTAGTTGAATCCATCATCATTCTTTAGCGCACTCTCCCACCTCAGTTCAGACTCAGCTATATGCAAATCAGTCTTGAGGTTCAAGACTGATTTGCAGATGGCTGGGTCCAGGATTGTCTGAATTGGCATTTTGGTATGTATGAATTCCAATTTGCTATTCAGTAACATGTTACTGAATCACAATTTGGAATTGCTAATATGTATCAATTCAGTATTAGGAAGGGGCGTGTTCAGGGAATCCCTTCATACTACAGAATCAGAGCGATATGTTGGAATCCGTTGTGACCGAAATACGGCTGCAAAACATTTGCATTTTACCACCAACTTCAAGTAGGTGGTAACCCATTCGGAAATGGGAAGGGGTATCCAAGGGACCCCTTCTCCTTTGTGAATATTGTAAAAATGTTTTTTAAGAGCAGGCAGTGGTCCCACGGACCACTGCCTGCTCTTGAAAAATAAAAAGAAAACTTTTCATTTTTCTTTTTTAAACGCAACCCGTTTTCCTTTACGGAAAATGGGCTGAAATTTAAAAAAAATTACTGTACTATTTAAAAGCAATCACAGACATGAAGATCTGCTGACTCCAGCAGGCCACCATTCTAGTGATTTTAGCGATTCCTAATGGGTCGCAAATTGCAACCTGCCTCATTAAGAAGAATAAGGAAAATAGCAATTACCTAATTGCGATTCACAGAGAATCACAATTTGGTAATCGCTATTTGAAATAATGATACATGTGGCCCTAAATTTCTACTTGTCCTACTTTTAAATACCATGCACCCTGCATTGTGGGCTACAAGGCCAACATAGAAATGACTTATTAATATGTAAAAATAAGGGTTTGACCTGTCTAGAAGAGTTTATTTTGACAGATCGAGTTGCAGTTTTTACACTGCCACCGTCTAGCTAAAATGATAGATCTGAAGGCACGTGTGAACTGCCACTGTAGAGAACGGTACAATAGGTGCTGCTGTCCATTAGTGACATTTACATACCCGGCCTCGGGTACATTTTGTACAATCTACTAGGAACGTATAGACAAATAAATTATACCAATTAGGAGTATGCCAATTCGACCGTCTTAAGAGTGGAGGTACAAGCACTTGACTACTGGTTAGCAGGGATAAAGTTCTCATGACAGCAAAAATACTGGGTCCAGCAAAAGATGAAAAATTGGGGGTGACCACGCAGAAAAGATGGATTTCATACAATGTGTACATACACATATGTATTTAGTATATAACCGTACTTTAAATCTGCAGTAGAAGGACACAGCTGCATGAGCCCCCACTTACTCTTTATTCCACTTGCAAAGCAAGGATATCTACTTCACTTGCCAATGAAATGTATGTAAAATAGCTCTGGCATGTAGGTCATATAAAGGTAGATACATACAATTTTGGGAAGCCATATAAATATATATCTAAGAATGGACACATACATAAATGAAAATGTGTTTATAGAAATATTCTACTTTTACAGACTCCCTTTGATCTCTTCCTAATGCGAGAAAGCAGGGGTCTCACAGCCCCTGTGTCCAAAATGCGGGAGAGCACTGCTCATCCAGGCTCCGTATGTATGAAGTATTCCTATAGTGCGAACCTAGCTAAAAGGCAGAGGAGTACTGTACTTGTTCAAAGACAAGCATAAAGTTAATGGGTGAAAGCCCAAAGCTTCCTTGAGGATAGCCTTAAGGCCTTTTGACACTGCTCAGTCCAGAAAATAATTCTGAGTTATTTCTTAGAAGTAAGTTATGTCAGTGGTGCCACTATTGTACAATAACCTTTAACAAATGTTCTAAAGTACCCAGTCAGGCCTAGACAGGCTCTGACTTCAGTTTGTGTCTTAGGGGCAGCCCAGGCCAGGATTGTCTGAATTGTGGGTTAAAGAGGTTGTATATGGCCTCCACCTACTTGGTCCTCCAAGTACACAGCAGATCCCTGCTCTATCTGGCACTTACTTGCCTTGATAGTTGGGCCTACCTGCTGCAGGACCTGACGCCCTTCTTGAGGTAGACCAAGTGATCCTCCCAGGTGGAACTGAATATAGCAAAATCATCCAGATATGCTGCACTGAAAATTTCCAAGTCTGGAAGTACTCTATTCACAAAACTCTGGAAGGTGGCAGGGGCATTTTTCAACCCAAAGGTCATTTTTTTATCTGAAAGTGGCCTTCAGGTGAAGAAAAAACTGGCCTCTCCTTGGCTCTGTGTGTGAGGACTATTTGCCAATAATCTGAAATCAGGTCAAAGGCACTCAGATACTTTGCAGCCCCCAAATTACCAATGAGCTCATCAGCTCTGGGTATGGGGTGAGCAACAATCTTGGTGACTGCAATTAAACTTCTGTAATCCACCAGAGCCTCATCTCAGGTTTTCCTCCTTTAGGATTGTGTTTTGGCACCAGTACCATTGCTGTTACCCAAAGACTACTAGTAGGCACTATCGCCCCAAACTCTAGCATCTTGGCAACCTTAGACTTGATAGTAGCTTTGACCTGGTCTGAAAATCTGTAAATGTTACTTTTGACAGGCAAGCGGTCACCTGTGTCCACATCATGGGTACACCAAGTTTTCAGACCTAGGATTAATGAAAGCAGACCAGCAAACTGTCTAACAACTTGTACCAGTCCATCTGCTATTGGTCAGTTAGAGTGGAAAAGAGAACTAACCCTTCCACTGATCCATCTTTGACATTTTATGACATCAAGTCAGGGACAGCCTCATTCTCTTCTTTCCCTCCATCTGTCACCATGAGCATGGTAATGTCTGCTCTGTCATGGTGGAATTTCAGCCTCTTTATATGGATAACCCTGTGAGGTTTTCTTGGGGTTCCCAAGTCCACCAGGTAGGTGACTTCCCCTTTCTTTTCCCTAAGTCCACTTGTTCTTCTGCTTCATGCTCCAAAACCCATATCAACTGTCCTGGCTGGTATTCCACAATTGAGAACTACTGGCCATACCAGTGCTTAACAAGTTCCTGGCCGGCCTCCAAGATCCTGTTTACCTTTTTCATGTATTGAGCGATTCTGGAGTGAAGGCCTAATACATAGTTCACAAAATTATGTTTGCGCTCTTTGGGGGTCTCTCCCTACCCTTTTTTAACCAAACTTAGTGGACCTCTCACAGGGTGTCCTAAGAGTGGCTCAAAGGGGCTGAGGCCTCTTTTTTCTGATGAACCTCCATGTAGGTAAACAACAGGCATCACAGTAGAACATCCCATCTCCTTTTGAGTTTTTCAGGCAAATTCATGATCATTCCTATCATATCTTGTTGAATTTTTCCACAAGGCCATTTCCTTGAGAATAGTAGGGGGCAGTGAAGTTATAAACCACACCACACTTATACCACACTGCTTTTAGATAGGCTGACCAAAGGTTTGTACCTCTATCTGAAATAACCTCCTTAGGGAATCCAACCCTTGTGAAGATACCAAGGAGGGCTCTAGCCACTGCAGGAACAGTCACTCTCCCAAGTCAATCAATCAATCAATCAATCAATCAATCAATCAATCAATCTAAATTTGTAGAGTGTGTTTGTCATCCTGAAGGGTATCGAGGCTCTGCATGAGCAGGAGCTACTCAAACAGCCAGGTCTTAAGTCCACTCCTGAAATCGGCGAGGGAGGTAAAGGTTCGGAGGTGGATAGGGAGGTCATTCCAGTCTTTGGCTGTGAGGTGAGAAAAGGAGCAACCTCCGGCTTGGGTACGATGGAATGCGGGAGATGGTGGCAAGGGCGTGGGAGGCACACTGCTGGTGTCTGGTTGACTGGTGGAAGGTCCGGCTGTAGTTCAGGTATTCTGGTTCCATGACGTGGAGGGCTTTGTAGGCGTGCATGAGCAGCTTGAAAAGGTATCTCTTCTTAATAGGGAGCCAGTGCAGATTACAGAGGTGGTGGATCATTTGGGAATGTCTGGGTAGGTCCAGGATGATTCTAGCTGCTGCGTTCTGGATTGTTTAGAGCACTTGAGGAGGAGGGTGGTGGGTCCAGTGTAGATGGCGTTCCCATTGCCTAGTCGACTAATGAGTGAGTTTTTCTGGTGTTGTTTGGGATCTATCTGAAGATCTTACGGAGCATTCTGAGGATGGTGAAGCAAGTAGAGGCAACCGAGTTGACCTGGCATCTCACGGAGAGCTCGCTGTCAAGGATGATTCAGAGGTTGTGGGCGTTGGTGGTAGGGATGGGGGCTCATCCGAGGGTAGAGTGCCACCAGGAGTCATCCCACAGTGAGGGAGCCTTCAGAAGAGAACGCTTCGGTTTTGTTTGGTGAGGCCCTTGACTCTCATCCAGTGGGATAGCTTCTGGATATCTGGTGGCATGGTCCACTATGAGCAGGAACTATCTGTTTCCAGAGAGAAAGTCAATCCCCACCCTCTCAAAGGGAGGCCCCAATACAGGTAGTGGTATTATGGGTGCCCTTGGCTTGCCCCTGTTTTGCCACCTTTTGGATGTCTTGGTTAGCCCCAGATGTCCTTCTAAGGGGATGTCATGGGCTAGGTTAAGGAGGAACTCTCTGTATTGCTGGGGAATTAGGAGTCTGCTGGTTGCCCCTGGTTTGGAGTCCCTTGCCTCACTATACAGGAGACTCTCGACCCTGTATACCCCATTGGGTACCACTGACATCTCCTTGTTCTTACCTGATCGCTAGCTGTCTCAGGCCTTCAAAAGTTGGTCAAGTCTTTTTTCCCCGGCTAAAGTCCTCTCTGGATGGTTCTCCTACTCCTTGGAGTCCTATCAACTCTGGCAGGTTTTCTAAGGAAGCAGCCTCCTCCACAAACACTAGGCTTTCCCCAGAGGGTTAGGCTCCTTCTTGGCCTTAGGACTTTTGGAAGTTGGTCCCCCAGCCTTCCTGCGCTTTCTCTTGATACTTGGGTCATTCTTCCAGACTCCAGAATCCCTTGACTTTCCCTCAAGGTCTTTTGAGCTCTAGCGGAGACTCTCATCCATTCAGGAAATCCCGGTATTTCTGCAAGGAACCTCTCCACGTCTGCCCTTGCAGAGGTCTCAAGGCAAGACAGTCCATTAGGATGGTCAAGGACACAGCTACCTTATTTGGGTCAGTAACCCCTCCCCACTCAAAGTCTACCACAGCTAAGAAATATGCCTTTTTAACACTGTCAGAGTTGACAACCTAGTGCACCTCATCAGTGGATATTTGGTCTGGGGAAACCAGCTTGGCGATCTCCACGGTTATGCTGCTACCTATATCCTTCATAGCCTATACTTAAAGCTCATTGATTCTTAGCCACTGTCTACATTTTTCCATACTTGGAGGCCAGTGGGTCAAGGGTTCAACTTCCTTCCCAACCATGGAAAATAAGGTAGGCTCTGCGTATCCTTTGCAATTCCCTGGGATAGGGATAACTATCCTTCATCCCTACACTAGCAATGCATTTAGGATGGTCACCAGTGGGTGACATTTTTGTGCACACAGCATCTCCCCTCTTATGCCATAGCTCTTTACACTCATAGTATACCCCAGCCTTTGAAGGATCAACATTATTTCCCAAGTACCCTCTTCCCAAGAAATGGGATGAGCTCTACCCCCACCGTTAAGCATCTTTTGGGGACTCTTTGGGTGACTCTTTCTTTTTTTACTTGCCCCCTTCTTTCACCTGAAGGGAGACATGCCCTCCTTTCTTATGATCATTTCTATGGAACTTTTTGGGCACCCTAGTGCCTACCCACTGGTCAGTCATCTTGCCCGCTCTCTGGGGCTAGCTATGGAATCCACCAGATGCTGGTGTAACATCTTGAGGAACAGCTAGTGAGTATATGCTCTTTAACCATTAAATTATAGAGCACTTTTTAAGTGTTCACTCTGTTACCCTTTATCCACCCCTCCAGTGACTTCACAGAAACACTCACAAAGTCCACCCATGTCTATGTTGCTCCCTTGTGAGTATGCCTAAACTTTGCCTGTATTCTTTAGGGGAAAGACCGAACAGCTCAATAAGTCCGTCCTTCATGTGTGGATAAGATTCAGCTACCTCATCCCCCAGAGACAGGAGCCTATCATTGCCCACAGTTAGGACCAGTTTCCACAACATGGACTCCCAGTGTTGACCAACCATCACTCTTATCCTTAGAGCCGTCTCATAGGATAGTAGCCATTTGTCGGTCATCCCCCTCAACATACCTAGGAACAATGCCTTTGGGCAACCTGGGATCATAGGCAATACTTGCAAATTACCTCTGGATCATTGCTGCCACCGTCTTCATTTATCATGATGCCCAGCTTGGCCCTTCTGTCTGCTAGAGCCAACTTTCTCTACTCTAATTCCAGTTCTCCCTCCTCGAGCCCTAGGAGGTTTTTGGGCACCCTCTGTGAAGTGAAGCCCTTCTCACTGCCAGATGTGGAGGTTTCCTTGGGACGGATAATGGGGGTCAGACTGTTTTTGTCCCAGTCATCCTCTTCTTTGATGCCTTCATCCCCACTGACGGGTTGATTTCACTTTCTAGTTGTGCTTTTGATCTCCTAAACCCTGAGGGCCTTCCCCATGTCTTACTTCTTGGCAGAGAGGCCCAAGCTAAGCTTTCTCTCAGTACACAGCACCGTCACGTTGGTGATCCTCCAAGTGTCCACGGCGATATTCATGTTCTCTAAACATTTTGTGACTTTACAAACTTTTACCAAACTTTTCTCAAACCTTTGGAAACCTTTCTCAAACCTTTGAAAACTTTTCTAAAATTTGGTAAACTTTAAGATAACAGTGCCTCAGAAAATAAGAACTTGGCAAACTTTTAAGTCTTCTCAGGTGTCGACTTCCAGATTTTTCTGTGGTTTCTAACTTATTAATTGTCTGCTACAGCTAAACACAAGTTCTGGATCCCACTTTAAAACACAAATGTGAGTAATTGTGTTGTATTATATGGTGTAGTTGTGCTACTTCACCATGCAATATGCTCAAGAAACTAACTTGGGTCCAGTCAGGCTTGTTTGTTAAATCTCAGCACAACTCTGGGTAGCTGTGGCTTTGGGCAGTCAGGCTTAAACAAAGGACATGTGTATAGCATTAGTGCCACTACAATGAAATAAGAAAGTCACACAACACACAAGAAATCCAAAATCAATTTATAAAAATAGATCATATTTTTATGAATTTTTAGACATTAAAACAGGAGGGTTCTTTAAATACAGATTTCTAAATAAAAAGTCAATTTCAGTTTTTGAACTCAAAAATGCGAACAAGCATTGGTAAGCGCAATATTTGAAAACTTTGTAAAACTTTTGAAGAGGGGTGTTCGGCTACTCCGGCTCACTTTGCGTGACCAACTCCAGCACAGGGAAGTTCAGGTGGGCCAATAAGGAGTATTAGGGCAGTTACCTTGCCACCAAAACAGTCACAAGTCCAGTTCCAGAAGGTATGGGCAAACCACTATAGACTTTAATGGAATGTTCCTATTGCAAGGGATACAGAATGCAAAAGATGCTGTAAGATGCTACGGATACCATGCAGTTGATAGGGCTCTTCATGAAGCTATACCTCAGTCCATGATCCAAGTGGGGTGACTTTGACCACAAGGGTTGATGTCCCTCGAAGTCCTCTTTGGTCAAGCAAACATCCATTTGCCAGTGTACTACTGGTCTTTGGTCCAAGCAAAAGTATTGGTTCCCTTTAGTGAAAGCTAGTATCCATCTTGGGTGGCCAAACTGTACTCCGAAGACTTTCCCTAGTCCAGCAGACTCATGTTCAACTTTTGAGCATCGGGATTGGGTCAGGCTGCATGTTGGCTACTGACTGCCCATAATGGACTATTTCAGCTTTTGAGACCCCGGTGCTGTAATAAGAAGTCAGTCAACTGACTATTGGAGTTCACCATTTCTGTATGGGGCACCACAGTCACAGCTCGCTCTTGTCTAGCCCAAGGATCAGCAAATGCAGTCCAGGAGTTAGTGCTCAATCTCTTGCCAAATCCAGAGAACAGCAGAGCAGTCCTTCTTTGGTCCTCTCTCCAGTCCAGATGTGATCTGAGGTGTGGGTGCCAGGCATGCCATATTTATGCCCATAAAATGCCCTCAGGAACGTGGCGGTCACTAACCAATGGGCTAGTAGGAGCTTTCCCACCTGATGACAAATTACAGTGAAGTGTGCCAGCTACCTATCCCAGAGTGCACTATTCTGCCCACTCCCAAGATGGCAGATCCCCTCTCTTGGTGTGTGAAGCTTGGTGGAGGCACTTTGAACTGTCAGCCGTACAAAAGGGGGTGGTGATGGACGGAGCATCTGAATCAATCAAGCACTCACACCTAGTCAAAAGATCTGGGTATAATCCATCACCGTTCTTTAGCCCACTCTGCCACCCCAGTTCAGACATGGCTATATGCAAATCAGTCTGACCCTGTGCCTCATGGGAACAGTCCAGCCCGAACTGCCAAGCCATGTCTTCCCTGGACCGGAAACAAGCTTCCGAGGACCGGTTTCTGGCATTCCAGCCGTCTTCAGCCCGGCTTGCTTGAATCCAATGGCAAAGTGAGCAAGGGACTCACGTCTGAGCATACCCTGCCACACTTATGGCGGCCAAAAGCGGTACAAAAGGGGGGTGGCAGTTCCGGCTGGACTGTTCCCATGAGGCACAGGGTCAGACTGATTTGCATATAGCCATGTCTGAACTGGGGTGGCAGAGTGGGCTAAAGAACGGTGATGGATTAAACCCAGATCTTTTGACTAGGTGTGAGTGTTTGATTGATTCAGATGCTCCGTCCATCACCACCCCCTTTTGTACTGCTTTTGGCTGCCATAAGTGTGGCAGGGTATGCTCAGACGTGAGTCCCTTGCTCACTTTGCCACTGGATTCAAGCAAGCCGGGCTGAAGACGGCTGGAATGCCAGAAACCGGTCCTCGGAAGCTTGTTTCCGGTCCAGGGAAGACATGGCTTGGCAGTTCAGGCTGGACTGTTTCCATGAAGCACAGGGTCAGACTGATTTGCATATAGCCATGTCTGAACTGGGGTGGCAGAGTGGGCTAAAGAACGGTGATGGATTAAACCCAGATCTTTTGACTAGGTGTGAGTATTTGATTGATTCAGATGCTCCGTCCATCACCACCCCCTTTTGTTCTGCTTTTGGCTGCCGTAAGTGTGGCAGGGTATGCTCAGACGTGATTCCCTTGCTCACTTTGCCACTGGATTCAAGGAAGCGGGGCTGAAGACGGCTGGAATGCCAGAAAACCGGTCCTCGGAAGCTTGTTTCCGGTCCAGGGAAGACATGGCTTGGCAGTTCGGGCTGGATTGTTCCCATTAGGCACAGGGTCAGACGGATTTGGATATAGCCATGTCTGAACTGGGGTGGCAGAGTGGGCTAAAGAACGGTGATGGATTAAACCCAGATCTTTTGACTGGGTGTGAGTGTTTGATTGATTCAGATGCTCCGTCCATCACCACCCCCCTTTTGTACCGCTTTGAACTGTCAGCATCACTGTCCTTGGTAATAAAAATAGATAAAAAAAATAACTTGAATCTCATCTGTTTACATTTTGATCACTTGATGCTTGCTGATGCTGGTGAATCTGCATTCTAACACCCCACAACAGGTGCCACTGGGTCCTACACAACACAGAACTGAAATTCTCATATGTGGAGGCATCCACATCCTTGTTCACAATGACTGTAAGACCTCTGCCTATCATGCTAATAAGGAAAGCATCTCAACACCAATAAGACATGAAGGAGGATATTAATTAAAACAGAAGAATACTATTTAAATGGGCACATTGCAAAGAATTAATGCTGCTTTTCCTTGAAGACAATAGAGACCATCATTCATTCATCATGTGCTTGCATAACTACCCTCAAAGCAAGATCCAAAATATGGCTAGCAGAGCAGAAGGGAATGTAACATGTTGCTTAAGACATTGGGCCAAGAGAGAGTCCAATAGCACAGGCAGGTAGGGTTGTAAGTAGGCCTAGGCATAACTCATGGAGTTTAACTTCATTGACTTCCGCTGTGTTACAAACTAAACCCACAAGATTCCACAGAATTCCAAGAATGGGCAGAAATAGGTGTGTTACGTTGCTCGCACTGTGATTTAGCACCTGGAGCTCATTCCGCACTGAAAAATCTGCACAAACATTAAAATGCATGCCAGATGGAGCAGCTTCTCGAGTTAAATTTGCTGGAACTCAAGTAAATTTTCTACTCAAGCAGCATCTTTCTGACTGCAAATGGTTAAAACCTCCCGCGACCACCCGCATTTAAGAAATCTTTCTGGGTGTCCTTCTAGTGACCAAAAATTGCACTAGGGAATGGCAAATCTCACTCGTGCTTTCCAACTTGCTGCTGGTGAGGGTCATTCAAGAAAAACCTGCTACGCGGTGGTTGGTGGAATTTTGCTGGAACTCCATGTTACAAGCATAACGCTGAGTGGCCAAAAGTCTACCATCTCCACCTATGGAGTGGAATATATCACCCACCCCTAGTTGGAAGCCATATCGATCCGGGCGTAGAGATCAACTAGCACTGTGAAGTTCAGGTAACAAAGTGCATGTAATTCATGTGTCAAAATCTGTGATGCACCCTGCAGAAAGGTTGATCAGGATAGCAACAAAAGGTTTATGTTAGCAAGCATCTTTACAAAGGATGAATGTTTCAGCAAAGGGCTCCAGATCATGAGTAATCAATATGACTGGTGTGGAGACACGATGGATAATAGCTAATCAGCCACCTAGTTTATCAA
This sequence comes from Lissotriton vulgaris, assembly GCF_964263255.1. NCBI lineage: Eukaryota > Metazoa > Chordata > Amphibia > Caudata > Salamandridae > Lissotriton > Lissotriton vulgaris. Next base: position 919,875,145 of record NC_141697.1, read on the forward strand.
TGTAATCCTGAGGTGGAATTGCATAGTTACTCAGCACTGATATAGATATTTCAAGGCCAGGGAAGTCCTTGATATATGATGCCATTACCAAAGAATGTCTAATTCTTAAAAGACGTCATTGATTTCAAAATTGTGGCAAGGAAGGGAGCCTTTATTAAAGTGGAGGGAGAACAGTATTGATGTCTTCCCTAAGAAGTAATCACTGAGAAAGGTATGAAAGCACAAAGGAGCAAGCCTTGCAATCTGAAAATTAGGGCCTTCTTACGAGTTTGACCGCCTAACTAATGTAGAACAATGTCCACCCCCACCGGCACCAGGGGTCCAAAGACCACTGTATTACAAGTTGACCACAGAGCTTGCAGTGTGGAGGCAGGGTTCCTGCAGCAGTGGTGAGTACTTTTTCCAAATAAATCGATGCCTGTGTGTGCATTTCGATATGTGTTGAATGCACACATATGCATTAAATTTGTGGAAGAATACCAGATACCTATTCTCGGGGTTCAGCCCATATATGGGCGGTTCTGGCAATGGGCATATGGCACAAAAAAGACTCACCTGTATATCGCAGGAAACAGGGTCGCAATCCTCTGTGTGAAGATCCTTCTGTGAAGGGGAGACCAGAAAAAAGGTATCCATGTCAGAATCTGCCTGGAAGAAGAAGAAAGGGGTGAGTACACACCCCAAATCCGTTGTCACTGGCATCTTGAATTAGGCAGTCAGACCGCTGCTGTCCGCTTGTGGATCGAGCAACTCATAATACGCATGGTATTGCAGCTCCCCGATACTGCCCTATGGCGGCTGCCTTTCCCCGATCATGAACCCGATGGTCGGCGGTCTGATGGTGGTCTAGGTGGTCCAGCTGCAGATTCCCAAAGCCAATCCACCCCACTCATAACATGATGGTCGGACCGCCGAGCTCTCCACGCACGGACTGCCACTGCCAATACCATGGTCCACAGGTCTGCTAAACCCGTAATAAGGTCCTTAGTCTCTGGCAAAATCGGCCGGCAAAACGCAATGCCAGACAACTTTGACAAGTCAGATTCTGTCTGGAAGAAGAAGAAAGGGGTGAGTACACACCCCAAATCCCTAGTCACTGGCATCTTGTAGCAGGCAGTCGGACCCCTGCGGTCTGCTAGTTGATCGAGCAACTCATAATACGCATGGTATTGCAGCTCCCCCATACTGCCCTATGGCGGCTGCCTTTCCCCGATCACAAACCCGATGGTCGGCGGTCTGATGGTGGTCTAGGTGGTCCAGAGGCAGTTTCCCAAAGCCAATCCACCCAACTCGTAACATGGTGGTCGGACTGCCAAGCTCTCCACGCACGGACTGCCACCGCCAATAAAATGGTCCACAGGTCCGCTAAACTCGTAATAAGGCCCTTATTCTCTGGCAAAGTCGGCCAGCAAAACACAATGCCAGCCAATTTTGACAAAAGGCAGTTTGTGCCGAAAGTGTCTTAGTGTCTTGCAAGGACAAATAAAGTGCTTTGTCCTGTACACCTCGTGAGTGCTGGATTTATTTGGAGTTGGGATATATATATATCCCAGCGCAGGGAAAAAGGACAGGAATGATAGATATGTGCATTAGTGCCCTTTTCTTTCTCTGTAGGGCAGCAGAGCGGGAAGACCTGCAGCACTGCCCTACAGCAAAATCTTGTAAATAAGGCCCAAAATGAGCAGAGTTCTTCAGTCCAGCACAGCAGTCCTCAACCATTCTGGCATTAGTGGTCCCCGCATCTGAACCAGATGTACATCCCCTTAAGCATTTCATAAAGTCATGGGTTTTTCAGGAAAGAGCTGCAAACCTATTTATTTTGCTAAGTTTACGTTCTCTCCTTTTGCCTTCTTGACTTTCTCAGGCCCATTGCCATGATTCTCCTTGGAGTAATAGTTTACGTTTTGCAAATAAATAAACATAAGCAAACGTAAGCATGTTGCTAGAGGGGCTTTTTGAGGAGAGGAAACCCCTTGACCCAGCAGAAAATGAACTTAAGACATGAGGCAGCTAAAAAGCAACGGGGGGGCTGTAAAACACGTTACCCACCTCGCCAATCTGTATGAAAGAAGCAACTAAAGGGGATCACAAAGGACCAAAGGGAATACAGTGGGTTGAACGTATGACTTCTTCGGGGGGCGTGGCTTGGATGGCAAGGAGGCAGCAGACCTAAGTCAGGAGCTCCCGACCCCCAAGTCAAAGAACGGCAAGCAGAAGAAGCAAAACGCCAACGAGCACTTAAGAAAAACAGAAGGAGAGGTGTATGAACATAAGGGGCACCTGCCACGGGCGTTCATAACCTGCAGCGTCCGCTGGGAAGGCAGATCTAGCCGAGGGAGAAACTGGGAAGACGAGAGAATATGAAGCGCAAGATGGCGGCAAGCTCCTGAGAAGAGGACCCGAGACCACAACAGACCGCAAGCCTCCAAGTAAGAGCGACCTGGGCAGAAGCCGGAAATCAGCCGCGCGCTGTTCTTTTCAAGCTGCAGCTCCCCCCCCAATCATAAAAGCCGCCTAACCAACATTAACTCAGAGCGCAGGGGGAAGAGGGGGCACAGCGCGAATAACCGGAGCAGCCATATTGGTCAGGTCTGAAGCTGCGGTGGCCATTTTAGTGCAGGCGGGAGGAGCGAATCGCCGACCAACGCCGAACAGCGCTAAAAAGCCACAGAGAGAAGCGCATAGAAGCGGACGCCCACCCCCCATCAGGCAAATCCTTGATGACCGAACCAACATCAGTGCGGGCGCAGAGAGGAAAGGGGGGACAACCCGAACATCAGGGAGCGGCCATATTGGTTAGGACTGAAGCGGTGGGCGGCCATTTTTGGCTCAGGCGGAAGGAGCGGAAGGAGCGGAACGCCGACCAGCGCGAAAGAGGCACAGAAATACGCGCACAGAAGCAGTCCCTTCACCACCCATAGGCGGAAACGCTTAAAGACCGAGCCAGTAGCAACGCAAATGCAGGGGGGAAAAGGGGGCACAACGCGAACAACAGGAGGCGAACTCCTGACCAGCGCGGAGGAGCCATAGACAGAGGAGCGCCGCAGCGTACGGGAACCGCCCCAACAGAGGGAGCGCGCTGCACCGAGGAAGACTCCGGAAGGTGGAATACAGAGCGCAGCGCGACACGGCGAGCGAGGAGAGCCAAGAAGTCCGCCTACCATCCGGAAGACTGTGCACAAGGGAGAAGCCACTACACCGGAGTAAGAAGTAAGCAACTGTCCAGAAATAAGCCCCACAGATAAGTTGGCGTCAACTGCAGTGGCCAGAACAGCGCACACCCGCCTACAAACATAAGGCGGAAGCCGGCAAGCACCTCCAGTAGCTCAAGAGAGCAAGGAATAAAAAGGGCGACACCGCAGGAGGCTGGCGGAGTCCAGGACCAAGACCAGAGTGGTCAAGTGGCCACCCCGATTCAGAGACTGTAACTTAACTACCGCGCCTATCCCAAGCAAGAAAGGAGACGGAAGACTAAAAAAAGGACCCACAAAACAACAACCAACAGAAGTGAGACCTCAAACACACCAGGTCAGAAGAGGTTTCGACGTAATGGCAGGGAAAGAAGGCACCCAAATTACGAACGCCCAAAAGAAGAACAAAAATGACCTAACTGCATCACCCTCGAAAGAACGCGGAGATCAAGGCAGCGAAACAACCACTCTGGATACACTATTAAGGAAGATAACAGAGGGTAATGAGCTAGCAAAAGCAACAAAAAAAATTGTGGACAACATCCAAATGGAACTAATAGCGATAAGAGCCGATCAAAGCTAAGCCAATGGCAGAATAGACGAGGCAGAGAAAATAATTAGTCAGCTAGAAGACCGCGCCTATATAACACACAAGGACCTAGGCTTAGTCATAAAGAGAACAACAGCTCTACAGAGATCCATGGCAGAGCAGGATGACAGAAGCCGCAAGGGGAACATAAGACTACTGGGCATACCCGAGGAAGAAGGCGACACCCCGGGAGCGTGCGCCCTGATGCTGGAAGACATGATCCCCAAACTAACAGGTCTCACTTTCGACAAACCGCTCGAGCTCGTCAAAGCATATCGCATCCCAGCAAAGAAACAAACAAACAGCAACGCCCCCAGACCAATCATATGCAAACCACTACGTGACAATCACACAGATGCAATATTCGCAGTGGCCAGGAAGGGCAAGCCAATGGTGATAAACGGAAAGAAGGTAACAATCACACAGGACTTCTCTAGGCTAACGGTGGAGGTGAGAAAAGGCTTCCTAGCCCAGCGGGATACCCTGCGGAAAAACAACATCACCTTCTCCTTCGCCGGCCCCTCAAAACTGAGAATCACAGACAGACATGGGAGCAAAACCTTCGAAGACCCCAACGAGCTACACAGGTACCTACGAGGGCCGGCCCCAGAAGAAATGGAGCACCAAAGCCCAGGAGCAAAGAGGAGAGCCTCCACAGACGGGGCGGAAGAAGAGGACATATGACAAGAACAGAGACCCCGTGTCTAAAATACCCTTGAACCTAGAACTCAAGCGACAATTTAAGGTCTGGGGGGGGGAGTGTAAGGTCTCCAGCCGTCGCACTCCTGCTTCTGAACCTACGTGATAAGAACAGAAAGCCTACACCTAAGAACCACTGAACTCTGAACTCAAGCGACCATATCTACCTCGAACATGCACACATAAGCCAACGTATCTACCTCAACGTCGGTAACGACAGAGCGACAAAGAAGGACCAAACAACAGGCATATCCTTCTTTTGTTTCCGCAGGGGACTGCACATGCTTACCTTCTCAATCCATACTCAAGGCGTGGCAATAAGCCCTCACACCGGCAAAAGAGACAATGTTAGACTTGGGGGGGGGGGGGGGGAGTGTGAGGACCCTTGCTGTCGCACACCCGTTTTTCTACAGGCGGGGGGAGGGGGGAGGGGTGGGCGGGGGGAGGTCAGATGGGGCGGGAGGGACAGGTGGACATGAAGGCTAGCGAGATAACAGACATTTGTACAACGTATAATTCCTTTTTCTTTCTTTGCTATACCCATTCCTTACTCTTATCCCCTTCCCGCTTACTCGAACCCCGGGGGGGGCACTCAGGTTTCACAACGGAACAAGGACTGGCCTCTTGGAATTAGGTCAGGAAGAAGACAGAAACACCAGCGGAAACAAAAAACCCCCATGACAGATCAAACAACAGTCAGACTAGCCACGAACCTAAAGGTGGTATCCATGAACGTTAAAGGCCTGAACCATCCAATCAAACGCAGGAAAATACTAGAACACCTGGCGAAACTTAAAGGGGATATATACACGCTACAAGAGACCAAACTCTCAGAGGAGGAAGCTAAACTACTCAAGGCTAGATGGATAGGAGACATCATATGCTCGCCAGCAAAGGGGAAGAAACGAGGTGTAATAACTATCCTAAGCAAGAAAGCCAATCTCACCATCCAAAAGACAAACACGGATGAAGATGGTCGCCTGCTGATAGCAAGTGTCCAGAGAGGAAACGATCGAGTACACGTGGCGAACATCTATGGACCAAACTCTGAAGACAAAGAGTTCTGGCAAATGGTGGATAGCAAGCTCAGCGATTTACCGCAGGAAGACCTTCTGATCGCAGCAGGCGACATGAACAAGACGATGGACCAGGCTACGGATAGACACCCGAGCAGGCCAAGCCACAACTCCCCAAGTAGCAACACCCTCAAAGACCTATGCATCAAGCACCACCTAGCAGACCCATGGAGGCTACAGCACCCTGCAGCGCGTGAATACACCTTCTACTCTCACCCGCACAACTCTTACAGCAGGATCGACTATATATTGATGTCCAACAACCACATACACCTAATCGACAACACGGAGATAGCCCCAATAACCATCTCTGATCACGCGCATATATCTCTCGCCCTGAATGGCAAACACAACGACAGCCTGACGAGAAGATGGAGACTGAACGACGACATCCTACAGAACAAAGAGAATGTAAAAGAAATAGAGGAGGCACTAAAGGACTACCTTGAAGACAACGGCAACGGCGAGGTAGGGAAAAGCACCATCTGGGACGCACTCAAAGCGACACTAAGAGGCAAACTGATAAACATCAAATCAAGAATGAACAGAAGCAGGAACAAGAAAATCTCAGAGATAGAAGGTGAAATAGCAGCACTGGAAAGAGGCCACTGCGCAAACATAACAGACAAAAACACACTCACCACGCTCACAAAAAAAAAATACGAACTGAACAGAATCCTGAGCGAACGAGCAGGTTCGTGGCTAACAAAATTCAAATCTGTGAATCTGTGCAGAGCCAACAAAGCAGGGAAACAGCTGGCTTCCTACCTCAAAGCGAAGCAAAGGCAACACACAATAGCAGCAATAACAGATAAAACAAACAAATCGCAAACAAAAAACAAAGGAATACTAGAGGTCTTCAGACAGTTCTACCAAGAACTATATTCCGAGGATAAGAACCTGAGCAGAGACGGAGGCTGCGCTCTCCTAAAAGACATCAACCTGCCAGAACTCAAAGAGGAGGAGAGAACACCTCTAGAAGCAGACATAACGGAAGAAGAGATCGAAGCGGCAATCAGCCAACTAAAACGGAACAAAGCGCCAGGACCGGACGGATACTCCACTGTATTCTACAAAACCTTCTGCCAAAAAATCAAAAAAATACTATCGGAAACATACTCCGCCTGCATACACAACGGCGAGATGACAAACACTATGCGGGAGGCCAACATCACAATAATACCCAAGGAAGGGAAAGACTCTCATTACCCGCAAAACTACAGACCCATCTCGCTCATAAATGTCGACTGCAAAATCTATGCGAAAGTACTGGCGAACAGATTGAACAGAGTCCTACCGAACATCATCCACAACTCACAAGTGGGATACATCAAACACAGACTTTCGCAAGATAACACAAGGCTGCTATGCCACCTAATCAACCACACAACACAAAGCAATGAGCAAGCAGTCATGATAGCACTGGATGCGGAAAAGGCTTTCGACAGGGTCTCGTGGCCCTTCCTCAGGAACTGCATGGCAAAGTTCGGCCTAGGGGAAATATACATAGCAATGGTGATGGCCCTATACAACAAACCTAGAGCAAAAATAGTGGTGAATGGAAGCACATCTGAAACGCTCTTATTAGGAAGAGGAACTAGGCAAGGATGCCCACTGTCACCGGGCCTCTTCCTACTGGCACTCGAACCACTACTAGCAAAAATAAGAGACAATGAGGGAATCACCGGTGTTAAGATCAGAGAGAAAACAGTGAAACTGGCAGCATACGCAGACGATATCCTCATCACAACCACAAACCCGTCAACGTCGATCACAGCACTCATGGACACAATAGGAGAGTACGCAGAGGCATCCGGGTACAAACTCAACAAGGACAAATCGGAATGCAAACCAATGAACATCCATACCACAAGATCAGTACTCGGAGACTCAGGCCTAGCCTGGCAAACAAAACCACTCAAGTACCTAGGACTACAGTTTGGAAGAGACCTAACATCCACAATACAACACAACGAGGACTCACTGCTAAAAAAAGTAAAAGAAAGACTAGAGCTGTGGTCGCCAAAATACGTCAGCTGGTGGGGAAGGATAGAGACGATAAAAATGATGATAACACCTGCAATAAACTACACGCTAAACATGCTACCGATCCCAATGACAGAGAGCTTCCACAAAAGACTGGACAGCATGATTAACACCTTCCTATGGAGAAACAAGAGACCAAGAATCGGCCTACCCAAACTGAGACTAGCGAAAGAACTCGGAGGCCTCAACCTGGCAAACTTTTAAATCTACCAAACAGCATGCCTAGCGAAACAAGGGATGGCATGGATCGACGAAACACAACAGTATAAGCCGGTCTGGCTAGAGCTGGAGAAAGACCTCCTGGGTGGCCTACACCCGACAGCGATACTAACGGCAAACAAACACCCCCTAGGGTCGAACATAATACTGAAACACACCAGAGAAGCACTGATGAAAATAGACAGGCGAATGATACAGAAGCTGAGAGGTACAACATGGGAATCCATCTGGTTCAATACAAAAATAACATATCAGGGGGCAACAATGAACAATGACACATGGATCAAGAAGGGAATCAGCCTCCCCAAACAGATGGAAACTAAGGGGAAACAGCTGACCTTTTCAAACATACAACAACTATATGACCTCCCCAACAGAGAGCTATACACCTTTCTAAAGATCAGAACCGCTATAACTAGAGCTAACCTACACAGAGGGGAGCCAGGTATCGTCAAATATGTGGAAACACTAAACTCGGCAGGCCACCAAACTGCGAAGATCTATAAACTACTAAGCCCCACCACCCTGTCGCTAAACAAGAAAACAACAAAATCATGGGAGACACATCTAGGCAGACAGTTAAACGAAAAAGAACAGGCACAAATGTGGTGCACAGCTACAAAAAACAAAATAACCCCACAGCTGGCGCAAACGAAATACTGGCTCCTCCACTGAGTCTACTGGACCTCCTCCAGGCTCCATAAAGCTGGTATTGCAGAATCAAGTGACTGCTGGAATTGTCAGAAGGAGGAAGGCACCCTCGAACATCTCATCTTTGAATGCGTGAAAGTCAAGAAGCTCTGGGCGCAGATCAACGCACTCATAAACGACATGCTCAAAACAGACCTAACAATCAGCTATGCTAGCTTGGCGACAGGGTATTTAACAATGAACCTAAACAACAGAGAAGAGAGAGACCTACTAGACCTGCTGCTCACAGCGGCCCTAAAAATAATCCTAACGAACTGGAAGAATACGGCGAAAGCAAACTTCAAAACATGGATCAACTGGGTCACCTTCCTAAGAGGAGCAGACAACATTACAGGCAACTTCTCGAAAGAACATACCTCCAAGGAGCTCATGTGGGAACCACTCGACGAACACTTAAAGACAACACAAGGTATACACCTGTTACAACGCATTTTTTACTCCGCACTACCATTTCAACGCGACTTTTACAACGCATACCATTACAACGCATTGCGCTGGGGGGCGCTCTAGGATAGGGAATAAGTATAATTTGCTATCCAACACCTTCCCTAGGGTCCACGGGGACTGGAGTTAGAATAGTAAATTATACTTACCACTATCCAGCACCTCAAAGCGCTATGCGTTGTAATGGTATGCGTTGTAATGGTCGCGTTGTAACAGTAGGTAGTTGTAACGGTATGCGTTGTAACATGGTACATCCCAACACAATGACCATCCCCCCCCTCTTTCTTTTCTTTTTCTCCCCTTCGACAAGCCAAGAAATATAGATAACACAAATGTACTGTACACAACTGCCAATGTATATGCCACTTATATTTTTCAATAAAAACTTTATAAATCAAAAAAAAGAACGTATGACTTCTTCCATAAGCATCATCTTGTCGTCCCTATTTGTTTTCTAATTAACCCTAGCTTCAAAAAGAAGATTTCAGACCCTGATGGATGCTGCCAGAGCTCCCATCAACTGGGAATGAAACAGTATCAGACATGAAAAAGTTGCAACTGTCCAACATAGATGGAACTAACTCATTTCATCAAACTCAGAAGAATGAAATTCGTTCACGTTGTGGCCGTAGTTTTAGACTGGTGAATGCAGAGAAAGGCGTGAGATGGAGATTTGGAAAGAAAGCAGGCTGGGAGTAGGGTGAGCAGATCTTGAGGAAAAAAAACCGGGGCATGTTGCGAAAATGGAAGAAGGACTACAATTTTACGTCAACAGAAACGAGCAGAATCAACATAGGAACACAGAAGAGGCACTAACAAAATAAATAAAATGTAATTTCTAAAACCAGCATCATACCTGTTAATTAAATTACATACTTGTAATAGCTGCTAACTAGCACAGCTTTAGAACACCCAAAAATGTGCCTCTCCCTGGTTTCAGGCGACTCCCTCTAAAAACCGGGACATGAGCCAAAGTTACCGAAATCTGCTGGGAAAACTGTCTGGTGACAGCCCGGCACTCTCCCGGCAAATACGGGAAGCCTGGTTACCCAAGCTGGGAGGCTTAGGGATGGCAGGCGTTGATCGGTGGAGAAGTAATTGCAAGATGGGGGAGGGTGTGTGAATTCTAAACGAGGTAGCGAACCCGGGCCTGCAAGACCATTAGTGTGTTTAGTCTGACGGCAGCCTCTCCCACACAAACACACACTTCCTGTGATACACGATTTGATGGTAATTAAAGAAAACAGGAAGAGTCAAACAAAGCCACAATACTGGGCAGGCCCTCTGTGACTTCAACAACAAGGCCATTTCTGGCCTATGCAGCTGGGACGGGGGGGGAGGGGGGCTTGGGGTGAAAGGATATTGCTGGCTTAACATCTGATTGGAAGGGAGCTCAGCTGTCATCACACACCAGTCTTACTCAGCGTGTACTGGATCCCTTGACAAACAATGCTTGCCACTACTCACGCACATGCTAGTTTACAGCTGTACATATGTGTGCGGCATCTAGGTGAATTACCGCACGTTGCCAGATGGATGTGGCAATATTGTGTCTAATAATGGAATTACAGTAAATGGTTTTCACCAGCAAAGGTGAGCAGAAACCTGGGTGGAAATTAACAAGAAACTGGCGGAGCGTTGTGTTATGCCAAAATCGGTAACGTCACGCTTCGACTGTTTTAACCCCTTCACTGCGGCGGCTATTCCGCCGCAGTGCTAAGGGGGGAGGGTGGCAGAGCGGCTGGGGCATGCTGGTGATGGAACCGCTCCGTCACCAGCGTCGGTTGCGCTGTGCTCATGACGGAGCGGTTCCGTCACGGCCCCGCCCGCTCAATAGAACGCGCCGTGCAGGAGCGAAATCAGCGCCACGCAGGCGCGCCAGCCGGGCCATGACGGAACCGCTTCGTCATCAGCACAGCGCGGCCGCGGCTGATGATGGAGCGGTTCCGTCACCAGCAGGGGAGGGGTTAAAACGCAGGGATGCACCGTATTCACAATAATGCGGGGCACCTCTGCGTTACCCATAGCGCAGGTGCGGAAAAAGGAGCTCAGCGCAGGCACCCTAGCCCAATTTTACTTGGGCTAGGGTGCCTGAAGGGACACCTTCCTGCACATAAACAATCTTTACAGGCGATTTGCTCTATCCATGTGTGCTGCAGAATGCAGCACATGTGGAAAGAGCAAAATACGAGGAGAAATTAAACATTTCTCCTCATATTGCCTGCTTAAGACAGGATATTCCCTGGTGGTATTTTTGGCGTTGCCCCATACCTTGTAAATATGGGGCAGCATCAAAAGGCAATGGGTGTTGCGGCGGAAGACCCAATGCAACACCCATTGCACGCCCCTTATACGACTAAGTGCTGCATGAATAGGGTCATTATTTAAAAGGCGGCGTTAAGCCACTTAACTTGGCTTAACGCCACCTTGTAAATAAGACGAAGGAGTTAATGCCACCAGAGTGTCGGAAAAAGTGACGTTCTGGGGCGTTAATCACTTATAAATATGACCCCCAGTTCGAACACATGGCGAATAATGCACAGAAGCGTTTTTACTGCACATTACTCTCCAATTTTTTGCACAAAAAGCCAATACAGCTGGTAATACAGAGCAAAGCATTTTTACCACTGTGAGAAATTTCTTCCAGATTTTGAAAGTGGCTGACAGTTTTGTAACAGAAAATGAAGAGGGAAACAAATCCGACAAACTAAGGGAAGGAGTCCTACTATTCCAACCACCATGGGCATAACTACCTAGCTTTCGGGCTACCTTAAAGTTACACAAAGGCTTTCGGTGTACGAATCCCGCCCGCTGAAGGTTAGGGGTTCCCATCAATGCAGGTTACGCAGTACCCCAGGTTTCACCACTCTCTGCATGCCACCAAAGGCATTGGCAACAACAACACAACTTTTCAATTCCACATTTCAGCCCTCGTGCTGCTCTTTGTGGTAAATTGCTAAGTAATGCACAGCAGAGTAAGTTCTGTTATCTAAAGCCAAGCTATACCCAGGGCCACTGGAATTATGCTGCAAAGGAGTACCAAATGATGTGGGGAGTGCCAAATTGTGCAGCAAGAAAAGGCAAATTATGTGCGCAGAATGCAGAACATTTTTATGGTATTACTTTATTATTTTGCAGTTTTGACCCATGCCAATATTGTCTTGGCAAATATTTCACCTTCTTAGAACCAGTTTAACAGCCAAATGCAGAAATAAGCAACTGAAAGCTGACCAGTCAAAGTTTGCAAAGGGCCTTTCACAGTGCACAACATCTCGCAATGATTTTAGTAACTTTTGATCCATTTAAGCTATAAACAAAATTGTTTTTTTAATTAAATCTGTAGATTATTCAGTTAATAGTGGATTATGTGGCAAACCCTGCAAATTCATAATTATGCGGAAAAAGGCTGCAGTTGCAGAATCTCATAATGCCAGTGGCACTGGTTACACGTGACTGATGAGCCCCAATAAGGGCATAACTAATCTTGGGTTGCTTGTGTTCTGGTTCAAGGAGGGCCTGGACTGGCAGTTCGGGCAGGACTGTGCCCATTGGAACTGGCCTAGACTGATTGGCATATAGCTGGGTCCAAACTGAGGTGGCATGGTGTGCAAAATAACGATGTTCTGGGATGCTGCCTCAAATAATTACCAGCAGCCGAGATGAATCCAAGCATTCCATCCATCACTCTTTTATATACTTCAGAAGAGTAATTCCTAATATCTCAAGTCATTGCCACCATACTTAGGGGCATATTACCAAGCAATAGCGATAATTATCGCTATGCATGGTTAGCGGCTAAAATTATATCGCCGCGCTCCGACGATTTTTACCGCAGAGATACCTTGATATTAACAAGGTTTATCTCAAATGCGGTAAAAATCCTGCGAAATGCATGAATATCGCTGAAAAGTCAGCGATATTCATGCATTATCGTGACAATGCTCTTAGCCATGTTATCCACCCTCCATTGGATAACATGGCTAAGAACTGCTCTGGGCAGGCATTAGCTTTTGGAGATATTCGCGCTTAGCGCAAACATTTCCAAAAGTAAGGCTTCGTTGATAATTGGAGATAGCGATGTTAGCCACTGTTTCCAGTCGCTAACATCTTGGCACGCCCACTTTGCATGTCATTAGCGATAAATATCGCTGACATGCAAAGTGGGCACCAAGATGATCGCTATCGCCTACTAGCTGTCGCTAACTGGTGTTAGCGACAGCTAGGTAATAGGGCGATAAAATTATCGCCGCTTTAGCGGGAAAAAAGTCCCGCTAAGGCGGCGATAATGGCCCTTGGTAATATGCCCCTTAAACCTTTGTTTTAGAGATGAGGTTAGCACCAGTGGATTCTTCATCTTTTCGGTTGTGTTTTCCCTTAACCAACAGCTACTGGAAAACAGAACTGGTAATATATTGAGTTGCTTTTGTAACTGACGTGCATTTTGTGATGCAGCCTAAAATGAAAGTCAACATCTAAATAAGAGGCTAGAACCAAAATGGAACTAACTTAAACAGGATATTGTGGAATACAGTATTATTTTTGCAAGAGCGCCACAAGTGAATGCTGACCGGTGAACGCAATCATTTTTTAATGAAATATTTCATATTTATATTTGATATCTGGGAATACAGTTGCTATCTGGGAAAATGTCCAAAGCACCAATAAATCTCGAGTGGGGTAGGTTATACAAATATATGAACCCTCTAAGCAACTAGCATTGCCATTATTGGCTTTGAGAAATTCATTATTTTCTGTGGACTTTGCTCAGTAATTGGAAGCGGTTTTTAATATTAGGCAAGTAATTTGTCTAGGGTTACTTTGAAAAACCTTGAACTTGATCCCTTGTTCCCATGAAACACAAATAACAATTTATTTCTGTGGGGCCTTTGTTCTGAAAATTGAAATTCTCATGCTCAACTAAATATGCTGGCCACAGGGGCAGGGGGGTCGTGATTCCACAGCTTTGTCAGCACCAGTGGGGGTGGGGCCCTTTATGAGCCTATTCTGTCTGCAACTTGACAGACAAAATCACATATTTGACACTATGAAGGAAAATTGCAACAATATAAGAGCAAGCAGGAGCAAGGAAAAACAAAAAACGGGCAATCAGAGAAGGGGAAAAAAGGAATATTGAATAGAAGGAAGGGTTAAGGGAAGGGTGGAGGGATAAGTAGGTGGATGAATGGATAGGGGCATTGACAGGTGAAAGGATAGTAAAAGGGATACATTGGATAGATGGGTGGGTGTAAGGATGGTTGTATGTCAGTACAACGCATGCTTTTACCCCACATGCCATTACAACGCGGGGATTTCAACGCAAGTCGTTACAACGACTTAGGTTGGGGGGCGCTGGATAGTGGAATAGTTTAATTTTCTATTCCAACTCCAGTCCCCCTGGATAGTAGGGAAGGTGTTGGATAGAAAATTAAACTATTCCCTATCCAACAGCGCCCTCCAGCGAAAGTCGTTGTAACGACTTTCGTTGTAATCCCCGCGTTGTAATGGTAGTGAGGGGTAATAGTTGCGTCGTAAAGGATGTTCCCCGTAAGGATGAGCAAGTGGATGGATGAGTGAAAGGATGGCAGAGTGGATGGATGGACAGCAGAGTGGATGAAAGGATAATGGATGAATGGCAGGGTGAATAGGTGGATGGATGGCAGAGTGGATGGATGAATGAAAGGTTAGATGGATGGATGGCAGAATGAATGGATGGATGGCAGAGCGGATGGATGGATCAGTAAACAGCAGAGTGCATGGATTGATGGAATAAGGTAAAATTTAATGATGCATGAAAAAAATTAATTGATGTAAGAATGAAAAAGTGAAATAGTGGATATCAGTGGGTGTATGGAAGGTTGAAAGGATGAATGGATGATTGAATGGAGGAATGGATAAAGACGTGGATGGAAGAGACAGGAGAGCTCTTCTACGGAGGGCTCAGCTCGCTTACTTTGCGCTATCTGAGCTTTCATATCAAAGTGGGGGTACTTTAATTTTCTGGCTACCTCCTTTTCACAGGGGCATAACGCAGGCCCTTGCAGACCCTCAGGCGCAGGGGTTCCCCAACCCTTCAAGGGCCTCTGCAATCCTTCCAGGGGCCCCATCCAGACCAAAGCCAATGAATATCTGTGAAATACGAGAGACTCAGGTGCCTCTCTTAACATTCTGCGGGGGGGGGGGCATCATTTTGTGTTAGCATCACTGGAAGCAAGCAGAGGGCAGGTAGTAGGCCCACAGATCCATATTGTAGCATGAAGAACTGGGCAGAAAGTCAGTGCAATGCTAATACAAGCGTGGAAACCTTTAACAAGTTTATAACATCCCATCTGTGATCCATTTCAAAGCAGAGATATGATCCCTCGACAGCTGCTAGAGACATAGGTCAACATCCCAAAACCCTCCAGAGTGGAAACTAAACTTGAAAGTTTAAACACATTTTGGGCCCTATCAAAATGTAGACTGGCTATGGTGCACCACAAAGGGAGAAATAACCTGTCTGTGGCACTTACTATATACACACAAACCTAGGAGGGACCAGAGATTGAGCCTTGCCTCACTCTCCCAACCAAACTATAAATCTCACTACTCGAGAAGGACAGATAACCAGCTACGCTAGTAGAAGACTGGGAATGCGCAAAATAAAGACAGTAGAGGGGGAGAAAGACTGACTGGAAATTCCATAGGATTGTTAAAATTGCCCTCACCCACTTGGTAGTGGCATGCTTCATCATAGGGCTGCTAACACACCCTGGCGCAGACCAACGCTCAGGGTGGAGCGCATAATTTCATAGAAAACTATTTGTTCAAAAGGGGGATCCCAATTGCAGAAAACAAGATATTTAAAACTGTCTAAGTGGGTGCCCCTATAATTATTTCTTATTGCACTCCTTGACAGGGTTAAACATATGATAAGTGGGTATATAGGAGGAGCTACATATCCATTAACCTATCTGCGCATACCAACATGTTTCAGCCAATTCAAAACACCCTTCTGAGTCACTCCCCTTCTTCAGGATACAGATCCCTTATTACAGTCCTAATACCTCCAAGTTAAGTTAACCTGATGTTAGGGACAGGTATATGGCAATACTTGCCTTTAGAAGACACACTCAAAATGCGTACCCGAGTCTCATTATTGCCTGTGTGGAAATGTTGCCCTATAGTCACACATTCGTAAAGGTGCGGCGTTTCCTCCCTTGCCACTCTGCTGCCTCCGAAGCCCCTCACATCACAAAACCCTCTAGAGTGGAAACTAATCTTGGAAGTTTAAACACATCTTGGGCCATATTAAAATGCAGACTGGCTATGGTGCACTATGGAGGGGAAATAACCTGTATGTGGCACACTCATGTCTGCATGCATGTACACAAAGTGTATGGTGAATGATCACATCTCTAGAGTGTGCACATGTGTGCTTTAGCACTTAGATGCACTTGAAGGGATTAGTAATCACACAAAGGTCTATGAAGGTGGAACCATGCACCCTCTCAGATCTGTAAGAGGGTACTGAAGGTACCTAAAGGCTCCAGCCCCAACCAGTCAGTTGCTAATGATCCTCAAATCTCTGCTAGGGAATTACCCTGTGTGTCTTTAAAGGGGGGTAGGATCTGTCCTGGGAGCAAGAAACAGGTGCCTGTTACAATGTCGACGGGACACCTGCTCCAGGGGACCTTTTATTTAACTTTATATTTATTCATTCATTTGTTTATTTGTGGTTTTATATGGCAAGGACCCCAGTAACCCAATGGGTAACTTAATTCTTTCTAAGGGTTCAAGTAACACAAGAAACCTAAACAGGCAAAATGTATACAAAGTACAAAAAAAAGGAGCATAACAATGTAATGTTAATGTATTTACTTTCAGTTACAAGAGACCAAATACAAATAATGAAACAGCAATGCAGAATACACAATGTAAACTGTAGCCCAGGCGCTGATTACATGTAGACATTCCTGATGCTAGCCTGCAGAATAGAGTTTCATAACTTGAGTGCAACCTCATAGAGGAATTGTTTTAATGTGATTTTCTTTCTGAAATAAAGAATTTTGATTATGCGGGTATCTGCAGTTAGAAGGGAGCGCAGATTACTTGACGTTACCAGTTTCGAGCAAGATAGTTTGGTGTTCCAGAATAAAGGGCCCGATACACAGAGCTAACTTAAGACAAAATCCTAAACTTACTACCATTTTGGTATTCACAGAAGACACTTACTCATTTTGGTATTCACAGAAGTTAGGACTCCTAACTTTAGGACTCCTAAATGCCTTCTGTGAATACCGAAAGTCTTAAAATTAGGATTTTTCTCAATTTAGTAGTAGTAAAGTTCGGACTCCTAACTTTAGGACTCCTAAATGCCTTCTGTGAATACTGAAAGTCTTAAAATTAGGATTTTTCTCAGTTTAGTAGTAGTAAAGTTGAGAAAAATCCTAATTTTAAGACTTTCGGTATTCACAGAAGTTAATTCTGTGAATCAGGCCCAAAGTGTTTCATGAAAAATGAAAACCACTTTGAATATTCATCTGACCTCGATAGGAAGCCATCTTGGAGTAGTGAGTACTGGTGTAAAGTGTTTGGTTCCAGGAATTAGTCTAACAGGTGCACGAAGGGCTACCTTAAGCAATGAAAGGGAATGCTGACAAGTAGAGAGATGCCAAAGTCTAAGACTAGGGATTCTTGTAGTTTAAATCCATCTTTGAAAATATATTTTTTAGTTCTCAGAAGTCTAAGTTGGAAGGCTGAATCTTTGTCTGAGGAGTTAATGTATACCTGGAGGTTTAGATTTGTGTCAGACATCAGGTCAATAAATTAAATACCTTCAGTGAAGGAATGACTGCATACAAGAAGTACAAGTGAATTTAGCCAACATTATTCCAGAATGCAACAATCAATTGGAGAGATCAGCAGGAATGCCATTTTAAATGGGTTAAACTTAAGATGATTGTTTGAAATTGGGGATCCAACCATGACCCAAAATCCTAGTCAGGGTAAGTGTAGTACACACCCAAGGTTTAGATGTGCTCACCTCTGTTAGCTTGGCACAGAACAGTCAGGCTAAACTAAGGAGGCAACATCTAAAGTATTGGTGCACACATAGACAGTAACACAGTAAAAACACCACAAAAGTACTCCACTCCACTTTTGAAAAATAATCAATATTTATCTGAGTAAAACAAGACCATAACGCCAAAAAACCAACATACACAAGTCAAGATATGAATTTTGCAAGATTAAATCAATTAGAAATCAATAGCTCCACCTGGGGCTATCAGTTTACGCTTGAGCTGAGGAAATCCAAAAGTTCAGTCTGACCAAGATGGAGCGTGGGGCGCATACAGGAGTCACCTAGACCCACTGGATGTCTTTGGGTGTGTCAAAGCTCAAAGCCAAGGCGTTCAAAATCTGAGAAGATGCGTCGCTGACGAAGGTATTGTGTCGGTTCCAAAGTCGGGCAATGTTGTTAATGCTTCGATGTCAAGAGTGCTATGCGTCTGTTCTGATGTGCTGCTGTCGAACCTCTGGACTGTAGGCAATGCGTGGCGCGAAGCTTCACAGGGCCAGGAATGTGTCTGGGACGGTGCTTCGCAGATGTCGGGATGCTGTGTCCGAGATTCACATGGCAGCAGTGCTTTAGAGGCACTGTATCTGCAAATCGGGGATGCGTTGTAAGTCAAGGTCATTGAGTCGCACAGTCACAGGCAGTGTTCACAGCTTCTGTGCAGGCAGCGATAATACATTGATATCGCAAGGAATGCGCCAGTTCTGAATGCCGCTTCGGTGTCGACGCATTCGTTTCTTGGGTTGCAGCACCAACCACTCACTTCCAAGGGCCCAGGACTGGACTTGGTACCACTTGGCAGAGCAGGACTAACAGCAGAGGAGCCCAGGTGCTGGTAGCAAGATGCAGGTGAAGTCTTTGATATCTCTGAGACTTCAGAACCAGGAGGTAAACCCAACAAGCCCTTGGAGAACCTTTAGAAATGCAGGATGTAGAGATTCCAGTCCAGTCCTCTCACTCCAAGGCAAGAAGTAGCAGACAGAAGGCCAACACAGCAAAGCAAGCAGCAAAATGGCAGTCCCTCCTGGCAGAACAACAGCTCTTCTTCCTGCTAGAATGTCCTTAGTTCCAGAAGTGTTCTGAGGATATGGTGTCAGAGGTCCAGTGTTTATACACAATTCAGCCTTTGAAATAGGGAGTCTTCTTTGTAGTCCACAAGATCCTGTCCTTCCCTGCCTTGGCTCCAGGCACACCACATGTGTGTATGTAACTCCTTGTATGGGGACATACACAGGCATATTCAGGTGCAAGTGTTAGCTCCTTCCTCTCATTCTAGCTAAGGAAGACCCATCAGCCTAGTGATGGGCCATCAGGCTATTCAGGGCACACCTCAGCTCCCTTTGTGTGTGACTGTCTAGAGGGAATGCACACAGTACAACTGTCACCTAACCCAGATGTGTATTTGGGAGACAAGCAGAAGCACAGAATGGTTAAAGTAAGAAAATGCCAATTTCCTAAAAGTGGCCTTTTCAGACCTGCAATTTAAAAACCAACTTCACTAAAAGATGTGTTTTCAAATTGTGAGTCCAAAGAAAGCAAACTTACTCTTCCTGTCTTTTCCCAATCAGAAGTTACACTTGTAAAGTACTACAAGGCAGCTCCAATGCTAATCCATGGGAGGGATGAGCCTTGCTGTAATGAGAACACATTTAGCAGTTTGTCACTACCAGGACATGTAAAACTTAAAGTACATGTCCTACCTTTTAAATACATGCTGCCCTGTCCATGGGCCCACCTAGACCCTACCTTAGGGGTGACTTATATGTAATAAAAGGGAAAGTTTGAGCCTGGCAAGTAGGTGAATGTGTCAGGTCAAAATTCAGTTGAAAACTGCACACAGGCTCTGCAGTGGCAGGCCTGAGACATGTTTGAAGAGCTACTCATGTGGGTGGCACAATCAGTGCTGCAGGCCCACTAATAGCATTTGATGTACAGGCCCGGAGCACATGTAGTGCACTGCACAAGGGACTTATCAGTAAATCAAATATACCAATCATGGATAAAACAAATGCCATCACATTTCAGACACAGAGCACATGCACTTTTGGACTGGTCAGCAGTGAAAAAGTGAACAGAGATCTAAAACCAGCAAAAACGAACTCCAGCACACAGTCAAAACAGGAGCTCAGAAGGCAAAAAGTCTGGGCAAACCACATCAAAAGATGCCAGGACTAACACTGATGATGAGAAATCCATGACTGACTGCCCTTTAGAATCTCTGCACATGGAGAAGATATGTCCTCCGGGGAGGAGATTTCCATTCATTAGCTGAGCATCATCAGCACAAGAGGGGTAAAAGAAAGTAAACTTCTCAGATGAGTGCCCAGGGATGGCATGTACAGTCTGAAAGTGTGGGAGAAAGATGGAGCCTTGAAAAACTCCTTGCTGAAGAGGGTAGGAGCTGGAGATAACGTCGAACATACTTATTAATTGACACTGATTGTTTAGGTATGTAAAGAATGATCCGAATAGAGTTCTCTTTTTGCGTATTCTTTACGCACAGATTTTTAGGAACGTGGAAAGATGCACCATGTGAAAGGCCACTGACAGGCATAGGAGATAAGAGGACAAGTATGACCTCTGCCTAAAACACAGAGAGGCTTATTTACAAACCCAATGCGCCGCTGTTGCGTCACTTTTATTATGGGAAAAAGTAACCAGCTGGCGGCGCAAGGCCGTAGAATGCACTATATACAATATGAAGTCCTGCAGTTTTATAAAGCGCGAACGTGGCCCAAGGGCATTGGAGGGATTAAAACTAAAAACAGAAATTACTAAATTTTTTTAGGCACAGGGTAGTTAAAAGTAATTTGTCCAGAATGCTGGGCCGAGGCTGGGATTCAAGATTGTTTCCCCAGTGCCAAAGCCAAGAGCTCTAGCCACAAAGAACACCTCCTCGTGTGCCTCTGAGCTTTCATCAACACTTGTCTCCCTCCTTCTAGGAATGGTGGGGGCTAGAGGCACAAAATCTATGCTTTATTTTCACACTTACCTGTGATTATGTAAATCTGTTGTTTTTGGGAAACAGGCACTTGACCTTTCAAGTGAGTATTATTGTGAAGGGAAACATTTACTTTGTGTGACGTAATTTCCTATGACTACATTGTGAACTACATATAATAATTGGTCCTCCCCCCATTATTTTATTAGGACTAGTGTCCTGGTATCCCCTCTTGGTCTTCCTTTACTTTACGCCTTATTCTTTATAGGATCACGAACCAGCTAAAGGAAATTCCCACTTTTTGAATAATTTTATTTTTCAAAAGAAAGCACAGGGAGTGAGAACATTTAAAACAGCGTAGGAGGAGGGAGGAGCCTAGCCTGCAACCATGATGGCCGCCTAGTCCTTCGGCTCCGCCGACCCTTCCACTTTCCTCCCGTCCCGTGGCCTATCCTGACTTCCATCCTGCTCCTGAGTCGACTTTTCGGGCATGGGAGAGGACCCCGACTCCGATGGTGTGTCTCTCTATGTCCTCCCTGCGGTGGAAGCGGTGTAGCGTACTCGCCTTCTCCCAGACGCTGCCCGGCGCGGAAGGGTCTTTGTTCCCCGGGATCGACTGCCTTCATCCACAACAGCGGCCACAGTAGACGGGGCCGAGCCGGCCTACAGAGTGCGGCAGCTGAATCAGGTCCTCCCTGCTACTTTGTATTCCGCCTCGCTTTGCTCCGCTTTCCACGGGAGGCACGCTGGCTGCGATCGCAACAATGTATCGCCGCTCAGACTTGTTGCTGCCTTTGTTCGTCTCTTGCCTCGCTGTGTGATGTGGCGGGAGCCATTTTGAGGACAGAGCAACCGCTATTTATTCTTCACGATCCCGGATTGCGCCTGGTGACACGGCCGCAGCCGACGCTCTGTATACATCTGCACAGGGCACGATGGTCTGTGTTTCCTTTGTGCCCCCGGCCCGGCCATACTGCATGGGGCACCGGCGAGGTGCTCAGCTTCACTACGGAGACGTAGATGTTCAGTCTGGGGGGCCGCCACGAGTTTTCGAGCCCCGTAAACAGGGACCTGCTGCATCCTTCCCTCCTACGGCACCAGTGCGGATTGCAGACATTCTTGAAGCCCTGGATACCTTTCGCACTGCTTTACGTGACAACGCCTGTGTCCTTGGGCACCGCCTGGAAGCTGTTCTCTCCGTTGTGCCTCTACCAGACTGGGAACATTCACGAGTGCGGGACACTGCGCCACATCTGGTGTCCGACTTCTGTGGCCCACCTACTCAGGTGTACTCGGAGGAATGGAAGGTATGTGATCCCGATATCCTTGAGACGCTGTCTGTGATGGAAACGCAGCGGTCAGATGTCTGTGTGCCGATTCAGGGCAAGGGGTCTTATTTACGGACGCCATGTTTTGACACTCCTTTGTGGTCTATTGGAGATGCTTCCTACATTCCTCTGCAGCTGCTGTCACCACTTTCCAACCCAGTTCTAAGCATGCTTTCTGATCTTGAGGCATTTCATCTAGTCCAACTGGTTGAATCCCCGACGCACATTGGTGGACACCTGCTGGATCCTTTTCTGACAAACATCTCCTCTAATATTAAAGTGCTCCAGCCCAAGCCTATGGCCTGGACTGATCACCACCTGATCGAAACTCATATTGCCATTGACATTCCCTTAGCCTATAACAACTTGCCTAAGACTCTTAAGCGTCCTTGGAGAAACCTGAATTTAGAGCACTTTCACCATCTGCTGCTACAGCACCATCCTCAACCTCCTGAGGAAGTTTCCCGGGGCTACGACGACTTTTGCAAGTGGCTAGAGCATTCTTTGGATACCCTCATACCAGCAAGGTGGAGCAAAGCTAAACCCGGCTCCCCCAGTCCCTGGTATGACGAATCCCTCCGGGCACTGAAGGCATCTTGTAAAAAAGCAGAACGCGCCTGGCGCAGAAATTATGATACTGATCTTAAAGCAACCTATAGATCTTGCATCAGGATGTATCATAAGACCATATGTTCAGCCAGGGCTGCCTTTTACTCACAAGAAATAAAAAGCAGCACGAATCCTACTAAAACCATTTTTAGGGTATGTAAGGATCTTACTAACAAAAGAACCGCCTCCACGTTCACTGCTTCTATGACGCATTGTGAAGATCTGGCCTCATTTTTCGTCGAAAAAGTGGAGGCCATATATAGGTCGTTTACCACGCCTTTCGTCAGTGAAACCACCAGTGCCCCTCCCGTCTCTAAACCCTTATTAGTCATTCCAGGTCCCACTCAAGAGGAGTTCCTAAATCTGACGGTTAAAGTTAAATCAGGTTCTCCGGAGGACCCGATGAGACCCTTGCAATTTCGTGAGTTCGCAGATTGCTGTTATCCGGCGATGCAGAACCTAATAAATCTTTCTTTCAGAACTGGTAGTGTTCCCACTGCTTGGAAGCGGGCCACTATTCTACCAATCCTAAAAAAAATGTCTCTTGACCCTTCCAAATCGGAGCACTATCGTCCTATTTCCCTCCTTCCTTGGATGGCTAAAATAGCTGAAGCTCACGCTAATAAGATCTTATCCCTCCACCTGCAAGAAGCAAACATACTGGATAACTCCCAGAACGGGTTTCGAGCCGGTCATAGTACCGAGACTGCTATTTTGGCGGTGGTGGAACACATCAGGAACATACTTGACCAAGGTCAGACGGCGGCACTGATCCTATTGGATCTAAGTGCCGCGTTTGACACGGTCTCCCACCACATCCTCCTATATCGCCTCGCTGAGGCAGGAGTCGGAGAACAGGCGCTTGAATGGTTTCGATCATTTCTTACGGGTCGAACCTTTAAAGTTTCTACTCCTCCCTATATCTCCGCCCCTCGCCCCATTCTGCAGGGAGTGCCACAGGGCTCGGCCCTCAGCCCCACCCTTTTTAACTTGTATGTTGCTCCGCTGGCGCAGGTAGCTGCTAGCTTTGGGCTTACAATAGTGTCATACGCCGATGACACACAATTGGCGGTGTCACTCAATGGCGATTCTCATATGAACACCTCCACCTTTCAGGCAGCCCTCAAAGCGGTCGCCGGTTGGATGGCGAACAATCGCCTACAACTCAATGCCACCAAGACGGAGGTTATTCTCTTCGGTAGAGACAGCGAGCTCTGGGGAGACCAATGGTGGCCTTCTGAATTGGGTCCTGTTCCTACTCCTGTAACCGAAAATAGAAATTTGGGCGTCTGGCTCGACAATCAATTGTCTTTTATTCCCCACATTAAACGTGTTGCAGGAACCTGTTTCGGCGCTCTTCAAAGCCTACGGCCTATTTTTAAATTTTTTGACGCGGACACCAGGCAGATCATAGTCCAAGCTCTGGTGTTGACCAGATTGGACTATGCCAGTTCTCTGTTTCTGGGTGTTAACCAAGCTGAGCTTGCCCGTCTTCAGCGGGTACAAAATTCGGCGGCTAGGATGCTGGTCGGCCTCCCCAAATTTGTTTCAGCTCGTAGTACTATCCGTGACCTTCACTGGCTCCCAGTAGGCCAAAGAATTAAGTTCAAGGCTTTGTGCCTCACTTTCAAAATTCTCAAACTGGCCTCCCCCCCCATTCTCTCCCAGACCATCCTCCACTATGTCCCCGCAAGAGCTCTTCGGTCAGCAGGGTCTAATTTGGCCATTGTTCCTCGTTTTAAAAAGTCCAGAATGGGCGGACGCTCTTTTTCGGTGATGGCGGCTACTCTATGGAACTCTTTGCCAGCCTCACTTCGTTCCATCCACGATTTGTTTCAGTTCAGGAAACAACTAAAACCCATCTATTCTCTGCTGTATAGCACTGTGTTTGGTCATCACTGTTGTGTTATGTTTTCTATCTCCAACAGCGCCGGGACGCCTCTTGGCTGCGGCATCTGCGCGCTATACAAAAAGTTAATAACATAACATAACATAACATAACTACCCTTGCCGGGTGGTTCATGTACTTTCGTCACCTACATGGCTGAGTTTCGGATGGACTTTGATGGACAACCCCCCGCACGGAGTTGGTCACCCCGCTCGCTCCCATTTTCCAAGAAATCTACCATGAGGCTAGACTGTGTCGCTGCTTCGCATCGCAGGGGGCAAGGTTGAGGTTGTCTCCTCTTATTTTCGGACTGATCTTGCATGTACTGCTGGGATAGTGATGGACTGCCGGGGTCATTGAATATAGGTATTGTGTTGGTGGCGGGGTCTGGGATTGGGCGGCCGGTGTGATATGTGCTTGTAGTTTTGGTTTTATCACTGTGGTCCTCCTCCGGTCTTCTGTGAACGCACGTTCGGAATTGAGTCTTCCCACCTGCTGCTTTACTTGCCACTTCATTTGTGCCGATGCTACTCAGGGTGGGGGACGCTTACGGGGCTGGTGGAGGCCGGGATTATGCGATACTTTCCTCCTCCTTCCTTTCCTGAGAGTCGGCGACTGGGATGTTCTTTCCCACTCTCCAGACTCTCTTTTCCCACTTGGGGTTCTTTTGGGGCGACAGGCATGCCTATTGGGGGGGGGGTGGGCCGTGGCCTTCCGTTGGTATGCAGGGTGGGGGGATGGGATGTGTTCTGTGTCTTTTCTTTGTCTCTATGGCCCTCTTTTTCTTTCTTTCTCTCCTCTTCTTCGGTTTCTTTCTCTTCTATGTTCCTTGGGGTCGGGGTCCAATGATAGTAGGGAGTTTATTGTGTTCTATCATTCTGTGGTGTAGCGTTTGCTCTTAGTTCCTGGATGGTGGCCTCCTGTTTCCTTATAAATGCTTTTCTCTATAACGCCTCCTTCTGGGTGCTCCTTTAACGGTGATGTCTATCCTGCTCAGTGATCTGCTTCGACTCTTTTCGTAGTTTTACTACAGGTACTCGACAAAATTATAAAATTAAACCTTTTCCTATCCTGATATTATTGTTCTATGTTCTACCCGACACTTCCCACTCAGAGATTGCTTTAACGGCGTCCTGCCTATTGGTTTTTCTTGTATCCTTTTCTAATATGTCATAGCGGCCGGCCTCAAGGGGTTGTAGGCAGACGCTGTGTATTGTGCATTTCATAAAATAAAGGTTTTAAAAAAAAAAAAAAAAAAAAAAAAACAGCGTAGGAGCAGTGATTCAAGCCCTTTTTGAAAAACAAAGGGTTGGAGATGGAAAAGAAAGAGTGTGAGTTAAGGGAAAGGGGTGGGTGGAAAAGAGGGGGAGAGGCAAGAGCAAAAGGCGGTGATCAACAGTCCACCGTTATAATGCCATCATAACTTAAAATTATTTCTTATAATACTCTACTTGAAATGACTATGGATAAACAGTGCCTTCCTCCTCTGCTATCGGGCAGACTTCACATATTCTAGAGCATCCATCGCAGAACGTCTGATGTGACCACAAGGCCTCCCCCTGTACTTGGGTTCTCCTCATGTGGGTGACTAATGGGCGCCAAACCTTCTCAAACTTATCTACAGTATCTCAACTAGTAGCAGTCCATACTTTGCCCCACCACATGTTAAGTTGGGGAGCAGTGGCTGGTTCCAAACTAGAGCTATTCATAATCTTGCCATCAGGACCAAAATCAATGTAAGTTCTCCTACAGGGAATATGTTAATTTATCAGAGGTCGCAGATAAGCAACATTGTAAGGCTAAATGACAGTGTTATACCTGTTACATCTTTAATGTGTGATAGAATTTGACGATAACGAAGACCAATTGCCAGTTTTCACTTTATCCCCCTGTTTTCTTTTAAACATGTCCTGGGCCGCTGGGAATAAAAGATTTGTCAGCAAGGAGTCTGTTGTATATTCATACTTTCTTCAATATGGCTACTTGGTGTCTGTAGTCCTTTCTTAGTGTTTCTATCTTCTAACCTAAGAGTGTTCTATCTGTGATGTGAAGATTCCAGCCTTGGCAGTTGATGGTCTGGTCAGCTGTGAGGTTTACTGCTCTGCTGTCTTATCTTGTCTTAACTTAATAAACCTATCTTAATAACCTGAAGACGTGTCTTGCTGCCTACCTAATCTATTTATAACAGAGTCCCAGGGGCATTTTTAACCTCACCACACTTCGTTTGAGCACCATTCACACAAAAAAAAACACTCCGCTGTAATTCAGGTGCTGAAGCACAACTAGGCTGCATTCGGCTGCCCAACTGGGAATTCTCTGGGACTTGCCGCCAGTCGTCGGCCACTACCCATGCGGGGGATGCTCAGTCTGTAACCAGACCAGTTCCTGCAAGGAGGTCCCACTCTCTGACACATTCACCCTGCACCGGCATTCTGAAATACCCGTCTCCAAACCGGTCCTGGAGGGCCGGATCCGTGCCAGATTTTGTGCATATCCCCATTGAGATACATGTAGTTATTTTAAAAATCTGGCATGGATCCGGACCTCCAGGTCCGGTTTGGAGACCCCTGCAGGTGTAGCACCTTGGCTAATCTGCAAATGTAATGCTGTTTGGAAGCTGGTATTGGCTTAATTGATGGAATCACTTTAGTCTCTGTAAGGACAAATATTTATTCTTTTTGACAGGCAGAATGATGGTGCTTTCAGCTGAACGGTGGTGTGGTTGCTTTTAGCGGATAGTTATAAATCAAATTCTATGAGGTACAAGCTGCGTATTACCAAAATCTATACTTTGGAAGCACTTTTTTTGTCATACTCCTAAATCTTTTTGCAAATTTTGTGGCAGTCTTTCTTACTCTGTGTGTAATAGTGCATTTCCATCCAATTAGATTAACTTGCATTTTTTTTCATTTAAGGTGGTGTTGGTTTATGCCCATTCTGCTGGGTCATCCCCAAATCTTTTGCCTTCACCCTCCTGTTTTCTGAACCCATTATTGATGGCCTTTAGGACTCTGCACACGTTACCACTGCTAACCAGTGCTAAAGTGCTTCTGGTCTCCCCTCTAAACAGGGTGAAATTAACTTACACCCAATTGGCCAATTTAATTCATTTGTAAGACTCTAGTAGAGTGATACTAGATGTACCCAGGGCCTGTAAATTAAATGTTGCTAGTGGGCCTGAAGCACTGATTGTGCCACCCGCTTAACTAGCCATTTAAACCTATCTCAGGCCTGCCATTGCAACCTGTGTGTGCAAATTTCAACTTCCATTTCAACCTGGCAAAGTAAACATTTTGCCAGGTACACACTTTCTTTTTTAATACATATGTGTCACAACCTAGAATAGGCACATATGTATTAAACCTAGTATAGACCCATAGGGCAGGGTGCAGTGTATTTAAAAAGTATAACATGTATGAAAGTATAGATGGATGGGTGGATGGGTGTGTGAGTGAAAGGAAGGATAGGTAGATGGATGAATGAATGAAAGGATGTGTGAAAGGATGGATGAGTGAAAGAATGTATGGATGGGTGAAAGAGTGGGTGGGTGGGTGGATGGATGGCGGTTGGATGGATGATGGATGGATAGATGGATGGATAATAGATTGGATGGATGGATGAGTGAGTGAGTCAAAGGGTGAATGGATGATGACATTATAGATTATAGATACATGAGTGAGTGAAAGTATGGATGGCTGGGTGAAAGGATGGATGGAGAAAGAAGGTGATGGATGGATGAAGTGAAAGGGTAGATAGATGGATGAAAGGATGGATGAGTGAATGAGGAAAAGGATGGATGGTGGAGCACCCAATTTTAGCAGCTACAGTCGGGAAAGGTTATTGATTAGTCTCTTCTGTCTTCAACTTGGTAGACAAAGGTGAGTGAGTGATAGGATGGATGGATGTGAGTGAAAAGGTGAATGGAAGGGTGAGAGAAAGGATGGCTGGGTAGATGGTTGAATGAATGAAAGGGTGGATGTAAGGATGGATGAGTGAAAGATTGTAAGATGAGTGAAAGGGGGTGGTTGGAAGGATGAGTGAAAGGGGGTGGTTGGATGGATGGTTGAGAGAAAGAATGGATGGATGAGTTGAAGGGAAGGTGAATGGATGGATGAGTGAAAGGGTGGATAGATGGATGATTAGAAAACTGGTGGATGGATGAGAGAAACAATGGATCAATGAGCAAAGGGGAGGGTGGTGAAGTGGATGGGTGTGTGGATGGATGAGTGAAAGGTGGAATGGATTGATGATGAGAGAAAGGGTTGAAGAGTGGATGAGTGAGTGAAAGGATGGATGGGATGAGTGAAAGGGAGGATGGACAGATGGATGGATGGATGGATGGATGGATGGATGGATGGATGGATGGATGGATGGATGGATGGATGGATGGATGGATGGATGGATGGATGGATGGATGGATGGATGAATGGATGGATGGACGGACGGATGGACGGACGGATGGATGGATGGATGGATTTGGGAAATGCTGGATAGATGAGTGAAAGGATAGATGGATGAGAGGCTGGATGAGTGAAAGAATGGATGGATGAGTGAAAGGGATGGATGGAAAGATGGATAAACGGATGAATGGATGAGTAAAAGAATGGGTGGATGAGTGAAAAGGAGGGTGGATGGATAGATAAAAGGGTAGATGGAAAGATGAGTGAAAGCATGGAAGGATGAGTGAGAGAAATGATGAATGTATGAGTGAAAGGGTAAATGAATGAATGGGTGGAAGGTTGGATGGATTTGTGAAATTGTGGATGGATGGCTGAGAGGATGATTGAATGAAAGAGTGGGTGGATGGATGACTAGGTAAAAGGATGGATGTATGGATAGGTTTAAGGGATAGCTTTGGAGATGGATACATGGGTATGCATATGGATGGGCAGAAGCACAGAATGGTGAAAGACTGAATGGTGGATGAAAGTATGAATGGATGACAGAATGTAAAGTTGAAATGGTAGATATCAGTAGGTGAATGAAATAATGAATAGATAGATGCTTGGATAAAATAGAAAAGAGAGCTCTTCTGGGGAGGGTGGTGATGGCTTGCTTCATTTGCTTGGTGCCAAAAGAGCTTTGGTTTGAAGTGGGGGAATTTTACTCCCTTGACCTCTCACATAGGTTACCTTATTACATTTAATAAGTGAAAACTTGCTATTGGAAGCAAGTAGACAGGCCAAGTTTGGTGTCTAAAGAATTGTAATTAAAAACCCTCTGTGATGGTAGAGTTGGATTTCTAGTCACATTCTAAAAATGCTACTTTTAGAAATTTGGCATTTTCTTGTCCTACCCATTTGGTGGCTTCAGCCTGCTCCTGGGTCACATGACTAGGTGTAGTTGGCAGCTGGTCTTTGTGTATTGCTCCCAGACAGTGAGACAAAGGGAACACAGGTGTTGGCAGTATAGGCCACTCAGAGTTAACTAGGGCTGGAGCTGTCACCTACCACACTTGCACATCATAAAGGCCCTGCCTGAGCACTCTTAGGGAGGGCTTGTCACTGATCATTTGTGACCCCAGAAAAGCTGGTGCCAGGACAGGGAGGAAGGGGATGCCTGACACTTCAGGGAGTGGAATCCTCTAGAAGCTTCCTCCACTTAAAAGCTGAAATCAGGACACATAGACACAACTCTTCAGTACACCACTGGGCCTGTGGACTCTGCCAGGAAGAAGGGCTGCTCCGCTGCTGAAGGGACTGCCACGCTGCTAGACTGCTGCCCCGAAGGACTGCTGTCTTGTTGTGTTGACCAGATGCCCTTTTGCCTGGGTGAGAAGGACTGGACCTGCATCTCTAAACCCAGGACTCCAGAGTGACGCCAAGGGCTGCTTGGCTGACCTCCTGATCAGAAGCCTCAGGGACATAACAGGCTTCCAACAACATTAACTTCAGCACCTGGGCTCTTCCATCTGTGAGTCCTTCACTCCCAAGTAGTGCCATCCCAGTCTTGAACCCATGGCGGTGGACCTGAAGGTGCTCTGCCAGCTCTTCTGTGGATTCAGCAGAACCAATGCATCTCCGCCACATTGCATCTCCTTTAGAACCGGCACATCACCTCTGCTGCTAGACGCATCACCCTCGGAGCCAAGGCATTGCCTCTGCTACACAGACTTCCCCAATGTAATGACTTCACATCGCCCATTGCAGCTAACTGGAACTGCTGCTGCACGACACATTATAATGAAATGATATTGCCTCTTTCAAAGTAGCCCATTGGAGCCGGTGCTGGATAACACATCTCCATGCAAGGACACCGCATCACACTAATCAGCTCCCCGGAACCACTGCTGCCCAACACATCTCTTCGGTCAGACCTCTCATCACCTCTGCTGCGTGATGCATATTCAATGCACAACTCCACATTTCTTCGCAACTAGGATTAAGTTGCTCTGTTCAGAGGGCCTAAGTGGGTCCCTGTACCCAGCCCGCACTCCATCATGATCGGCCTTAACTTGTGAGTTTGTCCCAGTCCGGCGCGATCAGATAGCCACAGTGGTGTTTTGTGCTTTTTGGAGATATTTACACTGAAATCTGTAAACTGATTGCATTTTTGTCATTTTGATCTTGATATTTTTATCAAAATTTGCTCTATTTTTCTAATTTGTTGTGGGATTTTTTGTACTTTATTACTGTTGAAGTGCTGCATGAATACTTTACACTTTGCCTTTGAGTTAAACCTGATTGCTCTGTGCCAAGCTACCAGAGGATTGAGCACCGATTAATTTGGGTTTTGCTTGTGACTTCACCCTGACAAGGATTGTGGTTGCTGCTTGTGTAGGGTTTCACCCCTCCACCAACAACCAGTAACCCAGTTCTTACAGGTGTGCATTAGTTTATAAGCAGTTACCTGAAGGCGAAAGACCAACAGTGACAGCTGGCACGGATCGGGGGTGACGGGTGTAGGGCTGGGGGAGGGGGTAAAAAAGAGAAAAATAAACTTACCTCCTCACTGCATCTCTCCTTTGTCGTCTCTCCGCATCCAGCTGGAACAGGAAGCACCCAGGCTCCACTAAGTCAATCACAACACTGCAATGCAGCATTGTGATTGTTCCGAGCACCATGGCTCGGCGCTCAGACAGGGAATGGGAGCCTGGGCATGTTCTCCACCTAGGCTCTAATGCAGCCTGTGTGGAGAACATGCAAAGCGTCTATGACCGTTTGGCCGGCCCAAGACGGCAGACCAAACATTCATGTGCACTTACAGAGTGCCCCCCACTCTTCCTCCTGCTCTGTGAGCAGAACAGCCCTGTCCGGTACCGCAAAGCTGTGGCAGCAGATCAAAATAAAATGAATACATCGAGTTATTATCATTTTATTTTTCCTTTATTTACCCTGTTGAAAAGTAGTAGGGCAATGCTCCTCCGCCTCCTTAGCGGAGATCAGCCACCAACAAACAGTTACAGACTATTTCGTTGTTTTTAGCCACACCTTTGACCTCGCCACCACGCTCACTAACCGCGCCCTCGATGCATAGAGGATCGCAGTTCCCATATGTGTGTTTTTTAATGCTTTTTGGCCGACGTTCGCAAGTATCCTAGTTTGCCTTGACTCTGCAGTAGCCCCCTACTCTTAAAAGGGAAAGTTGTATGGCCCAATCCTTTTCAGGCAATGCGGCTAGAATCTGTAACTCACTTCCACCAACCCTCCGAATCACAGCCTCTATCCGGACCTTCAAAACAGATCTTAAATCTCTTCTCTTCATTAGACACTTCCAGGCTTAATTCAACTCTCTCTCATGTCCCTCAAGACTGCTTGGCATTCATTTGAACGCAACGCTCTAAATATGTCTCCTTTACCTGTTTTAACCTACTTCTTGCACCTCTTATTTTATCTATACCTCTTTAATTAGCCTGATTGTAATTTGTTACTTCTTATTGTGTAATTCTCCTTATGTAACGTACTTTGTTCTATTGTAAAGCACTCTGGTGTGATGTTATCTAATAACGAGAAGCAGCAGGTAGGTGCATAACATTTCTTTATTTAATTAACAGGCAATAACGAGGAGCGCCGGCCAGCGCTGCCGTCTCGTATCTTGTTCGGCGCGCTAATGCCTTCTGTGCGCGCCGCCGCCAACATGGCCGCCGCACGTCACGTCCTGACGTGACGTGCATCAACTAGAACGTCTCTACATATCTCCCCCTTTTAATGAACAGTAAGACGGCAAATTACAACCCATTGTCTAATTCAAAGTCTCTAAATCTGGATGGTCTCACCACCTGCCTTCCGCTTCTGGTAACCCTGGCGGGGTTCTCCTGAGTCTCAAGATTTTGCATATCAGTTCCTTCCGTCTCTTCACTTGCCATTCCTCTCTCAATCATGCCTCTCTCGGGCCAGTCCCTTTCTACTCCTTGACTCTCGCTAGCTCCTTCTCTTTCTCGCACCGTCTCTGTACTTACTCCTTCGCCCTGTACACTTACGTCTTGTCCAGCTTCACCATTAGGATCTTCCGTCTCTTCCCATGTCCTTCCCGGTTGTTCCCAGCTCAATATCTTGCTGCACCGGGCCATACGGTCCTGGGACCACACGTTCCCATCACTCAACAGTGCTGCTCGTTCATATACTTCCTTGACTTGCATGGGCCTGCTATATTTACTGTCTCCTTTCTTCTGCAGGGTGGCTAGTTTTACTCTAACCCACTCTCCCTTCTCCAGTCCTGTTTCTTTCACATTCCTTCTTTTGTTGTAATGGTTGGTGTAGATTGTTTGTGCCCTTTCCAAATTAGCTCGAACTACTGCGGGAGACCATTCACTCCTGATGACCTTTTCCTTCCATATCCTGTTATCGTGCGTAAAGGGTTCTCGTCCTCTCAAAATTTGGAAGGGACTGTACCCCGTGCTGGTGGGCGTTATTCTATAAGCCCACACCATGTTCTCTAGGGCTTTCTCCCAGTCTTTGTTGCCAGAGATGGCAGCTTGTATGGCTCCCATCACTACTCTGTTGAACCGCTCCACTAAGCCGTTCCCAGCTGGGTGATAGATCGCGGTGTGTTTGCTGGTAATGCCATTCCTTAGCATGAATTGGTTCCATCTCTCCGAGGTGAACTGAGGACCATTGTCACTTAAAATAGATTTGGGGATTCCTTCCCTTGTGAATGTTTCGGACAGGAACTTCAGGATACTCTCAGTGTCCATGGACTCGTCCACTTTCAACTCCGGCCACTTGGAGTATCGATCTATGAGAACGCACACGTACTTCTGCGTGCCCTGGTCGTCTAACACGGGCCCTAAAATGTCTATGGACAGTTCTTCCCACGGATTGGAGGGAGCCTCGAACTTTCCAAGAGCGGGGCGTAGTGGTTTCAATGTCTTGTCCGC
This sequence comes from Lissotriton vulgaris, assembly GCF_964263255.1. Classification (NCBI taxonomy): domain Eukaryota; kingdom Metazoa; phylum Chordata; class Amphibia; order Caudata; family Salamandridae; genus Lissotriton; species Lissotriton vulgaris. The sequence continues at coordinate 919,909,257 of NC_141697.1, forward strand.
TCCTTGGCATTGTGGACACTCCCTGACGTGCCTCTCCGCTCTTATGTCCATGCCCGGCCACCAGTAATTTTGTTTCGATCTGGCCTTGAGTTTCCCTATGCCTAACTTGCCTTCATGTAGTAAGTCCAGTAGCTTGTCGGTGAGGTTCCTGGGGGGGATTACCTTGTCTCCTCTGTAGATGAATATTCCCTTGTCTCCTATTGACAGTTCTTCCCTCACCTCGTAATACGGCCTAAGACTCGTTTTCACATTTTTCTTATCTCGCCATCCTTGTATGATGTGCGTCTTTACTTCCTTGATGTCGGTGTCCTCCTCATATGCTTCGGTCCACTCTTGTTGGCTGATTAGTTTCTCCTGGTCTTCTATGAGGGCTACCATCTCCCCTTTGTCTGCAGGGTCTTCCTCTCCAGGCTCCATGGCCGCTGCTCTACTCAGGTAGTCTGCTACTCGGTTCCGGTTCCCGGGAATGTACTCCACGTCATACCTGAATTCAAGTAACTTCAGGGACATTTTGGATATCCTGGGTGTGGCGCTGGCGTGTCCGCTCGATGTTAATACCTTTACCAACGGCTTGTGGTCTGTTTTGAGTAGAAAACGGGTACACCACAGGAATTGCCGGAACCTCGCCATGGCCCATACCACCGCCAGCATCTCCTTTTCGATCACGCTGTATTTGCTTTCGGTATCCGTCAACGCCCTGGAAGCAAAGCTGATTGTCTCCATGTCTCCTCTTCCTCGGTCTTGCATGAGCACAGCGCCCAGACCTTTGTCACTGGCGTCAGTCGTGAGCACGGTGGTGCCCCGTGGATCGTAACCCTTGAGCGGTATGGCTCCGGTGACATCCTTTTTGATGGTTTCGAACTCTGCTTGGGCTTCCGGTGTCCACTGGAACGCAGTGCTCTCCCTGGTCAGCAACCTCATGTTGTACGTCTTTGAGGCGAAGTGTACTACAAATTTACTATAGTACTCCGCCATTCCCAAGAATGACCTGACTTCTTCTTTGTTCTTGGGGGGCGGTGCCTCGGCGATGGCCCTTACGTTCTCCGCCTTTGGTGTGACTCCCTGTTGTCCGATTTCGTGGCCTAGGTACGTCACCGACTGTAGGCCTATCCGGCACTTTGCCCATTCCGCTGTGAGGCCCTTGTTCTCCAGTGTCTGTAGCACTTTCTCTAACTTCCGATCGTGATCCAGCCTGTCACACCCCATCACCAGGATATCATCCTGAAAATACTGGACACCCTCGTAGTCTCTGAACAGTTGGTGCATCATTTTCTGGAAGACTGCAGCCGCCGAGGCTAGCCCAAACGGCATGCGACAGAACCGGTAGCACCCAAACGGGGTGATGAAGGATGTGAGGCTTTTGCTGTCCGGATGCAGTGCTATTTGGTGGTAGGCCGATGTCAAGTCAATGGTGGAGTACCACCTTACTCCTCGGGTCTTGGCCAACATCTCCTCAATTCTGGGAAGGGGAAATTTCTCCACTACAATGTTTTTGTTCAGTTCTCTCAGGTCCACACAGAGCCTGACCTTCCCATTGGGTTTCATTACGACCACTAAGGGCGCCAGCCATTCAGCGCAGGTGATGGGTTCTAGTATTCCTTTCCTCTCCAATTCTTGGAGTTCTGTCTGGACTGCTTCTCTCACCGCAATTGGTACATTTCTCACCTTGTGGGCTACTGGGATGGCTCCTTCCCTGAGTACGATCTTATGTTGGAATTTCTCCATTCTCCCCACTGTGCCTCCGAACACCTTCGGGTATTTCTCCTTCCATTTGTTCATATCCGGCCATTCCTTCTGTTCTGTGAGTAGTATTTGCTCCTTCCCTCCTGGATCTAGTTTTATTCCCAGGTCGCCCTGGTCTAGCCATCCTAGGACGGAGGGTCCTTTTTCCGCGACGTATAGTTTGCACCACGCTGATCGGCCTCTAAACTCGAACAACAGGCGTCGGAATCCCACCATGGGGATGCGGTCGCCATTGTAGGTGACCGGCCGGATGTCCAGTTTCTCTAATTCTGGGCCCAACTTGGGTTGGAACTCTGCTTCCCATACAGCCCTTTGTACAATGGTGAATGGAGATCCCGTGTCTGCCACCACTGTGATGGTGATCCCGCCCATGGACATATCTAATACAGGTTTGGTTGACCTCTTCTCATCCACGCTCAGTACCTGGTCATAGATGCATAAGACGGTGACCACCTCTTCTTCTGTGACTTCCTCCGGGTCTTCTCCACCTTGGTCGACGTATCTCACCGGTCCCTTTTGCTGTTTCTTCCGACACACCTTCTCATAGTGGCCTATGATGCCACAGTGTAGGCATTTGGCCCGGAACGCCGGACATCTTCTATCGTGTGCTTCATGGGACCAACTTCCGCACCTGTAGCACGTTTTCTTGCTCTCATTGCTCGCCTGCTTTCCTTGCCATCTGTTGGTTCCTTTAGTCCCTGGGTGCTTGCTTCTCTGGTCTTTGTGGTGTTCCTCTTCTTGTATCCTGTTCACCATAGTTGGGGTGGCCACTTCCTTCTTGGTTGCGTTTGCGCACCTCCGTGCAAGTTCTGCCCTTTTCACAATGACCAGTACATCCTTGAGTGTGGTGTCACCGCTTGCCCACAGCTTGTCTTGTACATTTGCGCTCGTGGTGTGCATCACGATCTGATCTTTGATGAACTCATCTTCCCACAGTGCGTATTTACACGTGGCCGCCAGTTTTCTCAGGGCCGCTACGTATTCTTCGATAGTTTCTCCAGCCCTTTGTTTCCTTTGCTGGAAATTATATCTGTCCACAGATACACAGATGGTGGGGCGATAACGTTCATCTAAGTCTTCCACTGCGTGCGCATACACATCATCGTCGGTGTCTTCTCTCTTTTTGGGCACCAGACTCTTGTAGATTCTGAGTCCCTCCGGACCCAGATTTAGCAACAGAATACGTTTCTTTCTTTGGGGGGTGAATTTTTCTTCGTTTTCGTCCTCCAGGACCCCTATGAAATTATCTATATATTCTTTCCAGTCCTCCCACTTCATCAGTGGTTCTCCGGGTTTTGGTAGGAATTGCACAGGCGCTATTGCATACCCCGCCGGTGTGCTCATCTTTACCTCCTTGGCGCCTGATACGTTGGCGTCCTTGCCCGTGGGGCTGCCTGGGGTATTGTCCTTGAACTTGGTGCTCTTTTCCCTCTGGGGACTCTTGGTGTTGGTCCCCCCTTCCTCCTATTTAGTAGCCAGCGCTGTTCCTACCTGGCGTAGTGTTACAGGAATGTCCCGCGCTTATTCTGGCTGCTGCTGTGTGTCTGTGCCACCACTCTGGCCTCTTCGCCGCCTCCGTGGGTGGCTGTGGCTCTGCCACGCTCCTCGAGTCTGCCTTGCTCTGGGTGTGTTCTGTTGTGTCTCTGTGGCCGTCGCGTTGGTTGGGTTATGCAGGGTCACTGCGCCGGGTCCCAGATCTGGCCAGGCCTGTATGCTGCTTCCCTTGCTGTTGCCCACGTGGGTCCGTTTTTTTTTTCTTGATGGCAGTGATCCTGGTGGTCGGATCCCGGCCTCGTCGCCACTGTGATGTTATCTAATAATGAGAAGCAGCAGGTAGGTGCATAACATTTCTTTATTTAATTAACAGGCAATAACGAGGAGCGCCGGCCAGCGCTGCCGTCTCGTATCTTGTTCGGCGCGCTAATGCCTTCTGTGCGCGCCGCCGCCAACATGGCCGCCGCACGTCACGTCCTGACGTGACGTGCATCAACTAGAACGTCTCTACATCTGGCACCTTTGGGTAAAGTCTGTGCTATATAAAACTGAGTTTCAATAAATAAATAAATAAAAGAAAGTTTATTGCATTTAAAATCACACGCTCAACTTTTATAGAGCTTCATACATTTGGTTCTTTCCAAATTCTGAGTTTCCATGTCTTCTAGTTCTCCTACATGCTTTGCTCATGTGTTAGAAGACAGCCTAAGTTATTTGCAGCTCAATAACCCATTAAACTTAAAACGTGTTGTGGACGAGAAGATACGCGACTTACTTCCGTTTTCTCTACGTTATACGGTGCCAAACCACAAGAGCAGGAAATATCTTGTGTTGTGCCGCCACCTAGTGTTCAAACAATAAAATGCAGGAACAATTTATGGCCACATGTTACAAAATAGACAATTTAATAATTAGGTTTTGGAATTACAGGGTCTTATTTACAGGCACCTAGTGCCGCCTGTGCGTCACGTGCGCCATGCTAGGTGGCTTTACGTGTGCTTGTAAATATCATGCAGCAGTATCTGTCAGCAGGTTGCGCCGCCAGTGCGTCACGCAACATGGCACACAGGCAGCGCAAGGGGCTTGTAAGTAAGCCCCTACGTTTTTGTGCAGTTTGTAATTGTATGTTGATGAGCAATTCCTTCTTTTTCACAAATTCAAAGATGGTCTTCTTGGCAACAATGGACATTTTGTATTCCAAAAACTGTTCGAAAATGTTGTTAGAGGCTATGAAATCACGTAGGTTTCAACGAATGACCCAGCATGGGGATAAAACAATTGGAATATTTACAAGCTCCTATAGTCATCAGAGAGTCCCTTTTTGTGACATCCCTGTGGCATCGCGACATTTCCCATATTTACAAGATGGTGCTAAACCAATTAACGTGGCTTAACTCCACCTTGTAAATATACCCCTTTCCGTCGCAGTCCTCTGCGGCAAAGGGGCGTGCAATTGGTATTGCAGTGGCAGTTACACCACAGCACCCACTGCTTTTAGACATTGCCCCAAATTTACAAGGCTGGGGCAGTGCCAAAATATAAGGCCATGGAATACCTGGTTTTAGAATGGCGATGCGAGGAGAAATTATAAATGTCTTCTAATTTTTTGCTCTTTCTATGTGTGATGCATTCTGCATTACACACAGAAAGAGCAAATCGTCATGAATGATTGTTTATGTGCAGGAAGGTGTCCCTTCCTGAATATAAACAATCTCCCCTGCAGCGCAGGCACCCTTGCAACATGGCAGCAGGGTGCCTGCTCTGGTGCTTGGCAGCTTTATTTGTGCTAGCACTAGGAGAAACACAGGGTGTGCCGTATTCTTGTGAATACAGCACATCCCTGCTTTTTAAACATGTCGGAGCATGGCGTTGCCAAATTTGGCGTAGCACCAAGCACCAAATTATTTTTGTAAATATGCCCCAATGTATCAATGACTAGCATGGGAGGGTTCAAATATACTGCTGCAGAGTTAATATTTTGAACATCTCTGCGGAACAGGTGCTGATAACGCATTGTTTGGATAGTAGGAACATACTCTGTGCCCATGCAGGGGCATAGTGCAGGGTGGCCCCCAACCCTTCAGCAACCCCATCCTTCAAAGACACGCTGTTCAGCCCAAGGTCAAAGGCAGCTACGAGCGGCGCGTCCTCGGTTTGTCATCTCTTGTCTCCTCTCTTCCAGTCCAGGAGGTGAAACCGTGTGCCCGAGTGCAGGGTCTCAGTCTGAGCAGAGCCAAGTAACTTAAAAGATCAATCCAGGAGCTGCTCTCATGCAGTTTTATAATAGTAATCAGCATGAAAGAAGAGCCAGGATTGGTTGGAGCAGGCTAACACAGGGCTCCTATTGAAACTGGGGGCATGTGTCTGCTCTCCACCCAGCGGTTGTATATTTTTTATTTTGTTGTAATCTTTTTCTATAGCTTTGGCTAGACCTGATGGTATTAGAGTACTTTAAACCATTGTCAAGGCATTATCAGTGAGTAACAATACAAAATACTTAAAGTGGCGAGTGGCAAGTCAGTGTAGAGTCCTTGGGCGAAAACAAGATAGAATGAGGTAGTAATTCCAGAGTGAGCTAGATGTTATTTCCTGGGTTGAGGTGCTGAATGAGCAAGAATTCTTTCAGCTGTCTCTTGTAGCTCATGAAGGAAGGGTTAGTTCTGATATGTACTGGGAGAGATTTCCAGATTTTGGGGGCATTGCCTGAGAAAGAGCAAAAGAGGGCTTTTTGTTTATGTTTTTTGGGGGGATGAGGAGAAGTGTGTGGAGCTTTTTAGATTTCTTGTTTGGACAGCTCAGATTGGAAATGTCTAAAGCGAGCATGTTGGGCTAGCCGCCTCATGACAACCGGCCAATCCAATATGCACACTTTAACTTTAGACCAGTTATCCCTGCTGCCAATCAGCAGCAATGGCACCGCCCTGCTTTGCACTCAGGCTGCCCCGGTGACGCTGTTCAGCACTGTGTAATCAAATGGAAGTAACCATTTTATTTACGTTTTCTGCACTCGCAGTGCTCTTCCTCCCTAAGGTAGGATCCACCACTGCCCTCTTCACATATTACCATGGGTAACATAATTTTATGGTTACGCCCTGTGTCCATGAGTGTGTAAAATGTAAAAGTGAATCTTGCACAAACATCCATACTTCAGTCTCGTCAATGGTGAGGCTATTATCGATGCTACATTTCTGTAGTGCTGGCTGATTTTAAGATACTGTGGCAGTCTCAGCTAGAATTTTCCACCTACTTGTTCAAGCATATTGACACAGGTCCTGTGAGCTAAGTTTGCTTATATTTCATGTTACATCCATTATCCAGTTATCACCACTGAGGTCATTGCTGTGAAATCTGGCTTCATGTACTGAAGGGACAATTATTAGTGCAATGCAGCAGGAGGTGAACAGAAATGCTGTGGGTCACCTGCTTATACATACTTGAAACAATGATGGATATCTAGCAGTTTCACAGTTTAATGAATTATCAATCCTCCTTCATGTAATATCAAAACAATGCCCCCAATGTGGTAGTCCTTATGAAAAAGTATTCTTTATTTTTGTATTGTATTCCTGAACACACATGAAGCTACAGCAGGGTGGTGAAGAGAAAATGAAAGTACCATTTAAGGAAGGGCAAGTTGAAGCAGGGCATTAAGTGGGCCGGGTCCTGCCGGTGCTCAGCACCGACAGTTCTAAAAAGCAGATGCTAAGACAGGTCCCTAACAGGCTCTCCACCTTTGCCCTCACCCTCAGGGTTCTTATTATAAAAAGTTGACGGTGCCTGTCTGAAGGACTTCCCGCTGACTCCCAGCATCAACCTGAAAATAGAGAACAGCAAGCACTCCAAAATACATTTTGATATGGTGGGGAGAGGTTTGCTTCAGTTGCAAGAACCAGGAACTCATTTGTGTAAATAGTGAAATGACTGGAGAATAAATATAAACGTACAGACCACTTGCATAATTATACTCATTTCAATGACAAAAAATTACGTTTTTACAAAGACACAACATGGTTACTTCAAATAGAAAGAAAATGCCCTACGGAATAATTTGTGCCTCTGGAAATTCCTACATTTCAGATTTTACGTGGTTAGGGAAGGGAGCAAGGCTTAATAAAATAATAACAGACTCCGAAAAATATGTGAAAATTGGCGACCATCGATACGGAGGAATAGAATTGACACAAAAGAAAATGCATGAAAATTATAATGTCCTTCATAAATTGCGGTCATGAAGATTTCAAAAAGAAGCATATAGGCAAATGATATTACGTGTTGTATTATGTATCTGGATGCTGAAGAACCGGGTTTTTAAACCCAGCGGCGCCAGGGGCACGCCCAAAGTCTTCGGATTCACCTGTCTTGGTATACAGAGACACGGAATACTTCTGGGTGGCATCAAAGACCAAGTTTATTAGCTGCAGCTAGTAACAGTGATCCTAGAAGTACATCACTGTGTAAATTCTCAGGAGACTGCTCAATGTTGTAAGGCGAAACATCTCTTTTTATACATAATATTCACTTTACAAACATACACCCACTGCGCAAAATTCTAACCAATAAGGTACATTCTCAAACAAAGTATCACATGACGGAAAGCTCAGTTTGCAATAACCCAACCCAAAGTTAATTATTAGGAATGTCTCAAATCCAATCTCCACAAGCCGGACAAACCCATAATTGAAAGCACAATGCATGTAATAAAGGAGCATAGAAAAGGAAAGAATGACAGATAACGAACAAGATAAGGCATGTGTAAGGAGACTAAAAGTTAACGATGTCCTGAACATTGATTGGCAATCTCAGGCAACGATCAAACCAGGGAAATTGGCTTGGCAGGGTCAGTTTCAGGTGAAGGAGTCAGGTCCTTACAATTCACCTTAAACTCAAGAAAGGACCTAGTTAATGTGTACCGGTACGAAAAGGCCAGGCCACTTTGTTCGTTCGACCTCATTCATCGGCCTACGTGATGGCAACACAAAATGGAGGCTCGGACAAAATGGACCCCATATTCGAGACGAAGTCTCTGAATACGTAATGTACTCGCTAGTTAACGTGACAAATTCACTCCATATTAGCCAAACTCAATAAATACGGTACGACATCACCAAAATCGTGACGGAACCATAACCTCACGGGACAGGATAGGATTTGCAGAACCTCAGACCCTCCTTTTGCCATTACGTAGGCAACAGCCCTAAACTCACATTAATCTGAATCTAGGTCTATATCAATATTCATTAGATCATCAAGGTGTTGTTGGAGCATCATCCTGTTGCTCTCTACTTCTCTCGAGACAGGTCTCCACACACACATGGTAGCACAAAGACTACAAATGGTGGGACCACACTGAGACAACAAGAGAAGAGGATAGCTAAAACCCTACCAAGGAACATCAGAATTTTTCATCCCCATTTGGACAGTCCCCAAAACCATCCAATCAATGACCAGTCTCCTTCGTCTACATGAATAGACTCAGAGATCTTATGCAGTTTAGAGACTGCTTGGTACACTGTAGGGGCATTATCTGGTATGAAAACACCGCAACTGGATTGGATCAATTTACATACCCTCCTTGATCTGCAAGTATGACATCTAACGCAATACGATTCTGCAACATCATAAGGCGATCCGCTTGAAGCTCAGCTGTAACATTACTAAGGGCACCTGCAGTTTCATTTATAGTGGCCTCAACCACTCTCGTAAGTTGTCGTATATTCCTGCTATTGGCCATAGGACCCCAAAACGGTAGGAAACCCTTGAAAAAGTCTCCTACTTCTTGTGCTGCAGTATCTTCCTGATCGAAGACACCTCTACCATATCTTGTCCTGTGATAGACCAAAGTAGCAGCATATGTAGGGGGAAGCAAAAACGCCACATAACATGTTCCTGAAAAATCAGGCGGTAACCATGTGTAGGCTCTGTTGTGACAAACAAAATATGTGCCTTTAGCTGGCACGAACGGAGGAGAAGTCTGAGATGAATAAACATAGGTGTAAGCCCACACACTCTTACCTAGCTGAGCTCTCGGATTTCGACCACTACCTTGCAAACAAAAGTGGCCTCGATGGGGTACAATCCAAATCGGGGGAGACCTTTTTCGTCTCTCCTTCTCTGTCAAACTGGTACTATATCCAGTCACGTTCCAACCAACATAAGCCTGCGCCTCACCCTTAGGGATAGCATTATCTGCATCAATATCTCGGATCATATCCACTATTCCCTTTATCAAGGTACTGTTACTCGGATTGTCTTTCACGGAACGTAAGGGATATACCTCATTCGCATAGATGAACATAGTCTGAAAAGCCCATACAGACCCGTTGAAAGAAAATGGCAAAACCAGATATGGCATACCTCTATCTGTCGTATGAGGCATAAGACCACAAACCCAACAATTAGTGGTATTTACTACCAACTGATGCTGATGCAACAGCTGTATAAACAAATTGTTGACAGATTCTGACCTCCTTGTCTGTTCATGTTCAGGCAACGTATAAAATTGGTACAAAGACACAGTAGTAGAGGAAAGCATAGGTTGGGAGGTGGGTGCAGATATCGGTGGTGTAGCACAAATAATCCAACCCACACAAGCTAATGTGATACTTAAAAACACAAAAGACCACAATATAATTAAACATTGGGTACGGATCAATGTACAAAATCTTATCTTGAAATCTATTCTCTCAACAACTCTCTCAGTTACAAAAGACTCCATCCTCTAACGTGCTGCTCACTGCAATTTTCCTTCTTCACTTAAGTGTGCGTCCAGGCGTCCTAGACGTCCCTAGAACCGCAAACCTTCCATCAATACGCGGGTCACCCCTTAAGAACTTATACCGTGACCCTGCAGCTGAACCCGGATGGTGGTTCAAAAAAGAAAAAGACAACAAAAAAAAATCTCTTGTCTGAAAGAGTGTAATTCACCAAAAAATTCAAATTTATTTGTCCATTCTAGTTCGTAGATTGTAGCGTTCTTTACCAGGCACAGTCTGATCCAGAAAAAGTGTCTCTGGGTGCGTAGCATCAAGTCTCAAATGCGGCGGCACAGCCTCTTGCAAAACTTCGTCATCCGCACGTTCCGACTGAGTGCATTTCAAATGTGCGTCACTAAAAGGCACAAATTCCAGAGCCCTTTGACTCTCAGAATCGGCAATACCATCCTTGACCCACTGATCATATGGCAAGGGTAAGGGAACCTTTTTACAGTGGGTGCCATGCACCCAGTTTTTCTTGCCGAAAATCTTGACAGCAGTCCGAGTCGCCAGTAGTACTTGATATGGACCAATCCACCTCGGCTCTAAATTCTTTGTCCTTTGGAAATTCCTCACAAGAGTCCAATCACCAGGTTGAATTGAGTGACCTGCATCCACAGAGGCTGAAGGTAAAGTATTATACACCTGTTGGTGAAGAACACGCAATTTAGCAGTCAAATCATGTAAGTAATCAACCAACATAGGGTCCTCTATATCACTGTATTTATTTGGCCTCGGCACACCCCAAACATTTGCCGGGCGACCAAAAACAATCTTGTATGGGCTAAGTCCCACACGAGAATGTACTGTCGTTCTTGTGGACAAAAGTGCCAGTGGTAGAGCATCTGGCCATGTAAGACCAGAGCTCGCCTGTATCTTGGCCAATTTAAGCTTAAGAGTGCCATTGTAGCATTCAACCAAACCAGCTGACTGGGGGTGATTCGCAGCATGAAATTTCTGCCTGATTCCCAAACCCGCACACACTTTCTTCATAATCTGACCCACAAATTCACTTCCGTTGTCACTCCATACCATTCTTGGCAATCCATATCTAGGGAAAAACTCTTTAAGCAACACCTTGGCTGTAGATAAAGCAGTATTATCCTTGAGGTTGTAGGCCTCTATCCATCTGGAAAAGGCGCAAACAACGACAAGGACATACTTTAGGTTGTTGCATCTTTCCATGTGAATAAAATCTAACTGTAGCACCTCACACGGATACGTTGGAGGAGCAAAATGACCCGCTGGAGTTGGGATTCCCTTGCCAGGATTATGCATCAAGCAAATCATGAAGTTTTTAACCAGATTCTCAGCACATTTAGGAATTCCAGCATTCTGCCATACTGGAGCCAACAACGTACATATCCCTTTTGAACTAATGTGAGCCAATCCATGCGCCATCGTAACCACTGGAAGCACATATGCATCAGGCAACAACCATCGCTGGTGTTCTGACAACTCAACCCAACAGTCAGTTGAATCCAACATTCCCGTAGTCTCTCTCCACACACTCAATTTTTTTTCAGTAGCTTCTGCCTGAATCGATTTCACAGTTTCTATTGTATTTTCACACATTACTCCTTCCGGAACCCATCTAGCAGGACCTGCAACATACATACAACTCGTCACATCTTTCACAGTTTCTCTTGCTACTTCATCCGCAAACGCAGTGCCACGACCAACATCATCCGTAACCTTCCTATGTGCACTACATTTCACAATTGCAACTTGTGTCGGCAAAGTAAGTGACTCAAGAAGTTCCTTCACTAATTGTCCATGCTGAATTTTCGTGCCATGGGAAGTAAGAAATCCTCTCTCTCTCCACAACGCCCAAAACTATGAGCCACACCAAAAGCATATTAGCTATCAGTATACACATTCACTCTCTTTCCTTTCGACAACACACATGCTCTCGTCAGCGCAATCAACTCTGCTGCTTGAGCTGAATTCTGTGGTATACGTGCAGTTTCAACAATCGTATGCAACGGCGTAACCGCATACGCTGCAGTCGTATCGCCATTCGGAAGCTTAAAGCATGAACCATCTACCCATAAGGTACCATCTGGATTTGAAAGAGGAGTATCTTTCAGATCAACTCTACCCTTCGTTTCCTCCTCTGTCCGGAGAAAACAATCATGCTGTTCCTGAGCATCTGTCTCTATAGAAATCGGCAACAACGTAGCTGGATTCGATGTGTTGCACCGCTTTATGTGCACATGACTAGCCAAAAACGTCAACTCATAACCTGACAAACGTGCACTAGTAAGATGTTGAGTCTTCGTTTTATTCAATAGGGTATCCACTGCATGTGGGACCATCACAATCAATGTATTATCCAATACCAGACCAGCAGTCTATTGGATAGAAACAGCAGCTGCCGCTGTAGCTCTCAAACAACGAGGCAACGCCTTAGCTACCGGATCTAAAGTAGCTGAAAAATATGCACATGGGCGCTACTTGTCTCCAAACTGTTGTGTCAACACTGACAACGCACAACCTTCTCTCTCATGTACGTAAAGTGTAAAAGGCTTACTGTAGTCGGGAGTACCCAACACTGGAGCAGAACACAATGCATCACGCAATTCAGAAAAACTTCTCTGACATTCGTCAGACCAAGGAAGAGGGTTTGGTGTATCCTTAAGAGTAAGTGCCAACAAAGGTTTCGCTAGCAAAGAAAAATTCGGAATCCACTGTCTACAATACGAGGTAATACCCAAGAAAGCACGAACTTCTCTCTGTGTGCATGGTACAGTCATTTGAGCAATCGCTTGTATACGTTCTGGGGTCAATCGTCTTTCCTCCTTCGACAAGAGATGACCTAAGTAGGTCACTGCTTGGCGGCAATACTGCAACTTCGAAGGTGACACTTTATGATGAAGGTCAGACAAATGCTGCAACAAAGAAAGAGTAACTTCTTTACAAATCTCTTCATCATCAGCAGCGACCAACAAATCATCCACGTACTGAATAAGAGTCACACCAGAAGGCAAGACAAAAGTATCAAGCTGAGTTTTCAAAGCCTGACTATAGATGGAGGGACTTTCACAATAACCTTGAGGAGCGCGCCTAAACCGGAAGCTTCGGCCTCCTGAAGAGAAGCCAAAAATATCCCTACTTTCTTCAGCAATTGGAATACTAAAGAAAGCATTCTTCAGATCGATAACAGAAAACCAAGCAACTGAGGCAGGGATCATAGTCACAAAAGCAGTAATGTCCGGGACAACAGGAAACTGTGGCACAACAATCTTATTGACCTCTCGAAGGTCGATCACAAACTGATACACAGGTGGCTGGGAAGAGTCAGTACGCTTAAGGACAGGCAAAACAGGACTGTCACACACATTACCTCTCATTTCTTCAATCACACCTTTCTCAACCAAATCATAGATAATCGCTAAAAGAGCTCTTTCGCCATCACTAGAGATCCTGTATTGGGAATGCGAGGTAGCTTAGCATTCGATTTGAGGGTAACAACATAGGGTGGAATCTGGAAAAGGCCAACATCATTAGGACCTGTAGCCCAGAGAGTATCAGAGAGAGAACGCAATTCCAGTGGAAGCCGATCTTTAGACAAATACATCTGAGAAATCACTTTCTTACCCAACGTAAGATGTACTCCCGAAGGAGAACAATGTAATGTTGCATGCAATCTTTTCAACAAATCCAAACCCAACAGATTCTCACCACAACCTGTCGTTAGAATAAGGGGTGCTTCCAATTCACAAGGCCCAATAGAAAGAGACAAAGGACAAGAAACCGGGTTACGAACTGGGGCGCCAGAAAATCCTACTGAGACATTCGTCAAGCCAGACAAAGGTGCGCCAGGGAGTTTAGAGTGCATGATAGAACTCTTCGCTGCACCAGTATCCAAAAGAAAAGGTTCTGCCTCACCTGATGTAAATACTTCAACATAAGGACCACTCTGGTCTACTGGAACTGACACTACTCCCTCTCTTTGTCCATGCTGTCCTAGCTATCATTAAAATCAGCCCTATCGCTTTCAACATAGAAATCATCAGTATAATATTGAGCAGACTGAACAGACGGAACATTCTGTTGATGAAAATAATTCATAGAACTCTGAGGGGGAAAGGAACGTTCATTTTGGGGAAACGCACCACGTCCCCTACCCCTAGGTACTTGCTGGACACCACGACCTCTCAAACCAGACACACCATTCGCACGTTGTAACAGAATCGGGCAACTATTCTTAAAGTGACCTTCCTCTCTACAATAAGCACACTGATTAGGGCCTAGCGGGAGTCGCTGAGGAAAAGACTCAGGCTTCTGCAACAATCTTTGAAACTGTGGGGGTTGCTGGAACTGGGAAGGTTGCTGAAACTGACGCTGATTAGGGCGAGGCAGATACGCCTGTTGTAAAAGAACCTTCGTCTTCAATTCTTTAGTCTTCTTCTCTATTTTATCCTTCTCATCTTTATCTCTGTTCTCATAGTATTGTGCAGTAGCCAATATCTGGGCCGAAGAAGAAACAGCCCATGAACTCTCAGAGTCCTTTAACTTATTGGAAAGCTCAGGAACCAAATTAAAGACAAACTTATCTATGAACAACCTTTGACCACCTTCTGTACTCATGTCCTGACCACTATGATCAATGAATGTTTCCTCAAACCTAGTGAAGAAATCAGACACACTCTCATCTTTCTGTTGTTTGCATGCTGCTAACTTGTCCCAATTCACTCGCATTGGAGGCATCAAAGTTTTCATTAAATTAATAATCCTACCGGGTAGATCTGCAACTAAAGGCTCATGTTTGGCCCCTCCTACCTGCCGACCATCTGCAGCAACAATATTAAACCACGTGTCTCCCAACTCTACCCCATGATCCTCGTGACGGATCTTCACCCACAAAGGTTGAGGGACTACATTACCCAACAACATATCTATATCAGCTAAATTCATAACACACGCATCAACTGTCTGGGACAACTCCTTATAATAACCAGCAGGATTTTTACGGGGGTCAGGCAAAGTCTGCTTAAGAGCCAGGACCTCAGCTCTCTTCCAAGGGACATGTACCCACACTCGCTGAAAATGAGCCGGTACTGCCTGAATACCCTGATTAAGTTTAGCCACAACTTCCTCTCTCCATACAGGGGGAACCTCTCTCATCGGATACTGCTTCACTTTTCTTCTAACAGAAGGGTCAGGTTCAAACAGCGACTGAGAAGGAAGTCTACACCTAAATGCAAGAAGTGTGTCTACCGCTTCCTCAACATCGGGACCCACTATCGTCCCTTTAGCAAATTCAGACTGAACATTAAGTAATTCCAATGGAATTGGACCCAATTCATTATCTTCCCATTTTTCACGGAGGAAAGTACACATAACATCAAAAACATACCTTTGTTTTGGTGCCTCCCACTGCAGGAAGACATCCATAACTATTTGTAGACTATACTTCGAGGCATTCGAAACCCATTTACGAGCAAGGAGATCTAACATTGTCCGCTCCTCGGGACTAGGGAGCTGACTACGCGTTTGTTTCCGTAAAGAAACAGGGGTCATATTTAGTGACCCAAAGAAAGGAGACAAAAGGCTAGTAACAGTCTCAGTCATTCGTTGTCGAGCAGAAGGAGAAGTTGACATGAGGACAGGAGACAAAGTGTTTTGAGGCGACAGAGACATAGGGTCAGTAGCAAAGGAAGTCGAAGGCAAAAGAGAGCAAGGCAAAGAAGTTTGAGGCAGAACTGTTAGCAAAGCTGGCGGCCCTAGAGGGGGCTGCGCCGGAGGAGGAAGAACCAACTGTGGAGGAACGGGTGGCTGAACAACAGGGGGTTGAACAACTGGGGGTTGCGGAGGTGCCATAGCACTCTACACATAAGGGGGTGGTAATCTCAACAAATGCGACATAAAAGGATCCTTTTCAGGGTCATTAGTCACATTTGGAAGAAGAGGTGGCAAAGCCGGATAACATTTGTCAATGGCCATACAATGTTGTCTATCTGACACCTCAATCGCACGATCTTCTTCGTCTTCTTTAAACTGCCTAGCAGCTTGTATTATCGATATGTTCTTTTCTTTCCTATCTCTCTTAGCTTGCTTAATTTCTCGCTGTTTGGCTTCCTTAAGCCTGAGGCGGAAAAAGTCAAACATCGCCGGACAGGCTTTCATCTTAAATAACGCAACTTCTAGATTGTCTAAAACATCTGATTCGAAACTACCATGTTGGGGCCATTGCAAGACACCATCTTTCTTCGCATAGCGGACCCATATTTCATTACATGTAATGGGACCCACGCCAAAGAAACCCAAGAAACAAAACAAAGTCGTGGGAGCGACCCACTTATACTTAACCAAAATGTCTGTCACGCCACCAGAAGACCGTCCAACGTCTCGCCTTACAAATCATCACAAGAAGGTCCAAGACAGGGCGACAGTCAGGGCAGCAGTCCTTCGTAGCCGTCGGAAAGGGGAAGCCTCGCAGCAAAAACCTTCAGTCCACATTCGACATGCAGGGGTCGATGAAGTGGGGGCCCTCCTCCAGAATTTCCTCACGAGGCTCCTTACAATCTTCGGGCTTGGACTGGTACCGCTGAAGCAGCCCCACATTGGGCGCCGACTGAAGAACCGGGTTTTTAAACCCAGCAGCGCCAGGGGCACGCCCAAAGTCTTCGGATTCACCTGTCTTGGTATACAGAGACACTGGATACTTCTGGGTGGCGTCAAAGACCAAGTTTATTAGCTGCAGCTAGTAACAGTGATCCTAGAAGTACATCACGGTGTAAATTCTCAGGAGACTGCTCAATTTTGTAAGGCGAAACATCTCTTTTTATACACAATATTCACTTTACAAACATACACCCACAGCGCAAAATTCTAACCAATAAGGTACATTCTCAAACAAAGTATCACATGACGGAAAGCTCAGTTTGCAATAACCCAACCCAAAGTTAATTATTAGGAATGTCCCAAATCCAATCTCCACAAGCCGGACAAACCCATAATTGAAAACACAATGCATGTAATAAAGGAGCATAGAAAAGGAAACAATGACAAATAACGAACAAGATAAGGCATGTGTAAGGAGACTAAAAGTTAACGATGTCCTGAACATTGATTGGCAATCTCAGACAACGATCAAACCAGGGAAATGGGCTTGGCAGGGTCAGTTTCAGGTGAAGGAGTCAGGTCCTTACAATTCACCTTAACCCCTTCGATGCTTGTGACGGAACCATTCCGTCATCAGTCACGGTTGAGCTGTGCTGATGACGGAATGGTTCCGTCACGACCACACCCAGTTTTGGAATGTGCAGCACCAGGGGGAAATCGGGGCAGCACGCAAGGTGTTAAAGTCAAGAAAGGACCTAGTTAATGTGTACCGGTACGAAAAGGCCAGGCCGCTTCATTCGTTTGACCTCATTCATCGGCCTACGTGATGGCAACACAAAATGGAGGCTCAGACAAAATGGAACCCATATTCGAGACGAAGTCTCTGAATACGTAATGAACTCGCTAGTTAACGTGACAAATTCACTCCATATTAGCCGAACTCACTAAATACGGTATGACATCACCAAAATCGTGACGGAACCATAACCTCACGGGACAGGATAGGATTTACAGAACCTCAATGCAATGACATCAGCAGCAAAATACCAGTCAGGCGGCGCACTATGTTAAGCGCAGATATTTAGCTTAAGTATTAGCCATGCCCTTAATTACTTTGGCCATACCTCCTTGAGAGACCCCCACAGTTTTTTCATCCCACTTAAAGCCTTGAGTTGAAGGATGCAGTTGGCACAACAGACTCTTTACTACTTTTATCCAGTGACATGAGTGTTGTGCGGTGCCATCAGATGGGGTTCAGGGTGGCATTATTCCCCAAGACGTGCAATATTTTAGGGCCCGATCTTGTGCTCTAAAATGTATTTATAAATTGTGAAGCACTCTTACCCCATAGCCCTCTTTACGCATGGGCATGCTGGGCAGTTGCCTGGTGGCCCCACGAGCATAGGGGCCCCGTGCAGACCAGAATTTAACTCTCTATTTCTGTTAAACATCTTTATTCCTGTGAGTGGCTGTGCAGGCGGGACCCAGTGCACTGTTTTGCCCTGTCTTCCCTGCTAAATCCTGGCAATTAACACGCCTTAAATCTCCACATAGCACAAGATACTGACATGTGGGCACAGCATGACATTTCTGTCCATGGCCCCACAGAAGTTTCCCACCTATGTAAGTGAGGTATACATTACTGAACCAATTGTAAAGCGAGTTGTGTTTTTTTGGGTGGTTTTACGAACTTGACCCAAATGTATTGGAGCACATTACATGAGCACCAATTACCTTACACAAAGACACATTCATTTTTAGGCACAGGGAGATTAAGTGATTTGCCCAGAATCACAGGATGTTGAACAGATGCTGAGGGAACCTGGTTCCCCAGCTTCAAAGCCGGCAGCTCTGGCCGTTGGGCCAGATCCTCTATTTGACTGGAATACTGTTTGTTGCGTTGGACACTGCATGTTCCGCTTTACCTTTTTCAAATTAGTTGCAGCAAATTCCCTGTAGGATGCTTAGAAAAGCAATCTTCATGAATTATGATTGTGACAATAAAGAAAGATGGGATAGTACTGAAGGTCAGCCCTGACTGGATGTGTACAGCAATATAAGTCAAAATGGAGACAGCAGCGAGGACAATATTGTTTTCTTTCCAAATTATGTCTTTCTTTGTCCTGATGTCTCCATAGCTTGCACTACTGATCTGCATTAATCAACTCTGACTGTTTTACAACTCAATGCATCATTAATTCTAATACACATGGGAGCAGATCTACAAGGAAGTGCAGCAGCACGGAAACGCAAGCCCTTTGGCTGCGCCATGCTGCAGACCTTCTAAAGCACAGGAATGCAATATATTTACAATAATATGTCGCAATCCTGTGCTCTCCCCTGTGCTGGCGCACAAACTGCAGCCTTGCGCCGTTGCAGGCACCCTTGCACCATGGTACAAGGATGCCTGCGTCATGGGGAAATTGTTTTTGTGCAGGTAGGGTCACCTTCAGGGCTGGACTGGCCGTAGCGGGCACCGGGCATTTCCCCGGTGGGCCGCTAGGGTGGGGGCCGATTTAGGGCCCCTGGGGGCCGTTTTTGTAGCATAGCTGCAAAATCAGCCCCTGTAACAAACTTGGCCAAAACAGGTCCTGGCAAACAGCTCTGCCGCTCCCAGGGGGGCCGGCCGAACTCTTTGCTAGGGCCAGTTTTGGTTCCCAGTCTGGCCCTTCATGCACAAAAACAATCACTACAGACATTTTCCTCTTTCAATGCATGCTGTAGAATGCAGCACACTTTGAAAGAGGAAAAAACGAGGAGAAATGAAAACATTTCTCCTCGTTGCGCCTCGCTACGTAGCATTGACACGCATTTCCAGATTCCTCGTAAATCTGGAAATGTATGGTTCCTCGTAAATCTGGAAATGTGTCTCGTTCCATGGGTGTTGCTTAAGAACACCCACAGCAACACACATGGAACGCCCCTTCCATGCAAAGTGCTGTGTGTGAAGGGGTCATATTTACAAGGCGAGGAAAAGTCACGCACGGTGGCTTTTCCTCTCCTTGTAAGTATGGAGAAGTGAAATGCGCCTCCAGAACGTCACAAAAAGTGATGTACTGGTGGCGCAAGGTGCTCGCAAATCTGCCCCGTGTTGTTGCAAGCAATCTCGACGTCTCGCACCTTGTGGCGTTCTCTCGACGTTTTTTTTTCAGTACAAAGCAGACCAACATGAGAAACGTGGGTTCGTGCTGCCCCCTAGTGCCATTGTAGAAAAAATGCAAGAACGAATGACGGTCGAATGTTGCAAAATATTCCGCCCAGGTCCATGCCGGAAACATCAGACACTCCTTAACATTCAGCCCAAGAAGCTGCAACCAATCTCTATGATCTACCAAGAATTTTAGCAGGAAGAGGAAATTAAGAAATGTCATAAACAATCGAGATGGTGCCTTTCATCCATCCGTTTATGGACATTGTAGACGTTTAAATACCCTGGTTCACTCCACCAAAAGTAATAAACAATTGATGCTGCATGCTGCCATCTTTGAGTGATCCAAGTAGATCAACGCCGTCCTTTTTCACACCCAAGGTTTGAAGTAAATATTCCTCCTGTGAAAAGGATTAGGAAAAAAAAGAAGGAAAAAATTCCTGTTACTTGTGGCTAAAATATGGAATTTTTGTTAAAATCCCCGCAAAAAGCTGTAACAAAATTCCGTCCTCCAAAAACATTAAACCTGTGGATTTTAACAATATAGCCTGTAACTTCTCAATTCTTGTAGGCGAAGTGATTGTAAAAGGACAAAACACCTTCAGCATTAGCCATTTCAGTTCTACCGAAGCCTTAGGTTCAAAGGGAGAACCTTGCAAACCCCCAAGAACAAGTGGTAAATCCCAAGGTGGTGACAAAGGACGAAGAACAGGCCTAGAGCTAGAGAAACGTCTTAGCAGTGTAAATCATAAATGAACTCCCTTTGTCAGGAAAACCTCAAGTTTCTTAAAAAGCACAATTTGCTGCCTGCGGAGCTTTTTAAGGTGGCCACTGTTAAACCTTGTTTGAAACGATCTAATGAAAATTGACCAACCATTCCAAAGTCAAAATCTGTTTTTAAAAAAACGTCATTCTATGAGCACCATCTCTGAAAATTCTTCCATGGTCTAAAATAAATCCTTAGGGTAGAAGGGTGTATATACTGTACAATCATAGTTGCTAAATGGTCAGATTCCCCTTTATGCCTGAGCCTAATCCTTTCAATTTTCAAACCGAAAGAAACAAGTGATACAAAGGAAGGAAGTCCTGATTTATCAGAGGAGAAAGAACCAAGGGAAATTTCCTAACAAAGAAAAGGGACATTGACAGAAAAAAAGGGGAAGCACTTTCTCCTCGGCCACAAAAGGGACCAACGCTATTACTTCTACCCCTTCTTTCTGAACCCTCAACAGAAACCAGGAAATCAGAAACCAGGAAATCAGAGGAAAGGGAAGGAAGGCATAAAGGGGCTTGTGAGGCAAATGAATAATCAATGCATCCAACCCCATGGCATTGGAGATAGAAACTGTGCACACAATTTCCTTGGTTGGGAGCCATGAGAGGCAAACAAGGCCAGGTAGGGTTTCCCGGATCTGTCACAAACTTTCTTGAACACTATTTGTAAGAGGCATGCTATTAAAAGTCTGCTCAACGAGTCTGTTCTATAAGAGACACTCTCTCCACTATTTTCAGAAATGAAGTTTCAGAAGTAGATTGCTTTTAACCTTCCAGGAAGTGAGCAATCCTTCCTACGACTAGCAATACTTGGCCACTTCATGCACAGCGATGAACGTTGTAACTTCCCAGGTGGTGAAGATCTGCTTCTGTTCTCAGAATGGGTCTTTTAAGGATTTTCCCCTCTCTCGTTTCTTGCTTTGGTTATACTGCCATCTTTAAGGTTGTTTAAATGCAGTCTTGTTTGTTCTAAATGCAGATGACGAAGTAGAAGAAGATTGTTTCTGTCTGAAAGATGACAATGTTTATTTTCTTTTTTTTTTAAACTCTAACTTCTCCTTCAGTTCAGGATCAAAGAGTAGAATGCCTTCCAAAGCCATACATAGGGCAGCATTCTTCTGGTGATGATCAGTAGGCTAGTCTCTCAAAAACACATTAGTCCTTGCAGCCACGATGGCTCCCTCTGAAAAACCAGTTGCTCTCGCGATGTCACAATAAGTATCCAACATAAACTCCATTGGTTTCTGTAAATTCAACATAAACCGGAAACACTATTCTCCTTCTTGGACAACTTTAAACAGCTTGTAAGAGTCTAATAGAATAGGCTCTCCACTGGCTCTTTTTCTAGAAAGGGATCTGGATCTGTCCTGGAAATCCTAATTGGAGCAAGAGAAGTCCTCTAAATGCCTGGGCGTACTATGTATTTTGCCCATATTTCCTCAAAAACGCTCAATCAATCCAAAATATGTTATCTGACCACAGTGGATCCATTCTTACCTATTCAGGGCGCGTTTAAAACAGGAAAAAGGGCAGGAAACCCACAGTGGAGACACGAGTGGTACCGCTTCCAAACCACACCTGCTCCAGGAATGAACACTGAACCCATGGTGCATGTGCATTGAATCGTTTCCCCGCATCACACTTAAAGGCGCTGCCAGTTGGGCTGTTTGAAATCCACGAATGGCATCAAGAATAATAGTAAGACATTTCCCTCACCAGATTCCTAAAACCACGCCTTAGGAAGCCAGTGGTACTAACATACATTTTTAGACAATGACCATGGATGCGCTTCGCCGCTAGGCCTCTCCTGCCACCCCCACTCCCACCACTTGCCCTACCTGTGCCTAACACAATGAAGGCCCCCATTGTGGCTCATTGGAGATCCACGCCCAGCAGGTAACTTGGGGTTCAGTTGCCGAATGTCCCAAACATTTTTTTTCAAGTCCTTCAGCTGAAATTAAAGATATAACATCACACAATGTTTTCTTGCTGTTGAAAGTAGGGTTGGCAGGACGTCCATAATGTCTCAAACTTTCGCCATCTATCAGTAACCCTTGACACCTTTTATCCCACTTTCAGAAACTTTTGCATCTTTTTGGCAACTTTTGCAACTTTTTTTTAACAAAAATCAGACACAATGCCTGCCAGACAAGTACAAGTGCAATTAATGGTCAGATCACTGTGGAGGTGCAGATTAGTCTACACTGCAAAAACTCCCACCTGACCTTTCTACTTTTACTATAGACTACTGTCAGCTCTACGGGCCACCATTTGCTATACACAACATAGCCTCTGTTTATATTTTTACAACATTTTATTCTTTTATTTAGTTCTTTTTTAGCTTTTAGTCTGTAAGAAAATATTGCCTGATATACATTTTAGTTATACAAAAGTTAAAAATATGTACATAACATCACCAAAAATGTTTAAAGTGCAATAAGTACAATTTGTGCAATTCCAAATTACATGTCACTTTCTTCTGAATCTGACATCTAAGTTATAATGTACATGTGCGGGCGTGGCTTCGGCGCCGGAGGAGATGGCTGCCTAGAGCCGGACCTCTGCTTCGCCGGGACGTCCTTCATTGGATCTCTGCATAACTCTGCCTTCCTCATCGATGTAAGACGACAGAATACGGAATCGGAATGCGTGTTGCTCCTTCTGAGACCCGTTTTGAATGCCGGTGAGCGTGTTGCGCTATGTTATAAGCATGACCCGTTTCTCCTCAGAAACGGCACTCCGTCATTTTGCGCATTCTCCTCAGCTGCGCTGCCTGTTACCTTGCACTCGGATAGTCAATGTCTGGGACTTCCTCCAGTGCTGGTATGCCCCTCTGTGCAGCGTTTTCTTGCCTTTTAGGCTTTTTTCAACAGTCTGCCTCCATGTATTGAGTTTTCAATAGCAATCCCTGTGATGCCTCATATCGTAGTCTGCCCTGGTTTGCATGAGAATACTCAGAGACTTTCATGAAGACAGGGACTTTTCTCATTTGTCTCTCGTCACACCTCATAGGTATTACCGGTGCAAGCTCTCTGCCTCACCACATTTATGTCTACAGAGCGGACCATCGCCATTTTATGCCCTTCTCTACGCAAGGTTTTCTGTTGCCTCCTCCTGTTGCCTTTGAACTGCTTCATATGCTGGTGAGCCTCTTTATGCTGTATATTTCTCATTTTGTGCCATAATAATATCAGCGGTCTACCATCGTCTATTGGAATAATATTTGTTTCTTCAAGAGTGCGCTACAGTATCTATCTGCATGCCCTATATGCGACAAAAAATGACTTTCTCTACCAACCTGACCTTATCCTGAAGCAATTTATTGGATGCCTTGCCTATTTCACTTAGTGGTGTGTTTGGCTGAGCCTTCCTGCTGACATGTTTAATGCCATTTAAGTCTTCATACTTCTGGATACCTTCTTTTGGCTTCTTTGTTCACCCACTTCTCACTCTTCATGCTGAAAGCTTCTTAAAAGTGTGGCAGTTCATGTGTTATATTGTTTGGCTTCTCGCTCATTTATAGCTCTACCCTGCTGCACTCTCTTCAGGTAAACGCTTTTCACTGCCTACTCCACGCAGCCTTCAGGATCTTCATTTCCACTCTGTTCACATGGTCAGACTTTGTAAACCAAAGTTTCTTTTTGTTCCTTCCAAGTCTCCTTCACCGTCATCTTCTGCTCAACTGTGTGTCCCGGACCCAGCATCAATAATAGCCGGTTCGGCACCCCATCGTTCTTCAGTCACACAGACTGTCTCAAATAAAACCTCACCTCCTGCAACCTCTTCCAAACGCCTTAAGCATGACCCTTCCTCTCCTGACAAATCATTAACATCCTTTTCCACGGATCTGATTCTGGAAGAGATACGCGCGTTGCGTCCATTTATCGAAGAAACAAGTAAGGACATGCAACTATTGAAAGAGAAATGGTCAACATGGATGCCTGAATTACTCTAGTTGAACAACAAGTTCCTGATATTCAATCTAATTCGCAGCGTATCTCTTCCTTAGAAAAAACTGTTCTCTCTCTCCAGCAACATACAGAGGATTTGGAAAATCGAAATAGGAGGAACAACCTTCGTATTTATGGTCTGCCGGAATCTTTGGAGGGAGACGATCTGGTGTCTTTCTTTACTTCCTTCCTTCCAAAACTCTTAGACATGTTACCGTCTACTACCCTCAGTATTCAAAGAGCCCACAGACTTGGTCCTCGCTCAGCTGCTTCAACAAAACCACGTGGAGTTATTATTCTTTTAATGAAATTTACAGATTTACTTGCTGTCCTCTCAGCTGACAGGGCCAAGCGTCAAGTCTCCTGGTTGGGTCTGCGGGTATTCCTGGCTCAAGATGTCTCCAATGCTACCGGAGCACGACGGAAGGAATTTCTTTCTCTTCGCCAGTCTTTGCGCTCCCTTGGGGCAAGATACGGCCTGTTCCACCCCTGCATTTTTAAGGTCACCCATCAGAACAAAACCTGGACTTTTCAAGATCCTGAAGTGCTCAGAAAAGTTATTCTTCTGCAGAATGGTGGCGGCATGGACACTTCTGCCTTGTCAAATGGATGATTACATTAAACTGGTTTACAGTGCTATATAATTGTCTTCATGTTTTCTCTCTCTGTTGATTTCTTCCTTCTCTTCTACCTCCCTTGAGATTGTTTGTGCTTTATCTGATAGTTGCAGCTTTTTATTCACTCTTGTTCTCACCTTAGGTAATACAGACTGTGGCGGCCTTTTTGTTATGCCTTGTAGGAGGATGTCTCGGAAACACCACAGAGTCGAAGCTCTTTCCTCAACTCCCCCACACCGGTTCACTCTACACCAATGAGGTATCTATATACCTGGTGATAAGAGCTGATGCCAGTGTAGGGAAAGCAGGGAAACAAAACAAGGAAAGATTGGGGAGACACAGGAAACCTAAATCCAGGATGCGAAGAGAACTGGTCAGCACTCACTATAGCCTCAGGACCCCTCCTGGAAACTACTTGCAGTGCTTCTACCTGTACGTGACTTCACTTCTGTTGTCTTCACAGAAAAGTAGGTAGTGTGATACAGAGGAAAGAACACTCCTAATGCTTAGCATGCCGTGAGAAGAATGACTCCCTGTTTCTCCACAAGAAGTAAATCCTGCATCCTAATAGTAATGCCCTGTTTTGTGTCATCAAAATAAGGCTTTGAAGCAATCCTGGAGCTCAAATGCAGAATCTGTTGCTCCGAATAACAACACAAAACTACCCCTGCTTCTAAGTTTAAAGCAAACAAAAACTCCTTAAAGAGATTCGACTATTAAACAACAAACAAAACACCAGCGCCGAGAATGCACTGGTTTGTAAACTCCCCCGAGTTTACTTTTAAACAGGCTAGCACTCCTACTTATCTGGCAGGAAGAGTGCACGACAAACAGGAGAACAACGAGGAACCGCAGAGAAATTCCGACGAAGCCCGGACGCCACCACCGTGACCCGGAAGCGATGCTCAGAACCCGGAAGGAACGCAAAGCGTCGTATCATCAGAGAGAGAGGACTTTATAGCAGTATCACGCATGCGCTAGTCCTTGCACATGCGCTCTCCAGACCCTAGCGACTCTCGCCAACCAAGCTTTTGCCAACCACGTCTCCATCGGATCGGCAGGCATGACAGTACGCCCCTCCCAAACTGCCCCCAACAGGTTTGGGCTTTCCAGGATGGCGTCTGTGAAACAAACGCACCAACCTAGGTGCATGAATCTGACTTGCAGGTTCCCAACTGCGTTCTTCAATGCCATACCCTTTCCAATGTATGAGGTACGGCAGTTTACCTCTGCTTCTACGGGAGTCGACAATACTTTCCACCTCATATTCCTCATCAGAATCCACAATAACAGGTGGTGGACTTACTGGCAAACGTGTACCTGTAGCAACTGGTTTAAGGAGCGAGACATGAAATACAGGGTGTATTCTCATGGACACAGGGAGATCAAGCTTCATGGCGACTGCATTGATGACTTTAGAGATAAGGAAAGGGCCAATATATTTAGGTTGAAATTTACAAGCCCCTCTCTATGCAATGTATTTGGATGACAGCCATACCTTATCTCCTGTCTTATACACAGGTTCTGGTGTTCTATGTGCATCTGCCCCTTTCTTATATTGTGTTTTGGCTTTGTCTAAATTGTCAGAAACGGTATTGTGTACAGTTTGTAGATGTTGCACCAAAGCAGCTACTGAGGGAGTGTTGCAGGTGATAGAAAGGGGTATAGGCAATACTCTAGGATGAAACCCATGAGAGCCATAGAAAGGAGTGAACAAAGTGGAGAAGTGGTGACTGTTGTTATACGTCAACTCAGCTAACCACATGACTTCGTCCCATTCCTTCATAGACTGGAGACATTGGCACCTAATCAGCTGTTCTAGACTCTGATTGACCCGCTCTGTTTGCCCATCCGTTTGGGGGTGGTGGCTGGATGACAAACGTACTTCCACTTGTAATAGCCCATATAATTGTCTCCAAAATCGTGAGACGAAATGGGTACCTCTATCAGTGATCAAAACAAAGGGTATGCCATGCAACCGAACAATGTGCCTTAAAAATACTTGAGCAAGCTTCATTGAAGAAGGTAAACCAGGCAAGGGAATGAAATGGGCAGTCTTCGTAAATAGATCTACCACTACTAATACTGCAGTGTTCCCTGTACTTGTACGAGGTAATTCTACAATAAAATCCATAGACACGGTGTTCCACGGACCTGGAGGGGTTGGGATTGGATTTAACAGACCCACTGGTATGGTGTGAGAGGCTTTACCCTGTGCACATACATGGCATGTTTTCACAAATTCTTGTATATCCTGTGAAATACTGGGCCACCAACAATACAGTTTTACCATTTCTACAGATCTCTTGCATCCAGGATGTCCTGCTAAGCCCTGTGTATGACACCACTGTAAAATTTCTTGCCTCAATGGCACTGTGGGAATGTATAGACCTCCTTGTACATATCCTAAACCATCTTTCCATTGGGTTTCTTGACTCTTTAAATACTCCAGAGTTTGGGGGGTTTGCTGTGATTCCTGCACATCTTTCATAAACCTCTCTTCCTTACTTGTGGCTCCTATAATGTTCTTGGTGTCTAGAATAGAAGGTGGTACCTCCGCAGAAGGTAAGGGATCGAACCCTAACCTTGAAAGGGCATCAGCCTTCTCATTCTTTCTCCCTGATCGAAAATGTATCTCAAAATCGTACCCACTGAAAAACTGAGTCCACCTTAGCTGTCTCATAGAAAGGGCTTTAGTTGTCTTACGGTATTGGAGATTTCAATGATCAGTGATGATGGTAACCATATATCTAGTGCCTAAAAGGTAAGGTCTCCACTCCTCCAGCACCTTCTTTATTGCGAGCAACTCTCTTTCCCCTACAGCATAGTTTACTTCGGGAGCGGTCAGTTTGTGAGAATAGAATGCCACTGGATGTAATTCCCCTGTGTCTGGATGGACTTGTGATAACACACCTCCTACCGCTACCTGTGAAGCATCTACTTCCACCACAAAAGGACTGCCCTGATCAGGATGTCTCAGAACAGGAGCACTAGTGAAGGCTTTCTTTAGCCTTTGAAATGCTTCTTCTGCTTCGGATGTCCATATGAAGGGGATTCCCTTTCTCAGGAGTCTGGTAATGGGTGTCACTATGTCTGAGAAGTGGTTAATGAAGCGTCTATAAAAATTGGCAAAGCCAATGAACTGTTGCACTTCCTTAACCGAGGTAGGTGTGATCCATTGCACCACAGCTTGTACCTTATGAGTATCCATTTCCAATCCCTGAGAAGAAATGATATATCCTAGAAAGGATACTCGTGACCTATGGAAAAAACATTTATCCAATTTACAGAACAGATAATTGTCCCGTAATCTTTGTAGGACAGTTTGAATATGATGGATATGTTCCTTCAATGTACTCGAGTATATCAGTAAATCATCAATGTAAGCGATGACATATTGATCCAAAATGTCTCTCAGAATGTCGTTAATAAAATACTGGAAGGCAGAGGGAGCGTTGCACAAGCCAAACGGCATGACTAAATATTCAAAAAGTCCATATTTCGTACAGAAAGCCGTCTTCCATTCATCTCCCTCTTTTACTCTTACTAGGTGGTAAGCACCTCTTAGATCTAATTTTGTAAAGAAGTTGGCTGTTTTCACCTGATCTAATAAAGAGGAGATGAGAGGGAGCGGATAACGATTTTTAATGGTAACTGCATTGAGGGAACGATAATCAATACAACACCGCAAACCCCCTTCCCGTTTCGGTATAAAGAAAAGGGCTGAGGATGCGGGAGATCTGGACACCCTTATGAAACTTAAGTCCAACATCTTATCGAGATATTCTCTCAAGTACACATTCTCCTTTTCGGTTAAAGCATAAACCCTACTAGTGGGAATACGTGCACCGGCTTGCAAATCAATTCTACAATCATATACCCGATGCGGGGGTAAACAAGTGGCCTCCTTGGCATCAAAAATAGATGAAAAATGTAAATAGTCTTCTGGCAATGAAGTGTCTGGTTCATCGATTTGCAATTCGGTATGTGTGGTAGCGTTACAACCTTTATGAACTACATCCTGTTCGTAATTCAAAGAGTGGCTTTCTTCCATCTCCTCCTTTTCTTCTTGTGACACTAACTGTTTGATATGGTCGTTACACACTTCGGGATCAAATCCAATAATACACTTTTGCCAGTCAATCGAGGGGTTGTGGGCTCGTAACCATGGTAAACCTAAAACTATAGGGAATTGTGGTGACAATATAAGATCAAATAACATGCTCTCTGTGTGGATATCAATTAAGGTCACTAGGATGGTATCAGTAGTTTGTGTAATAGGCCCTGATTTTAGAGTACTACCATCAATGGTACATACTTCTTCTATGATGTCTTTTTGTGCTGTAGGAATATTATGTTGTTGAGCCCATCCTTTATCCATGAAATTACCGGAGGCTCCGGAATCTATCATAATGGGTATTCGTGTCTGAGAATGTTGCCACTGCAATAAAGAAGGCACCAAGAAGTGACTGTGAATGAGAGAGGTTGAGGAGACTATAGATCCTGAATGAACCGATGCCTCAGTCTCTTTTGGCTTCGGGTCTTCTAGTTTTCCGACCTTTTGCTTTGTTTTGGTTTGATAGGGCACACTCGTAAAAAATGGCCTGCCTTGCCACAATATAAACATAGCTTAAGATCTCGTCGTCTTTGTCTTTCAGCTTCACTGATTGGACCTTTCACACTCCCTATTTGCATAGGTTCTACTACTTCTGAGGGAGGTACCGTGCTAGACTCAGACTCTGTCTTTCTTTCTCTATAGAAAGTCTTGCTATAATCATATCTTGTCTTATCCTTTCTGCGTTCTACCAGTCGATGGTCTAACTTGACCACTAAATCGATCAACTCAGGACAAGAATCTGGGGGATCCACCACATGAGCTAAAGCATCCTTTAACTCATCACGTAGCCCTTTATATAATAAAGCAGTATGTTTTTCCTGTGGCCAACTGGCTTCCGCAACTAGACGATTGAAAGTCGCTATATAAGTAGGCAAATCCCTAGTTCCCTGTTTCAACTGAAGCAACTCCGTATCAGCCGTGTGGGTGAATGTATGTTTGTCGAACAATTTGCGCAGTTCGCCCTTGAATCTATCGTAATCCAATAGTAATGGATCATCTCGTTCAATCAGTGGTATTGCCCAATTGGAAGCCGAACCTCCCAAATATGAAATCATGAAAGCCACCTTTGCTTGCTCTGTAGGAAAACAAGTGGGCTTGCACATAAAGTGCAATTGACATTGGCTGACAAATGCAGCACATCTTGTAGGATCTCCTGAAAAGCGTTCTGGGGGTGCAAGTGGTAAAGGTGGAGCAGGGGTAACCACCTGTATAACCGGTGTCTGTGAGCCAGAGGCTGTCCCAGATCCATCCCTATCCATCCTATCTAATCTAGTAGCTAAGGCCTGGGTTTCTAACTGGAGATTTCCCATCATATTAGCTAAATCTGTTAGCGTCACCTCCATGGTGTTTGGAAGACAAATATTTTAAGGGGCTTTGCGTTCTGTTATGCCTTGTAGGAGGATGTCTCGGAAACACCACGGAGTCGAAGCTCTTTCCTCAACTCCCCCACACCGGTTCACTCTACACCAATGAGGTATCTATATACTTGGTGATAAGAGCTGATGCCAGTGTTGGGAAAGCAGGGAAACAAAACAAAGAAAGATTGGGGAGACAAAGGAATCCTAAATCCAGGATGCAAAGAGAACTGGTCAGCACTCACTATAGCCTCAGGACCCCTCATGGAAACTACTTGCAGTGCTTCTACCTGTACGTGACTTCACTTCTGTTGTCTTCACAGAAAAGTAGGTAGTGTGATACAGAGGAAAGAACACTCCTAATGCTTAGCATGCCGTGAGAAGAATGACTCCCTGTTTCTCCACAAGAAGTAAATCCTGCATCCTAATAGTAATTCCCTGTTTTGTGTCATCAAAATAAGGCTTAGAAGCAATCCTGAAGCTCAAATGCAGAATCTGTTGCTCCGAATAAGAACAGAAAACTACCCCTGCTTCTAAGTATAAAGCAAACAAAAACTCCTTAAAGAGATTCGACTATTAAACAACAAACAAAACACCAGCGCCGAGAATGCACTGGTTTGTAAACTCCCCCGAGTTTACTTTTAAACAGGCTAGCACTCATACTTATCTGGCAGGAAGAGTGCACGACAAACAGGAGAACAACGAGGAACCGCAGAGAAATTCCGACGAAGCCCGGACGCCACCACCGTGACCCGGAAGCGATGCTCAGAACCCGGAAGGAACGCAAAGCGTCGTATCATCAGAGAGAGAGGACTTTATAGCAGTATCACGCATGCGCTAGTCCTTGCACATGCGCTCTCCAGACCCTAGCGACTCTCGCCAACCAAGCTTTTGCCAACCACATCTCCATCGGATCGGCAGGCGTGACAGTACGCCCCTCCCAAACTGCCCCAACAGGTTTGGGCTTTCC
Source organism: Lissotriton vulgaris (assembly GCF_964263255.1). Taxonomy (NCBI): domain Eukaryota; kingdom Metazoa; phylum Chordata; class Amphibia; order Caudata; family Salamandridae; genus Lissotriton; species Lissotriton vulgaris. The sequence goes on from NC_141697.1 coordinate 919,940,747, forward strand.
AGGATGGCGTCTGTGAAACAAACGCACCAACCTAGGTGCATGAATCTGACTTGCAGGTTCCCAACTGCGTTCTTCAATGCCATACCCTTTCCAATGTATGAGGTACTGCAGTTTAACTCTGCTTATACGGGAGTCGACAATACTTTCCACCTCATATTCCTCATCAGAATCCACAATAACAGGTGGTGGACTTACTGGCAAACGTGTACATGTAGCAACTGGTTTAAGGAGCGAGACATGAAATACAGGGTGTATTCTCATGGACACAGGGAGATCAAGCTTCATGGCGACTGGATTGATGACTTTAGAGATAAGGAAAGGGCCAATATATTTAGGTTGAAATTTACAAGCCCCTCTCAATGCAATGTATTTGGATGACAGCCATACCTTATCTCCTGTCTTATACACAGGTTCTGGTGTTCTATGTGCATCTGCCCCTTTCTTATATTGTGTTTTGGCTTTGTCTAAATTGTCTGAAACGGTTTTGTGTGCAGTTTGTAGATGTTGCACCAAAGCAGCTACTGAGGGAGTGTTGCAGGTGATAGAAAGGGGTATAGGCAATACTCTAGGATGAAACCCATGAGAGCCATAGAAAGGAGTGAACAAAGTGGAGAAGTGGTGACTGTTGTTATACGTCAACTCAGCTAACCAGATGACTTCGTCCCATTCCTTCATAGACTGGAGACATTGGCATCTAATCAGCTGTTCTAGACTCTGATTGACCCGCTCTGTTTGTCCATCCGTTTGGGGGTGGTGGCTGGATGACAAACGTACTTCCACTTGTAATAGCCCATATAATTGTCTCCAAAATCGTGAGACGAATTGGGTACCTTTATCAGTGATCAAAACAAAGGGTATGCAACCGAACAATGTGCCTTAAAAATACTTGAGCAAGCTTCATTGAAGAAGGTAAACCAGGCAAGGGAATGAAATGGGCAGTCTTCGTAAATAGATCTACCCCCACTAATACTGCAGTGTTCCCTGTACTTGTACGAGGTAATTCTACAATAAAATCCATAGACACGGTGTACCACGGACCTGGAGGGGTTGGGATTGGATTTAACAGACCCACTGGTTTGGTGTGAGAGGCTTTACCCTGTGCACATACATGGCATGTTTTCACAAATTCTTGTATATCCTGTGAAATACTGGGCCACCAACAATACCATTTTACCATTTCTACAGATCTCTTGCATCCAGGATGTCCTGCTAAGCCCTGTGTATGACACCACTGTAAAATGTCTTGCCTCAATGGCACTGTGGGAATGTATAGACCTCCTTGTACATATCCTAAACCATCTTTCCATTGGGTTTCTTGACTCTTTAAGTACTCCAGAGTTTGGGGGGTTTGCTGTGATTCCTGCACATCTTTCATAAACCTCTCTTCCTTACTTGTGGCTCCTATAATGTTCTTGGTGTCTAGAATAGAAGGTGGTACCTCCGCAGAAGGTAAGGGATCGAACCCTAACCTTGAAAGGGCATCAGCCTTCTCATTCTTTCTCCCTGATCGAAAATGTATCTCAAAATCGTACCCACTGAAAAACTGAGTCCACATTAGCTGTCTCATAGAAAGGGCTTTAGTTGTCTTAAGGTATTGGAGATTTCAATGATCAGTGATGATGGTAACCGTATATCTAGTGCCTAAAAGGTAAGGTCTCCACTCCTCCAGCACCTTCTTTATTGCAAGCAACTCTCTTTCCCCTACAGCATAGTTTACTTCGGGAGCGGTCAGTTTGTGAGAATAGAACGCCACTGGCTGTAATTCCCCTGTGTCTGGATGGACTTGTGATAACACACCTCCTACCGCTACCTGTGAAGCATCTACTTCCACCACAAAAGGACTGCCCTGATCAGGATGTCTCAGAACAGGAGCACTAGTGAAGGCTTTCTTTAGCCTTTGAAATGCTTCTTCTGCTTCGGATGTTCATATGAAGGGGATTCCCTTTCTCAGGAGTCTGGTAATGGGTGTCACTATGTCTGAGAAGTGGTTAATGAAGCGTCTATAAAAATTGGCAAAGCCAATGAACTGTTGCACTTCCTTAACCGAGGTAGGTGCAGTCCATTGCACCACAGCTTGTACCTTATGAGGATCCATTTCCAATCCCTGAGAAGAAATGATATATCCTAGAAAGGATACTCGTGACCTATGGAAAAAACATTTATCCAATTTACAGAACAGATAATTGTCCCGTAATCTTTGTAGGACAGTTTGAACATGATGGATATGTTCCTTCAATGTACTCGAGTATATCAGTAAATCATCAATGTAGGCGATGACATATTGATCCAAAATGTCTCTCAGAATGTCGTTAATAAAATACTGGAAGGCAGAGGGAGCGTTGCACAAGCCAAACGGCATGACTAAATATTCAAAAAGTCCATATTTTGTACAGAAAGCCGTCTTCCATTCATCTCCCTCTTTTACTCTTACTAGGTGGTAAGCACCTCTTAGATCTAATTTTGTAAAGAAGTTGGCTGTTTTCACCTGATCTAATAAAGAGGAGATGAGATGGAGCGGATAACGATTTCTAATGGTAACTGCATTGAGGGAACGATAATCAATACAACACCGCAAACCCCCTTCCCGTTTCGGTATAAAGAAAAGGGCTGAGGATGCGAGAGATCTGGACACCCTTATGAAACCTAAGTCCAACATCTTATCGAGATATTCTCTCAAGTACACATTCTCCTTTTCGGTTAAAGCATAAACCCTACTAGTGGGAATACGTGCACCGGCTTGCAAATCAATTCTACAATCATATACCCGATGCGGGGATAAACAAGTGGCCTCCTTGGCATCAAAAATAGATGAAAAAGGTAAATAGTCTTCTGGCAATGAAGTGTCTGGTTCATCGATTTGCAATTCGGTATGTGTGGTAGCGCTACAACCTTTATGAACTACAGCCTGTTCGTAATTCAAAGAGTGGCTTTCTTCCATCTCCTCCTTTTCTTCTTGTGACACTGACTGTTTGATATGGTCGTTACACACTTCGGGATCAAATCCAATAATACCCTTTTGCCAGTCAATCGAGGGGTTGTGGGCTCGTAACCATGGTAAACCTAAAACTATAGGGAATTGTGGTGACAATATAAGATCAAATAACATGCTCTCTGTGTGGATATCAATTAAGGTCACTAGGATGGTATCAGTAGTTTGTGTAATAGGCCCTGATTTTAGAGTACTACCATCAATGGTACATACTTCCTCTATGATGTCTTTTTGAGCTGTAGGAATATTATGTTGTTGAGCCCATCCTTTATCCATGAAATTACCAGAGGCTCCGGAATCTATCATAATGGGTATTCGTGTCTGAGAATGTTGCCACTGCAATAAAGAAGGCACCAAGAAGTGACTGTGAATGAGAGAGGTTGAGGAGACTATAGATCCTGAATGAACCGATGCCTCAGTCTCTTTTGGCTTCGGGTCTTCTAGTTTTCCGACCTTTTGCTTTGTTTTGGTTTGATAGGGCACTCTCGTAAAAAACGGCCTGCCTTGCCACAATATAAACATAGCTTAAGATCTCGTCGTCTTTGTCTTTCAGCTTCACTGATTGGACCTTTCACACTCCCTATTTGCATAGGTTCTACTACTTCTGAGGGAGGTACCGTACTAGACTCAGACTCTGTCTTTCTTTCTCTATAGAAAGTCTTGCTATAATCATATCTTGTCTTATCCTTTCTGCGTTCTCCCAGTCGATGGTCTAACTTGACCACTAAATCGATCAACTCAGGACAAGAATCTGGGGGATCCACCACATGAGCTAAAGCATCCTTTAACTCATCACGTAGCCCTTTATAAAATAAAGCACTACGTTTTTCCTGTGGCCAACTGGCTTCCGCAACTAGACGATTGAAAGTCGCTATATAAGTAGGCAAATCCCTAGTTCCCTGTTTCAACTGAAGCAACTCCGTATCAGCCGCGTGGGTGAATGTATGTTTGTCGAACAATTTGCGCAGTTCGCCCTTGAATCTATCGTAATCCAATAGTAATGGATCACCTCGTTCAATCAGTGGTATTGCCCAATTGGAAGCCGAACCTCCCAAATATGAAATCATGAAAGCCACCTTTGCTTGGTCTGTAGGAAAACAAGTGGGCTTGCACATAAAGTGCAATTGACATTGGCTGATAAATGCAGCACATCTTGTAGGATCTCCTGAAAAGCGTTCTGGGGGTGCAAGTGGTAAAGGTGGAGCAGGGGTAACCACCTGTATAACCGGTGTCTGTGAGCCCGAGGCTGTCCCAGATCCATCCCTATCCATCCTATCTAATCTAGTAGCTAAGGCCTGGGTTTCTAACTGGAGATTTCCCATCATATTAGCTAAATCTGTTAGCGTCACCTCCATGGTGTTTGGGCGACAAATATTTTAAGGGGCTTTGCGTTCTGTTATGCCTTGTAGGAGGATGTCTCGGAAACACCACGGAGTCGAAGCTCTTTCCTCAACTCCCCCACACCAGTTCACTCTACACCAATGAGGTATCTATATACTTGGTGATAAGAGCTGATACCAGTGTAGGGAAAGCAGGGAAACAAAACAAAGAAAGATTGGGGAGACACAGGAATCCTAAATCCAGGATGCAAAGAGAACTGGTCAGCACTCACTATAGCCTCAGGACCCCTCATGGAAACTACTTGCAGTGCTTCTACCTGTACGTGACTTCACTTCTGTTGTCTTCACAGAAAAGTAGGTAGTGTGATACAGAGGAAAGAACACTCCTAATGCTTAGCGTGCCGTGAGAAGAATGACTCCCTGTTTCTCCACAAGAAGTAAATCCCGCATCCTAATAGTAATTCCCTGTTTTGTGTCATCAAAATAAGGCTTAGAAGCAATCCTGGAGCTCAAATGCAGAATCTGTGTTGCGCCGAATAACAACAGAAAACTACCCCTGCTTCTAAGTATATAGCAAACAAAAACTCCTTAAAGAGATTCGACTATTAAACAACAAACAAAACACCAGCGCCGAGAATGCAGTGGTTTGTAAACTCCCCCGAGTTTACTTTTAAACAGGCTAGCACTCGTACTTATCTGGCAGGAAGAGTGCACGACAATCAGGAGAACAACGAGGAACCGCAGAGAAATTCCGACGAAGCCCGGACGCCACCACCGTTACCCGGAAGCGATGCTCAGAACCCGGAAGGAACGCAAAGCGTCGTATCATCAGAGAGAGAGGACTTTATAGCAGTATCACGCATGCGCTAGTCCTTGCGCATGCGCTCTCCAGACCCTAGCGACTCTCGCCAACCAAGCTTTTGCCAACCACGTCTCCATCGGATCGGCAGGCATGACACTTTTGCTTGTATTTTATTTTATTTTGTTGTCCTGATGTTGCCTCTAATTATTTTCTCCTCTTTCACAGATTTGTTTTTACTATCCCAATCATACTGTGACTTCCCCTCTGTGGTTCTATGTTGTCCTGGTGCGGCTAGATCCCTGCTCCTTGGCTAGTTCATCCTGTTGAGTGTCGCCATCCCCTCCTCTCCCTCTTGTATTTCCCCTTCAGGTATTTTGATTACAGTCTTCCTTATGGGCTTGTACTGTCTCTTATGTCTATCTCTTCGCCTTTGCTTCTTTACCTCTCTTTTCCCTTTCCTAGCTGATCTTCTCCTTATCTTTCCTGTCTATCTCTTTTCCTCTTTTCTCTCTTTCTTTCTTTCATGCTCTACTTTGTTCAAACTTGCTATTCTTCTCTCGTCTTTTGAATTTGACATTTTTACCCAGTTTACAATTTAGAGTTGTTTCATGGAATGTGAAAGGTTTTAATAATCCTATTAAGCGGCAGAGAGTACTCTCTCACCTGTCTTCTTACAATCCCGATATTGTCCTTCTTCAGGAAACCCACCTTACTGACCTGGAATCTTTGAAATTGAAAAGGAGTTGGGTTGGTACTGTTCGGTTTTCTCCATCGACTCAGAAAAAGAATGGGGTTGCTATTTTAATCCATAAAAGTCTCAAATGTAAAGTAGTACTAGAAGAGAAGGATGCTGAGGGTTGCTGGGTTTTAGCTAAGTTACTTATCAATGCAATTCCTATTACTGTTTTTAATGTTTATGGTCCTACTCATTTTGATCCTTCTTTTTGGCCGATAATCACTAGCAAATGTATTCAACATCAGGATGATTTTTTCCTTTTAGGAGGTGACTGTAACCAGATAGTTGATCCTTTTTTGGATCGCAAATCCTCTGTCCGTTTTGTCCCACACAAGCCCCATAAACAGTTTTTGGATACCATCTCACAAGCACATCTTCTTGATTCTTGGAGACTCACTCACCCAGACACTCTAGATTTTTCTTTCTTCTCTCCCCCTCATGCTTCTTTTTCCCACCTAGACTATAGTTTTCTCTCTTCTTTCCTATCTCAAAACCTTTTGTCTTCCTCTATCAAACCTATCGTAATCTCAGACCATGCCCCCATTGTTACAGACTTTGACTTGCTTCCCCCTCTTCCTAAATCCTCTTGTTGGCGCTTTAACTCCTCCTTCTTAACAGACCCTCATTTTTCCTCTTCCTTCCGTTCCTTTATTAGTGAATTTTTCCAAATAAATTCTGACCCCCACATCTCCCCTTATGTCCTTTGGGACTCCTTCAAAGCTACAGCTCGTGGTTTCATTATTGATTTTGTTTCTAAGAAGAAGAAGCAATTTCTACAAAAGCGAAAGATTGCTTTAGCCCATATCAAGTCCTTGGAACATCAATTTTATACCTCTTCTCCCAATCACATATCTTCTGAACTTCTTCAAGCCAAGATTGCATTCAATAAACTTACCACTGTCTCAGCTTCTTCCATTCTTCTCCGCAGTAGTGCACGGTACTACGGAGGTCGTAACAAATCTGGCAAACTCCTTGCCAATTACCTTAAATCTCGTAAAGAACGTACCTTTATTGAAGCAATCTATTCCCCTACTAATACTCTCCTTCACACGGATAAGGAAATTCTTGATCAATTTCATTCCTTTTATAAAACTTTGTACACCCCAGAAACTCCCACTACGCCGGCTCTTCTTCAGTCGTATTTTGACAATTTACCCAAGCCCGATACCTCCCAACTCAAATTCTCAGGTATAGAAACAGATTTTTCCCTACAGGAACTCTCCATTGCATTGTCTTCTTTTACTAAGGGCAAAACACCAGGCCCTGATGGCTTTCCGGTTGACTTTTATTTGCACTTTTCTGACCTCTTATTGCCCAAACTTCTCTTTCTTTTCCAATCATTTTGCTCTTCTGGTCTTGCTCAAGGTTCTTTTCAAGATGCTACTATCTGCCTTATTCCCAAGGAAGGCCGTGACCCCAAGTTTCGTAAAAATTACCGACCAATCTCACTAGTTAATGTGGACTATAAACTTTTTGCCAAATTGCTTGCGCTACGTCTCGATCCCTTCATGCCACACCTCATTGGGAAAGAACAGTGCGGCTTTGTTAAGGGTCGTCTTACCTCTGATAACTCTAGACTTTTTCTCAATGTTCTCAATAAAGCCTCTTCTCTCTCTATTCCCCTAGCAGCTATTTCGGTGGACGCTGAAAAAGCTTTTGATCGGGTTGACTGGTCTTTTTTACTTGCTTCCGTGAAATGGCATGGTTTTGGGCCCAAATTTAACGTGGGGTTCGTCAGGGTTGCCCTCTATCCCCTCTCCTTTTTGTGTTAGCTCTTGAACCTTTTCTCTCCTCTATTCGGAATAATCCCTCTATTTTTGGTTTCCCATATGGAGATCACCAACTTAAACTCTCTGCTTATGCGGATGACATTCTTTATTTATCTCAAAGCCGGAATCCTCTGTTCCTTCTTTATTGGCTGAATTTGAAAAGTTTTCTCTTGTTTCAGGCTATAAAATTAATTCTGATAAAACAGAAATCCTTCCTCTAACTAAATTTTGTCTTCTGCATTTTTTCTCTTCTACGGACTTTGCGTGGAATTGTACTAAAATAAAATATCTTGGTGTTCTCTTTTCTAATTCCATTTCATCCTCTGTCAAATTAAATATGTCTGCAGTTATTTGCAGAATAGAACATTTGTTTTCTTCTTGGAATCCTTTATTCCTTTCTTGGTGGGGTCTTCTTGACTCTGTTAAGATGATGGTGGCCCCAATTCTGATTTATTTGCTTTCTATGCTTCCCGTTCATATTCCGGCTCTTTATTTCAATCGTATTGATTCTGTTTTGTCCAAATTTCTTTGGAAGGGTGAAAAAAGCTCAGATATCCTTGTCTGCTCTTCGTAAGAACAAATCAAATAGAGGGGTCAATTTTCCTGATTTTCGTCTATATCACAAAACCTTCTCTCTACGTCAAGCCTCCAGGTGGTTATCGTCAGAACCTTCTCCTCTTTCCCCCCTCTGGCTTCGTATTGAACGCTCCCTATTATTGCCCTTCTCCTTTCAAGATGTACTTCGGTTCACTTCTAAATCCCCTCATACTGTTCCTCCACTGTTTAAGCATACTTCCTCTCTTTTGAAACCCTTGCTGTCCCCACTGAATATGTTCCGTGAGTCTTTCTTGCTTTCGCCCATTTGGTATAATTCGCTTATTCTAATAAAGAATAGACCTCTTGCTTGGTCTTCTTGGATATCGAAGGGTATTATTTGGGTCCATCAACTCTTCGACGGCTCATCACCATGTTCCTTCCCCCACTTTCAAAAGCAGTTTTGTTGCCCTAAATCGTTCTCCCAGAAATATTGTCTTCTTATGGAAATTGTCTTAGACCGTTATTACTCTCTCCCGTCTTCCGATTCCCCTCTTCCTTCTTGCCCTCTTCTTGCCATACTTACCACTTTTCCTAAAGCTTCTCTTATTTACCGTTTCATTTCTGCTTCCAATCCTGTACGTCCCAAGACTAAATTGGAGCTCTCTTGGGAAACAGATCTTGGTTGCTCATGGCCTGTTCTTCTCTGGGATAAGTTATGGTCTAAAACTTTGAAGACCTCTCGTTCTGCCTCTCTCACTCAATCCATCTTTTTCCTATATCATAGACTGTATCTTTCCCCCTTATCTCTTTCTCGCTTTATTTCTTCCTCTATTTCTAACTGCTGGGCATGTAATACACTTGGTGCTGATCTTTTACATCTTTTCTTTTTTTGTCCTTCGGTAGCTACTTTCTGGAAGCAGGTCTGGACCTTCACTTTACGCATTTTTACACTCTCTGTCCCTTATTCCAATACCGTCATGTTTCTGGGGAGCCTCTCGGACTCCGTAAATCTTCCATTACACTCACAGGGTCTTTTTGTCTCATGCTGGCTCTTGCGTTCCAACATATTGCTTCTAATTGGAAGTCTCTCATTAAAGTCTCCATTCGTTTTTGGTGGAATTCACTATGCAATTTCCACAGACTTGATGTTGCCTTTGCATCCTCCTTTAAACCTCCTCGCAATGTTGAACTCTATTGGTTACCCCTTACCTTATACTTGGATCAATCTGCCAAAAGGACCTATACTCCCTTTTCCTCCCAGAATTTTAAGCCTCCTTGAAGGATTAGTACTCTCGCTTGCAACATTATTTTCTAAAATTCACAGTTTAGTTATATTATAAGAAGTTATAGATATTGTGTATTCTGTTCTGTGCATTTGTTTTATCTGCCGTTTTATCTTTATATAAACATGACTTAGGATAGCATGGTTCTTATGTCCCCCTTCCTTTCCTTCCCCCCTGCCATCACCCCTAAAAAAAAAAAAAAATTAGAAATGCTTAGATTCCTTGTGTTGTCATCAGTATCCTGTAGATCTTTTCATATGCTTCTTTTTTGCATTTAAATTCTATTTATCTACTGATGTCACCTTATTGTTATATATCCTTTATTCTTAATAAAGCTTTCAAACTGAAAAAAATGTACATATGCACAGAGACATACGCAAACCCCCACAGTAATACCACACTTACATCCTGACCTGTCATTCCATTCCACACTAACACACACTCCTCACATACGTACACACCCCAGCCTACAACAGCATACACTGATGGGATCCCGGAGATTACATTTCAGGCATCCGTGGTTGTGTTGCCAATTGGGATATCACTCAGCCCGGTCACAGGTGCAGATTAATGCCACAACAAGGAGGGTGGGACATGAGAACTGGGGTACGGGAACTGACACTCAAGTGCACCAATCTCTCTTTTATAATAGCAGTGACGTTTAAGCTCTATTGTTACTGTGCATGCGTTGTCCTACTTTGTGCTGGAACACTACATCTCTCAAAAAACTGTATACGGAAACAAAAAAAACCATAAAAGGCATAAACAATATTTTCTGTGAGGGTCTGTGGTTGCCTGTTTCTAAGGCAGCAAGGGTCTAGTATTGCTCTCTGGACCCCATCCAGGAATTTAGGGGATTTCTGTGAGGCTGCTCGTTACTTTCAGAGGCATCTTCCAACTTTTGTGCAGCTGTAGGTCTTCACTGTCCCACTGCATGCTGTTAGCCACTCCCCTTTGCTCTAGAGAAATATCCATTCTCTCCATTAGCAGTATTTTCTTAAATAGTGTTACATTTCAAGTGACAGTCTTGCTTCCCCTTTTAGTGGAGACAATTGAACACCCTGCTTCTCGCTATTACATCTCTCTAAACGGCAACCTGGGTAAGAGTCAACTTAACACCTACGACCGCCGATAGGTAGATCATGACTGGCAACGGCCTCAATCAATCAATCAATCAGGGAATTGAAAGCACGCTACTCACCCATGAGGGTCTCAAGGCGCTAGGGAGAGGGGGCTCGCAGATCTGTTTAGCCGAAGAGCCAGGTCTTGAGGGTCTTCCTGAAGGTGGTCAGGGAGGGGGCGTGTCTAATGTCTGCCGGTAGCTTGTTCCAGGTCTTGGCTGCAATGTGAGAGAAGGATCTTTTGCCTGCTCTGGCTCTGCAAGGAAGGGTTTGTGCTTGTGCCCCTCTTATTTAATCTTTACACAGCAGACATGGACTCTGCATTGAAACATGCCAACCATATCCCTCCGAAGATTGGCAAAACCAAGATACCTATACTGAAATATGCCAATGAGATTGTCCTCCTGGACCATTTGAGAACTGGCCTCCATAGAGCCCCGAATACACTGCACAATTACGATACAGCTAATAAAATGTCTGCAAAAGGTTCAGAGAAAGGCGGGGCTTGCAGCTTAACAGGGCTCCCGACCCCCCGCCCGATAATCCGTCCTTTTCTCCTGTTGCAGCCCTGGGATCCCCGCCGAAATTCGGGTGAGCCCAGAAAGCACTCCTGTGCCTGCTCCGGTCGAGGCGGCTACCTTCTACCACTACTGGAGAGGAGGCGGACTGGCGACGGAGCTCCGGACTGCCGGATCACAAGATGGCGGCGATCCCGGGACCTACGATGTGCCATTTGCCGATCTGCCGGCCCACCCACCCCTGAGGCCTGCCAGCGAGGGCTGATCCGACGACTGGCGCAGACCGGAGGAGCGAGCGGCTACCGCTGGAACCCTTGACCCGGAGCCGCGCTTGTCGCCGCTTCGCGGCCCCAGCGAGACTCCTCCCCCGCCCGGAGAGGGACAAATCGGCACCCCGGCTCCAGAGGCCTACAACGGCCGGAGGCACAAGAAGCCGAGCCGCGCTGCTCTTCCCACCCTCACCTGATTACTTGGGTACATCGAGCTGCGGGGGCCACTGGGACACCGGCTACGAGTGGCGGCCCCGCCTGCGGCGACGGTGTGGATCGGCGACGGCACATCACGCCCTCTGGGACCGCAGGCGCTGCTCCGCCCCATCTAAATACCTGCTGACCTGAAGCCCCGGCTTTCAGCGGCTTGGGGCGGCCGGGGGCGAAGGGGGCCACGGGAGAACTTTGGATCGGCCCGGAAGTGAGGACCACCGACGCAGCTCTCTGGGGCCGCGACTCACGGAGACGAGCGGCCGCAGCACCGCCGGCTCACTGACGCTGCCTGAGGCTAGAAATGCTGGGGCCGCCAGCCTAAAGACAGTCAGCCACGAGCTCCACAGCGGAGAACACACACGGACAGACGGACAGACGGACAGACGGGCCTTCCACGTCTCCGCTTAGAAGGGGGGGTACCCAACTGGTGTCCTGGGTGTCGACCCCGCCGGGAGAGCCACACCCGCGGGGCGCCGGAGATCCCGCGGCCTACGCCTGCTCTTTCGCCACCGTTGGGAGAGCCCGGACCACCTCGGCGGAGCCGGCGGGGGGCCGACACTGGTGAGTGCCATACTGGGGGGCCCCCCTGGACCTCGCCCCCGGAGCTTGCGCGCGGCGACTGTCGGGGAGAGGGCATTGCGCACACGCCTTGAACGCTGCCTTGCCCCCCACGGACACCGCCTTAGGCGCTCATCACTGGTGGGGGAGCGGCGGGGGCAGCATTACCTCGCAGCCTCGAGGGTCACGCTAGTGAGGAGCGCTGGGAGCTGCCCGGTGGAGAGAAACAAGAGGAGGGGACCTGGATATTTGGGAGCTGCGGTGGGTCTGAGGCCCTGAATGAGAACCTGCCACTACTCCTGAGTCCACCGACCTATCGGCCCCTACTGACTGCGAGCTGCTTTCCTTGCTGGGAACAAGCCCGGATCCGCGAGCAATAGCGCCAAATGGGGAAACCCAAAGGCCCGAAAGGAGAGGGGGGCGCTGGCTCGGAGGCTCCTGACGACACATTACCGACCCCACCAGACCTACAGCAGATGCAGGACCGAATCCTAGAAGCTATCACCGCCACAAAAGATGCCCTACACCAGGACATAGCACAAGTGGCCACGAGCCTTGGCCTACTGCGAGCGGACCATGGGAAATTGTCGGACAGGGTCAAGACCGCAGAAACAACCCTGAAAGAGCTGGTACCCGCGCACAAATCCGTGGAAGGCCAATTAACAAAAGCTCTAGACCGAATACAGGCCCTCGAGCGGCGAGCGGAGGATGCAGAAAACCGCAGCAGACGCAACAATGTACGCCTTGTGGGCCTTCCGGAAAAAAAAGAGGGCTCTGACATTGTGGACTATCTGACCACCTGGCTAAAGACGGAAGTGGCGCCTGAGGGACTCTCTCCTTTCTTCACCATTGAAAGAGCGCACCGGGTACCAGCCAAACCACCCAGTCCGGGACAATCTCCCCGACCAGTAGTAATCAAACTACTACATTACAAGGACAGGGACTGGCTACTGCAAAGAGCGAGAATGGCGGGCCCCTTCCAAGTAGACAATTGCAGAGTGACGCTGTTCCCGGATTATTTTGATATTTTTGAAACGTAAAGCCAAAGATGTTGTCCACCTCATATATTTAAATACTGTATGAATGTCCAACTGTATATAACAACAATGACCGATGCCGGTTTGGCGGTCGGCAACTGTATACATTTTTTCTATGTTAAAAAAGATTTTTTCTATGCAATTTTAACTGAATATCATATAACAAAAACTAATTCTCTAAAAAAAAACAACAATATCACAAAAAGAAGAAAAAAAGAATATAAAAGCTTATATATATATATACACAAAAAAGAACAATAAAGTTATATCAGAAATACTTTATGGTCTTTGTTGTTATATACAGTTGGACATTCATACAGTATTTAAATATATGAGGTGGACAACATCTTTGGCTTTACGTTTCAAAAATATCAAAACAAACATTTATATCTACCTTGTCACTTAGCTATAGACCTTTCCTAATCTTGTATTTTCCCTATGTATAGCAAGTGTAACAGTATTATATAGGGGTCCCCTTTTTCCAAATATCTGTTCCCGGATTATACCTTCGAGACCCAGAAGTTAACAGCCTCTTTCTTATCCATCAAAAAAGAGCTGAGAGCGGAGGGCCTGCAGTACTCGCTACTCTTTCCGGTTAGGCTGCGGGTGGTAGTGGATGAGAAGTCACTGTTCTTTTCTACCTCAGCGGATGCATGGGCCTGGTGGGACACATACAAAGCCGGAACAGATGGGGCACGAATGAGAGAGGAGGAAGAGGGGCTGCAGCAACCGCTGCGAAGATCTCGAAGGGTGCGGGCCGCAAACGAAAAACTGGAAAGCCAACGGTCTCGCAGACGGAGAGTGAACGGAAGGCCGCACTACAGGCGGTAATTGACTTATCGGGCGCTGTCTTGACTCAATCGGAGAGGGCCTCGGGCTCAGGGGCTCGGGCAACGGACTCTGAAACAGAACTGTCGGAATTTGGCAGCACGAAAGGCCCGGAGATCACACCGCAAACTTCGGGAGAGATTGTCGAAGGCTAGGGGTGCTCTGCCGGCCCAGTACTACCCTTTGTTGATGGAACTTGGCTGACCTAACGGCCGGAGCAGGCAGATCTTGGACGATAATGTTGTGAGTAACACTGTTTTGAGGGCGGGGGAAGGGGATTGAGGTTCAAAAACCCGTAGCCAACTCGCGCCTCTTAGGGCCCATAAGGCCTCCGCAGTGCAGACTGCGGATTAGGTGGGAAGGAAGGCACGGTTGCCCGCACATGGTTTGGATGGGAGCGACTCTAGCACAGTTAGGTCCTGTTCTGGGGGAGGGTGGAGAACCTGAGGCAGTTGGGGTAGCGGAGGTACAGTTGCGGGAGGGAGGAGGGGGGTTGTTTTTGCGTGGAGGAGGGAATGTGTCATCATGAGTGATCGGGAGTACGGATATAGTGCACAGCACCACACTGCATGGGATAATGACTAATACAGGAATGATAAAGTGTGTGACCTGGAATGTGAGAGGGCTGCACACCATGACCAGACGGCACAAGATACACGCCTATCTAGTCTGCAGGGGGATTCATATAGCGCTGCTGCAGGAGACACACCTGACGAAACAGGAGGGGATAGCACTGCAGCGTAGATGGAGGGGACACTTGTTTAATACTACATATTCGGCCTTCGCTAAGGGGGGCCTTGATTTGGGTAAGGGCGGGTACCCCGTTCCAGGTTACTCGTTAGGTGGTGGACCCAGAAGGGAGATTCGTGGCAGTGGAGGGAACCCTTAGAGGGCGTCACATAGTGCTTTACAGCGTGTACGCACCCAATGTGGACCAAGCTGCATACTATGCACGACTCTCCGGGGAACTGGCTAGCTACCTTGCAGGCCCCGTTCTGTTGGGGGGGACCTTAATTCGGTGATAGATGTTGACTTAGATAGATCGCACCCTCCGTTACACTCATCCCCAGTACGCAGACTGGCGACATGCAGATTAGACTGGCAGGGACAGTGGGGATTAACTGATGCTTGGCGCACGCAACACCCAATTGAGCGAGATTACTCATTCGACTCCGGCCTCCATGACCTCCACGTTCGTATAGACGCCTTCTTGTGCTCGCCGCTTGAGCTCCCTGCCGTAACCCACACTGAATACCTAGCGCGCACGATTTCGGACCATAACCCCCTATTACTATCGCTTGACTGGATGACTGAAATCTCTAAGGTCCCGACATGGCAGCTCCGACCGGACACACTGGATGACCCACCATTCCGCGAGGCATTGGGGGACAGGATCGAGCAATATTTTACGGAGAATGAAGGGTCCACCGACTCCAGAGCCACGGAGTGGGACGCCCTTAAGGTGGTGATCCGCGGGCATTGTATTGGAAAATTTGCGGGAGCCCGCAAAACATTGCTAGATGACTTGGACAAGGCGGAACGCAAGCTGCGTGAGACTGAGCGAGCGCGCCCAGACCGGCCTGACCTCCAGGGAGATCTCTGTGCGGCAAGGGAGGCGGTGGCGATAGAACTAGAACGCCTCCGCAGTTATGATTACAAGACTTATCTGGTGAAAACACACGCTGAAGGGGACAAGGCGGGGACCCTGCTGGCTTGGCTTGCCAACCCCACCAGACGCAGCCACCCGATTCTGGCCATTTCAGACGGGGAAGGCGGCGTGTGTACCACGCAATCAGCGATCCTGAATAGTTTCAGGCCCTATTATGAACAACTATATAGGAGCGAACTCGGCGACAAGGAGAGGGATATAGCTGCTTTCCTTGAGGACCTGCAGCTACCGCGGCTAGACCAGGACCAGGCGAAAGTCTTGGGAGGCCCGATAGAATTAACGGAAATCAGAGGAGCGGTAAAGCGGATGGCCTGGAATAAGACTCCAGGCCTGGACGGATTGCCGATTGAGTTCTATGGGCGATACCTCGATCAACTAGCCCTGCGACTTCAAATTGTTTACGCTGAGGCTAAGCTGAAGGGACGACTACCATGCTCGATGCGTGAAGCTTTAATGATCCCCCTACTGAAACCGCGGAGAGAGAGTACTAATACTGCGTCCTACCGTCCGCTGTCAATGTTGACCACCGACTATAAGATTCTGAGCACGGTACTAGCAAACAGATTATTACAACATATGCAGACACTGGTCCATAGGGACCAGTCCGGGTTCATTCCCAAGCGAAACACCGGCCACAATATCAGGATATTGACCCGCCTGTTGAGCAGCCCACCGCCGGAGGCAAGAGCTCCCCTGGTATTGGCAGTAGATATAGAGAAGGCTTTTGACAGCCTGGAGTGGGAATACCTCTATAGCGTGCTACGGTGCTTCGGGCTCGGGGAGGGCTTCATACGATGGACGAAAGTATTATATACTGAGGCGAAAGCAAGAGTGAGAGTGGGCACCCTGATATCGGACCAATTCGAAGTGCTTTGTGGCACCAGGCAGGGCTGCGCGCTGTCTCCGCTGCTTTTTGCCTTGGCGGTGGAACCTCTAGAGGCGATGGCTAGGAGAGGCGCCTATTATGGGGGCCTGGCCCACAGTGGGACTCGCCATTTTATCTCGCTGTACGCGGATGACCTTCTTCTTTTCTTGGAAGACGCCGATGAAGCGCTGTCGGGAGCGGAAAGACTCCTTGCGCGATTTGGGAAGATATCTGGCCTGAGAGTTAACTGGGCCAAGACCTGCCTGTTTCCCCTACGTAAGCATGAGATCCAGCCCTTCCTCCGGCCATTACTTAGATGGGAGCCCAGCTGCTTGGAATACCTAGGGGTACATATTTACCATGAAGAGGCAGACATGCTAGGAGGGAACGTTGGACGCTGTATCCGGGCCTTAAAGGGCAATATGTCCTTCTGGGCCACTCTCCCGTTATCAGTAACGGGCCGCATATCACTGCTCAAGATGATAGCCTTGCCCCGATTGCTATATTACTTCCGGACCTTGCCTGTTTGAGTCCCAGCCGCGATTTTTCGACAGCTGCGAACAATGATTATCTCCTTTCTGTGGGGCGCGGGTAGGCGAAGAGTGGCACTGGCCACACTGATCCGCCCGAAGGACGAGGGTGGCCTGGCTGTCCCGGATTTTGAGCTCTACTACTTAGCAGCCCAGCTCCAAACCCTAACGCAAGAAATTGCGAGAGTGTATCGCGGTCCAGAGCAGGACCGAGACAGCGGCATCCCCCGACATGTACTTGCCTTCATTGCCCTGCGACAAAGATTACCACTGAGAGACCTGTCCTTGGAGGAGAGAACTCTCCGCCTGTGCTGGAACCGCTCGGCGAAGCGTGCGAGGATTAAATGCCCATATGTGCCCGAGATCCCTTTGGGCATGATGACGGCGCTGCCGCACGGGGGAGACTGGTCACACCTGCAAGGCTGGGAAGAGGCGGGACTACAAGTGGTGGGAGACTTGTTTGAGGATGGAGCATTGGTCCCATATCAGGCGCTGCAAGAACCCTTCGACCTCCCGCGGGGTGATTACTTATTGCATGCGGCAGTAGTGCGAGCCATACAGGGACACTGGGGTATGGGGCTTGCGGAGCCGCCGACAGCCCAGGCCTGCCAGTACACTATGATGTCGGCAGGCACCTATAAGGCGGTTACGTGCCTATATTCAAGAATGCTGAGGGAAACACTGCAGCTGCTGACTACTCTGAAGGCCAAATGGGAATTAGATCTACAGGTGGAGATCCCAGACACCACGTGGATGCAACTGGTGGGACGGGCTAGGAAGAGCACGAGGAACGCACGTTTCCAGCTCATCCATTTTTATATTCTCCACAGAGCCTACCTCACCCCGAGCAACATACAGAAATATTTTGGGGCGGAGGAGGCTGCTTGCCCACGCTGCGATACATTAGGGGCGGATCTGACACACATGCTCAGAGAGTGCCCCCACCTACAGGAATACTGGAGAGACATCGGCGACACCTTGAACGAAGCCGCAGATAGGGACCTTCAATATACTACGGCTGTCAGCATTCTACACTGGTTTCCGCACACACCCAAAAACAAGATGTCGAGCAGGTTCATCGATATGGGCCTCCTTTTAGCCAAACGGGAATTGACAAGGGGATGAAAATCGAAATCGGGCCTGACGCATCGAAGATGGCTCGCTGAGTTTTTGAAGTGGGCGGCGAGCGAGAGCACGATTAGGTATCAGTTGGCGCGTAGGAGGGCAGACGAGCGGGCCTTGGAGGCGGCTATGGAGTGGGAACTCTTGGTGCAAGCACTGCGAGATAGCACATTAGATGAGGAGGAGGATGAACGAGAAGTGACGACTGATGCCACCGACGACCACGGGGTGGCAGCACCAACGCCAGTCACACACACACAGTAGATAACTAAGACCCTCTGATTGCAGTCATACAGACCCAATTCCTGACCGGGAACGAGTGATGACACTTGGGGGGGAGGGAGAGATCTGTGGGGAGGGGGGGGGGGTACCTCTTACCGATAGTGTAGTTGGGAAGTTCAGTTATAGACACTACAGGGAGGGAGGGGTATAGGGCTAAAAGTTAAAAGCAGACAGTGGAACCCCCCACATGCACCGTACAATGACCGCTGATTGTGAGAATTGCACCGATTTGTGATTTTTGCCGCCCGACCCCCGGGTTGTGGGCTGAACGGCTGTGTATATTGGATGGGGACTTGAAAACGAGAGGGGGGATTTCACACTGATGATACTAATGTGATTGACATACTGTGTGTTTGGATCTGCAATGAAAACGGTTTGATAAAAAAAAAAAAGTTCAGAGACTAACATTTTCGTCTTTGGACACCCAGTCAAGAAGCAAAACTACAGGTGGAGCCTGGGGTGTTAAAAATCAAAAATGCCGACTCTTACAACTACCTGGGTGTATGGTTCGCAACCAAACGTGGGCATGAAAAGCTATTGAGACACACCATTACAAAAGTGAATGCAAACATCATTAGTGAGAGAAAACGAACAACTCTTTGGAAAGCTCGTTGACTGGTTCAATAAGATGGGTTTTAGCAGCCACTCTGTTGCCAGCGATTACTTACGGTCAAGAAGCTTACCCAGGTCAGTTAGTACATACCCTGGACAAATATCAAATTAATGCTTACAAAAGAGTCTTCAGCCGTCCTTCGTATTCAGAGTTGCACGGGAGGCCCAAACGTGGTGAAAATGGTGGCCTTTGTAAATTACTATCACAGAATAATTAATTCACCGGCTAATATAATGAAAGCGGCTCTACTGACCATTTTTATTCAAAGTGGGAATCCATGATCACAATACCTACAACTTTCAGTCAATACCATTCAACTTGATCAAGAGGTGTTAAATGGCCAGGGAGGACCTGGCTTGACAGTTCGGGCTGGACTGTTCCCATGAGGAGCAGGGTCAAATTGATTTGCATATAGCTGAGTCTAAACTGGAATGGCATGGTGAACAAAGGAACAATGGATTTAGCACGGATCTCTTGACGAGGGGGTGAATGTTTTATTTGCATCGCATTTAGTTCATTATTTGTCTGTCTTTTGCTTTCTTGCCCTAAGTGTACTGGGTATGCCCAGACGTCGGTCCCTGGCTCACTGTGCCACTGGATTCAAGCTAGCCTGGCTGATGAGGGGTGATACACTGATACCGGTCCCAGGCTGCTTGTTTCTGGTCCAGGGATGACCTGGCTTGGCAGTTTGGGCTGGGCTGTTTCCATGAGGAAAGGGTCAAGACTGATTTGCACATGGCAGGGTCTCAACTGGAATGGTGTGATGTACAAAACAAACATGTATTTAACCTAGATCTGTAACAGTGGGTGAATGTTTGATTTGTTCAGCATTCTGACAATCATCTGCTCTTTTTTCATCTGTTGTTCTAAGTGCGAAGGGCATGCCCATACGTGGGTCCCGTGCTCGCTATGCCACCAAATTCAAGCAAGATTGGCAGATGAGGGGTGATACTTTGAAACCAGTGGAAAGATGCTTGTTTCTGATCCAGAGAGGACCTGTCCTGGCAGTTCGGGCTGGACTGTTCCCATGAGGAGCAGGGTCAAGACTGACTTGCATATTGCTGTGTCTAAACTGGAATAGTGTGGCATACAAAAAAATTATGGATTTAACCCAGATCTGTGCCTGAGGGTGAATGTTTTACTTGTTCAGCACCCCCGTCCATTATCTATTCTTTTTGCATTTGTCTTTGTCAAGCATCAGTCGGTGATAGCCAGTATTCAAGTCTAACTTAAAAAATCACATTAACCACATTTAAGTCTGTCAGTATGTCATCGAGGTTGGAGGTTATGTGTCTTTCCCTTCTTATTGCAGCATTGGGAATTCTCCGGTGGATGCAGATACTGATGGCTTCAGATAGTTTTGTTTAGTGGTTATTACCAAGGGAGAGACCCATTGCGTGAGTCAAGTTTCTCTCTTGATTATTTAATCATTCTATCTCAAAGTACCACTTACTTTCGGAGATGAAACAGGACCCATCTGTAGAGGAGAGCAACAAGTTAATGGTCTCATCAATCTGATGTTTGACAGGTCTCTTTTTTGTAAATGCAAGCCCCACAAAGAGATCCCGGGACTTGCTGAGGACTGAGTTGACGCAGGATGCAAGTGAGATCAGGCCTCGAATCTCTGCTATGGTACAGCTCATGAGGGTGCCAGTGCCATCGTTGACAATGAACAAACTTCTCGGCAAGACTTAAGCTTCGTGCTGCACAGATTTTGTGACTGGAAGTGGGTCATGACTGCTATATGCAATGATAACTGCTTTTATTTTCTGTAAGGTGAGCCTGGTGGAGCAAGTTGAACTGTGTCTTGTACATAACATTAACCGATGCCCCATATCTGTGAGTGCAACAATCTTTATGACTTGTGACTTAGTAGTTTGGCGGTGTCTACTGCCTCTAGAGACCCCTGATCAGTGGTGGAGATGAGAAAGATCTTTTCTTCCTCTCCTATTTCTTTTTTTGGGCGATGCTCTTGAAGGCCTGGGGCTTTGCCCAGTGCATACACTCATTGTGCTGGCATGTCATGATTGGAGGAAGTAGCTCTCATATTTGCCAGAAACATCCCTTTCCTTCCGTCTCCTCTGCACTCTAGCAAAGTTGTTCTAAAGGCCACCTCATGAGCATGTCTTCTCCTGCACTAAAGAAGTGTTCTCCTCCACAATATCCGCATGCACATAGATCACTGGTATTGCTTCTATCCAAGACTTGGTTTGTCTTGGTTGTTGAGCTGGTGTGGACAGTGCCTGTCGCTTTTGTTTTGAAGGGCTGTGTTCCTTCTTCACTCCAGTTCCATTTTTGCCATGGCTGTTTCCATTATGGTGCCTTGGGCATCAGACAGTTCATGTGAACTGCACATGGCAAGGATTTTGATTAAACTTATTCTGGGTTTACGGAGCATCCATTATCATCGGAGTGCTGTTCGGCAACCTTAAATTACTGCACTAACACTTCTTTGTTGACATTACCATCTACACATGTACTTGCAAGCTCTCTTATGAGAGCATAGAAGCTGTCAATAGACTCTCCTTCTCTTTCTTTTGCTTGTCAGAGGACGAAATGTTCATGATCTGTGTTGAGCAGAGGGTTGAACAGTGCTTCCAGCTCTGCCACCCTTGGCTCATAGTTGTCGGCGTGTCTGGCAGATTCAAGAATATTTTACAGAGCTCCTCTGCAGCACAGTGAAGCAGAAGCAACCACTTAATTATTGGGTCTGTCTCGCTTGTGGTGATGATGTAGCAATTCAGTCTGAACATCGACATAGGCCACCATGGGGCAGCCTTTGCAGAAGCTTCAAGCTCGCTAAAGAGAAATATTTTGCAAAGTGGCAGCTGATGAGATTTGAAAGTGGTAGGGCATAAAAGGCGCGCATGAGTGTTACGTCGCGAGCGAAGCCAGCGAGCCTATCATTATGGAGGTTTGGGGGAGTTCTTTTAAAAGAAAACGAAAAAGAAAAAAGAGTGGGCAAAATATTGCTTTATAATTTTATCAGTAGAATTGCATGATTGTGAAAATGTAATGCCCATTTTAGTAGAAATGTGCTATGTAAGTAACGACAGTGCGCTACTTTACCATCCTTTAGTAATATATTTGTGACAGTGTGCCTCAAACTGCATGACCACCAGTTGCATACTACACCTTTACGGATGACAAGCGTGAGCATTGTGTTCTGCAAGATTTGTTTAAAATCATTAACTACTTCGATGCTGATGACGGAACCGCTCCGTCATCAGCTGCGGTTGGGCTGTGCTGATGACGGAGCGGTTCCGTCATGGCCCGGCCGCCGCGCCTGCGCGGCGCGTTCTATTAGGCGGGCGGGCCATGACGGAACCGCTCCGTCACCAACCGCGGCTGGTGACGGAGCGGGTCTGTCACCAGCATGCGGCCGCCGCGCGGCCGCCCCGCCCTCTTAGCGCTGCGGCGGAATAGCCGCCGCAGCGATGGGGTTAATAATGGCGGGTCCACTCTCATTTTGGGATTACACTGCCTAAGTAAAATTTCTATTTATTAGAGGGCAAATTAAAGAGAAAAAAAAAAAGATATCAGGCGCTAAAGAGATAAAGCATCATTCTTACAATTGCCGCATGTCAGTTCCTGGTCAAAACAATGTATTAAACTAAAGAGATGACAGCATGCGACTTTTCAGCAATAGCTTCGCAAAAGACAATAAAACACATTAGCAGTCCAGGATTTTTGGTAAGTATCTAAATCCAACTGTATGAATTGAGGGGTGGAGTTCCGTTTGGGCCTTCCTACAGGTAGTATTGTACCAAGAACAATGGGGGGCCCTATTTACCTTCCTTAAAACCTGGGGATTTATTTGTAGTTTCATTTAGTGCCTACCAGACCCAGGTGTGACCAAGGCAAGCGCTTTATATAAAGAAAGGACGAATATGTGCATATCTATGTGATGGAATTGGACAAAAGCGTTTTAGATTTGGAATCCTGGAACAGGAGGGGGTCTGCGTTCATTTTTGGAAATCTCAAAAGAGGTGTGTGCATCGAATGGAGGAATGTTTCCGTTTCCTGAGTTAAGGCCTTGCCGGGGAATGCATCCAAGCCGCTCTCAGCCCCCGGTGGTTCATGTTTGTGCCAGGGTGGGTGCACATCTCTGTACTCGATGCTGGCCGGATCAGAAAGTCAGCAGAGATCACAATGACATCACAGGCAATGAACGGACAACGTCCTCACTAGATATTTCTGAAGGTCTCCATTAACAAGGTATATATTACATCTGCAAGGTTTACATTTCACTGGTGAGATTAAACTGATGTATTTGTTTTTGTGGTTTCGCAGAAATATTCTGGACTATGCCCATTGGGCTCACTGGGCTTCAGTCCCCCCCCCCCCCCCCCCCCCCCCCCGTCGTGTGTGTCAGCCTGGCTGAGACAGCTTAGCGGGCTGGCGACCCTTTAATTACGGCCGCTCCCAAGTACTTCACAGGTCTTTAAAAGACCATTTGCTTCTTAATCAGGCTTTTGTTGTGTTTTCAACCCTTCTTAGAGCCACTCTGCCTATGGCTGGAAGAATTAACATACCTCCCCCGAAATCTTTTTCAGCCCCCAAAACTTTGGCTCTAGTTGCCCGCCTGCCTGCCCTATACCCTACACATGAGCAGTGTCAGTGGTAAGGCTTTGTGACCGGTGCGTTGTGCCTTTCCCACCCCTTTTCTACCCACTCCGAAAAATGTGCATGGCCCTGTTGGTTCCTTGAGTACACCCTAGTCCACGCCCCCTTAAGTAAATGAAGTTGAGTCTGGTGGCTTAGTGGATTAATACATCCATTGTGGGGGCCTGTGTTCTTGTGGTCACAGGTTCAAATCCCAGCAGGCCTTTTATCCTTCTGAGGTTGATAAAATGAGTTCCATTGAGTTGGGTAATGATACACATCTGTTATCCAGCGCAAAGATACAATTTAGTGAATGTGCGCTTTTCATATACACTTTGGGGCAGATTTACAATAACTGGCGCATCCCTGCATATCAGCAGGGATGCGCCAGTTATTTTGCGTCACAGCAGAAACCTCTTGCGCCACCATAGATGCGCCGCATTTACAATGCGGCGCACCATGGCACAAGAATAGACAGATGCGTAATGCATTTGATGCTGTAAAGGTGACGCAGCACTGCTCAGGGCATCCTATACTAGCTGTGCTGCGTCGCTCCTTACGCCTGCTACAAGCAGGCATATGGTTCTGACGCAGCGGGGTCGGAAAGTGACTGAGTGAAATCTTGCAGATTTCACTCAGCCACTTTTCCAAGGTGTTCCTGCTCCAGAACGCCACCCCCCTGCGCCGGAACGCCCACATGAAATCTGACGCAGGTTTCATGTGGCGCAGGGCTTTACAACGTGACGCATCTCCCTAGATGCATCACATTGTAAATACCCGCAGCATGGCGCTGGCTTTGCACCGCCGCTGCCTCACAGAAGTGACGCAATGGCGGCGCAAAAGTGGCATACGGGGCTTGTAAATCTGCCCCCTTGTTAGCTGTACATTCAAGGTGGCACATGGCACAGTTTGGATGTCACATTCGGAATAACTCCAGCCCCTCCGGTGGCACCTGCTAGCTCTCCGCGGAGGAGCCTTTGTATGCCTTAAACAGTAAATTTAGGACTACGAAAACCCACCCACGCAGCTCTGGCTGTGCCTTTGTGCATTGTGCCCCTATGCTGAGACCAGCCTCAGTCTAAGAGTGTGCAAAAAAGTGGCACTCACTGGGTGCAGGTGTCCAAATGTGTTAGACGGGGACCTGGAGGGTCGGCCGAGGACAAGGGGAGAGGCCTCCGGTGAGGGCCGTCTCCAGCGATCGTACAGACAAGTAACTCCCCCCCACAGATGGACACCACACAAGGATGAGGTCAACACTCTTTATATAAGATTCTTGAGCAAGGATATCAGCGATACAGTGAGATCGGGACACGAGGGTCCTCTCAATTCAAGTCTCTGGAAGGGAAAAGAGTAGCGGGACAGTCTTGGTACCGGTCTGGAACTGAGGTGGTAAGATGGATAGCTCACAATCCTCGAGCTCGGAGTTCTGGAAGGTCGGGCCGCGGCAGCACCAGCAGGCTCGGTTCATAAGTCTCACTTGAGAAGGGCCGCGGCAGCGCCAGCCGGCAAAGGCAATGGTTCACACAAGGATGGGCCGCGGCAGCGCCAGCAGGTCCTGACGAAGATGTAGGTTGCAGAATGCCGCGGCAGCGCCAGCAGGCAGGATGATGGTTCACGAGGATGGGCTGCGGCAGCGCCAGCAGGTCCCGACGAAGATGTAGGTTGCAGAAGGCCGCGGCAGCGCCAGCAGGCAGGACGATGATTCACAAGGCAGGGCTGCCGCAGCGCCAGCAGTCCGTCAAGGATGAGTTCTTCTAGGTGTCTCTCGACTCCAGGATACAACTGCCTTCCTGCTCTGGAGCTGCCCCAGTTATAGGTCTGGCCTCCTTTGATGTCCGGACCCTCGCTCTTGGAGGTCGGGAGGTCCGGGATGAGGGAGTCCAGACACCCAGCAGGGGGGTGGAGCCAGCGCCCGGGGAGGCTGGGGGCGATCGGCACCTGGCGGGGGAGAGCCATCGACACTCCTCTCTCCCATTGACCTGCCAAGTGGTCCGTTCACCTCCTGGGTGGATGGTGGTGCCTCGATGTCGGGGCCTGGCCAGGCCCAGGGTTGGGGTCGAGCTGAGGCCACGCGGCCTCGTGGTGCAGTGTCCAAGATGGCGGCTGGGCCGGGGCAATGCTGCTGATGGTGGCCCGGGCCGGCCGATGTCGTGGTGTTCGGGGGCAGGCGTCCCGTTGGGGACGGGTTGCGGGTTGCTTCTGTGGGTTGCCGGGGTGGTTCTTCTGGTGACACCGGGAGAGCCGGTGTTCGGGTCTTATTATGCGGGGAGGGAGCGGCCCTTCACGAGGCCTGTCCAACATGCGTCCCCCCCAGCTGAAGGCGGGGAGAGTCACCCATCTTCTTGGGTACTCTCCTCGTCGAGGCGGAAAAAGCGTGACAGGCCGTCCGCGTTGGCGTGCTCTTGGCCAGGGCGATGCTCCACAGTGAAGTCCATCCCCTGCAGGGAGATGGACCATCGCAACAGTTTTGGATTCTCCCCCCGCATCTGGATCAGCCCTTGCAGGGGTCTATGATCTGTTTGTACCCTGAAATGGGTACCGAAGAGGTAGGGCCAGAGTTTCTTGAGGGCCCATACTACTGCGAAGGCCTCCCGCTCGATGGTGCTCCAGCGCTGCTCTCGGGCCAGCAGGCGTCGGCTGATGAAGGCCACTGGTTGATCGACTCCCTCGGCGTTGAGGTGAGAGAGTACTGCCCCAATGCCATGATCTGAGGCGTCCGTCTGGACGATGAATTCCCGGCTGTAGTCGGGGGCCTGGAGCACGGGGCGGTGCACATGGCGGCCTTCAACTTCTCGAAGGCCGCTTGACAGTCCGGAGTCCAGTTGACGGTTTTGGGTTTTTTCTTGGAGGTGAGTTCCGTGAGGGGCCCCACAATGCTGCCATAGTCCTTCACAAACCGCCGGTAGTATCCGGTGAGCCCCAGGAAGGCTCGGACCTCGGTTTGGGTGACAGGTGGCTGCCAGGACTGGATGGCAGCGATCTTGAGCTGAAGGGGTGCCACCAGACCGCTCCCCACTTGGTGTCCGAGGTAGGTCACGGACCCCTGGCCAATCTGGCATTTGCTGGCCTTGATGGTAAGGCCGGCCTGCTGGAGGGCGCGCAGGACCTCTCGGAGGTGGTGAAGGTGGTCGGCCCAGTGACGACTGTACACAGCGATATCGTCCAGGTAAGCAGCACTGAACTCTTCGAGGCCCGCCAATACCTGGTTCACGAGTCGGTGGAAAGTAGCTGGAGCGTTTTTCATGCCGAATGGCATCACTTTGAAATGGTAGTGGCCATCCGGGGTAGAGAAGGCGGATCGTTCTTGGGCTCTGGGGGTGAGGCCGATCTGCCAGTAGCCTGCTGTCAGAACGAAGATGCTCAGGTGGCGGGCAGCCCCCATACGGTCAACCAGTTCATCTGCCCGGGGGATGGGGTGAGCGTCGGTTCGGGTGACAGCGTTCAGGCCCCGATAGTCTACACAGAATCGGAGCTCGGGGATGGCGCCCGGGACGGCAGCTTTGGGGACCAGTACGACTGGGCTGGCCCAGGGGCTGTCGGATGGCTCGATCACTCCTAGTGCGAGCATTTTAGAGACTTCGTCCTGGATGCAGGTGCACACCCGATCCGGCACTCGGTACGCCCTGTGTCGAATAGGGGGACTATCCCCAGTGTCCACGTCGTGGAGGCACCAGGGGGTGACCCCCGGGGTGAGGGAGAACAGGTTCGCAAATTGCAGCAGGAGAGCCCGACAGTCTTGGCGTTGTTCCGGGGACAAGGCATCGGAGAGTCGGACCCCTTCCACTGAGCCATCTTTTTCACGGGTCCTCAGTAGGTCAGGGAGGGGCTCGGAGTCTTCTTCTGTCCCACTATCTGTTGCCATTAGTAGGCTGAGCTCCGAGCGTACGAAGTGTGGTTTGAGTCTGTTGGCGTGGAGGACCCGGAGGGGGTTCCGGGGGGACTCCATGTCTATTAAGTAGGTGACAGGGCCCTTGCGCTCAATCACCTTGAAGGGTCCTGTCCATTTGTCCTGCAAGGCACAAGGTTCGATTGGAGACATCACCCATACTTGCTGACCGGGCTCGAACTCAATTGAGGAGGCATGTTGATCGTACCATTTCTTCATGTCCTCCTGACTGGCCTCAAGATTGGCTTTGGCGAGTTCCCTGAATCGCCGGGTCTGGTTGCGGAGGGTCAGGAGGTACTTATACACGTCCGGGGCCATCTCCCATTCTTCTTTGACCAGGCTGAGGGGCCCCCGGACAGGGTGACCGTACAGGAGCTCGAAGGGGCTAAAACCGAGGGATTTCTGGGGAACCTCTCGGTAGGCGAAGAGGAGGCACGGGAGCAGCACGTCCCATTGGCGACGTAGGGCCCATGATCATCCCCTTGAGAGTGCGCTTAAACCGCTTGACCAGTCCGTTTCCTTGAGGGTGATAGGGGGTCATGAACCGGTAGGTAACCCCGCACTGCTGCCAGAGAGATTTCATGTACTTGGAGATAAAGTTCGTGCCCCTGTCGCTGACGACTTCCCGGGGGAAGCCCACTCGAGAGAAGATCCCCATTAAGGCTCGGCCTACCACGGGTGCTGTTACGGTCCGAAGAGGAATGGCCTCGGGATAGCGGGTGGCGTGGTCCACCAGGACCAGGATGAACCGGTGCCCCTGTGCTGTTCGGGGGTCCAGGGGCCCCACAATGTCTATTCCCACCCGTTCAAACGGGGTGGTGACAACGGGAAATGGTTGCAAGGGTGCTTTGATTTTTCGGCCACTCTTCCCGCTGGCCTGGCAGGTGGGGCAGGCCCGGCAGTGGTTGGAGACATCATTTCGCATTTTGGGCCAGTAAAAGTGTGTTACCAGGCGGTTGTATGTTTTGTCTTGTCCCAAGTGTCCAGCAAGGGGGACATCGTGCGCTAAGTTCAAAAGGAAGTCTCTGAAGCGGAGGGGCACCACCAGCACCCGGCTGGCCCCCTGCTCGCTGTAGAGGAGGTCATTGTCCCAATAGATCCAGTGTGCCCCTGCGGTGTCTCCTGCGCTCTGGGCGAGGGCTTGCTGTCGGAGTCCCTCGAGGTCTTCTGTTCTTGCCGGAATTGTTCCTGGGTGGGTCCACCCTCGTGACGCCACTGGGCCAGTTCTGGAAGGTCCTGGAGCTGAGCGGGCCCTTCTTGGTTTTGCTCTGGGGGATCAGTACTGAGGGCGTCCCTCTCCGGGACGATCGGGGGAGGAGGTGCTGGCCATTCGGGTTCTTCGGGACTGGGGATGGCGCGGGCGGCCATGGACCGGGTCGTTACGCAGGCCCAGTCAGGGAGGCCCAACATCCCCAGGTACTCTCTTCTTTCAACTGCTGCCCAGGGGGAACTTTCGAGGTCGTTTCCCAGGAGGCAGTCCACCGGGGCATCATCGCGGACAGTCACCTTCAGCATTCCGGACACTCCTCCCCACTCGAAGGGGACGCAGGCCATCCGACACAGGCTCTCTGAATTGTCAGCTGATCGGACGGGGCAAAGAACGTTTGGCAAGATCTGCTCGGGGGTTACCAGATGACAGCGGACTGCCGTCACACTGGCCCCGGTGTCCCGCAGGGCTTCGGCCTTGCGCCCATTGATGTTCACCCACTGGCTGTATTTTCTCGTGTTGGCGGGTAGGGGAGCCCGCGGGATCATGTCTCTTTCCCCTAGGCACAACAGGGACATGGCGGCTGGTTCCCACTCGAGCTGTTCCTGGTCGTACTCTTCATAATCTTCGGGGGCTTGCTCCTCTCCCAGGGCGGCGGCAGCGACCTGGCGGGGTATAGGACTCTGGTTCTTCGGGCAGTTAGGGTCGTTGGCATAGTGGCCGGTCCGCTGGCACCGGTGGCAAGTAACGTTGGCTCGGAACCCGGGACGCATCGAGGGGTTTCCCCTACCGGCCGGGGGCGGGGTGTTGCTGGCGGGAGCTGCCGGGATGGCGTCTCTGCCCCGACCCTGGCCTCCTCCTCCTCGGGGGCGATGGGGACCCTGGTTGGTTCTGTTTGGCTCACTGGGCCCACTTCGGGCAACTCAAGTGCTTTCCCATCGGTCAGCTTCAGCGGCGAGCTGCCGAGGTTCCGTCAGTTTACTGTCGAGGAGGTGCTGCCTGAGCTCGACGAAGCAATTGTTGGAGAGGTGTTCCCACACAATGAGGTTAAAGAGTTGCTCGTAGGTGGTTACGTGGCTGCCCTTGATCCACCCCTCGAATGCTCGGCTGAAATAGTTCACGTACTCCACCCAAGTTGTACCCGGGATCCGTTTGCAGTCGCGGAACCGCTGGCGGTACATCTCGGGCGTGAGTCCGTATCGAGTGAGGAGGGCGGCCTTCATGTGGTCATAGGACGTCATCTGATGGTCCGGGAGCTGCAGCAGGGCGTT
The DNA here is from genome assembly GCF_964263255.1 of Lissotriton vulgaris. NCBI lineage: Eukaryota > Metazoa > Chordata > Amphibia > Caudata > Salamandridae > Lissotriton > Lissotriton vulgaris. Next base: position 919,970,797 of record NC_141697.1, read on the forward strand.
GCGCCCTTCATTGATGAACCTCCCCCATAACCCGGCTCCCCAGTCACTTCGATCAATCCGGTCGGAGGTCATGGCTATCTCGTAGGCTTTGAACCACTGCTGGATATCGTCGTTCCGATAATATTCTCTGACGACATCCTTGGGGATGTGGACTTTTGGTTCTGCAGTGCCCGGAGTGTTCGGGCGCTCGGGCACCCCGAGGTCTTTATTCTGTTTCCGAATCTCTATTTCTGCTAGCTTGCGCTCATGTTCGTATGCCAGTTTTTTCTCTTCGAGTTCCCTCTGCCTTTGTTTCTCTTCCCGCTCTTCTCGGAGCCGCAAGTGTTCTAATGTTATCTTTTGTTCCGCCAATTTCAGCTCTCCGTCCAACCGGAGCCGTGCCAACTCTAATTCATGGAGTCTGCTTTTCTCTCGTTCTCGGATCTCCTCCAGGGAGAAACCCGATCTCCTTCCTTCTGTCGGGGTGGTGTTTGTTTCTGGCGCCTCGAGGTTTTGGTTTTGGGGTACGGCCGTACCCGTTTCTGCCCAAGATTCTAGGGCGTGTTTTAAGTCCTCTTTCGTGCTCAGACCGGTGGTAGCAATGCCTAGTTCTATGCAAAATTGCTTTAGCTCTCGGTGGTTGTACTCTTCTAGTTTCTCCATCTGGAATTTCTCTGTGGATCCGCTCTCTTTTGTTGTCATTGTGGTTGAGTCGTGGGGTGAGTTACTCTCTGTACGATTACGCGTTGGTTCGGATCGCGCCGCTGGCCACCAATGTTAGACGGGGACCTGGAGGGTCGGCCGAGGACAAGGGGAGAGGCCTCCGGTGAGGGCCGTTTCCAGCGATCGTACAGACAAGTAACTTCCCCCCACAGATGGACACCACACAAGGATGAGGTCAACACTCTTCATATAAGATTCTTGAGCAAGGATATCAGCGATACAGTGAGATCGGGACACAAGGGTCCTCTCAATTCAAGTCTCTGGAAGGGAAAAGGGTAGCGGGACAGTCTTGGTACCGGTCTGGTACTGAGGTGGTAAGATGGATAGCTCACAATCCTCGAGCTCGGAGTTCTGGAAGGTCGGGCCGCGGCAGCGCCAGCAGGCTCGGTTGACAAGTCTCACTTGAGAAGGGCCGCGGCAGCGCCAGCAGGCAGGACGATGATTCACAAGGCAGGGCTGCGGCAGCGCCAGCAGTCCGTCAAGGATGAGTTCTTCTAGGTGTCTCTCGACTCCAGGATACAACTGCCTTCCTGCTCTGGAGCTGCCCCAGTTATAGGTCTGGCCACCTTTGATGTCCGGACTCTCACTCTTGGAGGTCGGGAGGTCGGGAGGTCCGGGATGAGGGAGTCCAGACACCCAGCAGGGGGGTGGAGCCAGCGCCCGGGGAGGCTGGGGGCGATCGGCACCTGGGGGGGAGAGCCATCGACACTCCTCTCTCCCATTGACCTGCCAAGTGGTCCGTTCACCTCCTGGGTGGATGGTGGTGCCTCGATGTCGGGGCCTGGCCAGGCCCAGGGTTGGGGTCGAGCTGAGGCCACGCGGCCTCGTGGTGCAGTGTCCAAGATGGCGGCTGGGCCGGGGCAATGCTGCTGATGGTGGCCCGGGCCGGCCGATGTCGTGGTGTTCGGGGGCAGGCGTCCCGTTGGGGACGGGTTGCGGGTTGCTTCTGTGGGTTGCCGGGGTGGTTCTTCTGGTGACACCGGGAGAGCCGGTGTTCGGGTCTTATTATGCGGGGAGGGAGCGGCCCTTTCACGAGGCCTGTCCAACAAAATGGTTTATGAACGATGAAAGCATCATCAACTCTCTACATTTAAAGGTAGTCTGAAACTGGCAAGGGAGATTTAAGTAGTAACACTACTGGCAGGCAGCTGATCATGCGGTGCGCGCTGCAGCTTACACTAAAAAGCACTGCACACACTGCAGCCTGCAGTGCAGAATCAGACGGCGGTGGGTAATTACCATGGAGAAGGCTGACGGGCCCGGTCAGCCGCCTCCTCAGATCCCAGAAGGCCACGACTCTGACTGCACCGTCTTTGTGCCACTCATAACTGTCGAAGTGTGTTAGTCTCACTGTGGCCCCCCTTTATGCCAGGTCTTTGACCGCAGACCTCGGTGCCCCATCTTTAGTCCGCCTAGAGAGTTAGCACCACAGAACTCTGCTCTAGGCCTCACTTTAAGGCCCCTTGGCCCCTCTCTGTTTCCCAAGTGTTATACTGGCAGTAGCCTCAGGGTGCCTGTCTGCATTCACCTTTTCTCCCTGTCACTCTCTCCTCCCTGCGTGTCGCTGCCCGCATGTTCTCGCTGCAGGCCACCCATCTCCCTCTGCCCGTGCCCTTCCCTGCAGGACGTGTGTGTCAGTCCTAACAGCTTCCCTGTGCACATCACGTCTCTGCCCCAACACCGTCCGCCGGAGCTAGTTGGCTTGTACTGCACCGTTCATGCATCCTTCTTCTTAAGTCTAGACCCTCTCTCTAACCCCTGGTGCTTTCTTCTGCACAAGTGTGCCACAAAGACCCCACTGTGCGTCAGACCACTCATCTCTTTCTCTGCCCTCTCCTGCCCTAGTCTGTCAGCATTAGTGAGCTTATTTTGCAATCTTCTAGCACCTTTCTATAACCCCCTGGGTGCCCTGTGCTCCACACGGGTGTGCTGACAGTGACATATTGGTGCAAACCACACCTGGTTTTCTCTCCTTCTCTCTGCCCTCTTCTTTTGTCCGAGTGAGTCCACGCTAGGGAGCTCTCCCTGGGTCTCGGACAACAACTCTGCACTAATCCTCTCTCATGACCCCGCCAGCCCCCATCTCTGCCTCGCCCTTTATCAGCTGTCCAGGTGTGTCAGTGCCAGCAACCTGCAGCGTGCTGCTTCTTTAACCCCTCTCTGCCCGAGTGAGCCAGTGTGCTCTCTCTGCCCCAGTCACTGGCACACCTCTCTCTCTATCACTGGGTAATCTTTTAGTGGGGAAACAGCCATCACAACGCAACTTTAACAACGCACTACCATTATAACGAAACTTTTACAATGCATGCCATTACATCCCAGATGCTATTACAACGCATGCCATTACAAAGTAAGTATGGGTAAGTATTTTAATTGATTAATATTAATTTAATGTTAATTAATTAAATTAATTATTTTAATTATTTATATATTTACATTTTTTTTAATATAAATTCATTTAATTTAGTAATTTTAACCCCTTCACTTTCCAACACTTACCCTAGCATTACACCCCCTTGAGTTAGAATAGTAATTTTAACCCCTACACTATCCAACACTTACCCTACTATTACACCCTATGGAGTTAGAATAGTAATTTTAACCCCTACACTATCCAAAACTTACCCTACTGTTACACCCCCTGGAGTTAGAATGGTAATTTTAACCCCTACACTATCCAACACTTACCCTACTATTACACCCCCTGGAGTTAGAATAGTAATTTTAACCCCTACACTATCCAACACTTACCCTACTATTACACCAACCTGGAGTTAGAATAGTAATTGTAACCCCTTACCCTACTATTACAAACCCCTGGAGTTAGAATAGTAATTTTAACCCCTACACTATCCAACACTTACCCTACTATTACACCCCCCTGGAGTTAGAATAGTAATTTTAACCCCTACACTATCCAACACTTACCCTACTGTTACACTCCCTGGAGTTAGAATGGTAATTTTAACCCCTACACTATCCAACACTTACCCTACTATTACACCCCCTGGAGTTAGAATAGTAATTTTAACCCCTACACTATCCAACACTTACCCTACTATTACACCAACCTGGAGTTAGAATAGTAATTGTAACCCCTTACCCTACTATTACAAACCCCTGGAGTTAGAATAGTAATTTTAACCCCTACACTATCCAACACTTACCCTACTATTACACCCCCCTGGAGTTAGAATAGTAATTTTAACCCCTACACTATCCAACACTTACCCTACTATTACACCCCCAGGAGTTAGAATAGTAATTTAAACCCCTACACTATCCAACAATTACCCTACTATTACACCCCCCTGGAGTTAGAATAGTAATTTTAACCCCTACACTATCCAACACTTACCCTACTATTACACCCCCCAGGAGTTAGAATAGTAATTGTAACCCCTTACCCTAGTATTACAAACCCCTGGAGTTAGAATAGTAATTTTAACCCCTACACTATCCAACACTTACCCTACTATTACACCCCCTGGAGTTAGAATAGTAATTTTAACCCCTACACTATCCAGCACTTACCCTACTATTACACCCCGAGGAGTTAGAATAGTAATTTAAACCCCTACACTATCCAACACTTACCCTACTATTACACCCTATGGAGTTAGAATAGTAATTTTAACCCCTACACTATCCAACACTTACCCTACTATTACACCCCCAGGAGTTAGAATAGTAATTTAAACCCCAACACTATCCAACACTTACCCTAATATTACACCCCCAGGATTTAGAATAGAAAAAAATTATAATAAACAAAATTAATAATTAATTAAAATTTATTTAAAAAAATTATATTAAAAATAAATTAATATTAATAAAATTAAATACTTACCTATACTTACGTTGTAATGGTATGCGTTGTAATGGCATGCGTTGTAAAAGCATGCGTTGTAATGGATGTTGCGTTGTAAAAGTTGCGTTGTGATGGTATGCGTTGTGAATGTATGCGTTTTAACGTCATACATTCTTTTAGTGAGTGCCACATCTCCATATCTCCCCTTCCCGCCCTCCCCTGCCGCCCTAGTGTGAATCTGACACGGATCTGCAGCATGCCTCGGACCCCTCTCTGCCCCCCCAAATCCGAGCTTGAAGTGGGCGGTGCACTCCGAATGCAGCCTCTCTCTTTCTCTGCCACCAGGCCCTCGCTCTGGCAGTCTTTTAGTGGCTGCAGTGCTTACTTTCTCACTCACCCTCTCCCTGCCACTCCCCGCCTTCTCTGCTGTCCCGGTGTGACAGCACTCGGAATTGGCTTCATGGCGCTCTCTGCTCTTACCCCCCCATCCTCATGCCCTAGTGTGCCATTGTGCTCTCGCTGCCTACACCCCTCTTATCTCCCCCTGCACCAGGTTGGTGAGGCTGCAAACTCACTGCATGCTTACAGAAACCACCACTAGCCACCCTTTCACAGAGTGTGTCATGCCTGAGCCTCAGGAGCAGTACCCCGCAGTGCAGTGGGGCTGGACATAATACCCCGCAGTATCACGGGGAGGCCGCACTCACTGCATGCACGCAAAATGACTGCCACTGCTAGAGAGTGACACCCAGTGCCAGATCAGAGCTTCAAGAGGCTTCAAGAGGAGTACCCCCCACACCAAAGGTAGAATGAGGTCCCCCACACACGCACACTGACCGAGGAGGGCGGGGGAGCCACTGGAAGAGATTCACCTACCTACTCCTGCCATATCAGAGCTGCACAAGGAGTGCCCACACCCACAGGGTGGCTGAGGTCACACACTCACTGCATATGGGGGGCGTGGGGCCCTTCAAGAGATTCATCTCCAGTCTGATCTGGGCTGCGAGAGGAGGGCCCAGTCCTGGGTTAGCAATAGCATATGTTACGCCAGGGCCCGGGCGTGCATACGCGCACCAACCATTTCATTAATTAAGAGGCCGTCTGGCAGGGCATAAACACAACACCATTTAATTAATGAAGAGGCCATGGCATGCGTGTACGGAAGAAGCTTGGTTGCTAGTTCCGCTGAGTGAGGGGGCCCCTGGAGCGCAGGGGGGCCCCCCGCACTGCGGGGCTGCGAGGGCCTGTGTTACGCCCCTGTCCTGATAGTGAAATACTGCCATTTTTGTTTTTTACTATTGAAAGGCTATCTGTTCCACAGGATAGAATGGGATGTACTTTGTAACATTGTACAAGAATAAATTACCATTGGGACAAGATAGAGAAATAATGTTTGGCTCTATGAACTCAGAATTTTAGTAAACAAACAGAATAAAGACAAAATGGAGTATAAGTAGTAGGCCTTAAACCCCAGAACTTTAGATCACTTCTTAACTCAAGAGGAACATTTGTCAAGGAGAAGAGCTAAAGAGCTGTGAGGAAGAGTACTGTCCCTTTGCTGTGTGCTGTGTGGGGTTGGCCTGCACTTGCAGTTTCTGCCAAGGAAAGGACAAAGACTGGAACTTTGCTCTGAGCCTGCTTAAACAAGAATCTCTAAGGGCCTGTGCATGCTGGCCTCCTGTTCTGAAGTCTCAGGGACACAAAGACTTTCCTCCCAGCTCCCCTTAATTCTGCTGCTGAGAGTTCTGTCCTGCCAGGAGGTGCCTTCTGTCCCAGAATCTCCATGCATCGCAGCTCTGCTGTCCAAACGACGCAGCGCCTTTCGTAGCTGCAAGAATCAACGCATCGTGGTACAGTGGCTGAAGAAACCGCTGCATCCATGGCCAACGCATCCCGAATTTCCATGCATCGTACCTGTGCAGTAAGTTTTCCCATCGCATCACCAGTAGACTAGAACCAACTTGGAGTCGGCACATCACTTTCCCCCTACAGTGCGGATTCGGTGCATCACTTCTCCTGCGTGCAGCAGAACTGTTGCATTGTCTCCCCAAGGACCCAAGAACTGAAGCATCTCTTTGTTTTTCGACGTTTCCCATCTCTGCAGCTGTTTGGACTTGTGAATTTTGACGCATCTACAGGAACTTTGAGTAGAATCACACATCCATAGTTTTCTATGGACCCAGTTACTTGAAACCTTTAAAAAGTCATATTCTTATCAAATGTATGATGGATCTTTTGCATTTGGATCTTGTTGAGTTTAGATAAAGATACTATATTTTTCTAAACTGGTGTGGTGTCCATTTGTGGTGTTATCACTGTATTACTGTGTGTTTTGAGTACAACTATTTTACACATTGCCTTTGGGATAAGTTTGTGAACTCATGCTAAGCTACCCAGGGGGTGAGCAGGGGTCATCTAAAGTGTGTGTCCCCCCTTACTCTGACTAAAAGCAAGGGTCCCTATTTGGACAAAGGTACCTATCTCTACCAACTAGAGACTACCATTTCTAACACTCCTTTTGTTTTGGATATAACTAACAAGGTGGGGCTTGTTTGATCCACCTAATATAGATAGCTCTGTTTTGGAACTGGCCCAAGGAGTGAGCCCTGCTTACACTGCTATATCCAAGTCTAGTGAGGAACTTTTGGTTTCTACGTCACCAGCACTTCTGCCAGCCGCCAAGCGAAAGACCACGAGAACTGTAGATAGTATATTATTGCCACCAACAACATCAGATATGGTCGATCAAAATTTTACGGGGGTCCACAGGATTATGTCTGGGACCCAGCTATACATCAAAAATTGACAGCATCACTGAAAGAGTGTTTGAGCCCTTTGAAGGAGAAACTAGACAAATTGGAGGCAGCAGTTGGGAGAATTCTGACTGTGTGTCAGCAACAGCAGAAGATACTACAAAAGGTGGTTATGAATGAGCCGGAGAAGGAAGAGGTGTGGCGCAGCGGCTAGGGTGACTGTCTCCGGAATCTGGGGATTACGGTTCGATCCCTGGCACCGGCGGCAGATTAGCCCAGCACCATGTGACTCTGGGCAATAGCTTGCTTAATCTTCCCGACGGCCCCCAGCGCCTAGAGACCATTATGGGAGATTGTGCGCTTTACAAATGTGGATTATTATAAAAGCACAAATAATGCCATATTTAGCTGTCTTTCAGTGCCCCGTGGCTTCTTCCATGAGTAGTAGTCTTACATCTTCTAAGCATATTGCCCTGCAGCAGTTCGGATTGAACTTGCAGTCTGATGTTTTTCTAGATGCTTGGGCCCATGCTGTGGTAAATAAAATTACCGGACTATTTTTCTATACATTAAATGACAATAAGGATAGCTCAATCAAATGAGAGGCAGAGTCCGTGGTATCAGAGTCATACGGGCTTTAATTAAGCATCTCGAGATGCTGGACATCGGGTTCCATCACCACTAAGGTTCAGGAAGGGATATTCAACATTTTATTAACATCACACAATATATATAGTAAAACCATATAATTGAAATGAATACAGTAGGCGTAACAGGTGGAAAGAGAGAGATAAGAACACATGTGCGTAACAGAAGGCGTGTAAAGAGGCGTACACGTAGGCGTGCACTTGACGAGTCAGAGAAAACGTCACAAGTGGGTGGATGCTTAGAGAAAGTTTGCAGAATCAGCAGAAACCTTTGGCACGTATGCGTGCGCAACTGAGCATGACGTGGTACAGACGTGTAGCTGGGGAGAACTGGGGGTTTGACTTTAGCACTAGTAGAGGAGACTAATGTCTGGGATGTCAGAGCGACCTGTACCTATAGCATATCTGGTATCTTGTGTTTAGAGGATGTATTTATCTGAAGTAAAAGGTCTCTCGGGTAGAGGCCATTCCATACTGAATACTAGTGCGTGCATATGGTTCTTCATGCAAAGTACGGGGGCCATGGGCCTACCATGGTAACGGGTGCAGTGAATTACTTGCATGGAGACAGGAAGGCAGGGCCCTTTGCTCTGCAGCCGGAAATATGTTTACCTATTTCACTAGACTGGAATGTGTTTTCGCGCAGGCTGAGCAGATAACTGTAGGCAAAATACCGTCTTGGCAGGCAGGCCAGGCCGAGCCGGGCACCGCTCGTCTGGGCAGGATGTAAAGTAGAGGTCAGGGATGCATACCTAAACTACAGCTTTCAGAGACAGAAGAGACTCGGAGTCTCAATTAAGGGCCTGGCTCGGCTGAGCCAGAAAAACATGGAGAAAACGTGTGCTTTATTCAAAAGTGCACCATGTAAAGACGTTGGCACCATAGGCCTAGAAGCCTAATTAACGTGGTTTTCTGGGTGGACTAAATAACTGACATGTTAACGTTGGACGCAAATGCATATGCGTCTTCCTGGCAGGCACAGAAAAGGAATTACATGACATACATGGGACATGTGTATACATGGATGGGGTGCGAGTGGGGGACACATTGGCTACCTAAAAATTTCTATTTCCTCATTCCCTCCTTGGCCCCTACTTCACCCTTTAGGATATGTCTATTCTCATGAGACCATCTATCTGTTCATATAACATCATTTGCTCGTCTTTCTTCATTCGGGAACGGGAACGTGAACTAGGACGGGGAATACAAGCTGTGGCGCACAAGCCGCAAATCGCTGGCCCACATTGCAGGCAGAGACAACAACTGAATAGAATAAGCAGTATTATTCCTAGGAATGATAACACTTTCCATCCCCAGGCGGATATCACACTCCATAGCCAACCGGACCAAGTCCAGGTGCCAGGATTCTGGTGTATCAGGTGAGCAATCTCATGAAGTCTGGTTATGGCTTTATACACGGATGGCGCGTTATTAGGAATAAACACGCAACAACTGGATCCGATCACTCTACAAGCCCCGCCCCTATCGGCCAGGATGACGTCAAGGACAAGGCGGTTTTGAAGAACAACAATTCTCATAGCAGATTGTTCTTCGGTCAGGTTACCTAAAGCAAACGTAGTTTCGTTCACTACTGCTTCAAGGGTTCTTGTTAACCTGCGTATTATTTTACTGTTCTGGACAGGACCTACGAAACAAAAGTATCCTTTGATGTAATCCTTATACTGGTCCCATGCTGACTCAGAATAATCGATAACAGGAGGAAGGTCTCTCTTGTGTCTGACATGCATAAGGCGGGAATTTCGATGATAATCAGGTGGGGCTAGAAAAACAGGTGGTAATAGAAACGCGATATAACACGTCCCATCCCAATCAAGGGGCAGATGTACATAAGCTGTCTGACCACAAATAAAATAGGAATGGCGAGAGGCTTTGAAAGTAGACTTTGCTTTATCGCTGAATTCGACCACAGTATTACAATCACTGTGTCCTAGATGTACTGAACCATTCTTTCTAACGCATAATTCACCTTTTACTGGCAAAACTGTTATAAACGGCAAGTCCGAATTAGTCTCGGACTGGACGTTCAGGATCATGAGATTGAGGGAAAAATTACCTAATTCATACACTTCATTTTCTAGATCTGTCCCTATCCTTTGGGGAAGACCGTCTGCGTCTGGGAAACATGCTTTATTCATGACTGTATTCAGGTTCCCCCATATCCAATTCCCTTGGGAAACTTTGGACTTACTGTCTAAGGAGGACATTAAAGCAAACCATGCTCCACACGAACCATTATGTGTAAACGGGTAGGGAAAGAGGAGCAGAGCTCCCTTGTATTTCTGATAAGGTGGGAGTCGGCCACATACCCAGCAATTTGTGGCGTTGCTGGTCTGGTGAGTATGGTGTAACATACGAATGAAGGTATTGTTGCGCATTGCTAGTCGATAGGACAGCTCGTGAGGGGGCAGGTCGCTGAAAGTGTGCTCTACGGTGTCATTAGAAAAAGTATGTACATGTGAACCAAGAGGAGGAAAGAAAACATGTAGCATCAAGCTTATGCATATAATCGAGATACTCAGAATAAACATAAAAATTAACGTAATGACGCATCTGCTATGTAGGTTTTTGTAATATTTTTCTCTCTTTTCGATTCGCCTATTTCTCTGACTACTTGGGTCTATCTTATACATGTCAGAAACCTTTCTAACCGCTTCACCCGAGGGGGACTTAAACAATTAAACGCTGTCTGACTTACTAGACCTTAGTTTAGCTCGGTACTCCTGTTGCGGAGTTTTTTCTATCAGGGGGAGTTTAGAGTCAGTGTCTGGGCAGTCCTTGAAAACAGTCTTTGGACACAGTCCATGAAATCTCTTGATGTGGCTGGAGTGGAGCCACCCTATTCTGCCTTCCACCTTCACCGCGGTCCTCGTGGTCATCAACACCAGTTTCGGCTGCTTCCACCTGGGCTCCAAAGGGCTTGTGCGATCGAAATTGCGGACGTAAACCAGATCCCCTGGAACGATTTCATGCGGTTTCACTTGAGTGTTGTCAGGGAAGGCAGCCGCAACCTGTGAACGACAAGATAGTAGTGCAGACATCAAGGAAGCTAGGTAATCTGTCAACATGTTACTATCGACATCAGAAATTTTTCGGGGCATCGGCGTACCCCACATGTTTGGAGGTCTGCCGAAGACTACCTCATAGGGAGATAGTCCAGTTCTGGAATGAGCTTCCATACGCATGTAAAAGAGGGCAACTGGCAGGGCTACTATCCAATTTACACCTTTTTCTGCACAGACCTTCGCTAACCGTGTTTTCAGAGTCTGATTGTGTCGTTCGACGAGACCAGCTGCTTCAGGGTGTCGTACACAGTGAAATTTCCACTGGTAACCTAACAGGAGTGATACCTGTTTCATGAGTTCGGACGAGAATGGCTGTCCATTATCTGAGTACACGACACGGGGCAAACCGTATCGCGGGAAGAATTCACGGACCAACTGTTTAGCAGTGGTCACGGCAGTGTAATCTGGGACTGGATACGCTTCTGTCCATCTGGAAAGGGCACATACAACTACAAGGACATATTTAAATCCTCTACATCGGTCCATCTGGATATAATCCATCTGGAGGACTTCGAAAGGATGATCAGGAGGATGGAAACCACCTTGTTCCACGGGAATGCCTTTGCCTGGATTGAACTGACAACAGATCATGCAGGTACGCACTTTCTGTTTTGCTGCTGCACGTAAATGCATGTTGGACCAGAGATTCTGAATACTATCTAACATGGCTTTTTCTCCTAAGTGTGCTGGACTATGTGCTGTATTTATGATAACCTGAACCATAGAGTCGGGGAGAAACCATGTGGCTCTTCCCTTCGTCATCCATCCCTGATCTGTCTGGATCCCTCCTTGTTCAGTCCATTTCTTGATTTCGTCTGGTGTGGCATGTGTCTGTATGTCGAGTACATCTAGTATGGGATCCTTCACTGTCATACAATGTGTCTGTGATGATACTTCAGTCTTTGTTGGATCAGTCGGTATGTCTGTTTGAGTCTGAGCTGTGAGTTTAGCTGTTCGATCTGCCAGGTCGTTACCCTGGGAAATGGTGTCAGTAACTTTCATATGTGCTTTGCACTTCATGATAGCAATGGATGCAGGTAAGTGTATGGCATCTAACAGAGCTTGAATAAGGGGACCATGCTGTATCTTGGCGCCGTGAGAAGTTAAAAAACCTCTTTCTTGCCAGAGGATACCGAAGTCGTGAACGACTCCGAATGCGTACTGTGAATCTGTGTATATGTTTACTTTCAGGTTCTTGGCTCGTATGCAGGCTTGGGTCAGAGCGATGAGCTCTGCTGCTTGGGCTGACAATGTGTCAATACGATGTGTTTCTATGACTACAGTTTCAGTGGTCACTGCATATGCGGCCACTAACTCGCCTGTGCTTGTTCTCATACATGAACCATCCACGTAAAGTGTCAGGTCTGGGTCGGACAATGCAATGTCTGTCAAGTCTTGTCTGGGTTTTGTTACAGTATTAATGACTTCCACGCAGTCATGTGGTGTAGGGTCAATTGTGCTTGAGGGTAACAATGTGGCAGGGTTTAAAGTGTTGCAACGTCTGATCTCTATGTGTGGCTGAAACAATGTCAATTCATATCCTGTCAGTCTTGCTATGGTCAGGTGTTGTGTCTGGGTTCGGTTCAGAAGAACTTCCACGGAGTGTGGAACTTGTACTGTCAGGGGATGTCCTAACACTATTGAGTCGCTTTGTCTGATTGCTAAAGCTGTTGCTGCAACTGATTTGAGGCACGCAGGCAGAGCCTGGGCCACTGGATCTAATGTACTAGAAAAATAAGCACAAGGCTTGTGTTTTCCTGCTTGATCTTGTGTGAGAACAGATAATGCTGTGCCATCGCGTTCAGTGACAAAAAGTGTAAACGGTTTGCTGTAACATGGTGTCGCTAAAACAGGTGCTTGACATAAGGCTTTTTTCAATTCGTCAAAAGCTTGTGTATGTTCCTGAGTCCAAGGGAGGACAGTCGAAGTCGCTGCCTCCTGTGTTGTCAACTGTATGAGTGGTTAGCTAGATATGCATACTGAGGAATCCATTGTCTGCAGTACGAGGTGAGGCCAATAAAGGCCCGTACCTCCTTTTGTGTCTTGGGTTGTGGAAGATGTGCAATTAACTGGATGCGGTCTGGTGTCAACTGTCTCCCCCACTTGGACAGCAAGTGCCCAAGGTATACCACTTGCTGGGCACAGAATTGTAGCTTCGAAGGGGACATCTTATGCCCCTTTTCGGCCAAGAAATACAAGACAGTCAGTGACGCGCGCTCGCAGTCACGTTCGGTCCGTGCTGTTATTAACAGATCATCTAATGGATGGTTGCCGTGCACAGCTTAATGGTAATATATAGGTTCAAGGCGTGGATCGTGCTCCTTCGTTTACTCCCTGCTTTGGAGTATGTACTATAAACTGAGGATTGCGCTAGCACTACACAGTGCTAGTGTCACAAAGGGCACTGATTTCTGATGTGCTGGGTTCACCAGCAAGTTTTGAGCAATAAAGTTTTCAATAACTTGAATTTACTGTTCACTGAAGTATTTTATTCATACTTGTGCAAGTATTTTCATGAAGATATTCAATAGTTATACTTTGTATCCAATTTCATTTACAACAATCCATGTGTTCCAATGCATTTCGACCCACTGGCCTTCATAGGTACTTCAAATGGGAGGATAAATGGTTCCTACAAAAGTCTGGTACCGCCATGGGAAATCCTGCAGCCCCAGCATACGCGAATATTTTCATGCATCAGTATGAAAATAAATACATCCTACAAAATGCACAATGGCAACAAGGGCTACGCCTATATCTGCGATATATAGACGATATCTTTATTTTGTGGAAAGACACTGAAGACCAATTGATCAACAACATTCAACAACTGAACCTGATTGACCCAAGGATACAATTTACCCATGTAGTACATGAGAATCAAATTAACTATTTGGATGTAACTATCCATAAAACTGGCGAGAACTTTGCAACTACTCTTTACACCAAGACGACTGATCGCAACAATCTGCTTGCCTACCAGAGTTTCCACCCTACCCCTCTCAAACAACACTTACCGTATTCTCAATTACTTCGAGTGCAAAGAATTGTCTCAGACCCGAAGGAATCCAAGACACAAGCACAAATCATGATTAACAAATTCAAAAAACGAGGATATCCAAATGAGGTGCTACAAGATGCCCACAAAAGAGCCACAGCAAAGAACAGGAAGACCCTACTTTCTTCACAAAAAGGTGAAAAGACTAACAAAATCACATGTGTGAGTAAATATTCCACAATTACTCCTCAATTCAAGAAAATCATCAAAAGACATTGGTGCATGCTCAAAACGGAACTGGATTTTAACAACATTTTCCAGTAAATTCAAGTTATTGAAAACTTTATTGCTCAAAACTTGCTGGTGAACCCAGCACATCAGAAATCAGTGCCCTTTGTGACACTAGCACCGTGTAGTGCTAGCGCAATCCTCAATTAACAGATCATCGACATATTGGAGTAGGGCAGTGTCAGTAGGCATGTGAATACTGTCTAGTTGTCGTTTCAATGCTTGGCTGTAAATACTAGGACTTTCCGTGAACCCTTGAGGAGCATGTGCAAATTTGAAACTTCGGCCATTTAAACAGAATCCGAAAAGATACTGGCTTTCCGGATGAATGGGAACACTAAAGAAGGCGTTCTTGAGATCGATAACAGTGAAGAACGCTGCTTCTGAATCAATAGCAGTCAATAAGGAAGAAATGTCTGGAACCACTGGGTACTGGGGAATGATGCATTTATTTAATTCTCGAAGGTCGATCACCAATCTGTAGACTGGTAGTGCATTTGGGTCAGTTCGTTTGAGAATTGGAATGATAGGAGAATTACATACATTGGAGTCGGTTTCTACAACTACTCCTTGGGCAATCAGTTCGTCAATAATTTTCAGTAAGGCTGCTACAGCCTCAGGTGGCAATTTGTATTGTCGGATTCGGGGTAGTACAACTCCTTGCTTTAAAGTAGCACGATATGGTGTAATGTGCATACAACCTACATCAGTTGGACCTTGTGCCCATAAATGCTGTGGTACATTCTGCAATCTTGGATCAAAATCTCTCAACACATAATGTCCTTTAAAATCACGTAAAAACAATCTCACTCCTTCCGGAGAACAACATATTACTGCTTCTAGTGCTTTCAACGTTTTAATACCAAGCAGATTTTCTGGACATGCTTTCGTAAGTAACAAGTCTGTAGTACGGGACAATGGACCAACTTCTAGGGAAACTGGCTTTGACACTTCGTTAACAATAGGCTTTCCTGAAAAACCCAGGGAAACATTCTGTGAGCCTGAGAGGGGTGCCCCTGGAACCTCGTCATGACTGATGGTAGTTCTGCTCGCCCCTGTGTCAATCAAAAATTTTCTGTCCTTCCCTAATACCTGACTATGTACATAGGGACCCTCTTGATCTACAGGAACCTCGATAAGAGGCAAGCCAACCTCCCTCTCTAGGCTGTTTCATGAGTACTGCTGATAATCGGGATAATCTGACTGTGCATACTGGTACATTTGTTGCGTGACATGTTGCGTGGCAGCAATGGGTTGGGGTTGGGGTACAGCTACTGTCTGTTGTGCATTCTGTGGAGGTTGCGTGTTCTGTGGAATATGCTGTGGAACATGTTCTTGTCTAGGAGGACGCGGTCTTTCTTTCGTCCTGCCTGTAGCAATATTGTATTTCAGAACGGCACATTCGTTGATATAGTGACCTGGCTGCTTACAATAATTGCAATTCCCTTTAACGGGAGCTGCAGAATGACCTGGCGGTGCCGTACCCTTCTTCTGACCGTCAGCTGGAACAGATTGAGCAACTAGTACTTTCATTTTCGTGTCTTTAATACGTCTCTGTTCATGATCATGTTCCTCTCTAATTCGGTTCTGTGATACTGTAACATTTGTAACATTTGAGAAGGGGTATTAGCTTGCCATGTACTCTCGACTTTCAGTACTCTATTTTTAACTTGAGGTAAGGAATTCTCTACTAATTTGGTTACAAAAAGATGTGGGTATGATTCACTACTTGTTTTCAGGCCGCTATTAATAATGAAACATTTCTCGAATCTGGAATAAAAATCAATAGTGTCTTCGTCTTGTTTCTGTTTGCAGGCTGAGATTGCATCCCAGTCTTCCTTTTTCGTAGTTAGTAATCTTGGTAAAACCTGTATTAACAATTCGGATAATGCCTTGGCTTTTTCCCCGAGACCAGTACCTGGAACTCGTGTATTTTCTTCGTTTTCTAATACTGTCCAATCAATCTTTTTCTCTCCCACCTCCCATTCTTTTTCTTTAAGTTTTTCGTAAA
Source organism: Lissotriton vulgaris (assembly GCF_964263255.1). Taxonomy (NCBI): domain Eukaryota; kingdom Metazoa; phylum Chordata; class Amphibia; order Caudata; family Salamandridae; genus Lissotriton; species Lissotriton vulgaris. The sequence continues at coordinate 919,987,090 of NC_141697.1, forward strand.
TACCGGCAGGCAATAATACTTTTAACATTTTAAGGATATCGGGATATGTATACACCCCCATGAGGAGCATGTCTTTTAATTCATGGTGGAACCCTGCTGGATCTTTATCATGACAGGGCACTAATTTTTTCATTTCCAATAATTCCATTTTGGTCAAAGGTGTGTATACGAATACTCGTTCAAGCTCACCGTCTGTCCTCCGGACGGGATGAACTTCTCGTAAGGGATTCTGTCTGTCTATGTAAAATGTTTTCCGTACTGGGGGTGGGACGGGAACAAAATGTGGAGTCAGGAAAGTTCTGTATTTGTGCCGTTGTTCTAGAATCACATTAATTAAATCGGTACCTAGGCCTCTCCATCTACCTAGGAGTAACTCTTCCAAAATATTATATAGGGGACCTGGATCAGAATGCTGACTCTCATATAGTGTAATGAGATGCTGGATCATGTACATACCAGCTAATCGCTGTTCGTCTGGGGTTAGATTCAAAAACGTTTGCGCTACTGAATCGTCTTTATATACACTGGTATTTCCAGCCCATTGAACTGCTCACCGTGCTAGTTCCTGTTCATGCATGGTACTAAGTTCTCTGTAACCTATTCGTTGTTTCAGTACTTTATCAGTGGCTTGAAATAAATGCTCAAGAGAACATTGTTCTGGTATGGGAGAAAGGAAACGTTTCTTGCTTTCTGGGCGTATAGGTCTGTCAAAAGGTCTTGCTCTACCTACGTACGCTATTCTATCTGGGTTCTCTGTATCATCTATATCATCGTCCTCTGAGACGTCATCCTCTGCTTTCTCGGCTTCCCTAGCTGCTTTTTCCTTTGCGTGTATGTCTAGAATTTCTTTACGAATCTTTCTGTACATGGATTCTATACAACTTTGTTTACTATGTTTACCATCAGATATGTTGTCACTCCATTTTATCAGGACTTGCATCTCTTCTTTGCTTTTACCTGGCCGATCTTGTTCCCTTATCAAACAATATCAAAAACTGTAAGATCATGTTTTGTGTCTCCACCTTATTGTGTGCCATGGCCTCGTGAATACATTCTGGTCTCTCCCCCGTTCTAATGAAGTGATATATGTTATCTAAATGTTCTCTCATATTTGGTAAAATAGTCAAATAGTTTGTAACCCGTCGTAAACGTATGGAATATAGTATCATCTGGTCTTCGCCTGGTACTGGATCATATCTGCAATCAGTAAGGTAGGTTTTAAGGGCTGCGTATGTAGTTACTTTGGGTGTGCGTTGTAATGCTGCTTCTCTAAGAGTTAGTCGTTTTACTTGAGGCGGGGTTATAGGAAGACCTCCTACGGCTCCTCCTGAAGCTGAAGCGTGACCGTCAACTGGCTGTGCTGTCGCTACTGGTGTCATAGCTGGTAAAGTAGGTGTCGGTAATATAGGCAGACAGGTGTAGAAAAAGGATTGCCAGGACCAGTGGCAGGAGAGATGGTGGGGGAAGTGACAATAGGGGGAATCGAGTCTTGAACAGAGGGCTGAACATTATTAGCAGGTGGTACGCGTACATTGGTATACTCTGGAGCAACGTCATCTAAATAGGAAGAAAGGAAAATGTCCGCTGCGGTCTGTTTATGACGGAGTTTAGTCGGGACCAGTGGCGGTGGCAAGTTACGGGGTACTTCCGGGGTCGCCTTGGGCAGGCCCTCGGCGAGAACAGGATACAGACCTGTAATAAGGGAATTTCTTTGTCTGTCTAATTGTTCTATTCTGACTCGTTCACCTTCTTCTAGTAACTCTCTTTCTTTAGCTTTTTCAGATTCTTCTCTACTTCTCTCTGCTTTCCTGATTTATTTCTCTGTTCTTCTATGCACTTCTTTACGCCATAATTCTATGGCATCTTTCTGGGATTGTCTGGCTTTCTTTTTCCATAATGCTTCTTCTACTCTCATTATGCATTCAGCATCCCATGTCCCTGAGACAGGCCATCTATACTTCTCTTCCAGATCCTTAGTGTAGTCAACCCATAAGTCTACTTACAGTATGGCATCTAAGCCATGTTTCTGGTACATAAAATGTCCGGGAGTGTCCCTAGGCGGGACGGGAACTGCTTCTTCTAGAATCCCTTTCCTGGTTCCTATCTGACGTAATTTCGAGAACAGTGGCATATTTAAACTGACTTGAACGTGAACACAATAAACACAGTAATGAATTGCAAACAATCATTCATACCACGACATGAAACACATTAAAACATTTTGAACAGATGGTACCTAGTACATGAAAACACAATTCTGAAAATATTTCGATATTCTAGAATACTGAATTACTAGATGCACCGCTAGAACAGTACAGACATACCGGTCCCATAAAGAGACACGTCATACCGTATCCACCTAAGTGAACACGTCTGGACCAGGTCTGTGTACCCAGACCCGTCTTGACTGGGCACAATTTAATGAACCCGTCTATATGCGTCCCCCATGACGGTACTCACCGGGAAGCAGAAACTGAAGGCCTCGGAAACTGGACTGCGTCGGGCTGCTACTACTTCTACTACGCATGCGCTTCGGAACAGGTGGGCCTCCGGATACCTCGGAACTTGCTCTCTCGGCTTGGGGCTCTGGTCGGGATCCTCCGCATTCCTCACCGCCTCATCTGGATGCCGGGTCGCAGTCTCCGTCTCCTCCGTGGGCCTGAGGGAGATAGCAGGAAAACCCGCAGGTGTGCACGGAATCCGTCACAGCTGTAGAAGGGGTCAGGGGCCTGCGTTACATCGCCGGCGAGTGGGGAAGGGGAGGGGTCCCTGTTCGGGCGCCAGATTTATATGGTAAATAAAATTACCGGACTATTTTTCTATACATTAAATGACAATAAGGATAGCTCAATCAAATGAGAGGCAGAGTCCATGGTATCAGAGTCATACGGGCTTTAATTAAGCATCTCGAGATGCTGGACATCGGGTTCCATCACCACTAAGGTTCAGGAAGGGATATTCAACATTTTATTAACATCACACAATATATATAGTAAAACCATATAATTGAAATGAATACAGTAGGCGTAACAGGTGGAAAGAGAGAGATAAGAACACATGTGCGTAACAGAAGGCGTGTAAAGAGGCGTACACGTAGGCGTACACGTAGGCGTGCACTTGACGAGTCAGAGAAAACGTCACAAGTGGGTGGATGCTTAGAGAAAGTTTGCAGAATCAGCAGAAACCTTTGGCACGTATGCGTGCGCAACTGAGCATGACGTGGTACAGACGTGTAGCTGGGGAGAACTGGGGGTTTGACTTTAGCACTAGTAGAGGAGACTAATGTCTGGGATGTCAGAGCGACCTGTACCTATAGCATATCTGGTATCTTGTGTTTAGAGGATGTATTTATCTGAAGTAAAAGGTCTCTCGGGTAGAGGCCATTCAATACTGAATACTAGTGCGTGCATGTGGTTCTTCATGCAAAGTACGGGGGCCATGGGCCTACCATGGTAACGGGTGCAGTGAATTACTTGCATGGAGACAGGAAGGCAGGGCCCTTTGCTCTGCAGCCGGAAATATGTTTACCTATTTCACTAGACTGGAATGTGTTTTCGCGCAGGCTGAGCAGATAACTGTAGGCAAAATACCGTCTTGGCAGGCAGGCCAGGCCGAGCCGGGCACCGCTCGTCTGGGTAGGATGTAAAGTAGAGGTCAGGGATGCATACCTAAACTACAGCTTTCAGAGACAGAAGAGACTCGGAGTCTCAATTAAGGGCCTGGCTCGGCTGAGCCAGAAAAACATGGAGAAAACGTGTGCTTTATTCAAAAGTGCACCATGTAAAGACGTTGGCACCATAGGCCTAGAAGCCTAATTAACGTGGTTTTCTGGGTGGACTAAATAACTGACATGTTAACGTTGGACGCAAATGCATATGCGTCTTCCTGCCAGGCACGGAAAAGGAATTACATGACATACATGGGACATGTGTATACATGGATGGGGTGCGAGTGGGGGACACATTGGCTACCTAAAAATTTCTATTTCCTCAATGCATCCAGCCCAATCAGCTCCTCTGTTCCCCCAGCTACATCTTGTATTGTAGTGCAAAAGCCCCATTCTGTACCAGTTTCCTCAATTACCTGTGATTAACCTTCCTCCTGCTTGTTGTCCATACGTTGTTATTTTGGCTAATGTTCTCCCAGTGTTAAATTCTAATCAGGAGTCAACTATTCAGCATCAAAGTAAGGTGTGTCACTGGTTGGCCAATCATTGTAACTTTAACATACAGGATTATGAAAACATTCTGTTAGTATGTCAAGTGGCTTAGATTGCCCCTCTATTAAGTCTATCCAATGCGACTGTATCATTATTGATTTTAGATAACCTTTGATCGCAAGGAAAAAAAATCCCAGCATTATCAGCCATATGTCAAGAAAGGTAATATTAGCTGTCTCCCCTTTGGCTTTTTTTATAGGTCCCCCTACCCTGTAGCGGCCAGTGAGCTTAACAAATGGCGGGGGAATCAGGGTCGGTAGGGGGGTAAAAGGGTCGTGGGTGGAAAAAAAAGAACTTACCTTCAACCGTCCCCGCGTGCTCTTCTCCTCTTCACTGCAGAAAAACACAGGCTCCCAAATACCCTACGGCCAATCCTGAAGCTGCTCTCATGCATCAGCGCAGCTTCAGGATTGGCCTGAGCACCCTCAATTTGAACTCCAGGACAGACTGTGAGTTGGTGCCTCTTCTCTCCAACACAGCTGGGTTGCTGGGTTGTAGAGAGCTTTCACTGCGCATGATGGTTTGGCCGGCCTGAGACGGCTGGCTAAACTGTCATGTGCAGTGTTGGAAGTGCAGTACCACTCCCCTCCGTGTCCGCCACCCAAAACTCAGCAGTTGACAGGAAAGGAAAAGAAAAATGTGTTCATTATTGTTTCATTTTTCCTTACCTGCCCTTTTTGGTGGGGAGACACTCCTCTGCCATAGCGGAGGAGCTGCCACTGCCACTGCCACTGCCCCTACCTTGAGTGGCATCCAGCCTTGCCTCAGGCCCCACAAGCATATAATATTCCAGATGATTTCAATATCATGTGAAATAATCACTTCCGCTGTGCGGCTTGGTGGAATCCGATGTGGCTCCCCTTGCGGTTGGTATCATTGAAGAGCAATGAGGCGAAGCGCAGCAAGCATGCACACCGGAAATTTTCTAAATTGGTTGAAATTTGGACAAATACGGGACTATTAGGAGTGAATCTCACCATCCCAATGTGCAATAATCACTTCACACCATTAGGGGATCTTGATGGCCAGGATTGACAGTTTGTTCGCTTTCAGAATATGAATCCATGTATCGAATATAGTGAACCGACACAGGGGCTGTTGAACAAGGTTTTCAGCAACAGAATATTGGAGTGGCCTTTTGTGCTTCTACAGCTAGGGATCATTTGGCAATTGCACCCATCTATTCATATCTAGTGTCAAGTCAAGTCAAAATACTTTATTCGGTCAGTAAAAGCCATAAAAGCAAACAGTTAAAAACATTTAAAAACATTTAAAAAAATTCTGTATATTGAAAGAAAGAAATTGCACATATCCATTAAGAAAGGCCCCCATCATACAAGTATTAGGTATACTAGAATAAGTCACTTAACAAATAGAATTAAAACTCATTATGGGGGCTCTATCATAAACTTGTGGACATACCTAAACTCGTGGTGGTAACTTTGGTTCCTTGATTCCCTTCCTGCCCCTGACGCCAGTCTCCCCCCGCCACCGCAGACTTTGCAATCTCGGCGCCGCCGCTGTGGGGGGGACCACAACACCCAGCGTCCCCTGTGGCAGGAAGTCGCACGAACCTGTTCCCCGCCCGGAGGCGCTTTAAAACCAGCGGGAGCCCCGGTGGAGCGGGGGCTCAATCATAAACTTGTGGACATACCTGAACTTGTGGTGGTAACTTTGGTTCCTTGATTCCCTTCCTGCCCCTGACGCCAGTCTCCCCCCGCCACCGCAGCCTTTGCAATCTCGGCACGGCCGCTGTGATGGGGGGACCACAACACCCAGCGTCCCCTGCGGCAGGAAGTCGCACACACCTGTACCCCGCCCGGAGGCGCTTTAAAACCAGCGGGAGCCCTGGTGAAGCGGGGGCTCTACCATAAACTTGTGGACATACCTGAACTCGTGGTGGTAACTTTGGTTCCTTGATTCCCTTCCGGCCCCTGACGCCAGTCTCCCCCCGCCGCCGCAGCCTTTGCAATCTCAGAGCGGCCACTTTGAGGGGGGGACTACAACACCCAGCGTCCCCTGCGGCAGGAAGTCGCACACACCTGTTCCCCGCCTGGAGGCGCTTTAAAACCAGCGGGAGCCCCAGCGTCGCGGGACGCGCGCGGGTGGCGCCGGGCTAAGCTCGGGCAAAGGGCGGGCCATCTGAGGCAGGATAAGGCAGGGCAGGGCGACCCCCCTTCGCAGCAGAACTCTGGACCTATTCTCTGTAAAAAGGCGAGTTATTTGATGTTTTTATTTGTTATTCAACACAAGTTTATATATAATTGTAGTATCTGTGTTAAACCTTCTCCTGAACAATGAGCAATCGTAGCGGGGTCGGGGATAATGGGGTTGTGGGACCCCTTGATGCATTTTTTGTACGGGCAGAATCATTTTTAAACCAGGAGATTGAGCTTACACAGAAAAGACTCTCACTAACCCGGTCTGTTCCTATTGAAAAATCAATAAGTGGCCCTTCTTTTAATTCCCCCAAATCATTTGAAAGTAGCTTGGTTAATCCTTCCCATCGAGCCACTGGACCCCCTGAGCTTGATTTGGTAGTTGCGGATTCACCCATTATAACTATAGATGTAGATATAGGTATGGTCCCCCACCATCCCCACCGCCACCCCAAATCGTTACACAATCTACACGATCCACACGACAAACACAGGGAGTGGGAAACACAGCACAAACCACAAGCCGGAAACGGAAAGCAAGGGACCTACCTGCCTCAACCCAACAGACCAACAAAGTAGCTAAAACTAAAAGTACTACTCATGGGAAGAGGGGCCCAATTGAGGTGGTTAATGATATTTGCCCCTCTGATCCCTGCATCTCTGGGTGCCATTGCCGCTGTAAGCAGCCCCAAACTGCCCTAGAAGACCTAGAAGACCTGTTATTATCTAAACTAGTAGATAAACTTGGAGCATTGTTAAATCCATTGCTAAATAAACTCGTTGATATTAATATTAGACTCGACAATATTGAACAGAAATTACCTACCCAGCCTAGCCAGACATCTAATGGAACTTTGATAGCTCAAGGGGGATCTAGTACATGCCTGGCACCCACCTCCAGTCAACCAGCTACTGTAAATAGTGATCCTATTAGAACGAGCACACGTGCCCCCATATTAGACACTAACAGGGTACGTTTATCATCGTGCAATCAAAATCAAAGGAGGGAAACACTATGGAGGGGGAATAACAATAACAATGGGGATCGGAATAAGGACAGCTTAAACATTGCACAAACTAATGACACCAATGATTATTTGAACCTACCTCCCGAATGCACACCCTATGCTATTGTCCTCTCCAATGTACCACCCCTTGCTCCCAATACAGTTGAACACTGGAGCTCTTTAAGAAATAGGGCGCTCCATCCACTGGACACTAAGACGGGATTTGGGGAGCTGCCTGTTTCAGGAATTCAAAATGGTAAGAAGGGTCCCATGGATAGGCAGACTAACTAAATGTAGCAGAGGTGATTGCATAATATTACATTTTGCTTCAAAAGGAATAGTACATCGGGCGTGGCTAGCAGCCGATCATGGTGGCTGCGTAGTTGAGGAGCTCCGAGGGTAAATCAGCCCTTTCCATCAATCCGCATAATAATCCGAAATTTCTAGCACTCCAAGGACCTATCCCGAGGTCTAGGACCACGCGGAGATGACCATTGGAACCCCGAATTAAAATCGGTACCGGAATCCAACTGAAACAGAAAGCGGCCCGTAGCGGCCTACACGGAGCACGGAGACCACGGCCTAAAGTTGCTCTAAGCCCGGGGAGCGGCGGAGCTGGGGAGAGACTTGGCAAAAAGAACGCGGAAATCGGCCGTCGTGCCAAGCGCTAACACGACCGGAGCACTGCGGAGAGACCCCGAAGTAGCCAGGACACACGAACAATGGCACAGGAGGTGGCGGGAGTGCACTGAAGCCCGGCGGCTCTGGCCCCAAGGAAGAGTGAAACCCCCGGCGAGCGGTGAGGCGCCCTCAATACGGCTAGGGAGATCGAGAGTGGTGAAGTAATCCTCCCCCCCCCCTCCAAATAAGGCGAGCAACGAAGGGCACTAATAACTGATGTTGGCCTACCTCCCAGAGAAAAGCCGAGACCTCAATTAATTTACATCCCCCAAGAAACGAGGGGAGGAGGGCGGAGGTACATAGCCAGTGCCGCTCAGGTGGGGAAAGTGGCACTGCCTTTTAACACACACGGGGCACTCCTGGAAGAAACCGAAACGGAGCGTGGCACACGATAACCTGCAGCAACGGCGTTGGGGTGGGGGTAAGGCCCGGTGGTGGTGAGACGGTGGCACAATTCCAGAGAACAGGCGGCACTGCTGACCACCTGGTGTTACAACACACGATCCTCACACTTGTGCCGAGGGGGACCTGAGAAGAGTGGGGGCACCTGCCTCCCCCCATTTCACATGGTGACTACCCGACCACGAAGTAACCCGAAAAGAGTAATTTGACATTGGGGGCGCCAGCAATCGCTTACTGAGGCACCACTGGAGAAACAGTATTACCGGGACAGGTCAGCAGCAAAACGGGATAAGCAGAGGCGTGCCGAGTATAAGACCCGCTAAAATCAACCGCTGGGAGTCAAAGTACACGCGAACGACCACCATATCACCCCACTACGTCAGTCCTAATATTTGGGTCGACGGACAATAACTTACGGACCCTGTGAACGAGAGGGGACCTGCCGCAGAGCGACGGACTACATAACACACCAGTAAAGGCACCATGTCGGGAAGAGGCGCACGGAATCACACCACGCAGGCCAAACTTGACAAATATGCATACGACAAGGGCTCCCCGACCCTGACAAAGGGGCGCATATTCGCAGGCAAGATGGCGGACGGCGAAGGGGCGAAGAAGATTACACTTGAAGATATAATTAAAGCATTGGCGAATGTCCAAACCACTGTGCGGACGATCTCAACAGACGTATCACTGTTACGAGCGGATTTCCAGAAAATGAGCGACAGAGTCAAGGAAGTAGAAGTGGTCACCAAGTCCCTAGTAGAAGACACATCAGAACTGCAAACAGCCCTAGCCCGGGTCGAGGCGGAAAACAAGTCTCTAAAAGAAAGGATTGATGACCAAGAAGGACGCTCAAGACGCGACAACGTGCGCATCCTCGGTATTCCAGAGACGGAAGGCAGACAAGCAATGGGCCTATATGTAGAGGAGCTGATTAAGACGAGACTACAGCGTAAGGGACTATCCAGTTTCTTCTCAGTGGAAAGGGCACACAGAGTCCCCGGCGGCAGACCAAAACCGGGAACGGCCCCAAGACCGGTGCTAGCCAGGCTATTTAACTTTCGTGACAGAGACGTGATCCTACAAACAGCAAGGATCTCGCCACCAATCAAAGTACAAAATTCAACAATTGTCTTCTTCCCGGACTACACGGCTGAGGTCTCTCGTCGGATGAGAAACTTCATGGAAGTAAAAAAGGCACTAAGAGCACAAGAGTTGCCCTACTCCATGCTGTTTCCATCAAGGCTCAGAGTAGTGGCTGAGGGAAAAACATGGTTCTTTGAGACACCGAAGGCGACATATGACTGGCTGGATCCCGCCGTGGGAACAAGAACCACCGCCGCCGGACGGAAGTAGAGGACCCCGGAACGCAGACATCCAAGCGACCAGAATCGCACCATTCGCCGGGGGCTGACACGGAAGAAACTGACCCTTATCCGCACACCTGAACACTGGATTCTCGAGACGCTAACTGTTATCATTGACGATACTGGTCGGACCGGCGGAGGACACTGGACTGAAGCGGGCCTTGGAGAGCAGAAAGGGCTGCTGCTCCCATTGGACCTCTTACCTCGACAAGCAAGTACAATGGTTCAAGGGGGGGAGAAGCACTCTGCTAAGTTGGGGTGGCGGGCGGTTACAGGGAGGCAGGGAGGATGGGAGGGGCGAGGGGTAGGGCGGTTTGTATATTGTTTTGTTTGGTTGTTGTTTACGTTGGCATGACTGGCAAGTTCAGAGTCCAAATGGTTGGCAAATCCACTTCTAAGTTCAGAGAGCTACAATTCTTCTTTTCTACACACTATACCCATGGAACTCGATCCACAACCTGACACCCCTTGTGATATATCACAGGAGGTCCCGTTGGCCCCCCTGAAGAGTGGTGACATGGAATGTGCGAGGCCTGGGTGATAAAATAAAAAGAGGACTGGTACTTCAGGCACTGAAACGCCAAGGCCCGGCACTTGCACTGCTACAAAAGACACATCTCACGGGAACAGCATGTAAGGCAATGGACAGATGGGGGTACAGAATGATAGTACACTCAGAATTCTCTTCGGGATCTAGGGGGACAGCCATCCTGGTCCGGAAAACATCTTCATTTATAGTTCTCCAGACTAAGATGGATGATCAGGGGCGGTTCGCGGCAGTGCAAGGCCAGTGGGAAGGCAGGCTTTTGAATATAGTTTCTGTATATATACCACTAGCGCTTCACTCAGTGGCACTCCCGGCCTTGGGTGAATTTCTTCTCTTCCTACCTGAAGGCGACCTCATCATAGGGGGTGATTTCAACACTACTACAGACGCAAGCATAGATAGATTCCCTGCGCGAACGCAAACAGCCGGACTCTCCCGCTTCGGCAGCTTCACGGACGCTATGGGGTTGGTAGACGTTTGGAGACACACACATCCCACTGCCCGGCAATATACATATCACTCCACTGTTCACAACAGTCTATCCCGGATAGATTATTTCCTGTTGCTGGGTGCCAGACTCCAAAACGTTGAGGAGGTAGAGATAAGACCCAGAGGCATATCAGATCACTCACCGGTACTACTTACCCTCTCCTGCTGGAAGAAATACCGCTGGAGGCTGTACCCCATTTACCCTAACTACCTCAAAGTAACGAGCATTAAAAAATAACTTAAGAAAACCACTAAACACTACTTCGAAGAAAACACGGCATCAGTAGACTCGCCCTCAATAGTATGGGAAGCGTACAAAACGGTTCTGAGAGGTCAAGCGATTGCCTCTATTACTGGGTATACAAAGACACAGCGGAAGGAATTGGCAGGGTTAAAGTTGGCTCTGCAAACGACAGACACAGCGCATACAGCGGACCCCTCACCGTAAACGGCACACACCCTAAACCTCCGGCAGCAACAATATAGGGACCATCTACGAAACCGAACGATCGACAACATTATGGCGACACAACACACAATATACGATGAGGGAGACAAAGTGTCAGAAGTGTACCTGAATTCCTGCGGTTCTCCGTGGAAGCAGATGACTTGACGGGAGGTCCCAGCAGAATAATTCCCAACTCCCTCACCTCCCTGTGCCCGGATCACTCCGAGACCAGGAACGAAAGGGAAAGGGGAAGTGGAAAGACAAACTAGAGAGACGTCCACACAGGTGTCTTCTGGTTCTTCAGCTAAGCATGTACACCTAGAACATTAAGGACAACATTAATACCATTCCAATAACTACTGGCCTATTCTAGTACGAACTCCCTTGAGACTGGTCTCCTACCTGGTGTGTGTGTGGAATTAGCTGCTCTCTTAGATTGCCCAGTATTACTCTCAATTGCTGAAGATATTTTAGCACAACAGTTCGGTGTCAGGGGACTACTCCTCAGGTTGATGAAGATGATAAGGTGGTACACAGCAGTATTAATTATATGCATACAATCTAATACCCCTATCTACTAGAGCACAAGAGTTCACTCTCCAGAGATGATTGAGGAGATGAGAATTCCCTCGACAACCAATACATCCAACAGTAGACTTTTCTTAGATTTACCAAGTTCCAGAGCAGTGCAGGAGATGCCAACACCAGTGACTAGTTCCTCAGGAATACACTATAATCACTTGATGCGATAAGCAAACAAAGTCTTTGCAATTGTCTCTCAAGAAGACGTTACAGTCTTTAACTCTTAACTCGTAACACAAATGAAACCTCCTACTTGGTTCCGACGTGGTTCTGGATTCTCAGCAATACCAACCCTCAGGGTTCCGCTCAAAAATCTGAAGCTGGGAGATCTTCTTACTGGAAATACAGGATACCAGAATCTGTAGAGACGGGAATTGGGAATAGGCGCAAGAGCACCTCAGAATACCATTTCCGTCACGGAATTCAATGAGCACTGAAGTCTCAAAAGACGGAAATGGAAGGGGAAACAGATTGGTCAAACACCCCGCACAAACGGGTGGGTCAAAACTCCGATTATTACAGAAATTGGACGAGCCTCGGAAGGAAGCGACCGTCCGTCAGAAAATGACAGTTGAAGTGCGCAGTACTGATAGAGCGAGCGCACGAAATGGCCGACAGTCAGCTGGAAGCTAGAACGCTGACCGCCGTAGCATAACGGCACACCCGGAACCTACCAATCTAGTCTGCCCACAGTTGCGCTACTCGCTGACGCCAACTCCACAATGATAGAGGAGGTATCAAACCTGAAAGTTTAGGGTATCGTGATCTCCTAGACCGATTTTGGCTTGCTGCAGATCGGGACCTGACACAAAGCTAGCAAGATGCTGGTGTGGTTAGATAGGAGAGGGGGAGGCACTAGAGGCATACAGCAGCTGCGGACGCGGGAGGGATGCCACCAGACACATCCAGAACACATTGTACACATGCTAGCAGACCACTTTAAAGAGGTCTATACTCCGACTCTGGAACTGACGGAGGCCGAAATAGAGGACTCCCTCAGACCTATAGAGGTGTCAACCCTTACGCCAGAGGCGACATTAGAATTGAAGGCAGACCTCACTATTGAAGAATTACAAACTGCAATCCGTTCAATACAATCAGGAAAAGCATTGGGACCCAACGGGATCCCCATAGAATGGTACCAGCAAATGGCCGAGACTGTGAGCACGCCTCTATTAGCAATGTATAACGAAAGTCTAGACAGGACCGAGCTTCCACTAGACCAGAGAACAGCGACGATAGTGGCGATCCCAAAACCCGGTAAACCTCTAACAGAATGTGCCTCCTACCGTCCGATATCCCTGCTAAATGCAAAAGCCAAAATATTAGCCAAAGTACTAGCAAACAGAATGATGAACCACCTCCCACAACTGATCCACCCGGCCCAATCAGGTTTTATGCCCAACAGAAACACGGCCCTCAATCTCCGACGCGTACATGGGGTATTGGCGCGGGCCTCCTCATTGTCAGATCCGGCGGTGATTCTCTCGTTAGATGCAAAAAAGGCATTTGATATGGTGGAGTGGAAGTACTTATTTGCAGTCCTACTATGTATGGGATTTGGTCCTAAATTTAATGCATGGATACAACTTCTATACAATAAACCTGTGGCTCGGGTTACAGCCAATGGCCACATCTCACACGAAATAGTGCTGGCAAGAGGGACACGCCAAGGCTGCCCCCTGTCACCGCTGTTATTTGCACTGGCTTTGGAGCCTCTAGCAACACTGATAAGGACGACCCCGATATTAAAAGGCATTAGCTGGAGGGAGGGTTGGGAAGACCGTCTTTCACTATACGCTGATGACATGTTAATATATCTTACAGACCCGGAACGCGGCATATCAGAGCTTCTTAATATTTCCGAACTCTTCTGCAGAGTATCGGGTTATACAATAAACTGGGCCAAATCGGTCCTCTATGTATTGAGGGGTCCGGCACCGACACTCCCCGACAATTGCCCGGTGGTGTTGGCGGGGGGCTCCTTTAAATATTTAGGAATTTATATCACTGACGATGCAGCAGACTTTTTCGCAAAAAATGTGGCGCCCTCTCTGGAACACTTATGCAACGCTTACGCGTGATGTAGTGCATTGGGCATCCTTGCCCCTTACACTCCTGGGTAGAGCGGCGTTATACAAAATAATGGCCCTGCCCAGATTTCTCTACGTCCTCGACAATGCACCCTACCCGTTCCCGCCCGATACTTTAAACAGATAGCGGCACAGGTATCAGTCCTTCTTTGGGGTCACCGCCCAGCACGCATAGCACAAGGGAAATTACATAAAAGTTGGTACGAAGGAGGGATTGCACTCCCAAACTTGCAAATGTATTACTGGGCAGCGCAACTCAAAGTCATTAACCAATGGATCCATGCACCTCACGACAACCCAGCATATAGAGCAGAAAGGGCACAGTTGGGCACAAAAAATATGCTAACCGTACTTTACAATAGAGGGCTGGCCTCGAAATTGGGGGGTCCCACAAAGCCAGTGGCCACAGTGTGGTACACGGCACAGAAGAGACTAGGCTGGAAGGGAGTTATCACTAAACTCACCCCGCTGTGGGATGCCAAAGCCTTAGGCCACCTGCGGAGAAGTAAGGGGTTTACACAATGGGATAATATTGGCATATCCACAGTGGGAGATCTATGGGACAATGGAACAGTAAGGCCAACTTCAGCAACAATATAACCTAGGCTCAACTGAGAAATACAGATACATACAGATAAGGCATGCACTATTGGCGGTACTCCTGCTGGACACTGAAGTCCCTGAGGCCTCCCCGCTGGAGGATCGTTTGCTCACTGACCACATCTACAAACGAGCCACCTCACTTACATACCGAAAACTGTTGAATAACCTGTCATACCCCATGACAGCACTAAGGGGAAAATGGGTAACGGAGGTGGGTGACATGGATGAGTCGGAGTGGCTGGAGGCCCTGGCGTCACCGAAAGAGGTGGGAATCTCTGCTAGGCTTAGACTAGTACAGTTCAAAATCTGCATCGCGTATACTATACCAGAACTATCCTACACAAACTACAAAGAGCACAACATCCGTACTGTCTTCGGGGATGTGGGGAAGAGGGCACTTTTCTCCACACCGTATGGGAATGTCCAGCGATCATTAATTATTGGTGTCAAGTGTTGCGCACAATATCACAAACAATGGAGGTTTCGCTAGTGCCGGAACCGCGTAGATGCTTGCTGAATGTGTGGGAGCCCAACGACCTCACCCGCCACGGACAAACCTGGGTCACATTAGGCCTCATGATCGCTAAGAGGGATATCGCACAGAAATGGGGGGCGGCAGATGTACCCTCACTAGCGGCCTGGTGCAGAAACATGGACCTTGCTATGATTACAGAACGTACAGTATACAAGGCCAGAGGAAGCCCACGCAAAAGGACTAAAATCTGGGCGGCCTGGAACACTTACCGAGGGGACATTTGTGATCCAGTAGTGGAGTCTGATGCAGACAGCTCAGACGAAGAATGAAGGGGTGGGTAGGGACAGGGGAGGGTTTACATGGTCGTGGATACTGTCAAAACGTATAATGTGTTTAAATGTTTCATGTAATCATTCAAATTGAAAATGAGTATATTGGTAAGATAAGAGACTTCTCTGTTAACTGCCAGATTTGCCGGCTCTGTATAAGTTTCAATAAAAACAGTGAAAAAAAGGAATAGTACATAACATCTTGGAGAGAGCGGGAACAAGGCACATTCTACCCTTAGGTTTTTTCTATCGGTCTTAACCATTTCTACCTACTATTAGATGCCAACAACCAACTAGTGTCCCCAACCAAGGGAGGTATGAGTACAATGTACCAATATCAAATCGGTTTGAAACAGCTCTTTCTAATCTAGACTCACAAGACTGACTGCTAGGTAGGACGACAAATGATTATGTATCATTAGCCCCCACTCACCGGCACTTAGTAAGGAGCAAGAACTTCAGGGGACTTGTAACACACAGTTACTAACGATCCCCACTGATCTTCAGAGGCAGGTAAAGGTTGGCACTAGGCATGATAAAACCAGCGGTGGGTCAACAGCTAAGGTCCCTCAGAGTAATATCCTAAGTGATATTGGTTCTGACCTCAGAATCCTTAGTTGGAACGTTGGCGGTCTTGAGCCAGGGCTAGTGGATAAAGAATGGTTTCGCCCACTTTCCTCGCAAGACATAACAATGTTTCAGGAAACATGGGCACCTTATGATTTGCATATAGAAGGGTTCCACTGCCATAGCATAGTGGCTACTAGGTCAAATTTTGGTCGGGCAGTAAGGGGCTTACTTATTGGGATCAGTATAGCAGCCAGTGGGAGTC
The DNA here is from genome assembly GCF_964263255.1 of Lissotriton vulgaris. Taxonomy (NCBI): domain Eukaryota; kingdom Metazoa; phylum Chordata; class Amphibia; order Caudata; family Salamandridae; genus Lissotriton; species Lissotriton vulgaris. The sequence goes on from NC_141697.1 coordinate 920,003,326, forward strand.
TTAAGGTTATAAATACCAACAATCCTAACATACAAGTAATTGAATATAAGCATCAAGTCCCTTTTTATTTAATACATTTTTATAATAATGATTTCTATTCTACCCCAAACAAGAACTTTATAGCGCTTTTTAAACTTATTTCCAAATTGGAGGAAACTCAGGGCTCAGGTGAAGGCATGGGGATCCTTTTGGGGGGGATTTTAATGCTAAGCTCCCAAAAGACACTCAAAACATAGGTGCATGTCAGGCAGATCCAGCTGTTCGGAGGGGATTAGAACTGAAATCCTTTCTTAGGGAACACATTTTTAGTAATGCTATGGATCTAGACCCACACCGCACAATTCAGCTGGCACCAACACATAGAAGCAGAGATAGTTTTGTGTCCAATTTGGAAAAACACCGCTTAGTAAATCAATTCAATCCAAATGGAAGAAATTAGACAACACTCTTAGTGTCTTCACATAAAGACGCTGAGTCTTGGTATAAATTTTCAATGCTTGTTTAATGATACGTTCTAGGAAAAAAGCCAGCCAACGCGTTTCGTTCTGAAAGCAGAACTTCTTCAGGGTGAAATGGTTATTCCAATGCACGATAAGTTCCAGTCACAAAAAAGGAGGGGGAAGGTCCTTTCTATCCTTATAATTCTTTATGTTCTTTATAATCAGAATTCCCCAAAACAAGACTTCAAGTCAGGAGTAGTATATTTGCCCCACTCGGATGTTAATCCTTTTGCTGGGTCACCGTTATTCACCTAAAATGTTGATCTCGATGAATCAACAACGCTGCGTTGTTGATTCATCGAGATCAACATTTCAGGTGAGTAACGGTTTAATATCCATTACTCTGGATTGTGAAATATAGAAAATACATATATCGTACCAAACGGGATGGACCTTCACCCTTAAGATCTTCGCAATCAAATAAAGAATTGCTTTGAAATTAATGGGTTCCTAGTACAACTGTGACCCAGCAAAAGGATTAACATCCGAGTGGGGAAAGTATACTACTCCTGACTTGAAGTCTTGTTTTGGGGAATTCTGATTATAAAGAACATAAAGAATTATAAGGATAGAAATGACCTTCCCCCTCCTTTTTTGTGACTGGAACTTATTGTGCATTGGAATAACCATTTCGCCCTGAAGAAGTTCTGCTTTCAGAACGAAACGCGTTGGCTTGCTTTTTCCCTAAAACGGATCATTAAACAAGCATTGAAAATTTATACCAAGACTCAGCGTCTGTATGTGAAGACACTAAGGGCCAGATGTAGGTAAATCCGATTTACCGACTCTTAAATACTGACTCATACCGATTCGGTATTTAAGAGTCTGTAAATTGGAAGGAGGCAGATGTAGGTAAAAAATTACCGATTCTGTAAGAGTCGGTATTTACGGAATCAGTAAATACCGATTCTGTATTTCCCATTGATTCCTACGGGCCTTGAAGCCCATAGGAATCAATGGGAAATACAGATTCGGTATTTACCGATTCGGTAAATACCGAATCCTGCAAGGGTGCAGGGGGTGTCACTTTGACACCCTCTAGCACCCCAATTCCGGACTTGTGTGCCATGTGGCACACAGACATGCCCTAAGGGCATGTCTGTGTGTCACATTGCACAGGTGTGCATGCACAGATGCACATGCACACCTGAATTCGGTATTTTACCACCCAATAGGATTGGGTGGTAAAATACTGATTCTTAAGGGCCTGTGGCACTCTTAGGAGTGCCACCTACATGTGGATTTTCTGAATCGGTAAATATACCGATTCAGTATTTTACTGATTCTGTAAATTTACCGATTCGGTAAATTTACAGAATCGGTAAAATATAGGCACCCTACATCTGGAAACCCTAATACCGGTCGGTAACGGCCGAATTCGGCCGTTAGCGACCGGTATTAGGGCTCCTACATCTGGCCCTAGGAGAGTTGTCTAATTTCTTCCATTTGGATTGAATTGATATTTACTTGGTGCTTTTCCAAATTGGACACAAAATTGACTTTTTACCCCAGGTTTGGGTGATGCTCTTAGGACAGGGAGCATTTGGAAAATAGCACGCCAGAGGTTGAAGACTAATTTGAGTGGTGAATTTAAGATTGGTGCCTTTCTTTTCTTTGACAGGTCCACTGTCCAAAGTGTTGTTGTACAGAAGCAGAGATAGTGTTTCAACTATCGATTTTATTTTTGTTTCTCCCTGCCTGGTGGACCGTATATTGGCTACAGAGGTCGTAATAACAGACTTCGGGGACCACAATCCCTTGACAGTGACCCTAAGATTAGCTCAACGGCCTGTGTATGCTACTATACAAGGGGCGAGGGATTAAACCCCTCAACAGATAAACTGAGACTAACGTGGAAAGGGATAGATAGTGGGGAAATAACTAAGTGCCTATTAACAGGGCATCAGACACTAATTAATTCCGATCTATTGATAACAGCTCGAGGCCTTAATGTAATTCAAGATTTTACTAAAATATGTACTGTGATTAGATCCCTTCTATCAGTGCCAGTATCCCAGGGTCCAAAAGACCCAAGGTGGTTTGACCATAACTGCTCTGAAGCACATAGGAGACTGCGCAAGGCCCTAACAGCTATACCTAGAAGTAGGGCAAATGTTAGTGCAGCAAGGAAAGCCTATAAAATAACATTAAATGAGCGGAAGGGCATTCTTCTAGGAGAACGATGGGAAGCCCTTGCAGAGATAGCAGCTGGGAAGACTGGTAATTTATTTTGGTCCGCTGTTAGAGATCTGCGAAATATGGGCTAACAGCTAACACCAATCAGCTGCACTGTTGCTAGTAGTTCCTGGGAAAACCATTTCTCCAAAATTTATGCTTCACCACCACATAGTTCGAATCACTATGTGCAGGAACAGACTGGTAACCTACAGATAACTTTGGTGGAAGTAGAAGAGGTGATTGCACAGAGCCATGGTAACAAGGCCCCAGGTCCAGATGGGCTACCCATAGATATTATAAAATGGAAACCCGAATTATGGGCCCCAATCTTTGTGAATGTTTTTAATAGCTTACCCCAAGCATCTATGCCTGAAACATGGAGAACTAGTGTAATCGTCCCAATATATAAAAAGGGCGATAGATCGGACCCTGTTAATTACAGACCGATCTCTTTACTTAAAAACACCCTAAAGCCGTGTCATCTACAACAGGATCTTAGATTGGACAGAGGAAAGCAGCATTTTATCCCTGTGTCAATTGGGTTTTAGACGTAGGGTCGGCACAGTTGAACAATGTTTAAACCTCAAATTGGTCATTGATAAATATAAGATTGCCTGCTCTGCCCCTATTTATTTAGCGTTTGTTGGACAGGCCTCGTGAAGGGCCCGCTCCCTCCCCGCATGAAAGGGCCCGGACACCGGCTCTCACTGTGCCCCCTGAAGAACCACCCCGGGAACCCACTGAAGCAACCCGCAACCCGTCCCCGACGGGACGCCTGCCCCCGAACATCCCAGCATCGGCTGTCCCGGGCCTCCGTCAGCACCATTGCCCGGCCCAGCCGCCATCTTGGACACCACACCACGAGGCCGCGTGGCCTCAGCTCGACCCCAACCCTGGGCCTGGCCAGGCCCCGACATCGAGGCACCACCATCCACCCAGGAGGTGAAGAGACCACTTGGCAGGCCAATGGGAGAGAGGAGTGTTTATGGCTCTCCCCCGCCAGGTGCCGATCGCCCCCAGCCTCCCCGGGCGCTGGCTCCACCACCCTGCTGGGTGTCTGGACTCCCTCATCCCGGACCTCCCGACCTCCCGACCTCCAAGAGCGAGGGTCCGGACATCAAAGGAGGCCAGACCTATAACTGGGGCAGCTCCAGAGCAGGAGGGCAGTTGTATCCTGGAGTCGAGAGACACCTTGAAGAACTCATCCTTGACGGACTGCTGGCGCTGCCGCAGCCCTGCCTTGTGAATCATCGTTCCTGCCTGCTGGCGCTGCCGCGGCCCTCTGCAACCTACACCTTCGTCGGGACCTGCTGGCGCTGCCGCGGCCCATCCTTGTGAACCATCGTTCCTGCCTACTGGCGCTGCCGCGGCCCTCTGCAACCTACACCTTCGTCGGGACCTGCTGGCGCTGCCGCGGCCCATCCTTGTGAACCATCGTTCCTGCCTGCTGGCGCTGCCGCGGCCCTCTGCAACCTACACCTTCGTCGGGACCTGCTGGCGCTGCCGCGGCCCATCCTTGTGAACCATCGTTCCTGCCTGCTGGCGCTGCGGCAGCCCTTCTCAAACAAGACTTATCATCCTAGCCTGCTGGCGCTGCCGCAGCCCGACCTTCCAGACCTCCGAGCTCGAGGATTGTGAGCTACCCATCTTGCCACTCCCGTACCGGACCGGTACCAAGACTGTCCCGCTACCCTTTTCCCTTCAGAGACTAGAATTAAGAGGACCCTCGTGTCCCGATCTCACTGTATCGCTGATATCCTTGCTTCAAGAATCGTATATAAAGAGTGTTGACCTCAGCTTTGTGTGGTGTCCATCTGTGGGGGGGAAGTTACTTGTCTGTACGATCGCTGGAGACGGCCCTCACCGGAGGCCTCTCCCCCTGTCCTCGGCTGACCCTCCAGGTCCCCGTCTAACATTGGTGGCCAGCGGCGCGATCCGAACCAACGCGTAAGCGTACAGAAAGTAACTCACCCCACGACACAACCACAATGACCACGAAAGAGAGCGGAACCACAGAGAAATTCCAGATGGAGAAATTAGAAGAGTACAACCACAAAGAACTGAAGCAGTTCAGAATAGAACTAGGCATTGCTACCACAGGACTGAGCACAAAAGAAGACTTCAAAAAAGCCCTGGAAACTTGGGCAGAGACGGGTACGGCCATACCCCAAAACCAAAGCCTCGAGGCACCGGAAACAAACCCCACTCTGACGGAAGAAAGAAGATCGGGTCTCTCTCCAGAGGAGATCCGGGAACGGGAAAAAAGCAGGCTCCATGAATTGGAGCTGGCTCGACTTCGGCTAGATGGAGAACTGAAGTTGGCGGAACAAAAAATAACATTGGAACACTTGCGGCTCCGAGAAGAGCGGGAAGAAAAACAAAGACAGAGAGAGTTAGAAGAGAAAAAACTAGCCTACGAACATGAGCGCAACCTAAAAGAAATAGAGCTTCGGAAACAGAATAAAGATCTCGGGGTGCCCGAGCGCCCGAACACTCCGGCCACCACCGACCCGAAAGTCCACATCCCCAAGGATGTCGTCAGAGAGTACTACCGGAACGACGACATCCAGCAATGGTTCAAAGCCTATGAAGTAGCCATGACCTCCCCGAAGCGACTGGGGAGCCGGGTTATGGGGGAGATTCGTCAACGAAGGGCGAGACGCCCTGCTGCAACCCCCGGACCATCAGATGACCTCCTACGACCACATGAAAGCCGCCCTTCTCACTCGATACGGACTCACGCCCGAGATGTACCGCCAGCGGTTCCGCGACTGCAAACGGATCCCGGGTACAACTTGGGTGGAGTACGTGAACTTTTTCAGCAGAGCCTTCGAAGGGTGGATCAAGGGCAGCAAGGTGACCACGTATAAGCAACTCTTTGACCTTATTGTGTGGGAACATCTCTCTAACAATTGCTTCGTCGAGCTCAGGCAACACCTCCTCGACAGTAAACTAACGGAACCTCGGCAACTCGCCGCCGAAGCTGACCGATGGGAAAGCACCCGAAACGAACCAAGCAGAACCAACCAAGGACCCCATCGCCCCCGAGGGGGAGGAGGAGGCCAGGGTCGGGGCAGAGACGCCGTCCCGGCGGCTCCCGCCAGCAACGCCCCGCCCCCGGCCGGCAGGGGAAACCCCCCGATGCGTCCAGGGTTCCGAGCCAACGTTACTTGCCACTGATGCCAGCGACCCGACCACTACGCCAACGACCCTAGTTGCCCGAAGAACCAGAACCCTATGCCCCGCCAGGTCGCTGCCGCCGCCCTGGGGGAAGAGCAAACCCCAGAAGATTCGGAAGAGTACGAGGCCGACCAGCCCGAGTGGGAACCAGCAGCCATGTCCCTGGTCTGCATAGGGGAAAGAGACATGATTCCGCGGGCTCCCCTACCCGCCAATACACGGAAATACAGCCAGCGGGTCACCATCAATGGGCGCCAGGCTGAAGCCCTACGTGACACCGGGGCCAGTGTGACGACGGTCCGCTGTCATCTGGTGACCCCGGAGCAGATCTTGCCCAATGTCCTGTGCCCCGTCCGGTCAGCCGACAATTTAGAAAGCCTGTGTCAGATGGCCTGCGTCACCTTCGAGTGGGGAGGAGTGTCCGGAATGCTGAAGGTGACTGTCCGCGATGATGCACCAGTGGACTGCCTCCTGGGGAACGACCTCGAAAGTTCCCCTGGGCAGCCGTCGAAAGAAGAGAGCACCTGGGGATGCTGGGCCTTCCTGACTGGGCCTGCATAACGACCCGGTCCATGGCCGCCCGCGCCATCTCCAGTACCAAAGAACGAGAATGGCCAGAACCTCCTCCCCCGATCGTCCTGGAGGGAGCCGCCCTAAGCGCTAATCCCCCAGAACAGACCGAAGAGGGGCCCGTTCAACTCCAGGACCTTCCCAAACTGGCCCAGTGGTGGCAAGAGGGTGGTCCCACCCAAGAGCAGTTCCGACAGGAGCAGAGGGCCTGTCCCTCACTCGAGGGACTCCGGCAGCAGGCCCTCGCCCAGAGCGCAGGAGACCCCGCAGGGGCCCACTGGATTTATTGGGACAATGACCTGCTCTACAGTGAGCAAAGAATTGCTGAGCTGGGGGCCAGTCGGGTGTTGGTGGTCCCCCTCCGCTTCAGAGACTTCCTTTTGAACTTGGCGCACGATGTCCCCCTTGCTGGGCACCTGGGGCAGGACAAAACCTACAACCGTCTGGTGACTCATTTCTACTGGCCCAAAATGCATGCGTAATGATGTCTCCAACCACTGCCGGGCCTGCCCCTGCCAGGCCAGCGGGAAGAGCGGCCGAAAGATCAAAGCACCCTTGCAACCTTTTCCCGTCGTCACCACCCCGTTCGAGCGGGTCGGAATAGACATTGTGGGGCCCCTAGACCCCCGAACGGCCCAGGGGCACCGGTTCATCCTAGTCCTGGTGGACCACGCCACCCGCTACCCCGAGGCCATACCTATTCGAACAGTAACAGCACCCGTGGTGGGCCGAGCCCTGATGGGGATCTTCTCTCGAGTGGGCTTCCCCCGGGAAGTCGTCAGCGACAGGGGCACGAACTTTATCTCCAAATACATGAAGTCTCTCTGGCAACAGTGCGGGGTCACCTACCGGTTCACGACCCCTTATCACCCACAAGGAAATGGACTGGTCGAGCGGTTTAACCGCACTCTCAAGGGGATGATCATGGGCCTAGAAGAACCCCTACGTCGCCAATGGGACGTGCTGCTCCCGTGCCTCCTCTTCGCCTATCGAGAAGTTCCCCAGAAATCCCTCGGCTTCAGCCCCTTTGAGCTCCTGTACGGACACCCCGTCCGGGGCCCCCTCAGCCTGGTCAAAGAAGGATGGGAGATGGCCCCCCAGAAAACCCCTCCCGATGTCTATGAGTATCTCCTGACCCTCCACAACCAGACCCGGCGGTTCAGGGAACTCGCCAAAGCCAACTTGGAGGCCAGTCAGGAAGACATGAAGAGATGGTACGATCAGCATGCCTCCTCCATCGAGTTCGAACCCGGCCAGCAAGTATGGGTGATGGCTCCAGTCGAACCCTGTGCCCTGCAGGACAAATGGACAGGCCCCTTCAAAGTGATAGAGCGCAAGGGCCCTGTCACCTACCTAGTAGACGTGGAGTCCTCCCGGAACCCCCTACGAGTCCTCCACGCCAACAGACTCAAGCCCCGCTTCGTACGTTCGGAGCTCAGCCTACTGATGGCAACCGATAGTGGGGCAGAAGAAGACTCCGAGCCCCTCCCTGACCTACTGAGGACCCGCGAGAAAGATGGCTCAGTGGAAGGGGTCAGACTCTCCGATGCCTTGTCCCCAGAACAACGCCAAGACTGTCGGGCTCTCCTGCTGCAATTTGCGAGCCTGTTCTCCCTTACCCCCGGGGTCACCCCCTGGTGCCTTCACGATGTGGACACTGGGGATAGTCCCCCCATTCGACACAGGGCGTACTGAGTGCCAGATCGGGTGCGCACCTGCATCCAGGACGAAGTCACTAAGATGCTCGCCCTATGAGTGATCGAGCCATCCGACAGCCCCTGGGCCAGCCCAGTCGTACCGGTCCCCAAGGCTGCCGCCCCGAGCGTCGCCCCCGAGCTCCGGTTCTGCGTAGACTATCGGGGCCTGAACGCTGTTACCAGAACCGACGCGCACCCCATCCCCCTGGCGGATGAGTTGGTTGACCGCATGGGGGCTGCCTGCTACCCGAGCATCTTCGATCTCACAGCGGGCTACTGGCAAATCGGCCTCACTCCCAGAGCCCAAGAACGTTCCGCCTTCTCTACCCCGGATGGTCACTACCACTTCAAAGTGATGCCCTTCGGCATGAAAAACGCTCCAGCTACCTTCCAACGACTTGTGAACCGGGTACTGGCGGGCCTCGAAGAATTCAGCGCCGCCTACCTGGACGATATCGCTGTGTACAGTCGCCACTGGGCGGACAACCTGCACCACCTCCGAGAAGTCCTGCACGCCCTCCAGCAGGCTGGCCTCACTGTCAAGGCCAGCAAGTGTCAGATTGGCCAGGGGTCCGTGACCTACCTCGGACACCAAGTGGGGAGCGGTCTGGTGGCCCCCCTTCAGCTCAAGATCGCTGCCATCCAGTCCTGGCAGCCACCTGTCACCCAAACCGAGGTCCGGGCCTTCCTAGGACTCACCGGATAGGACCGGCGGTTCGTAAAGGACTATGGCAGCATTGTGGGGCCCCTTACAGAACTAACATCAAAGATGTATAAATGATGTATAGGCATTTATATAGCGCACTACTTACCCGGAGGGTCCCAAGGCGCTTCGACCGCTGCAAAACCCTTCCTGGCTTCCCTGAGAGATGGTCCCTTAATGGGTATCTCCAGGGTGAGACCAGGCATCCCCGGCGGTCTGGTGGGGCCGTTAGTGAAGATGAGGCAAGCTAATGCCCAGAGTTGCCGAGTGTGATCGCTGATCAGAGTGGGCACCGAGGCGAGAGAATTATCGAGTCCGCTGACCCTGGTCCAGAAACCTGCCGCGCCGGGAATTGAACCCTGGTCCCGGGCCGTCCTCTGCTCTCGGGTCTGCCGCATCTAACCAGTGAGCCACACTACTTCACAAGAAAAACCCCAAAATCGTCAACTGGACTTCAGACTGTCAAACGGCCTTCGAGAAGCTGAAGGCCGCCATGGGCACCGCCCCCGTGCTCCAGGCCCCCGACTACAGCCGGGAATTCATAGTCCAGACGGACGCCTCAGATCATGGCATTGGGGCAGTCCTCTCTCAACTCAACGCAGAGGGGGTCGACCAGCCAGTGGCCTTCATCAGCAGACGCCTACTGGCTCGAGAACAGCGCTGGAGCACCATCGAGCGGGAGGCCTTCGCAGTGGTTTGGGCCCTCAAGAAACTCCGGCCCTACCTGTTCGGTACCCATTTCAGGGTACAGACCGACCACCGACCCCTGCAATGGCTGATGCAGATGCGGGGGGGAACCCAAAACTGTTGCGACGGTCCATCTCCCTGCAAGGGATGGACTTCACTGTGGAGCATCGTCCTGGCCAGGACCACGCCAACGCCGACGGCCTGTCCCGCTTTTTCCGCCTCGGCGAGGAGAGTACCCAAGAGGATGGGTGACTCTCCCTGCCTTCAGCTGGGGGGGACGCATGTTGGACAGAACTCGTGAAGGGCCCGCTCCCTCCTCGCATGAAAGGGCCCGGACACCGGCTCTCACTGTGCCCCCTGAAGAACCACCCCGGCAACCCACCGAAGCAACCCGCAACCCGTCCCCGACGGGACGCCTGCCCCCGAACATCCCAGCATCGGCTGTCCCGGGCCTCCGTCAGCACCATTGCCCGGCCCAGCCGCCATCTTGGACACCACACCACGAGGCCGCGTGGCCTCAGCTCGACCCCAACCCTGGGCCTGGCCAGGCCCCGACATCGAGGCACCACCATCCACCCAGGAGGTGAAGAGACCACTTGGCAGGTCAATGGGAGAGAGGAGTGTCGATGGCTCTCCCCCGCCAGGTGCCGATCGCCCCCAGCCTCCCCGGGTGCAGGCTCCACCCCCCTGCTGGGTGTCTGGACTCCCTCATCCCGGACCTCCCGACCTCCAAGAGCGAGGGTCTGGACATCAAAGGAGGCCTGACCTATAACTGGGGCAGCTCCAGAGCAGGAGGGCAGTTGTATCCTGGAGTCGAGAGACACCTTGAAGAACTCATCCTTGACGGACTGCTGGCGCTGCCGCAGCCCTGCCTTGTGAATCATCGTTCCTGCCTGCTGGCGCTGCCGCGGCCCTCTGCAACCTACACCTTCGTCGGGACCTGCTGGCGCTGCCGCGGCCCATCCTTGTGAACCATCGTTCCTGCCTGCTGGCGCTGCTGCGGCCCTCTGCAACCTACACCTTCGTCGGGACCTGCTGGCGCTGCCGCGGCCCATCCTTGTGAACCATCGTTCCTGCCTGCTGGCGCTGCCGCGGCCCTCTGCAACCTACACCTTCGTCGGGACCTGCTGGGGCTGCCGCGGCCCATCCTTGTGAACCATCGTTCCTGCCTGCTGGCGCTGCCGCGGCCCTTCTCAAGCAAGACTTATCATCCTAGCCTGCTGGCGCTGCCGCAGCCCGACCTTCCAGACCTCCGAGCTCGAGGATTGTGAGCTACCCATCTTGCCACTCCCGTACCGGACCGGTACCAAGACTGTCCCGCTACCCTTTTCCCTTCAGAGACTAGAATTAAGAGGACCCTCGTGTCCCCATCTCACTGTATCGCTGATATCCTTGCTTCAAGAATCGTATATAAAGAGTGTTGACCTCAGCTTTGTGTGGTGTCCATCTGTGGGGGGGAAGTTACTTGTCTGTACGATCGCTGGAGACGGCCCTCACCGGAGGCCTCTCCCCCTGTCCTCGGCCGACCCTCCAGGTCCCCGTCTAACAGCGTTTATGGACCTGCCATCCGCTTTTGATTTAGTTAACAGGTCCAAACTCTGGTCTATTTTATTGAGTTATGGCTTGGACCAATTATTGGTCCATTTCTTAGCATTCATACACACTGACCTTAAAGCACGAGTGAGGATAGGAATGGGAGGAAAACTATCAGGATCAATTAAGATAGCAAGGGGAGTAAGACAGGGGTGCGTTTTAGTACCCCTGCCTTTTATTATCTATATTAATGGTCTGAACAACCACTTGGAGAAGTCTACCCTGACGTTCCCAAAATAAATAGCAAACCATTACCTGTACTCCTCTACTCAAACGATGCGGTCCTAATGGGCCGCACCCCAAATTCTTTGCGCTTTCTAGTGAAAAGTTTCACAGAACACATGGATGGATTGGATTTTCGGGTGAATTGTAATAAATCATTTATTATGTCATGTGGTCCAGGGAAACGTCAGCCTAACTCCATATCGGTAGGGGACAACAGGCTTACTTCCACTAATAATTTCCCATAATTTGGGATGGTCTTTGCTGCGAATGGTTAGTGGACTGGGCATTTGGCCCAGTCCACGAGCAAATTCTCAAAGGCCATCAATTCGATTTTAAGCATTCCCCGACCTAAGAAATCAGGTGCCATTGAAGCAATAATAAAGATTTTTAAATTACAATGCATCCCCGTAGCTACCTACGGGGCTGAAGTATGGGGTGCGGCAAAGAATCAGTGTATACAGCCAACTTCAGCAACAATATAACCTAGGCCCAACTGAGAAATACAGATACATACAGATAAGGCATACACTATTGGCGGTACTCCTGCTGGACACTGAAGTCCCTGAGGCCTCCCCGCTTGAGGATCGTTTGCTCACTGACCACATCCACAAACGAGCCACCTCACTTACATACCGAAAACTGTTGAATAACCTGTCAGACCCCATGACAGCACTAAGGGGAAAATGGGTAACGGAGGTGGGTGACATGGATGAGTCGGAGTGGCTGGAGGCCCTGGCGTCACCGAAAGAGGTGGGAATCTCTGCTAGGCTTAGACTAGTACAGCTCAAAATCTGCATCGCGTATACTATACCAGAACTTTCCTACACAAACTACAAAGAGCACAACATCCGTACTGTCTTCGGGGATGCTGGGAAGAGGGCACTTTTCTCCACACCATATGGGAATGTCCAGCGATCATTAATTATTGGCGTCAAGTGTTGCGCACAATATCACAAACAATGGAGGTTTCGCTAGTGCCGGAACCGCGTAGATGCTTGCTGAATGTGTGGGAGCCCAACGACCTCACCCGCCACGGACAAACCTGGGTCACATTAGGCCTCATGATCGCTAAGAGGGATATCGCACAGAAATGGGGGGCGGCAGATGTACCCTCACTAGCGGCCTGGTGCAGAAACATGGACCTTGCTATGATTACAGAACGTACAGTATACAAGGCCAGAGGAAGCCCACGCAAAAGGACTAAAATCTGGGAAGCCTGGAACACTTACCGAGGGGACATTTGTGATCCAGTAGTGAAGTCTGACGCAGACAGCTCAGACGAAGAATGAAGGGGTGGGTAGGGACAGGGGAGGGTTTACATGGTCGTGGATACTGTCAAAACGTATAATGTGTTTAAATGTTTCATGTAATCATTCGAACTGAAAATGAGTATATTGGTAAGATAAGCATCCGAGTGGGGCAAATATACTACTCCTGACTTGAAGTCTTGTTTTGGGGAATTCTGATTATAAAGAACATAAAGAATTATAAGGATAGAAATGACCTTCCCCCTCCTTTTTTGTGACTGGAACTTATCGTGCATTGGAATAACCATTTCGTCCTGAAGAAGTTCTGCTTTCAGAACGAAACGCGTTGGCTGGCTTTTTTCCTAAAATGGATCACTAAACAAGCATTGAAAATTTATACCAAGACTCAGCGTCTGTATGTGAAGACACTAAGGGCCAGATGTAGGTAAATCCGATTTACCGACTCTTAAATACTGACTCATACCGATTCGGTATTTAAGAGTCTGTAAATTGGAAGGAGGCAGATGTAGGTAAAAAATTACCGATTCTGTAAGAGTCGGTATTTACGGAATCAGTAAATACCGATTCTGTATTTCCCATTGATTCCTATGGGCCTTGAAGCCCATAGGAATCAATGGGAAATACAGATTCGGTATTTACCGATTCGGTAAATACCAAATCCTGCAAGGGTGCAGGGGGTGTCACTTTGACACCCTCTAGCACCCCAATCCCGGACTTGTGTGCCATGTGGCACACAGACATGCCCTAAGGGCATGTCTGTGTGTCACATTGCACAGGTGTGCATGCACAGATGTGCATGCACACCTGAATTCGGTATTTTACCACCCAATAGGATTGGGTGGTAAAATACTGATTCTTAAGGGCCTGTGGCACTCTTAGGAGTGCCACCTACATGTGGATTTTCTGAATCAGTAAATATACCGATTCAGGCCGTTACCGACCGGTATTAGGGCTCCTACATCAGGTCCTAGGAGAGTTGTCTAATTTCTTCCATTTGGATTGAATTGATATTTAATCGGTGCTTTTCCAAATTGGACACAAAATTGACTTTTTACCCCAGGTTTGGGTGATGCTCTTAGGACAGGGAGCATTTGGAAAATAGCACGCCAGAGGTCGAAGACTAATTTGAGTGGTGAATTTAGGATTGGTGCCTTTCTTTTCTTTGACAGGTCCACTGTCCAAAGTGTTGTTGTACAGAAGCAGAGATAGTGTTTCAACTATCGATTTTATTTTTGTTTCTCCCTGCCTGGTGGACCGTATATTGGCTACAGAGGTCGTAATAACAGACTTCGGGGACCACAATCCCTTGACAGTGACCCTAAGATTAGCTCAACGGCCTGTGTATGCTACTATACAAGGGGCGAGGGATTAAACCCCTCAACAGATAAACTGAGACTAAAGTGGAAAGGGATAGATAGTGGGGAAATAACTAAGTGCCTATTAACAGGGCATCAGACACTAATTAATTCCTATCTATTGATAACAGCTCGAGGCCTTAATGTAATTCAAGATTTTACTAAAATATGTACTGTGATTAGATCCCTTCTATCAGTGCCAGTATCCCAGGGTCCAAAAGACCCAAGGTGGTTTGACCATAACTGCTCTGAAGCACATAGGAGACTGCGCAAGGCCCTAACAGCTATACCTAGAAGTAGGGCAAATGTTAGTGCAGCAAGGAAAGCCTATAAAATAACATTAAATGAGCGGAAGGGCATTCTTCTAGGAGAACGATGGGAAGCCCTTGCAGAGATAGCAGCTGGGAAGACTGGTAATTTATTTTGGTCCGCTGTTAGAGATCTGCGAAATATGGGCTAACAGCTAACACCAATCAGCTGCACTGTTGCTAGTAGTTCCTGGGAAAACCATTTCTCCAAAATTTATGCTTCACCACCACATATTTCGAATCACTATGTGCAGGAACAGACTGGTAACCTACAGATAACTTTGGTGGAAGTAGAAGAGGCGATTGCACAGAGCCTTGGTAACAAGGCCCCAGGTCCAGATGGGCTACCCATAGATATTATAAAATGGAAACTCGAATTATGGGCCCCAATCTTTGTGAATGTTTTTAATAGCTTACCCCAAGCATCTATGCCTGAAACATGGAGAACTAGTGTAATCGTCCCAATATATAAAAAGGTCGATAGATCGGACCCTGTTAATTACAGACCGATCTCTTTACTTGAAAACACCCTAAAGCCGTGTCATCTACAACAGGATCTTAGATTGGACAGAGGAAAGCAGCTTTTTATCCCCGTGTCAATTGGGTTTTAGACGTAGGGTCGGCACAGTTGAACAATGTTTAAACCTCAAATTGGTCATTGATAAATATAAGATTGCCTGCTCTGCCCCTATTTATTTAGCGTTTATGGACCTGCCATCCGCTTTTGATTTAGTTAACAGGTCCAAACTCTGGTCTATTTTATTGAGTTATGGCTTGGACCAATTATTGGTCCATTTCTTAGCATTCATACACACTGACCTTAAAGCACAAGTGAGGATAGGAATGGGAGGAGAACTATCAGGATCAATTAAGATAGCAAGGGGAGTAAGACAGGGGTGCGTTTTAGTACCCCTGCCTTTTATTATCTATATTAATGGTCTGAACAACCACTTGGAGAAGTCTACCCTGACGTTCCCAAAATAAATAGCAAACCATTACCTGTACTCCTCTACTCAGACGATGCGGTCCTAATGGGCCGCACCCCAAATTCTTTGCGCATTCTAGTGAAAAGTTTCACAGAACACATGGATGGATTGGATTTACGGGTGAATTGTAATAAATCATTTATTATGTCATGTGGTCCAGGGAAACGTCAGCCTAACTCCATATTGGTAGGGGACAACAGGCTTACTTCCACTAATAATTTCCCATAATTTGGGATGGTCTTTGCTGCGAATGGTTCGTGGACTGGGCATTTCGCCCAGTCCACGAGCAAATTCTCAAAGGCCATCAATTCGATTTTAAGCATTCCCCGACCTAAGAAATCAGGTGCCATTGAAGCAATAATAAAGATTTTTAAATTACATGTATGGGGTGCGGCAAAGAATCAGTGTATACAGCCAACTTCAGCAACAATATAACCTAGGCCCAACTGAGAAATACAGATACATACAGATAAGGCATGCACTATTGGCGGTACTCCTGCTGGACACTGAAGTCCCTGAGGCCTCCCCGCTGGAGGATCGTTTGCTCACTGACCACATCCACAAACGAGCCACCTCACTTACATACCGAAAACTGTTGAATAACCTGTCAGACCCCATGACAGCACTAAGGGGAAAATGGGTAACGGAGGTGGGTGACATGGATGAGTCGGAGTGGCTGGAGGCCCTGGCATCACCGAAAGAGGTGGGAATCTCTGCTAGGCTTAGACTAGTACAGCTCAAAATCTGCATCGCGTATACTATACCAGAACTTTCCTACACAAACTACAAAGAGCACAACATCCGTACTGTCTTCGGGGATGCTGGGAAGAGGGCACTTTTCTCCACACCATATGGGAATGTCCAGCGATCATTAATTATTGGCGTCAAGTGTTGCGCACAATATCACAAACAATGGAGGTTTCGCTAGTGCCGGAACCGCGTAGATGCTTGCTGAATGTGTGGGAGCCCAACGACCTCACCCGCCACGGACAAACCTGGGTCACATTAGGCCTCATGATCGCTAAGAGGGATATCGCACAGAAATGGGGGGCGGCAGATGTGCCCTCACTAGCGGCCTGGTGCAGAAACATGGACCTTGCTATGATTACAGAACGTACAGTATACAAGGCCAGAGGAAGCCCACGCAAAAGGACTAAAATCTGGGCGGCCTGGAACACTTACCGAGGGGACATTTGTGATCAGGTAGTGAAGTCTGATGCAGACAGCTCAGACGAAGAATGAAGGGGTGGGTAGGGACAGGGGAGGGTTTACATGGTCGTGGATAATGTCAAAACGTATAATGTGTTTAAATGTTTCATGTAATCATTCGGACTGAAAATGAGTATATTGGTAAGATAAGAGACTTCTCTGTTAACTGCCAGATTTGCCGGCTCTGTATAAGTTTCAATAAAAACAGTGAAAAAAAGGAATAGTACATAACATCTTGGAGAGAGCGGGAACAAGGCACATTCTACCCTTAGGTTTTTTCTATCGGTCTTAACCATTTCTACCTACTATTAGATGCCAACAACCAACTAGTGTCTCCAACCAAGGGAGGTATGAGTACAATGTACCAATATCAAATCGGTTTGAAACAGCTCTTTCTAATCTAGACTCACAAGACTGACTGCTAGGTAGGACGACAAATGATTATGTATCATTAGCCCCCACTCACCGGCACTTAGTAAGGAGCAAGAACTTCAGGGGACTTGTAACACACAGTTACTAACGATCCCCACTGATCTTCAGAGGCAGGCAAAGGTTGGCACTAGCCATGATAAAACCAGCGGTGGGTCAACAGCTAAGGTACCTCAGAGTAGTATCCTAAGTAATAATGGTTCTGACCTCAGAATCCTTAGTTGGAACGTTGGCGGTCTTGAGCCAAGGCTAGTGGATAAAGAATGGTTTCGCCCACTTTCCTAGCAAGACATAACAATGTTTCAGGAAATATGGCCACCATATGATTTGCATATAGAAGGGTTCCACTGCCATAGCATAGTGGCTACTAGGGCAAATTTTGGTCGGGCAGTAAGGGGCTTACTTATTGGGATCAGTATAGCAGCCAGTGGGAGTCTTAAGGTTATAAATACCAACAATCCTAACATACAAGTAATTGAATATAAGTATCAAGTCCCTTTTTATTTAATACATTTTTATAATAATGATTTCTATTCTACCCCAAACAAGAACTTTATAGCGCTTTTTAAACTTATTTCCAAATTGGAGGAAACTCAGGGCTCAGGTGAAGGCATGGGAATCCTTTTGGGGGGGATTTTTTAATGCTAAGTTCCCAAAAGACACTCAAAACATAGGTGCATGTCAGGCAGATCCAGCTGTTCAGAGGGGATTAGAACTGAAATCCTTTCTTAGCGAACACATTTTTAGTAATGCTATGGATCTAGGCCCACACCGCACAATTCAGCTGGCACCAACATATAGAAGCAGAGATAGTTTTGTGTCCAATTTGGAAAAGCACCGCTTAGTAAATCAATTCAATCAAAATGGAAGAAATTAGACAACTCTCTTAGTGTCTTCACATAAAGACGCTGAGTCTTGGTATAAATTTTCAATGCTTGTTTAATGACCCGTTTTAGGGAAAAAGCCAGCCAACGCGTTTCGTTCTGAAAGCAGAACTTCTTCAGGGTGAAATGGTTATTCCAATGCACGATAAGTTCCAGTCACAAAAAAGGAGGGGGAAGGTCCTTTCTATCCTTATAATTCTTTATGTTGTTTATAATCAGAATTCCCCAAAACAAGACTTCAAGTCAGGAGTAGTATATTTGCCCCACTCGGATGTTAATCCTTTTGCTGGGTCACTGTTATTCACCTAAAATGTTGATCTCGATGAATCAACAACGCTGCGTTGTTGATTCATCGAGATCAACATTTTAGGTGAATAACGGTTTAATATCCATTACTCGGGATTGTGAAATATAGAAAATACATATATCGTACCATACGGGACGGACCTTCACCCTTAAGATCTTCGCAATCAAATAAAGAATTGCTTTGAAATTAATGGGTTCCTAGTACAACTGTGACCCAGCAAAAGGATTAACATCCGAGTGGGGCAAATATACTACTCCTGACTTGAAGTCTTGTTTTGGGGAATTCTGATTATAAAGAACATAAAGAATTATAAGGATAGAAATGACCTTCCACCTCCTTTTTTGTGACTGGAACTTATCGTGCATTGGAATAACCATTTCGCCCTGAAGAAGTTCTGCTTTCAGAACGAAACGCGTTGGCTGGCTTTTTTCCTAAAATGGATCATTAAACAAGCATTGAAAATTTATACCAAGACTCAGCGTCTGTATGTGAAGACACTAAGGGCCAGATGTAGGTAAATCCGATTTACCGACTCTTAAATACTGACTCATACCGATTCGGTATTTAAGAGTCTGTAAATTGGAAGGAGGCAGATGTAGGTAAAAAATTACCGATTCTGTAAGAGTCGGTATTTACGGAATCAGTAAATACCGATTCTGTATTTCCCATTGATTCCTATGGGCCTTGAAGCCCATAGGAATCAATGGGAAATACAGATTCGGTATTTACCGATTCGGTAAATACCGAATCCTGCAAGGGTGCAGGGGGTGTCACTTTGACACCCTCTAGCACCCCAATTCCGGACTTGTGTGCCATGTGGCACACAGACATGCCCTAAGGGCATGTCTGTGTGTCACATTGCACAGGTGTGCATGCACAGATGTGCATGCACACCTGAATTCGGTATTTTACCACCCAATAGGATTGGGTGGTAAAATACTGATTCTTAAGGGCCTGTGGCACTCTTAGGAGTGCCACCTACATGTGGATTTTCTGAATCAGTAAATATACCGATTCAGTATTTTACCGATTCTGTAAATTTACCGATTCGGTAAATTTACAGAATCGGTAAAATATAGGCATCCTACATCTGGAAACCCTAATACCGGTCGGTAACGGCCGAATTCGGCCGTTACCGACCGGTATTAGGGCTCCTACATCTGGCCCTAGGAGAGTTGTCTAATTTCTTCCATTTGGATTGAATTGATATTCACTCGGTGCTTTTCCAAATTGGACACAAAATTGACTTTTTACCCCAGGTTTGGGTGATGCTCTTAGGACAGGGAGCATTTGGAAAATAGCACGCCAGAGGTCGAAGACTAATTTGAGTGGTGAATTTAGGATTGGTGCCTTTCTTTTCTTTGACAGGTCCACTGTCCAAAGTGTTGTTGTACAGAAGCAGAGATAGTGTTTCAACTATCGATTTTATTTTTGTTTCTCCCTGCCTGGTGGACCGTATATTGGCTACAGAGGTCGTAATAACAGACTTCGGGGACCACAATCCCTTGACAGTGACCCTAAGATTAGCTCAACGGCCTGTGTATGCTACTATACAAGGGGCGAGGGATTAAACCCCTCAACAGATAAACTGAGACTAAAGTGGAAAGGGATAGAAAGTGGGGAAATAACTAAGTGCCTTTTAACAGGGCATCAGACACTAATTAATTCCTATCTATTGATAACAGCTCGAGGCCTTAATGTAATTCAAGATTTTACTAAAATATGTACTGTGATTAGATCCCTTCTATCAGTGCCAGTATCCCAGGGTCCAAAAGACCCAAGGTGGTTTGACCATAACTGCTCTGAAGCACATAGGAGACTGCGCAAGGCCCTAACAGCTATACCTAGAAGTAGGGCAAATGTTAGTGCAGCAAGGAAAGCCTATAAAATAACATTAAATGAGCGTAAGGGCATTCTTCTAGGAGAACGATGGGAAGCCCTTGCAGAGATAGCAGCTGGGAAGACTGGTAATTTATTTTGGTCCGCTGTTAGAGATCTGCGAAATATGGGCTAACAGCTAACACCAATCAGC
This sequence comes from Lissotriton vulgaris, assembly GCF_964263255.1. NCBI lineage: Eukaryota > Metazoa > Chordata > Amphibia > Caudata > Salamandridae > Lissotriton > Lissotriton vulgaris. Next base: position 920,023,437 of record NC_141697.1, read on the forward strand.
TGCACTGTTGCTAGAAGTTCCTGGGAAAACCATTTCTCCAAAATTTACGCTTCACCACCACATAGTTCGAATCACTATGTGCAGGAACAGACTGGTAACCTACAGATAACTTTGGTGGAAGTAGAAGAGGCGATTGCACAGAGCCTTGGTAACAAGGCCCCAGGTCCAAATGGGCTACCCATAGATATTATAAAATGGAAACCCGAATTATGGGCCCCAATCTTTGTGAATGTTTTTAATAGCTTACCCCAAGCATCTATGCCTGAAACATGAAGAACTAGTGTAATCGTCCCAATATATAAAAAGGGCGATAGATAGGACCCTGTTAATTACAGACCGATCTCTTTACTTGAAAACACCCTAAAGCCGTGTCATCTACAACAGGATCTTAGATTGGACAGAGGAAAGCAGCATTTTATCCCCGTGTCAATTGGGTTTTAGACGTAGGGTCGGCACAGTTGAACAATGTTTAAACCTCAAATTGGTCATTGATAAATATAAGATTGCCTGCTCTGCCCCTATTTATTTAGCGTTTATGGACCTGCCATCCGCTTTTGATTTAGTTAACAGGTCCAAACTCTGGTCTATTTTATTGAGTTATGGCTTGGACCAATTATTGGTCCATTTCTTAGCATTCATACACACTGACCTTAAAGCACGAGTGAGGATAGGAATGGGAGGAGAACTATCAGGATCAATTAAAATAGGAAGGGGAGTAAGACAGGGGTGCGTTTTAGTACCCCTGCTTTTTATTATCTATATTAATGGTCTGAACAACCACTTGGAGAAGTCTACCCTGACGTTCCCAGAATAAATAGCAAACCATTACCCGCACTCCTCTACTCAGACGATGCGGTCCTAATGGGCCGCACCCCAAATTCTTTGCGCATTCTAGTGAAAAGTTTCACAGAACACATGGATGGATTGGATTTACGGGTGAATTGTAATAAATCATTTATTATGTCATGTGGTCCAGGGAAACGTCAGCCTAACTCCATATCGGTAGGGGACAACAGGCTTACTTCCACTTATAATTTCCCATACTTGGGGATGGTCTTTGCTGCGAATGGCTCGTGGACTGGGCATTTGGCCCAGTCCACAAGCAAATTCTCAAAGGCCATCAATTCGATTTTAAGCATTCCCCGACCTAAGAAATCAGGTGCCATTGAAGCAATTATAAAGATTTTTAAATTACAATGCATCCCCGTAGCTACCTACGGGGCTGAAGTATGGGGTGCGGCAAAGAATCAGTGTATACAGCCAACTTCAGCAACAATATAACCTAGGCCCAACTGAGAAATACAGATACATACAGATAAGGGATGCACTATTGGCGGTACTCCTGCTGGACACTGAAGTCCCTGAGGCCTCCCCGCTGGAGGATCGTTTGCTCACTGACCACATCTACAAACGAGTCACCTCACTTACATACCGAAAACTGTTGAATAACCTGTCAGACCCCATGACAGCACTAAGGGGAAAATGGGTAACGGAGGTGGGTGACATGGATGAGTGGGAGTGGCTGGAGGCCCTGGCGTCACCGAAAGAGGTGGGAATCTCTGCTAGGCTTAGACTAGTACAGCTCAAAATCTGCATCGCGTATCCTATACCAGAACTTTCCTACACAATCTACAAAGAGCACAACATCCGTACTGTCTTCGGGGATGCGGGGAAGAGGGCACTTTTCTCCACACCATATGGGAATGTCCAGCGATCATTAATTATTGGCGTCAAGTGTTGCGCACAATATCACAAACAATGGAGGTTTCGCGAGTGCTGGAACCGCGTAGATGCTTGCTGAATGTGTGGGAGCCCAACGACCTCACCCGCCACGGACAAACCTGGGTCACATTAGGCCTCATGATCGCTAAGAGGGATATCGCACAGAAATGGGGGGCGGCAGATGTACCCTCACTAGCGGCCTGGTGCAGAAACATGGACCTTGCTATGATTACAGAACGTACAGTATACAAGGCCAGAGGAAGCCCACGCAAAAGGACTAAAATCTGGGCGGCCTGGAACACTTACCGAGGTGACATTTGTGATCCAGTAGTGGAGTCTGACGCAGACAGCTCAGACGAAGAATGAAGGGGTGGGTAGGGACAGGGGAGGGTTTACATGGTCGTGGATACTGTCAAAACGTATAATGTGTTTAAATGTTTCATGTAATCATTCGAACTGAAAATTAGTATATTGGTAAGATAAGACACTTCTCTGTTAACTGCCAGATTTGCCGGCTCTGTATAAGTTTCAATAAAAACAGTGAAAAAAAGGAATAGTACATAACATCTTGGAGAGAGCGAAAACAAGGCACATTCTACTCTTAGGTTTTTTCTATCGGTCTTAACCATTTCTACCTACTATTAGATGCCAACAACCAACTAGTGCCCCCAACCAAGGGAGGTATGAGTACAATGTACCAATATCAAATCGGTTTGAAACAGCTCTTTCTAATCTAGACTCACAAGACTGACTGCTAGGTAGGACGACAAATGATTATGTATCATTAGCCCCCACTCACCGGCACTTAGTAAGGAGCAAGAACTTCAGGGGACTTGTAACACACAGTTACTAACGATCCCCACTGATCTTCAGAGGCAGGCAATGGTTGGCACTAGCCATGATAAAACCAGCGGTGGGTCAACAGCTAAGGTACCTCAGAGTAATATCCTAAGTAATAATGGTTCTGACCTCAGAATCCTTAGTTGGAACGTTGGCGGTCTTGAGCCAAGGCTAGTGGATAAAGAATGGTTTCGCCCACTTTCCTCGCAAGACATAACAATGTTTCAGGAAACATGGGCACCTTATGATTTGCATATAGAAGGGTTCCACTGCCATAGCATAGTGGCTACTAGCTCAAATTTTGGTCGGGCAGTAAGGGGCTTACTTATTGGGATCAGTATAGCAGCCAGTGGGAGTCTTAAGGTTATAAATACCAACAATCCTAACATACAAGTAATTGAATATAAGCATCAAGTCCCTTTTTATTTAATACATTTTTATAATAATGATTTCTATTCTACCCCAAACAAGAACTTTATAGCGCTTTTTAAACTTATTTCCAAATTGGAGGAAACTCAGGGCTCAGGTGAAGGCATGGGGATCCTTTTGGGGGGGTATTTAATGCTAAGCTCCCAAAAGACACTCAAAACATAGGTGCATGTCAGGCAGATCCAGCTGTTCGGAGGGGATTAGAACTGAAATCCTTTCTTAGCGAACACATTTTTAGTAATGCTATGGATCTAGGCCCACACCGCACAATTCAGCTGGCACCAACACATAGAAGCAGAGATAGTGTTATGTCCAATTTGGAAAAGCGCCGCTTAGTAAATCAATTCAATCCAAATGGAAGAAATTAGACAACTCTCTTAGTGTCTTCACATAAAGATGCTGAGTCTTGGTATAAATTTTCAATGCTTGTTTAATGATCCGTTTTAGGAAAAAAGCCAGCCAACGCGTTTCGTTCTGAAAGCAGAACTTCTTCAGGGTGAAATGGTTATTCCAATGCACGATAAGTTCCAGTCACAAAAAAGGAGGGGGAAGGTCCTTTCTATCCTTATAATTCTTTATGTTCTTTATAATCAGAATTCCCCAAAACAAGACTTCAAGTCAGGAGTAGTATATTTGCCCCACTCGGATGTTAATCCTTTTGCTGGGTCACTGTTATTCACCTAAAATGTTGATCTCGAGGAATCCACAACTCTGCGTTGTTGATTCATCGAGATCAACATTTTAGGTGAATAACGGTTTAATATCCATTACTCGGGATTGTGAAATATAGAAAATACATATATTGTACCATACGGGACGGACCTTCACCCTTAAGATCTTTGCAATCAAATAAAGAATTGCTTTGAAATTAATGGGTTCCTAGTACAACTGTGACCCAGTTCGATCCATTCCCTCCGACGATGCTGGTATAATTAACTGACGAACTGAGCCCCAGGAGTCCTGTCTCATTTTTGGACTGATAACCATTTCTATTTAAGAATATACCGAGTGAACCTTAGAGGTCACAACAGCTGGCTGAACCAAGAGCACAAAGCGTCTCCTCACGAACACGCCGCCCCTCAATATTGAGGCGCATCATTGTTTTTACCAGGCATAGTAAATTTGTACAGTCCTGATGATGATCCCATTGTACCCTTGAGCGCGGGATCGAAACGTCGACCTTTTATAGTAGTTATACAGTAAAACCAATGTGTACCAATATCTGTATGTACTACTCTGGCAAAACACTTGTAACACTGATTTAAAAGTGTCCAGCTTGCTCACTTCTCTTTTGCCTGCGATATCTCCTTTCCTCACAACTATTCCTTATTCCTCACTTTCTCTGTTCTGCGGTAAAGCACAGGATTGTGCTCTCTATTTCTTGAAATGTTGCTTATGCACTAACAATTCAACTATCATTATGAAAATAAATTCCATGTCCGGCTGGACTTGGATAAATATATAGCAGCTCATCAAGGCTTCCTCGTTGGCGGCAGTGGGAATGCGGTGAGTTGCACCCTGGAACTTGGGGTCCCACCATGGTGTTCTGCGGGCTAGAAGCGGGAGGAGCAGTAGTTGCACCCTGGGACTGGTGTCCCACCAGGGTGTTTGTAGAAAAAAGAAAGGTGTCCCCCAACAGAGTCAGCAGAAAAAACGTCCTGCACCACGGGGAATGAGGCAGCACTTTATGAGCGATGTAGGCACCTCCCCCTTGTCGTAGGCAGTGGGAATGCGGTGAGTTGCACCCTGGGACCTGGGGTCCAACCAGGGTGTTCTGCGGGCTAGGAGCGGGAGGAGCAGTAGTTGCCCACCGGGACTGATGTGTGCCAGCGTGTTTAAGGCAAAACGAAAGGTATCTCTAACAGAGTCAGCAGAAAGAGCACCCCCTAGTGTAATTTTGCCTGCTGATGTTCAAGATAGCTAGTTGCCCACCGGGACTGATGTGTGCCAGCGTGTTTAAGGCAAAACGAAAGGTATCTCTAACAGAGTCAGCAGAAAGAGCACCCCCTAGTGTAAGACGGGTCAAGAAATAAGCTGGAATGTGGCTGTGCCTAAAAACAAGATCTCTAATCCTGAATGGCTAACTTTCATTGATTAATATGAATGTGTTGCTTTTCAGGAAACTTGGGCTGTATAACTATTGCATGTAATCAATCTTCATGTTACTCTTGTCTGGCTACGGCCTCATCTCATGGGAGAGCCAAAGTAGGTCTCTGTCAATGGATTAAGATTAATCTTAGAATCAAAGTGTCCATCATAAATACAGCCAGTTCAGGTTATCAAACGCTGCTCATTCATGATTGTATTAGCTCTTTTAGCTTTTATTTGGTTAAGTTTTAGAAAAGGTGATTTCTCTAACACCTATTGCAGTTTGAGCTATGTCTGAAGGGTTTTTAGTTACTCTGGAAAAAGGAGCCCAGCTCAATAAACGGTTGAGTGAAAACTGAATCTAAAGTGTACGGTGCTACCAGGTAAGGGGATAATTCCCTAAAAACCCTCAATGTGTGTAAGGTCAAGCCCTACACAATGTCAATGCAATATAAGTCCCGGGCACACGTAAACCATGTGTTAAACCCCTGATGGTTTTAAAGTTTCGAAAAAAGTCTCAATGTTCAATCTCCAGTGTATTCAATCTCGGGTCACCAAATCACTCCGCACAGACCGGCAGTGATACTCTACAGTGCACCTGCTTGTAGAGACACAGAATACTCTCCGTGCCATCAGAAGCTTGCAGCACGTTTTGGGAATATGTGCAATCCACAAGATAAGGCCTGTCACGACTTCAGCATTCTGTTGAAGAGTAATACTGCACCTGTTATATCTCTTGGACTTTCATACCTTGAACTATTACATCAGATGCCGGGCCCAACTGAGGCACCATATACTTTGGACTGTCACACCTTTTAGTATTACGTCAGAAGCCGGGTTGGAATTATCCCTGGCAACTAGCTAATACGAGGATTGCATCACTCCTTGCAAGACATCACTTGATTTTAGACATTTTTCTTGCTTATATTGAATACATCATTACCAGCCGGGTTGGAGTTATCACCGGCAGAGCATACGTACCAAGACTTTCAACACCCATTGGCGACGAAACACGTGTCGGCTGCTTTTCGTGTGTTTCATTGAACAATAAAACGAGATTGAATACACTGGAGATTGATCATTGAGACTTTTTTCTAAACTTTAATACCATGAGGGGTTCAAGGGTGCCCGGGACTTATATTGCACCTATTGCAGTTTGTTTGACGCGCTACTTACATTTATTGTGGGTTTGAAACCTTAGACGAATGACAACACTTTTCAACCTAGAATTCTAATATGTGGGAACTTTAATGCAAAAATGGGTAGCGAGCTTACAGAGCTTGGATCACAGAGCTTGGCTCCCTGAGCTCTGTTGCGGATATTGCATAAAGGGACGTCAGGGGGCTAGAGCTGAGGAACTCTGTTGCCAAGCTGAATCTTGTGGAGACAGTTAATTATTTCCAGGGTCCATGCTTAAATAAGTCAACATATAGAGTGGGTGAAAGCGTCAACCTTTGATTATATATTTGCTTCTAAATGCTTCCTGCAGTGGTGCCTGAAAGGTGCAGTGATAGAAACCCAATGGAGTGATCACAATGCCCTGTAAGTCGAAGGAGCCTTTCGGCTTGGTAGAGACAAAAGACTGCTAACTTGCAATGGTATTAACAAGCACTCCAATAACAGCTCAAGGGTAGTATGGCACTTAAAAGATCCTACTGCAACATTAAATTGTCTTCTCAAAAAGAACTTGCTGATTTTTTGGGGATTCTTAGATGGTGGGTCAAGGGTTGAGTTATTCTCTCATTATCAACAATTGGGTGACACCATTAGGAATTTTCTATTGAAACTCCTTAAACCTGTTTTAGGACATCCGCGATGGTTTGATGCAAAGTGTTCATCTGTTAATCGGTGCCTGAGAAGGGTGCTGGCTGGGCTTCCCAGAGATGTTAAGGTGATCGGGTAGGCCAGACAGGCTTATGAACTAACTATTACGGAAAGGGGGCGCCTTTTGCTCTGAAAAAATTGTGAAAAGCTTGAATTAGCGACTGCTAAAAACTGCAGTAAGGTATTCAGGGGAATAGTTAACAGGCTTCACCAGCGGGATGTTCCCCCTAATCAACCTTTAAGCAGCAATATCTCTGGACAGGAATGAGCTAAGCATTTTACTAACACATACCAATTGGAGAGAGACAGAGTGTGAAGGTACATGTAAAGATGAATCGTAGTCAGAAGGTAAGTGAAGGTAGTTTATTTCATACATCCCTAACACCAAGGGTGAGTCTTTAATCCAGTAACTCCTCCCCGCAACTGTCCCCAACCGTCACCCATGCACATGGTTCTATCATAGAATCCAGGAGCGTCATAGAACCCTGTGCATGGGCTCGTGGCAGCGGCAGCAGCGCGAGGGCAAAACAATATGGAGGACACAAGAAAGATTAGTCATGACAAAGTAAAACACACACATCTTCTCAATAATAAAACGAACACAAATAGAAATGATTCCAGGGTGAGGCAGATCAAGAAGGAAACAGAACCAAGAAACTAATCACACTCAAAATCGTGTAACTTAGCCGGTGGCTTTACAACCCTCCCGTACCTGCTCACCATAGGTTCATTCCGAACAATGCTGTTATGAGACATTACATCATTCTCAACTGAACTATCCAGTTCATAGTTTGTACTGCTTGTACTCGGATTAGCTTTGTTAACTTCCGATAATTCCCCACTCGAGCTACTACAACTGTATTCAAGAATGGGTGTGCCACCAGGAGCACTCTCACACTCAGGAGACGCATTACTAGTCCACTGTGGGTAAGAAATCCTACCAGCATCACCATCCAGAATCCAATCGTAGTCTGGAAAAAAGGAAGGACCTTGGTTATCAGAAATGCAATGAGATGGAGAAGCAATAACACCATCCCTACACAATGACAATGAAGAAAAATGCCAGGTCTTGCCGTCACTTAGAAGGGCAAAATTACAGAAAACGTTAATAACCTCCATGGGTTGTGAGTAATGACTTTTCCCCTTCTTGGTGAACTCTGATTTCCTTACTCTGACTCTGTCTCCCACTTGAATCAAATTTTTTTTGCATGCATGTTTAGAGTCATAATATTTTTTGCTGATCATTTGTGAATGTAGTAAACTTTTTTTTACTTTATCAGGAGACCAACAAACTCTTTTCGGGTTGGCCCAACCCACGCTATCTTTAGTGATGGGAGTTTTTCCTCTTAATAGTACAAAAGGACTCGTACCTGTGGACTCACAAGGAGTCACACGGAAAGCCCAAAGGTTGTGGATAAGTTGTTTCCTCCATGAGAGGTAATTTTGGTTTTCTAATTGAACCACTCCTTTGATCACACGATTAAATTTCTCAACAGCCCCATTCCCTGCTGGATGGTATAAAGAAGTAGTTTTATGAGAGATGCCATTTTCCTTTAGGAATGTCTTAAAAATAGTAGAGACAAATTGCGGGCCATTGTCTGACACTAAACAAATTGGGAGACCTTCTCTAAGGAATAACCTCCGTAAGAAACTGACAATGGTTTTAGCATCCGTGTTCTGAACAACCTCCACTTCAGGCCATTTAGAAAAATGTTCCACTAGGACAATGAGATACAGTTGCTCTCCATGTTCTCTAATAGGACCAGAAATATCGATGCCTAGTCTGACCCATGGCATGGAGGGACAAGAAAGTGTTTGAAGGGTTGGTCTAAGTGTGTGTTGAGATTTGTCAGAATTCTCACACGCAAAGCAGTTCCTGGCTGTCCTTTCGATTTCGATATCACACCCAGGCCACCAATAAGAGTTACTAACTCTGCTCTTGGTTTTCCCTATGCCAAGGTGGCCTTCATGACAAATTTCTAGGAGTCTAGCACGTAAACTGGTGGGAGGAATGACTTTTCCGCTCCTAAGTATCAAATCTCCTTCAATAGATAATTCATCCCTGAGTTCCCAAAAGGTATACAACTGTTTGGGAATACTTTTTTTTACAGGCCAACCATCTTTTATATATTTTTTTACTTCAAGAAGGGTGGCACCTCCTTCCATAGCTGTGGCCCAATCAAAATGTGATAAGCAAGGTACCTCATCGATGATGTTGGCGATACAAAACGTTTCTATATCTGAGGTCTGATCATCAGTGTTGGGTAAAGGCAACCGACATAAACAGTCTGCTACCCGATTTTTTATACCAGGGAGGTACTCCATGTTCTAATTAAAATCTAACATTCTCATGGAAATACATGCAAGGCGCGTAGAGGCACTTTGTAGACCTTTGGTAGAGAGCACTTTGATCAAGGGTTTATGGTCACTTCTAAGGGTAACCTGATATCCCCATATACACTGCATAAAGTGCTCTAAACCCCAGGCGCATGAAAGGGCCTCACGCTCGATTACGGAGCATCTTCCTCCAGTAAGTGTGATCGAACGTGAGGCAAAAGCCACAGTTACTTCCTTGCCCTCCTCCATAATTTGGTTAAGCACAGCTCCTAGACCAGTTCCACTTGAATCAGTGGTTACAATACTGTGGAGTGAGAGATTAAATCCTTTGAGAGATGGGGCCTTGCAAATGTCATTTTTGATCCTTTCAAAAGCCTCCTCACATGTAGCATTCCACTCAAATTTGTTGTTTTGTTTAATAAGTTCCCTCAAAGGAAAAGTTTTTGTAGAGATTTAGCATACAATTCCGAAAGGCCTAGGAAGGCCCTAAATTCCTCCTTATTTTTAGGTGAAGGAGCCTCTCTAATAGCAGATAGAAGCTCTTTTTTGGTTTTATGCCACTCCCATTAATCTCATGCCCCAAGTATGTAACTTCATTGGTGGCAAATTTACATTTGCGAACATCAGCAGTAAGACCATGATGGTCAAGTATGCCCAAAACTCTGATTAATTTCTCATCATGTTCCTTCCTGTTGGTACCTGTTACCATGATATCATCCTGAAAAATTAGGAGATTCTTTTCTTCTCTAAAGAGTGTGTGCATCAATCTTTGGAGCATGGCCGCAGCCGAGGCCAGTAATAATGGTACTCTCTTAAATCTAAAACATCCCAAAGGCGTTACGAAACATTTGGGATGTAACGCCACCTGGTGGTAGGCCGATCTTAAATCAATTGTGGAGAACCAGTTTGCACCATTAGTGTAGGACAGCATCTCACTAATTTTTGGCAAGGGAAATTGGTCTACCAAAATGTTTTTATTAAGGTCGCGTAGTTCAACACATAGGCGGAGTTTGCCATTGGATTTCTTAGCAATTACCAAAGGCAAAACCCACGCGGCTGACTCTACAGGCTCGATAATCCCTTCCTTTTCCAACCTCATAAGTTCTTCTTCCACTTCGCCAATAGTGGAAAAAGGGATGTTTCTAGCTTTGTGTATGCAAGGGATATTGTTGTCTTTAAGCTTAATCTCATGAACAAAACCTTTAAGTTTTCCTATGTTTCCAGAAAATACATTGGGATAATGTAGGAAGGTGGATACCTGACTATGGTTACCCCAGATTTTTTGCCTAGTGTTTAGCTGGTTTTCGACTTAGTTGGCATGGGATCCTGCTAATCAGGGCCCCAGGCTATCTGCTCTCTCTTTAAAATGGACTCCATGTACCCTAGGTACATCTCCAATTTTATACTGGGTCACCCTATCAGCCCCTGTACAGTGTACTATAGGTACCCAGGGCATAAGTGCATCCAAGGCCTACCAGGGGCTGCAGCATGTATTATGCCACCCCTGGCTGGCCACCCAAATTGACACAACTGGCTGATGACTCAGCTGGGGCAAGGTGGTGTAATCACCCTTTGCTTAGATATAGTATACCTATATCTAACCTTATATCTGGACACATATGCACCTATAAGTCACTCCTATGGCAGGCCTTAACAATCCTGGAGGCAGAGTGCTTGGTTTTATGTGAGATGGTGCTCTAGCATGAGCCGAGCCTGTCTGCAGCTTTCAGAACCATGTCCTTATAGCTGTTCTGGGATATTGCCATACCATATACTCTTAAGTGCATTATGAACCTCGCGGTTAAATGCTATCTATCTAAATGCTATCTATGGTTTGGCTTTATCAAAACATGTCGTGTAAGGTGTCATACGCTTTGGAATACTACCCGCTTGCCAGTCCTGGCGACGGGGGTAGCATTCCACCCTTCTAGAGGGAGAAGACATGCTACTTTCCTTAAACGCGGTTAAATCTAACCAGAGCCTCAGCATCACAAAATGGATGCTGCTGCCACAGACACGAGTCTGGCATCCTGCTGCAGACCAAAACTCCGGCAGGGGAGGCCTGGACAAAAGGTTTCCTGTCACAGGGAGGTGCTAGCACCACCCAGACAGGAGATAGTGGATTTGGGCAGGGAGGGCTGAATGAAACTAGACACTGCCTGGGGCACACAAGGTGTCCCATGCAAAGTCCAGTTCAAACCGGTGCTGGGGCACTCCAGCACCAGCTCTGGAGCGAAACTGGACAAAGGGAAAGGGGTGTAACCACCCCCTTCCTGGGTCCCACCCATATGAGGGACCTAGCAGGAGATCCAGCCCCTTGATTTGGAATAAAGGTAGGCGCTGTGCCCATAGACATTAGATCATCCTGACTGAAACTTTGATACGAAACTCTGGACCTTTCAACATCCTACTCGACGTAGAAGACTGAAGAATCTCCCTTGTGTACTTCAACAAAAAAAGAGAGGTCTGGTCAGTCACAGGACTGCCACAAATTTGGAGCAAATTATGGAAGGATAACACACTCACTCAATTTGAGTAGGAAGGCCCTCACACACCGACCTGGTCAGTGTCATGCTTCATCATCGGGCCCCACCAAAGAGGCCGAGTGCCTCTTTGGTGTTCTGCAACGCCAGAAAGACTGCGGAGCTGGTAGTGTGAGGAGGGCGTGATGTGAGTAAAATATAATTAAAAGTGCCTAAGAGGGTATCAAAAAAAGTTTAATGAGTGATCCCTAAGACACAAGTAAGTGGTATATGTGTCTGAATTTACGTGCCAAGGTTGTTAGGATTTGGTTAAATTCAGCTAAATACCACAGAGTTAATTAATCAGTCAACATGTTTCTGCCATACTAGTGGTATAAATTCACCAAGGCATTCTTCAGGACTATACCCCGGCGGTATGGACACTCTAATAGTCCACCCTAACCTGGGGGCGTGAAAGTGAAAAAAGAAAAGGTGAAAAAAGTGCTTAAAATTAGAAGAGCGGGTGGCTCATTCTAAAGAAAAAAGACCCCAAAATCAGGGGTATCTCAGCACTTTAAAACAGGGCGCTACTAGCACCATGGGTCTCGGGAGATTGTCGGGGTCCGGTTCCGAGGAACTTTGAAGGTTCAAAGCGGGTTGTGAGCGCGGAGGGCGATGTGCCAGGTGCGCTCCAATCCTCCTCCCGAGACCCATGGTGCTAGTAGCGCCCTGTTTTAAAGGGCTGAGATACCCCTGATTTTGGGGTCTTTTTTCTTTAGAATGAGCCACCCGCTCTTCTAATTTTAAGCACTTTTTTCACCTTTTCTTTTTTCACTTTCACGCCCCCAGGTTAGGGTGGACTATTATAGTGTCCATACCGCCGGGGTATAGTCCTGAAGAATGCCTTGGTGAATTTATACCACTAGTATGGCAAAAACATGTTGACTGATTAATTAACTCTGTGGTATTTAGCTGAATTTAACCAAATCCTAACAACCTTGGCACGTAAATTCTGACACATATACCACTTACCTGTGTCTTAGGGATCACTCATTAAACTTTTTTTGATACCCTCTTAGGCACTTTTAATTATATTTTACTCACATCACGCCCTCCTCACACTACCAGCTCTGCAGTCTTTCTGGCGTCGCAGCACACCAAAGAGGCACTCGGCCTCTTTGGTGGGGCCCGATGATGAAGCATGACACTGACCAGGTCGGTGTGTGAGGGCCTTCCTACTCAAATTGAGTGAGTGTGTTATCCTTCCATAATTTGCTCCAAATTTGTGGCAGTCCTGTGACTGACCAGACCTCTCTTTTTTGTTGAAGTACATTTAACCGGGGACTGAGAGAGTGTCCTTGATTCTCCCTACCTCTCCCTTTGTTGAAATTAATCTCCCTTGTGGTTAAGGAGTGACCACCCTGCACAAGCAGGCACCATCAGCGCTCAAAGGTTTTCTTTGCTGTTGCTCCCGCCGGAGCTCGAACGACAGAGACCGACAAGACCTGGACTCCCAGACTTCCAACAGCCCGATCCACAGTCCCAGCAAAGCTGAGACCCGTGGAGGCGACGTGAGACGTGGGACCGGCCATCTTGGAAAGCCAGCAAAGTGCTTCCTGTGCAGCTCCCGAGGCACCCTTAAAGCTGTGCATTGGGGATTGACCAGCCCCAGCCCCGAGCAGCGTTTGCACCAAAGATCACCTCTCCACACTCATCGAGTGCTGCGTGGGGCCCTTTTACACTTTTCCTGCTCGACGCGTTGTCCGGTCACTTGCCCGTTGGATAGTGGCCTCTGTGACGACGATCCTTCAAATTTACACTGCTGGTCTGGTTGCTCCAGACTGGCCCTCGCTCCCCTGAAAAGGAGCAGCTGATCTGACCTTGCTGGTCCGATCCAGAAGCCATCTCTGATTCCTGCGTGGGTTGCATTTGCCAAGGCCTGTTGACTCCGATTCGAGAACCGACACTGTCGACAGCGAGAGCCTTCGTGGGACAGTCCGTGTCCACCTCCTGGTCGTCGTCGATCCATCCTGGTCCACGTGGCAGCGGAGACAAACTATCCTACATCACCTGATCGCAACCCGACATCGCCTGGTTCCTTCCTGGTTCCATCCTAGTCACTGGCTAGTGACCCAGACTCTGTCCCCTCTGCTTTCAGGTACTCTACATCTTCGATCCACCCTTGGATCCAACCGGACTCTTCTCTCCTGGTCGCCTGCAGGATCATTTCCACCAGGCTCCATAGAACTCCACGACGAATCCCGACGCACTTTGACACCTATGCATCAGCTTCCTTTGGGTGAGGTAACGAGAGTACTCCGGTGCTCCTGTAGTGGTTTACACCTCTAGTGTCCTAGTTTTAAGTGGTTAAGTTCTAGTCCAGTCGGAAGACTTCTAAATCAGTAACTTTCTAACTTTTAAGCACTATTGACTTCTATTGGTGCAACGGTTGCCTATAGACACTGCACCTGTATCCTGTGGGCCTCCCGCGACCTAACCTTTGTTAGTCCAGTGTAGCCCCAGCGATTCTCAAGGCCCTAGGCCTTACCATTGTTCGTGACGTGGTTCTTATACCACTATTTTAGTATATGGTTTGAGGGGCCACCCGGCCTATCCATATTTGTGCAACTTTTGTATGTTATATGAAGTTCTTTGTTTAACGCTTGTGCTTCTGTCCTCATAAAGAGTACAGGGGATTATTCTAGTAATAAATACATATATTTTCTAATATATAACTTGTGTGGTGTCCTTTCATTTGATGTTAAAAGGATTGCATATGGTAAAACCGCTGGCTTCACATGCCCTCTTGAGTTTAGCCTAAGACTGCTTTTGTTCATGCTACCCCTAGGATAGCTGGTCTATAAGGTTGACTAGCAACCAATCACCATAAGGGTTGTTTGGACTGGTGCAAGGTGCTCACCAGAATAGTGATTATCATATACCAGGCCAACTTCTCACAGATACCTTTTAACTATAAAGTTGGTGTAATTCTCTTCAGTTTGAAACACTAGCACAGGATCAGGGCTGTTAGGGTCCAGAATTATACCTAGATCTCCTTGATCGATCCATCCTAAAACAGAAGGACCAACCTTAGAGACATACAGCTTCCCCAAGGTTTGACGTGTCTTAAATCGAAACTGCTTCTCCCTGAAACCCAGCATTTCAATAGGTTCCCCTGTGTAATTGTCTGCCAATGAGAGGGACACATTTTTCCAACCACACATTCTCATTTACAATAGTATAAGGAGATCCCGAATCAGCAACAATCGAAATATCTACACCTCCAATATTTAAATGACATTGTTTTTTTTCTTTTGCTTAACATATTGTCATCAATATTTAACACAAATAAATTCATATCATTGTCATCAGAAGAAAATGCATCATCATGTTCCTCTAGTACCACCGCTTTTACATTCCTACCTCCTCTCTGTTTCCTTTGACACATTGCTAAGTAATGCCCAATTAACCCACATCTAGTACCTTTCTGCTTTAATGCCGGACACATTTTATCATTTGCCAAACGGTACCTACTACCACATCTGAAACATTTCCTATCATCAGGTTGTTTAGTCTTCGAGCCTGTATCTTTCTTTTGTAGGAAATTAGAATGGGTTTTTTTTCAAAAGGGTTCTTAGAAGGAATGACTTTGGCAATGGTGGATTTATCATCAGAGCTGGATTTTTCTTCCTGCAAAACTGCCTTAGCGCATCTTCCAGTTAATTCTGTACATTTAACAATCTCAATGACTTCTTCAAGTGGCAATTCTCCCTTCGCCCAAAGTTACTCTTGAATATTTTTATTGGAAGATCGCATGACAATTTGGTCATGAATAAATTTGTCATGTAATGTGCCAAACCTGCAAGTAAGTGCCAAATTCTTTAATGCAGCAACAAAGTCTTCCACTGATTCTTCAGGGGCTTCTTTGCATTGGAAGAATTTGAATCTGTTAACAGAAATTGAAATTGTAGATTTAAAGTACATAGATAAATCTTCGAACGCAATCGTGTATACATCCCCTTCTCGGGGTTTTTTATTGATACGATTGTAAATTTTCATAGCTTTAGCTCCTAGACAATGGAGTAGTATTTTTTCTTCCTCTCAGGAGTGAGTTCCTCTTCATCGTCAAAAGTAGAAATATAATTTTCAAAATATTTTCGCCATTCATCTCATTTAAGTGAGTCATCACCGGTCGATGGAATAAAAGGCTGAGGAGAAAGGTTCCATATATTGCCAGAAGCCATATTGAGAGATAATAAGATAAAATAAAAAATAAAAAATAGAATTGCCCAATAAATACAATATGACCTAAGGAATGTACAAGATAGTGGAAGCTCAAGTTACAACTTTGCAAATGTATTAGATAAATAAAACTAAAAGCGGGACAAGAAAAAATCATATGAAAGGGTATGATAATGAGGTGGATGGTTGCAGTGAGGACATATCTGTGTGACTCTTGCAACCAAAATTTCTATAACATGGATGGAAGTAGAGCTTCCTTGGCAACAGGAATAGACTGTTCCACCAACGATCATAATAGCAACATTTGTGATGTGAGTTTGGATGGTACTCAAATTTCTGACAAGTCTCATGAGACAATAGGAGATGTTGGTTGTCAGGGTACCAATCAAGAGGCCACTAATGACATTGTTCTAAAGACTGTTCCTTGCACGATAGTACAGCCTATGACCAGCAGTGGGAGGGAAGTTTGGCTTCCCAAACGTTTTAAAGACTATGTGTTCCAACTTTATTTTGGTTTTTTTGGAAGAAAAGGAGATGTAGTATATCCTCATAGTTTTCTTAGATCTATTACTGTTGTGCACTGCTCAATCAATCAATCAATCAAAGCATTTATAGCGCGCGCTACTTACCCGTGAGGGTCTCAAGGCGCTGAAGGGAGGGGGGGTGCTGCTATTATTCGAATAGCCAGGTCTTGAGGTGTTTCCTGAAGGTGAAGTGGTCCTGGGTCAGTCGTAGGTGGGCGGGGAGGGAGTTCCACGTCTTGGCAGCCAGGTAATAGAATGATCGTCCTCCGGTGGTGGTTCTGCGAATCCGTGGGATGGCGTCGAGGCTGGCGGAGCGGAGCTGGTGGGTAGAAATTGAGGCAGTTGTTGAGGTATTCTGGGCCCATGTCATGGAGGGCTTTGTGTGCGTGGGAGAGAAGCCTGAACGTGATCCTCTTGATGACGGGGAGCCAGTAAAGGTCTCTCAGGTGGGCAGAGATGTGGCTGCGAGGAGGGATGTTGAGGATGAGGCGCGCGGATGCGTTCTGTATGCGCTGAAGTCTTTTCTGTAGTTTGGCCGTGGTTCCAGCGTAGAGGGCGTTCCCGTAGTCCAGTCGGCTGGTGACGAGGGCCTGGGTGACCGCCTTTCTGGTTCCGGTGGGGATCCACCGGAATATCTTTCGGAGCATGCGCAGGGTGTTGAAGCATGTGGATGAGATGGCGTTGACCTGCTTGGTCATCGTGAGGGAGGAGTCCAGGATGAATCCCAGGTTGCGTGCGTGGTCTGTGGGTGTCGGTGCGGTGCCCAGCGCTGTGGGCCACCAGGAGTCGTCCCAGGAGGAGGGTACTGGTGCTAGGATGAGGACCTCCGTCTTGTCTGAGTTCAGTTTGACACGGCTGAATTTCATCCATTCCGCGACGTCTCTCATTCCTTCCTGGAAGCTGATTCTGGTGGTGGAGGGGTCTTTGGTGAGGGAGAGTATCAGCTGGGTGTCTTCAGCCTAGGACAGTGGTTCCCAAAGTGTGCGCCGCGGCTCCTCGGTGCGCCGTGATGAGATGCCAGGGGCGCCGCGCCGCTGTGCAGGATGTGAGGAGTGTTTGAAATGCCACCTCCGAAACGCACGTTTAAGACATTGGCGCAGCGTGTTTCTCTCCACTTCCTGTTTTCATTCTTGAAATCTATCACATCACAGGCTGCGATAAGCTCTCCCTCATTACACACATTCTTTAAGAGCGCCCGACGGGACTGGGTAGCTGTACCCCTCCCCCCTTCTAGCTTTGAACATATCCTTTCCGTCAACGGCTGCAGTCGGCAGAGAAACTGCAGAACCTTCAAATCCCAGGTTATGTAATGTCCTGCTTTCTCATGTTATATATTAAGACTCTTCTTTTGAACCAAACGAACCCCTTCTCCACAATCGGGCCCTCCGTGGTGCCTGTAAATCAATCGCATCAGACTAATCATAACAAGGGGTTGTATACCGATCCTCCGTTGTGAGGTAAGGCAAGTGTACACATATTTAGGAGCTTTCCATCGGATTCAGGGAGGTTCCGATGTTTCTGAGTGCTAATAAAGATATAATGTGATACTGTTACACAACTTGATCTTAAAGTGCTCGGGTCATGTTAATAGACCAAACCGCTCTGGCAGTCACCGTTTTCTTACCAGAAGGTTGCATTTGATCGTCGTGAGACGGGTTGTGTGCCAAGTACGGTTTCCAGTTGTGTAAGATGTTACACAGAATGAATACAGCTATGAGAAGCAAACACCACAAGGGTTTTTAGAAATTATTTAAACTCTTAAGCTTGTTTCTTCACTGTATTTGAGTAAAATTTCAACCAAGTTTATCACATACGCAGCACTAAAAACATACTTCGTCGCCTTTCAAAATATTTTGGTTTCTATGTTTTGAAATCCAGGATGTGCGAAGTGCATGTATGAAGACTGGTCCAAGGTACGGGTACAGAAAAGGACTGTGAGAAGTTGGCCTGATATGTAGTGCTCACTATTCTAGTGATCACTGTGTATCATCCCAAACGACCCTTATTGATGATTGGTTGTAAGTCAACCTTATAGACCCGCTATCCTAGTAGCATGGACAAGAGCAGTCTTTAGGCTAAACTCTAGAGGGCGTGTTAAGCCAGCTGTTATACCATCACATATACCCCTTGAACACCAAGTGAAAGGACACCACACAAGTTGTTATGAAAATAAAAGGATATTTATTTATAACACAACAACCCTGGACTCTTTATGAGGACAGGGTGCTAAGCACAATACAAAACTCTTAAAGAAATACTGAAAGTCGCACAATTTACACAAATGCCCGAGGGGCACGAAAAACCATATACTATGGAAGTGGAATGCGAATCGCTAGCAGGTAAGTAACAGTTCTCAAGGACTTTAGAATCGCTAGGCCTACAATGCTGAACCCTTAGATTAGAAGCAGAAGGCCTAGGGGCGCCGTGTACAGAGTGGAAACTCTCACGCGTAATGCGGGACAAAGTCTATGGATACTAGCAAATGCAAAGTTAGTGTTATCGGGCGAACCCGACTAGGTAGGTCAAAAACGAAAGTGGATCTAGACACTTAGAGAGTGGTTCTACGCTGGAGCACCGTGGTACTCGGTTTACCTAGCCCAGGGGCTGCGGCTGCATAGGGTTCAAGTGACGTCGGGAATCCTCGTTGACGAACCAGGAGCCTGAAGTGAAAGTTGCTGGCAGGCGGCCAGTGAAGATGTTCCGGGCTGATCCAGGGACGGATCAGTGAAGAAGGATACCTGTAAGCAGAGGGGACCGAGTTCTGAATCACTAGCCAGTGATTAGGTGGGCACCAGGATGGCACCGGACAAGGTCACTCAGCCAGGTGAAGAGGTGACACTGGATTCTGCTGCTGCACGGACCAGGGCGCTGATGTCGACCAGGCTGGAGGTCTGCGAGCTGTCCCACGTTGAGTGTCTGCTGCTGGCGATGCTGGATCCGCTGAAGGAGGCAACAAGCCTTGGCTACGGCAAGCCCACGTGGCGACACAAAATGGCGTCTGGAGTGGACCAGGAGGGTGCGAGGAAGTTCCCCTTTAAGAGGAGACAAGGGCTAGTTTAGAGGAGCTAGACCAGCGGTGAAACAAACGTAGGACATCGTCTGGAGGGTCACTAGCCAACGGGCAAGTGACCGGACAACGTGGCAAGCAGCGCAGAAGCAAAAGGGCCCCACGCAGATCTGGTGGATGCTGGGGGGCTGGTCTTCGGTGCTCGTGCTGCTTGGGGTTGGGGCTTCTCTTACCCCAGTGCACCCACTCAGGGTCCCTCGGCGGTCGTGCTGGATCAGTGTCGTGCTGGTTCTGATGATAGCCGGCTCCTCTGGTCTCGTCGCACCCACGGTTCTCAGCTGTGCTGTAGAGGCAGGTAGAGGTCAGAGATGGCAGGGAGTCCGGGTCTCGTCGTGCTGGTCGGTCTGGTTCCGGAGGGAGGACGTGCAGCAAACCGCAAGATACTTAGTTGGTGCCTGCTGATGCAGGGTGACTACTCCTTAGTCACAAGGGAGAAATCTTGAGAAGAAGTCTTGAGTTCCTTTCGTGGAAAGTAGTTTCAGGATTCAAAGATGATCTAATTTGGGAAGGGGGCCCGCTCCTATCTTTATACTAAGGAAAGGGGCTGGCACGCGACTAGGTCCTGCCCATGGGTGGGACCAGGAGGGGGGTGGTTACACCCCTCTCCCTTGTCCGGACTTTCCCCAGCTCAGGGGCTGGTGTGCCCCTGGAACTGGTTCAAACCGGCAGATGCATAGTGAGCACCGGGGTGCCACTTGCAGTCACCTTCCTCCTGAGCCCTGCCTACCTGGGATACACAAAACCCTGTCTGGGATGGTGCTAGCACCGCCCCTGACAGGAAACCCTTTGTCCAAGCTCTCCTCGTTGGAAGGACTCCCAGCAGCAGGAGGTCAGACTTGTGTCTGTGGTAGCAGCATCCATTTTGTGATGCTGAGGCTCGAGTTAACTTTAACCGGGGTTCACAGTTACATACATGTCGTGTCCCTCTAGAAGGGTGGAATGCTAACCCCGTCGCCAGAATTGGCGAGGGGTTAGTATTCCAATTCGTATGACACCTTACTCGACATGTTTTGATAAAGCGATACCAAAGATAGCAAAGAACCGCAAGGATTATAATGCACTTAAGAGTATATGGTACGCGTTATCATAGAACAGCTATTAGGACTTGGTTCCGCAAGCTGCAGACGGGCTCAGCTCATGCCAGAGCACCATCTCACATAATTCCAAGCACTCTGCCTTCAGGATTTTTAAGGCCTGCCATAGGAGTGACTGATAAGAATACATGTGTCCATTTTAGGGTTAGATATAGGTATACTATATCTAAAGCAAAGGGTGATTACACCACCTTGCCCCAGCTGTCGTGCAGCCAGTTGTGTCAGATTTAGATGGCCAGCCAGGGGTGTCATAATACATGCTGCAGCCCCTGGTAGGCCCTGGGTACACCTATGCCCTGGGTACAGGGACTGATAAGGTGGCCCAGTACCAATTGGTAAATGCACCTAAGGTACACGTGTCAATTTAGAGAGAGAACAGCTAGGCTGTGGGTCTGATTAGCAGGCCCACAGCCAGGTAAAGTCGTAAACCAGTGAAGCAAAAAGCAAAAATCTGGGGTGATCATAGGATTGCAGACCCTACTCTCCTACATGACCCCCCCCCCCAAACTTTGGGACAATAAACTAACCTTGACCAGGTGAGTCTTCTTGCTCTAAGTGGAAATACCTGGATAGCCCATCTGCATTGCCATGATCGGTGCCAGGTCTATGCTCCACTGTAAAATCCATCCCCTGTAGGGAAATGGACCACCTAAGTAGTTTGGGGTTTTCACCCTTCATCTGATTTAGCCACAAGAGGGGCTTATGGTCGGTCTGAATCTTGAAATGAGTGCCAAACAAGTATGGCCTCAGTTTCTTCAGGGACCAAACCACAGCAAAGGCCTCCCTCTCAATAGCTGACCAATTTTTCTCTCTGGGGGTCAGCCTTCTGCTAATAAAAGCAATGGGCTGGTCATGACCATCAAAATTCAGCTGAGATAGAACAGCTCCCACACCCAACTCAGAAGCATCTGTTTGGACAATGAATGGTTTGGAGTAGTCTGGACTCTTTAGGATAGGTGCTGTGCACATGGCCTGCTTTAGGTCATCGAATGCTTTTTGACAGTCTGCTGTCCACTGAACTTTCTTTGTCATCTTTTTACTTGTCAGGTCATTAAGTGGAGTCACAATTGATCCATAATTTCTGACAAATTTCCTGTAATAACCAGTCAGGCCCAAGAAAGCTCGAACCTGAGTCTGGGTGGTTGGAGGAGCCCAGTCCTTGAAGGACTGTACCTTGCTCTCCAGTGGCTGAACCTGGCCTCCACCTACAAGGTGGCCCAGGTATACAACCCGTGTCTGCCCTATCTGGCACTTTGTGGCCTTGATAGTGAGACTTGCTTTCTGCAGTGCCTCTAACACTTTCCTCAGGTGGACCAGGTGATCCTCCCAGGTGGAACTAAAGACAGCTATATCATCAAGATATGCTGCATAGAAGTCATCCAGCCCAGTGAGAACTTGATTCACCAGCCTTTGGAAGGTGGCAGGTGCATTTTTCAAACCAAAGGGCATTACCACAAACTGATAATGCCCACCAGGGGTAGAAAATGCTGTCTTGGGCTTGGCTTCCTCAGCTAACCTGATTTGCCAATACCCAGCTGTCAGGTCAAATGTGCTTAAGTAGTTGGCAGAAGCCAATCTATCTATAAGTTCATCTGCCCTTGGTATTGGGTGGGCATCAGTCTTAGTGACTGCATTGAGGCCTCTGTAGCCTACGCAAAACCTCATCTCTTTCTTACCACCCTGGGTGTGAGGCTTTGGCACTAGAACTACTGGACTAGCCCAAGGGCTATCTGAGGGCTCAATGACTCCCAGCTCCAACATTTTCTGCATTTCTGTTTTAATGCAGTCTCTGACATGATCAGGCTGTCTGTAGATTTTACTCTTAACTGGCAGACTGTCCCCAGTGTCAACCTCATGGGTACACCAATTGGTCTGACTGCGTGTCAGAGAGAACATATGTCTAAAGGATTGAAGAAATTGTTTGCAATCCTTTTGCTGATGCTCAGAGAGGCTGCCACAAAAGACAACACCATCTACTGACCCATCATCAGGGTTCTGAGTGAGCAGGTCTGGGAGGGGGTCACTCTCCTCCTCCTGTCCCTCATCTGTGGCCATGAGCAAGCTCATGTCCTTCCTGTCGACATATGCCTTGAGCCTGTTCACATGAAGCACCCTGTGGGGGCTCCTGGGAGTTCCAAGGTCCACCAGGTAGGTGACCTCTCCCTTTTGCTCAATGATTGTGTGGGGCCCAGACCATTTGTCTTTGAGTGCTGCTGGGGCCACTGGCTCCAACACCCACACCTTCTGTCCAGGCTTGTACACAGTCAGGACAGCCTTTTGGTCATGCCAAGCTTTTTGGAGTTCTTGGCTTGCCTCAAGGTTTTTAGAAGCCTTTTCCATATACTCAGCCATCCTGGAGCGGAGACCAAGTACATAGTCCACAATGTTGGTTGCAGGCTTTTTGAGAGGTCTCTCCCATCCTTCCTTCACCAAACAAAGGGGTCCTCTTACAGGATGTCCATACAAAAGTTCAAAAGGGCTGTAGCCAACTCCCTTCTGTGTGGCTTCTCTATAAGCAAACAAAAGGCAGGGTATCAGGACATCCCATCTACGCCTGAGCTTTTCAGGTAGTCCATGAATCATCCCTTTTAGGGTCCTGTTGAACCTTTCAACAAGCCCTTTGCACTGTGGATGATAGGGTGTGGTGAACTTGTAGTTGACACCACATTCCTTCCACATATCAGTTAGATATCCTGACATGAAGTTTGCACCTCTGTCAGAGACAACCTCCTTAGGGAAGCCCACTCGGGAGAACACTCCAACTAGGGCTCTTGCCACAACAGGTACTGTAGTGGTCCTAAGGGGAATAGCTTCAGGATACCTGGTGGCATGGTCCACCACCACCAGTATAAACTTGTGCCCTGATGCTGTCTGGTGTTCCATTGGACCAACAATGTCAATCCCCACCCTTTCAAAGGGTACCCCCACCACAGGTAGTGGTATAAGGGGGGCCTTTGTTGTGCCACCTGACTTACCACTGGCTTGGCAAGTGAAACAGGAGCGACAAAACTCCTTGGTATCTTCATTCATGTGAGGCCTGTGAAAGTGTGAGACAAGTTTGTCCCAAGTCTTTGTCTGGCCTAAGTGTCCTGCAAGGGGAATCTCATGGGCCAAGGTAAGAAGGTAACCTCTCTGTGAAAATGGGATGACCAGCCTCCTGTTTGCACCAGGTTTGGGGTCTCTTGCTTCAGAGTACAGGAGTCCATCATCCCATTATACCTTGTGGGTACCTGTGGCGTTCCCTGCAGCCTCAGCAGCAGCCTGCTGTCTGAGGGATTCAAGGGAAGGGCAGTCTAACTGTGCCTTCCCCAGGTCTTCCCTGGAGGGTCCCCCTGAACCCAGAAACTCAACCTGATCAGGTTCAAGTTCTTTAGGCTCAGTTTCCCTCAGTTCTTTGAGGTCAGCCTCCTCTGAGACTTGATCCACAACCTGGGGCAAGGGGGAAGGCAATGCCTTAACCCTACTGCTCTTTCTCTTGGAAGGTGTCTGGTCCATTGTTCCAGGATCCAGCACCTGTTCAGTGGGGCATCTTCTGGCATGTGACCTAGTCACAGCAAGGACATGTGCTGGCAAGCCTAACATTTCCATGTGAGTCCTCTGCTCCACTTCTGACCATAGGGATGTCTCCAAATCATTGCCCAACAAACATTCAACTGGGAGGTCTGAACTAACCACAACTTTCTTTTGGCCACTTACCCCTCCCCAGGAGAAATCAACAATTGCCATACTATGGTGGGTAGTGACATTGCTGGCATTGGTCACTAGGTAGTCTGTACCTAGCATGATTTGTCCAGGGTCCACAAAGTTAGGTGTCACCATTGTGACACTGGCACAAGTGTCCCTGTAGGCCTGAGCCATTTTTCCATTTATAAAAGGTGTCTGCCTGTATTTGCCCAAAGTATTGGGACTTGCATCGGGGATATATCCACATCCCCTGTACAGACAAGGACAGCCTGAGTGAGTGTGCCAACTAGGTTGTCATACCCCTCAGAACCCAAGGTTAACCCAACTAATCCCTTGGGAGGTGCACTACCACTACTGACTGTACTAGGGGGTGCAGGTGCCTTAGGGGCTGTAGTGGTAGGAGTTTGCCCTCCTTTCTTGGTGCACTCACTAAACCAGTGAGTTTTACTTTTACAGTATTGGCACCACCTTTTTGACTGGCCTTCTTGAGTCTTCTTTTTCTGCTGTGAAGTCTGACCCCCACCCTCTTTGGTTTGTTGGGGACCTGTCGAACACTTCTGGTCATTTTGTTCATTCTTATTACTACCCTTTTGGTCTGCTTTCTTCTGACCACCCTGGTTCTGAGTCTGGTTCTGCTTAACCCTTGTTCTGACCCATCTGTCTGCCTTCTTTCCCAATTCTTGGGGAGAGGTCAGATCCGAGTCAACAAGGTGCTGATGCAACAACTGGTTCTGACAATTATTTAAAATCTGTTCTCTCATGATCAGATTGTACAACCTTGTGTAATCAGTAACCTTACTACCCAGCAACCAGCCTTCCAAAGCGTTAGTGGCACAATCCACAAAGTCAGACCAATCCTGAGACTGAGTTTTCTGGGTGTCCATGAACAGCAACCTGTACTGCTCAGTTGTTAAGCCAAACCCATCAATCAGTGTATTTTTCAGGACTTGGTAATTGTTAGCATCCTCAGCTCTAGTAGTGAGGAGCTTATCTCTACCTTTGCCTTCAAAGGAGAGCCACAAGACAGCTGCCCACTGACTCTGGGGGACGCACTGGACAGTGCAGGCCCTCTCCAAAGCAGTTATCCATTTGTGGATGTCATCCCCTTGTTTAAAGGGGGGCACTATCTTACTCAGGTGTCTAGTGTCTAAACTCCTGTCCTTTTCTCTAGGTAAAATGCTGCCACCAGTGGGGTCTGCCCCACTCAATTTCTGCTCTCTAGCAAAGGCAAGTCTCTATTTGGCCAGGGCAAGTTCTTCCCTTTCAATCCTCAGATTGACTTCCCTCATCTTGGCCTCATGCTCTCTCCTCTGAGGGGATGTCATCCCTCTGTGAGAAGAGGTCTGAGAGCCATTGGTTCGAATGGATCTGTTAGAGCCTCTGGATAGAGACCTAACTCGTCCATTCCCAATGTTAAGCCTGCCTGAGAGTGGGCCTGGGGGTCCCCCAAATCCATTCTCATGCCTACTTAAGTTGGTCCTGGTGAGTCTACTGACTTCTACCTGACCCTTGTCTGCCTCATCCCCTGACAACTCCTGATCCTCTTCCTCTCCTTCACTCACTGCTCCATTGAGGTTGAGGTCAGGGTCCCCAATGGTTCCCTCTAAGGGGGGCATGCTCCCATCTGGATTAGGAGGGCCTGTGTTAGAAGCCCTCCTGGCATCATAAGTCTCTAAGAGACCAATCAGGAATGGGATGGTAGGGTTAGAACCCTGTTTTAGCTTCCTGGAGGTACACACTTGTCTCATCTCCTGGAAGCTAAGAGCTGCATATCTTGATATGACCTGTGGAGGGTCAACTGACACAAGGGGGGCCTCTGAGTTCCCTCCTTTGTCTGACATGCTTTTCAAGTGAGGTGTAAGTGGTGCACTTACCTACACTATTTGTTTGCCTACTGATCCCTTGCTAAGAGTTGTAGTCAGGGTGTGCTAGGCCCTGTTAAACTACAACAGCTGGCTCAGTAGAACTCAGAGTATTCTAAGCTAAGTTATATGTACCTGGGTACTTATGTGATATTTCAAATGATATTCTTAGGATACGTGTGGTAAAACAACAGCAAGCTCAAATCCCATCCGCTGCTCACCAATGTGAGAAGTTGGCCTGATATGTAGTGCTCACTATTCTAGTGATCACTGTGTATCATCCCAAACGACCCTTATTGATGATTGGTTGTAAGTCAACCTTATAGACCAGCTATCCTAGTAGCATGGACAAGAGCAGTCTTTAGGCTAAACTCTAGAGGGCGTGTTAAGCCAGCTGTTATACCATCACATATACCCCTTGAACACCAAGTGAAAGGACACCACACACGTTGTTATGAAAATAAAAGGATATTTATTTATAACACAACAACCCTGGACTCTTTATGAGGACAGGGTGCTAAGCACAATACAAAACTCTTAAAGAAATACTGAAAGTCGCACAATTTACACAAAGGCCCGAGGGGCACGAAAAACCATATACTATGGAAGTGGAATGCGAATCGCTAGCAGGTAAGTAACAGTTCTCAAGGACTTTAGAATTGCTAGGCCTACAATGCTGAACCCTTAGATTAGAAGCAGGAGGCCTAGGGGCGCCGTGTGCAGGGTGGAAACTCTCACGCGTAATGCGGGACAAAGTCTATGGATACAAGCAAATGCAAAGTTAGTGTTATCGGGCGAACCCGACAAGGTAGGTCAAAAACAAAAGTGGATCTAGACACTTAGAGAGTGGTTCTACGCTGGAGCACCGTGGTACTCGGTTTACCTAGCCCAGGGGCTGCTGAGGTTCCGTGACAATTATAGTGGTGTTTTCGACTCGTTCGAATATGGACGAGTTTGGTATCTATGAACCGCAAATGATGAGTTTAGTGGGCGTACGCGTTTTCGCTATACTGACCTAAACCGTTCGTCCTATTCGTGGGTTTCTTCATCTGAACCCACGGGTTCCATTTTAGATACGGCATCCATTTTGTCTCTTGCCCTCAAGTAGCCAGCGAACAGACACTGTCCGCTTCGTGACCCTGGGATTCCCAAACTCTTGCGGAAGACACGTATTCCTTTGAGGGTGTCTTTATGACGAGGGGGGTGACACAGCAAAGGCAGATGGCCCCGCTCGAGGCTCATCTTGCCGTGCCGGTCTATTGTTTCAGCCGTGCATACATTAGGCACGAATCCTTTGATCCTGCAATCGTGTTTCCGATATCGCCCCTTACACCAATCTGCTGTCTATCTTTGCCTTCCTTGCACCTGTTTCTGTCTTCTCTCAAACTCGTTTACAGCCGGAATGGAATGTACTTAATGGTGGGATAACGTACTTTTACAGTTGGGAACCGGCGATGCTACTGTAATTATGTTCCGGGCTCCTGAATACATGAAAGCAACCCTTTTGAAGTTTACTGTGTGAACCGAGTTGTAACCTTTTGTTCGCCATGTTGTGCTATGACTAAAATCTGTATAAAAGGAGCGATCCACTGTCGCAATTTGAAGCAGTCTCCTAGAACCTACACATGTTGTACTTCTTGTGACTTCTGTGTTCCCTGCAGTAAATAAACCTCGATCTTTGACGCCGAAGGAAGTGTCCCGTGTCTCTGTAATTTGTACGCCGGAACAGGTAACCCACGAAGGTTTCAGGTGTTGTCCCCTGGCACCGCTGGGCTTTAGAATAGCCCAGTCCTTGAGTTGGCGCCCAACGTGGGGTGACATCAGCGGTACCGGTCCAAAGCCCGACGATCGTGAGGAACTTTGTGTGAAATCTCCGAGGGAAGGTGCACCCCGCTTCATCGATCCTGTTGTCAAAATAAGTGATCCGAAGACTTTTCCCGCGAAGATCCCCGCCTCCTGACGGCTGCGACGGACTGATGCCCTGACTGTCGACCTGTTTTGATGCCTGGCGTAGTCCTTTGTACAGCGAGACGATAGACGGGCCTTCCTGGTGACGCCATTGCTCTTTCAGTTAAGTATTTGTGGGTCGCTCCCAGAGTCCTTGGTTGTTGTTGAAACTTGGTTGTTTGCATGGTTCCATTGCATTTGTGGTTCTTAGTTATTGGTTCTTAGTTGTTGAGTTTTATTTGACGATTGCAATTGCCAAAAACCGAGGGTCTTGCATTTTTGCGAGGACATCGTAATTCGATAACCCTTGAAGTTTGTAAACTCGGTTAGTGTGCACGATGCCTGGCCGTAGTACTTTGTTTAGTTGCTTTGAATGTTACGGAGCGGATTCCCGATTGGAGGACTCGTGTCCGATACCTCCAGTTGGAACTCCGGTCTATGAGCTCTATAGTCGCCATGGAGTGGGTCCTATCGCATATAATGACTATTGGATCCGCTGCACTAAAGATGATGGTGTCCTTATTTGGCCACCTCATGGTAGTTTCGAAACTGCAATTTTGGCAAAATTGTTCAAAAAGAAATCTAGGCCGGCCATGTTTGATTCCTTTCGGTTATGGCGCAAAGAGGCCAAGCAGAAAGAAATCAAACAGCTTAAGAAAAATAAGAGGGAAGGTATTGTTACGGTGATGAGAAATGCAGAGCAGTTCCAGCGAGATAAAGAAGAGAAGGAAAGGGAAGTTTTTGCTAGACTGCAACATATGGCGATGGATAAATGTTATCCTGCTTTACCGTCGAGTTCTGATAAGAAGGGAGAGGAAGCGGTAGAGGACCCTTTGATGTCCTATCTACTGAAATCACCACCTCCATACGCACAGGATACTATAGCCCCTGTGGTTTCTCCTGTTCCTCAACCTGTTGTTCCGGCAGCTGCTGGTCAGCCTGTCGCTGGTCCCGTTCTTCCGAATCCTCTTGTTCCTCAAGTCGTCCCTGTTCCCTTACCTGCCCCTCTTCCTACTGCTTCACTGCCTATACCTTCTCTGCCTGCTGTTCCTGCTACTTCTGCTGTCTTGGCTACTCCTACTGCTCCTACGTTCAGCCCTCATGTTGTTGCCCCTGTACTTCTCTCCTCTTCTCTGTCTGTTCGTAGTCGCATACCTAATGCTGTTGCTAATCTTTACTCTCCATTTGGACCGATCCTTGGGTCCGATGTTTCTGATGTCCCTCAAAGACGTAGTCAAATTCCTGGTGGTAGGGAGAGCGATACGTTAATAAAAATGTCACGTAATTGGATTAGGTATCCCATTAAAAACACCCCGCGCCTGGTTAATGAGACGTTTTCACAATTTAATGAGCCCACACAGAGATTTGTGTTTGAGGAAATGTGTAAATGTTTACGAGAGGTATGGGATACCGATGAGGTAGACAATGTGCCGCCCGTAGTGACTGAACTCCAGCATCAGTTTTCGAGTGGTATGATTGTGGGTAGTAATGTTCGACGTGCTGTGGAGCGTCTCCTATCTTTTCGATCTACAGTACTACCTCGAGCATTGTTTAAGGACGAAACTGAGGAATGGATGGCAACACCTGGTCAGTATCCCATGCGAGAAGTCCCCCCAGTGTGGATGCCAGGTGATCCTGCTGCTAATCCCGCTATTCCGCCACATTTCCAGAGAGTTTGGATACACCTCCCATGGAAGCGGTCGGAGGTTTTACAGGTGAAACAAACTTTACTTGACCCCCGCAAAAATCCGGCAGGTTATTATAAGGAATTATCCCAATCAGTGGACGCTACTGTTATGAACCTTGCCGATATCGACATGTTGTTCGGTAACGTAGTACCTCAACCAATTTGGGCAAAAATCCGTCAAGAGAATAAAGTAGCCGAGTTAGGCAGTGATTGGGCTGCTCTCGCGGCGACCGACGGACGACAAGTTGGTGGGGCTAAGCCTGAACAGATTATTGAAAATCTGCCCCAGAGGATAATTACACTTATGAAGACGCTTATGCCAGCAATGAGAGTTAATTGGGATAAATTGTCTGCGTGTAAACAAAAGAAGGACGAGAGTGTCTCAGATTTCTTTACGAGATTTGAAGAGGCATTCATCGATCACAGTGGTCAGGATATGAGCACTGAGGGAGGTCAGCGGTTGTTTGTAGATAAATTTGTAATGAATTTGTTGCCTGACCTCAGCAACAAATTGAAAAATTCAGAGAGTTCATGGGCTGTTTCTACCTCTGCTCAGATATTAGCCACGGCTCAATATTACGAAAATAGGGAGAAGGAGGAAAATGATCGTGCGGATAAGAAAACTAAGGATCTTAAAACTAAAGTTTTGTTGCAGCAAGCGTATCCTCCGCGCTCGAATCAAAATGACTCACAGCAGCAGAATAGATCGCAATCACAGTCTTCTAGGTCACAGTCGCGTAATGACTCCTCTACACCGAGATTTATGCTTGGTTATAATCAATGCGCGTACTGTAGAGAAGAGGGCCATTTGAAGCTTAATTGTCCGGTTTTGCGCGACCGAAATAATGGTGGTTCGGTACGAGGAGGTCGTAGTGGTCCTCAACAGGCTTCACGTGGTAGAGGTCATGGTGTTACTCAAAATCAGAATGAGCGTTCTACCAATTCATCAGATTCAAACAATTGCTTTGATCAGCGTGGTTCATCGTCAGGTAGATCTGCACAGTATCATGTGGATGACTGTTACGTCGAGCATGATATTGATGACGGTAATTACTAGGACAGCCACAGACAAAGAGAGGGAGTAGTATCAGTTCCGGTTGATCAGAGAGGGCCTTACGTCGCAGTTGCCACATCGGGCGTAGTTGAGCCTTTTCTGTTGGACACTGGTGCAGCGAAAAGTTCCATCATGCATTCGAAACTCCCTGGCGCACCTTTGTCTGGCTGAATGTTTCCGTTGGATTCTCTGGCGCCCCCGTTAGCAATCCGGTTTCTAGCCCTTTGCCCCTCACAATTGGGCCTCGTGAGCTGGAAGCTCCTTTGATTTTGACTACTGGTTGTGGTGAGAATCTTTTGGGCCTGGATTTGCTGAAGCGATTATATGCGAGCCTGTACTGTTCTCCTGCGGGTGTGGAGCTTACATTGGGTCAGAGAGTGATCTCTCCTATGTACTTGTCAACTGATAAGCTCCCACCGGAATTGAGTTCTCTTCCTAAGTCTTTGTGGGCAACAGGTCCCAATGATGTGGGCCTGCTGGACATATCACCTTATGTTGTCCAACTGAAGTCGAATGTGCGATTGCCACGCATTCCCCAGTACCGTATCTCTCTTGATGGTGAACGAGCGCTATTAGCGATTATCTATGACTTAATCGAGAAGGATGTCATTGAGGAGACTCGGGGAAATGTGTGTAACAGTCCTGTGTTACCTATTTTAAAACGAACTGATCCTTCTAAGCCTCCTGTGTACCGTTTTGTCATTGATTTACGGGAGGTAAATAAAATTGTGATTCCACAATTTCCTGTGGTGCCTGACATTACGGCTTTACTGACTCTGATTCCAGCCTCTGCCTCTTGGTTCTCAGTGATCGATCTGAAGAATGCTTTCTTTAGCATTCCGATTGCTGAGGAAAGCAGAGATCTATTCGGCTTCTCATTAGGTGGTCGCAGCTTTAGGTTTAAACGCGCTCCTCAGGGATACTGTGAGAGTCCATCGATCTACAGCCAAGCCCTGAAGAGTCAACTCGATGTGTTTGTGTTACCGGCTGGTGCGGCCTTGATTCAGTACGTTGATGACTTGTTAGTTGCTGCTGACACTAAAGAGATTTGCAAAACTGCTACAGTATCGCTGTTACAGCCTCTCTGTGACTTGTACCACAAGGTGTCTCCTTCTAAGCTGCAATATTGTTGTCAAGAAGTTACCTATCTAGGTCACTTATTGTCAAAGGAGGGAAGAAGGTTGACTCCAGAGAGAATTGCAGCGATCGCTCGAATGACTGTGCCAACAACTCAAAGAGATGTGCGTGCCTTTTTAGGTATCACGTCATACTGCAGGCAATGGATTCCAAATTTTTCATTGTTAGCGAAGCCATTGGTAGCCCTCACGTGCAAGGATGTTCCAACTCCTTTGCCATGGACTGATGAGTGTCAGAAAAGTTTTTCTGAATTGCGTGATGCGTTGTGTTCAGCTCCTGTGTTAGGTACTCCTGACTACAGCAAGCCGTTTACACTATGCGTTCACGAGAGAGAGGGTTGTGCGTTAAGTGTCTTGACGCAGCAATTTGGTGGTAAACAGCGTCCATGTGCATATTTTTCCTCGACCTTGGACCCAGTGGCTAGAGCATTGCCGAGTTGTCTAAGAGCGACAGCGGCAGCTGCGGTGTCCATCCGACAATCTGCAGGATTGGTCATGGATAATATGCTTACGGTGATGGTTCCGCATGCAGTTGACACTCTTTTGAATCGTACAGAAACCCAACACTTGACGAGCGCAAGGTTGTCCGGTTATGAGTTGACGCTTTTGGCAAGTCACATACAAATAAAGCGCTGTAATGTACTAAACCCGGCGACGTTGTTGCCAACTCATATGGAATCAGATGATGTACCACCACATGATTGCTATTTGCGAACTGAGGAAGAAACGAAGGGTCGTGTTGACCTAAAAAACACTCCATTGGCAGATCCCGATGGTACTTTGTATGTTGATGGTTCGTGTTTCAAGTTGCCGAATGGTGATGTGACGACTGCGTATGCTGTGGTGACATTGAGTACGGTTGTGGAAACTGCGAGATTGAGTCAGAATTCCGCACCGGCGGCAGAGTTGATTGCGTTGACGAGAGCGTGTGTTTTGTCTAAGGGAAAGCGAGTGAATGTGTTTACAGATAGTCAGTATGCATTTGGCGTTGCACATAGCTTTGGTCATCTGTGGAGAGAAAGAGGATTTATGACATCGCATAGTACGAAGATCCAACACGGACAGCTCGTGAACGATCTTTTGGACGCACTTACATTGCCTAAGCAGGTGGCAATTATTAAATGCAGCGTGCACCGAAAAGTTACGGATGATGTTGGTCGTGGTAACGCGTTTGTAGATGAGATTGCTAAAGAGACAGCTAAAAATCTTGCAACCCGAATGTACGTTACGAGTTCAGTAAGGTGGCTGGCAGAGACTGGTATGTGTGAGGACACTGTTGAGAGCGTGAAAGCGATTCAGAATGAGGCCACTGAAACTGAAAAGACTAAGTGGAAAGAAAGCACGGCAAAGTTAGACGCGCACGGATGTTGGATTGATTTGTCGGAGTGTCAGAGGTGGATGTTACCGGATGCATATGTGCTAACCGTTGTGACTATGGCTCACGGCTTGTCACATATTAGCGCGAAAGGTATATGCAAGTTGCTGTCCCCTGTATGGAAGAACGATGGTATCGCTAAGTGTGCTGAGAGAGTGGTTAAGAATTGTATGGTATGTATGATGTACAACCCCGGCAAAGGCACCCCTACTCCAGCTGGCCATTTTGCTCCTCCTACATGTCCCTTTGAGGTTATCCAACTGGACTTCATCCATATGGAGAGATGCAATAGCCTGAAGTACGTTTTAGTTGTGGTTTGCGCGTTCTCTAGATGGATCGAGGCCTACCCTCTCAAAGATAATACTGCCCTGTCAACAGCGAAAGTCCTACTGAAGGAATACTTTCCTCGGTATGGAATGCCACGGATTGTATGGTCAGATAACGGAAGTGAGTTTGTGGGGAGTGTGATGAAGAGTGTGTGCAAGGGCCTTGGAATTCGACAAAAATTCCATAGTGCCAATCATCCCCAGTCAGCGGGTTTAGTTGAAGGGTACAATGGTACTCTGAAACTGAAACTTGCTAAAATTCAAGCTACGACTGGCCTGTCATGGCCTGATGCCTTGCCTCTGGCTCTCTTGTCGACCAGGGCGACTGTACACTCTCGAGTAGGGCTTAGCCCATATGAGATTGTATTCGGCCGTCCTGCGAACATTTGGGGAGTCCCGAGACCCAAGGCCTTTGATAGTCTTGAGTACCCAATGTTAATTGATTATCTTCATGATTTGACTGCTAAACTGAGGTTAATTCATCAACAGGTCTTTGAAGCTCTACCGGCACAGACTGAGGGTCCTGGACATCGGCTCCAACCGGGTGACTGGGTGGTCACCCGCAACTTCGGCAGGAAGCGCAATTTGGAGCCGAGATTTGTAGGTCCGTTCCAAGTCCTCCTAGCCACAAGGACTGCAGTTCGTTTGGAAGGCAGGAAGAATTGGGTGCATGCCACCCACACCAAAAAAGTGCCTATCCCCTTGCCAGCAGATTCTTGGGTGAGGACTGGAATTGCCGCAACGGAAACGGAGACCCCAACAAGATTTGTGCCGTTTAGTTACGCTCAACCTGTAGGAGACACTTTATTGCAGTCAGATATATTTGTTGAACCATCAGCGTTGGAGAACTCGAGGCTTGAATTGTCATCT
This sequence comes from Lissotriton vulgaris, assembly GCF_964263255.1. Classification (NCBI taxonomy): domain Eukaryota; kingdom Metazoa; phylum Chordata; class Amphibia; order Caudata; family Salamandridae; genus Lissotriton; species Lissotriton vulgaris. Next base: position 920,058,007 of record NC_141697.1, read on the forward strand.
GATCGATTGGACGCTGTTTCACAATCTGAACAATTATTTGATGAACAGACTCGTCCAGGAAGAAGCAGATATTTTCTTCGTTTTCATAACAAAGACTAATAAACGAAAACCCCTTTTTGTTTTTTTTCCCCTTTTTTTGAATTCATATTACCCCTTGCTGTTGTCTTGAACATTATGAACAATTGCATCCTCTATTAATTCTTGAGTTCTTTTCCACGTATGTTTCTTTTTCCACAGCTAGGAGATTTGCACTAAAACTGAATGATTGATTAAAGAAAACCTTACATCCGGGTTGTCCGTAGGGCCGTGCGGGTACTTCCTTCTGTTTAGCAGGTTCCTGACATTAGGTCGGTACTTTTGTCGATTCCTGGGAACTCCTGGGAATTGATAATCGCTACTCAGAACGAAGTGCGTCAAGAACGTTGCGGACAGTTTTAGAGGATGGAATTCTCTAAGTTGTCGGAAGTGGAGAGCATGCCAGCTCAAAGATCGACATTACATGGGGTTGTACGAACAAAATGCTTTCTGTTTCAGGTATTCCTGCTGTTTCTGACTGTTTCCATGTTATTAGTGGGTGGAGTGTATTTTGGAATACAGTCGTTATTACCTTCTGCTTTACCTACTTCTTCTTCTGAACCGAAATCTATTCCTACTGTTTCTCCACATTCCTTCCATCCTCTGCCCCAACATGAACAGGTTAGACGTGCGGAATTCATGAACAACTTCTTTGTCCAGCTTCTACATCAGCATCAGTTGGTGATGAACACTACTAACTGTTGGGTGTGTGGTTTAATGCCACATACCATGGATAGGGGTATTCCGTATTTGGTTCTTCCTTACAGCTCCCAGGGGTCAGCTCGAGCATTCCAAACTATGTTTCGTAGCGCACTAGATTCCTACCCCGATCGAGAGCCGCGCACTGCAGATTCTGGTCCTGGCCCGTACCACAAGCCTTTGGCAAGAGCGATTGCTGACTTAGATGGAGATATTTTTGATGCATCGCTTATTCCAGAGGAAGAGGTGCGAACATACAAGGATTTGAGTGAGGCTGAGTAGTATATCAGTGGGTGATAGACAGCTTAAAAGCTCGTCTCCGATCTGGATCGTACCCCACCTCGGTAATTTCTGCTTGAAAGGCCTTGGCCGAAGTCCGCGAGCTCAGTTTGGGAGGAGTGCTAGTACTGAAACGTATGTTTTACCAACGCTCTCTTCCCCTGTTCTTCTGACTGCCAAGGGTACATATTTTGTATGTTACGACCGCGCATATACATGGTTGCCCCGTGACTTCTCGGGCACCTGTTATATTGCGAATCTGTTGCCACCGACCTTCACAGTTGGCTCGGACTATCACAAGACTAGAGTTGTGAGAGGCGTTATTAGCGAAGAAGACACTGCCGGTCAAGAAGCAGGAGACTTCTTTAAGAGTTTCCTGCCGTTTTGGGGACCTATGATCAATAGTAGGAACCTGAGACAGTTGACTCGTGTGGTAGAATCGACTGCTAATATAACTGCAAGGGCTCTTGGTAATCTGACAGCAGAGCTTCAGGCGGATAGGCTTATGACGTTGCAAAACCGTATGGTTTTAGACGTTGTTCTTGCAGATAGGGGTGGTGTATGTAAGTTGATCCATTCGAGTTGCTGCCTTTTTATCCCTGATAACGCTCCAACTGTCTATCAAGCCATCTCGAAGTTGCATAAGATCTCTGAGTCCATACACGTGGATGTAGGTGATTGGACGCTACTAGGATGGTTTTGGGGCCTAATGTCGACGTGGGGTTGGAAGATTCTGATGATCATTGGGGTTGTTGTAGCATTTCTGTTCACGTGTTGTCTTTGTGTGCAGTGTGGTCCTGCCTTATGTGGCCTCTGTGCTACGACGTGTATAAGACGGCCATCTGTTACCAAGGAAGCATTGATGGATAGAATGATGTTGCAGCAACATCTGAATGATTTGATGAATATCAAGATTGATTCTGATATCGACTAGTGCTTGCCTACATGAGGGCAAAAGGAGCGTCTGAGGTTCCGTGACAATTATAGTGGTGTTTTCGACTCGTTCGAATATGGACGAGTTTGGTATCTATGAACCGCAAATGATGAGTTTAGTGGGCGTACGCGTTTTCGCTACACTGACCTAAACCGTTCGTCCTATTCGTGGGTTTCTTCATCTGAACCCACGGGTTCCATTTTAGATACGGCATCCATTTTGTCTCTTGCCCTCAAGTAGCCAGCGAACGGACACTGTCCGCTTCGTGACCCTGGGATTCCCAAACTCTCGCGGAAGACACGTATTCCTTTGAGGGTGTCTTTATGACGAGGGGGATGACACAGCAAAGGCAGATGGCCCCGCTCGAGGCTCATCTTGCCGTGCCGGTCTATTGTTTCAGCCGTGCATACATTAGGCACGAATCCTTTGATCCTGCAATCGTGTTTCCGATATCGCCCCTTACACCAATCTGCTGTCTATCTTTGTCTTCCTTGCACCTGTTTCTGTCTTCTCTCAAACTCGTTTACAGCCGGAATGGAATGTACTTAATGGTGGGATAACGTACTTTTACAGTTGGGAATCGGCGATGCTACTGTAATTATGTTCCGGGCTCCTGAATACATGAAAGCAACCCTTTTGAAGTTTACTGTGTGAACCGAGTTGTAACCTTTTGTTCGCCATGTTGTGCTATGACTAAAATCTGTATAAAAGGAGCGATCCACTGTCGCAATTTGAAGCAGTCTCCTAGAACCTACACATGTTGTACTTCTTGTGACTTCTGTGTTCCCTGCAGTAAATAAACCTCGATCTTTGACGCCGAAGGAAGTGTCCCGTGTCTCTGTAATTTGTACGCCGGAACAGGTAACCCACGAAGGTTTCAGGTGTTGTCCCCTGGCACCGCTGGGCTTTAGAATAGCCCAGTCCTTCACTGCGGCTGCATAGGGTTCAAGTGACGTCGGGAATCCTCGTTGACGAACCAGGAGCCTGAAGTGAAAGTTGCAGGCAGGCGGCCAGTGAAGATGTTCCGGGCTGATCCAGGGACGGATCAGTGAAGAAGGATACCTGTAAGCAGAGGGGACCGAGTTCTGAATCACTAGCCAGTGATTAGGTGGGCACCAGGATGGCACCGGACAAGGTCACTCAGCCAGGTGAAGCGGTGACACTGGATTCTGCTGCTGCACGGACCAGGGCGCTGATGTCGACCAGGCTGGAGGTCTGCGAGCTGTCCCACGTCGGGTGTCTGCTGCTGGCGATGCTGGATCCGTTGAAGGAGGCAACAAACCTTGGCTACGGCAAGCCCACGTGGTGACACAAAATGGCGTCTGGAGTGGACCAGGAGGGTCCGAGGAAGTTCCCCTTCAAGAGGAGACAAGGGCTAGTCTAGAGGAGCTAGACCAGCGGTGAAACAAACGTAGGACGTCGTCTGGAGGGTCACTAGCCAACGGGCAAGTGACCGGACAACGTGGCAAGCAACGCAGAAGCAAAAGGGCCCCACGCCGATCTGGTGGATGCTGGGGGGCTGGTCTTCGGTGCTCGTGCTGCTTGGGGTTGGGGCTTCTCTTACCCCAGTGCACCCACTCGAGGGTCCCTCGGCGGTCGTGCTGGATCAGTGTCGTGCTGGTTCTGATGATAGCCGGCTCCTCTGGTATCGTCGCACCCACGGTTCTCAGCTGTGCTGTAGAGGCAGGTAGAGGTCAGAGATGGCAGGGAGTCCGGGTCTCGTCGTGCTGGTCGGTCTGGTTCCGGAGGGAGGACGTGCAGCAAACCGCAAGATACTTAGTTGGTGCCTGCTGATGCAGGGTGACTACTCCTTAGTCACAAGGGAGAAATCTTGAGAAGAAGTCTTGAGTTCCTTTCGTGGAAAGTAGTTTCAGGATTCAAAGATGATCTAATTAGGGAAGGGGGCCCGCTCCTATCTTTATACTAAGGAAAGGGGCTGGCACGCGACTAGGTCCTGCCCATGGGTGGGACCAGGAGGGGGGTGGTTACACCCCTCTCCCTTGTCCGGACTTTCCCCAGCTCAGGGGCTGGTGGGCCCCTGGAACTGGTTCAAACTGGCAGATGCATAGTGAGCACCGGGGTGCCACTTGCAGTCACCTTCCTCCTGAGCCCTGCCTACCTGGGATACACAAAACCCTGTCTGGGATGGTGCTAGCACCGCCCCTGACAGGAAACCCTTTGTCCAAGCTCTCCTCGCTGGAAGGACTCCCAGCAGCAGGAGGTCAGACTTGTGTCTGTGGTGGCAGCATTCATTTTGTGAAGCTGAGGCTCGAGTTAACTTTAACCGGGGTTCACAGTTACATACATGTCGTGTCCCTCTAGAAGGGTGGAATGCTAACCCCGTCGCCAGAATTGGCGAGGGGTTAGTATTCCAATTCGTATGACACCTTACTCGACATGTTTTGATAAAGCGATATCAAAGATAGCAAATAGCCGCGAGGATTATAATGCACTTAAGAGTATATGGTACGCGTTATCATAGAACAGCTATTAGGACTTGGTTCCGCAAGCTGCAGACGGGCTCAGCTCATGCCAGAGCACCATCTCACATAATTCCAAGCACTCTGCCTTCAGGATTGTTAAGGCCTGCCATAGGAGTGACTGATAGGAATACATGTGTCCATTTTAGGGTTAGATATAGGTATACTATATCTAAAGCAAAGGGTGATTACACCACCTTGCCCCAGCTGTCGTGCAGCCAGTTGTGTCAGATTTAGATGGCCAGCCAGGGGTGGCATAATACATGCTGCAGCCCCTGGTAGGCCCTGGGTACACCTATGCCCTTGGTACAGGGACTGATAAGGTGGCTCAGTACCAATTGGTAAAAGCACCTAAGGTACACGTGTCAATTTAGAGAGAGAACAGCTAGGCTGTGGGTCTGATTAGCAGGCCCACAGCCAGGTAAAGTCGTAAACCAGTGAAGCAAAAAGCAAAAATCTGGGGTGATCATAGGATTGCAGACCCTACTCTCCTACAAGGACAATTAGTTATGTATTGTACTTGGATTTACATATTGCTTACTACCCATGATGAGGCGTTGTAGGTATTTATAACGGGCAGCACGCTACACCATTACCTGATGTTAGTGGTTATTAGTTATTGTTGGTTACTGAGGTACATTTGTGCTCTTAGGAAATTTTCAAAGGCATTTCTGCCCGTTTCTTGTGGTAGAATACTTTATTAGCATTTAATCTGCATTATTAGAGATAGTTCATGTAAGCTAATCATTGGATGAGCAGATAGGTTAGAGGAATTTGAGTAATGTTAGATGGCAAAGAGAAGTGATTAGTGATGAACGTTGAGTCAAACTTCGAAGTTTAAATAGGGTAGAGAAGGTGAAATATCGTTAGACTGCAAGGAATGGTTACTCAGAAGTAAAGTTTGTGATTTGTGAGGAGAGGTACGGTTATGTTGCTGAACTAAGTAGAGAGTAATGAGGGCAGGCATTACAGGCAGGAGGCTACTGTATTAAGGCATGTAGAGGATGGACTGTAAGAAGAGGATTATTCAATGGAAAAGGAGAGAATAACTAGCTATAAAATCAAGGTACATTTTCGTGCTGGGCTTTAGGACTATAGTGGGAGTAGGTATTTGAGATAGTATGCAATCAGAGAATGGATAAAGAGCAGAAAGAATGTGGCAGGTGATATGTTGTTGCTTCTTTATGTAAATGCAGGGCTTTAAGTGGGATGAAAAAAACTGGGGTGTCTCAAAGAGGCGTGGCCGATGTAATACAGGGCGTGGCTTAAAACACTTAAGCTAACAATCTGTGCTTAGCATAGTGTGCTGCCTGACCCACCGGTAAAAAAAATGGTGGGGAGCCACGGCCAACTGCCAATTTGGTCAAGGGAGCCACGGGTCAAAAAAGTTTGGGAACCACTGGCGTAGGAGATGATGTTGAGGTTGTGTTTGCATGCGATGGCGGCGAGGGGGCTCAAGTAGATGTTGAAGAGGGTAGGGCTGAGCGAGGAGCCTTGGGGTACGTCGCAGATGATTTTGGTGGCCACGGAAGGGAGGGAGGCTGACTCGCTGGGTTCTGTCGGAGAGGAACGAGGTGATCCAGTCCAGGGCTTTTCCTATTATCCCAGTGTTGTGGAGGCGGGTTATTAGGGTGCAGTGGCAGACGGTGTCGAAGGCGGCTGAGAGGTCTAGGAGGATGAGAGCGGCAGTTTCCCAGTTGTCAAGCAGGGTTCTGATGTCGGTAGCTGCGATGAGAGCTGTTTCGGTGCTGTGGTTGACTCGGAATCCGGACTGGGATGGGTCGAGGGAGCCGTTTGCCTTGAGGAATGCAGTCTACTGTCTGCTGACGGTCTTCTCAATGACTTTTGCTGGGAAGGGGAGAAGAGAGATGGGGCGGAAGTTCTTGAGGTCTTTGGGATCCGCTGTGGGTTTCTTCAGTAGGGCGTTTATTTCTGCGTGTTTCCAGCTCTCTGGGAAGGTGGCGGATGTGAAGGAGTTGTTTATGACGTTCCGGAGTTGGGGTGCGATGATGGTGTCGGCTTTGTTGAAGATGTGGTGAGGGCATGGGTCGGAGGGTGAGCCAGAGTGGATGGTGTACATTATGTGGGTGGTGTCTTCAGTGCTGCTGGGAGTCCAGGCGATGAGGGTGGTGGTAGGGGGGCGTTGGTTCGGTGGCTGGAGGCGGGCTCTGGGTGCCGAAGCTGTCGTGTATAACGGCGCTCTTACGGTGGAAGAACGTGGCGAGGGACTTGCAGATGTCTTGCGACGGTTTGATTTCGTTGTTGCCTGCACTGGGGTTGGAGAGCTCTTTTACGATGCTGAAGAGTTCCTTGCTGTTGTGTATGTTGTTGTCCAGCCTCTCTTTGAATGATGTCTTTTTGGCGGTGCGGATCAGCTGGTGGTGTTTGCGCGTGGCGTTCTTGAGGGCTGTCAGGTTTTCTGTCGCTTGTTCGTGGCGCCAGGCTTTCTCGAGGTTTCGGCAGGATTTCTTCGAATCTTTAAGGTTGTCGGTGAACCATGTAGCTTTCCTGTTGCCGAGCTTGCCTGGGGTGTTTTTCAGTGGTGCAAGGGTGTCGGCGCATTTGGTGATCCACTGTGTGAGGTTGTGGGCTGCGGCGTTGGTGTCAGTAGTGTCGCTTGGTGGGTTCTGGCTCAGTGTCGTGGTTAGCTGGTCGGTGGTTACTTTGCTCCAGCATCTGCGGGGGATCTGTTGCGGGTGGTGATGAGATTTCGTCTTCTTGAAGGTGAAGTGGATGTAGCTGTGGTCGGTCCAGTGTAGTCCGGTGGAGTGGCTGAAGGTGAATTGGCCATTGGCGGAGAAGATGGGGTCGAGCGTGTGGCCGGCGCGGTGGGTGGGGGTGTTAACCAGTTGCTTGAGTCCGAGGTTGGCGAGGTTGTCGAGCAAAGAGGTGGTGTTGTTGTCGTTGTTGTTCTCCAGGTGGAAGTTCAGATCCCCTAGGAGGATGTAGTCTGGCGAGACGAGGGCGTGCGGGCTGATGAAGTCGGCGATGGCTTCACTGAATTGTGTGCGTGGGCCTGGGGGTCTGTAGAGGAGGGTTCCTCTGAGGGTGGTTATGGGGTCTGTGTGGATCTGGAAATGTAGCTGTTCGGCAGCGGTGAGGGTGCCTTCGGAGTTGGTTGTGACGCTGATGGTGTTTCTGTAGATGATGGCGATTCCTCCCCCGGTTTGGTTGATGCGGTCCTTCCGGGAGATCTTGTAGCCATCCGGGATGGCTATGGCGATGTCGGGGGCTGAGGAGGCGTTCATCCAAGTTTCCGTGAGGAAAGCGACGTCTGGCGCTGTTGTGTCGAGGAGGTCCCAGAGTTCAATGGCGTGTTTGGGGGGGGGTCGGCCGGTGTTGAGTGCGTGGAAGGCGGCGGTGTTGTACCTCAGACGGGTCGCTTGGCCTCGGTGGGGGCAGGGGTTCTGGCGCTGGGCGTGGTCCAGGCGCGGACGGGTGCAGACGTGCTTGCCTTTGGCACGCGTCTGCTGCACGGCCTCCATATGAGGGGCAGAGGGAGGGAGGAGCAGTTGGGAGGCGGGAGCGGGGCAGCGGGAAGCGGCGAGTGGGTGAAGAGGGGATAGAACGCAAGCGGCGGGAAAGTGTTACAGAAGGCAAAAAAGGGGGAGGGGGGAATACAGAGGGTGAAACGATCGACAAGTCAGGGGCACGGGACAAGTACACAGGGGCACAAAAAGGGGTTGACGGAGGTGGGAAAAACAATCAGCAGGGTAAAACGAGCAATGATACAAAATACAATGCAATACAATGCAGAGATAAACAGTGACGCAGATTATAATACCTGGAGCAGCACAGGGGGCTGAGCGCCGGCTGAGGGGGGCGACCTACCTGGTAACAGGGTCAAGGGTCGCTCCCTTCACCACCGCGCGGCCTCCATATGAGGGGCAGAGGGAGGGAGGAGCAGCTGGGAGGCGGAAGCAGGGCGGCGGGAAGCGCCGAGTGGGTGAAGAGGGGGCAGGGCTGCAGGAACACAAGCGGCGGGAAAGTGTCACAGACGGCAAAAAAGGGGCACAGGGGGAGGGGGGAATACAGAGGGAGAAACGATCGGCAAGTCAGGGGCACGGGACAAGTACACAGGGGCACAAAAAGGGGTTGACAGAGGTGGGAAAAACGAGCAGCAGGGGAAAACGAGCAACGATACAAAATACAATGCAATACAATGCAGAGATAAACAGTGACGCAGATTACAACACCCGGAGCAGCACAGTGGGCTGAGCGGAGGGTGTGGGGGGCGACCTACCTGGTAACAGGGTCAAGGGTCGCTATCAGTATGTGTTCAATTTCTTCTAGTTACGACACTGCATTCTGTTCCGAATGTTTAGGAAGCTATTTATGTGACGTCACCCCTTCTTCCTCGGATTCGCCTTCTCCTCCTTGACCTGACCTGACCTGCCCTTCGCCCTTGCCATGTGAGCCTTTTCCTTCCCTTCTTAATAAATAATCTTCCTTCTTAATCTTTCCGTGAGTGCCTCATCTTTTCCCCACAACAGTTATGTTTATTGTACTTACGCAATTGTATTACCTGCACTGTATTCACCGCTCAGGTCTCGCGACCTGCATCCCGCTGTCTCTCCTGCCACGAGCCGATGCCCAAGTGTCCTATGACGTCTACCCGTGATAGAACCTTGGGCATGGGTGGCGGTTGGTAGGACAGTTGGCCAAGCTTCTGTTCTGCGAGGACGCCCCCTGGTGTCAGTGTCATTTTTACAATAAAGACTGTTCTACTTACCTGTTGTCTATGCGCAGTCTTTACACAATCATTTTCAAGTCATCCTGAAATCATCAGGAACAATCACATCTTGTGATGTCACCAAGTACTGGTTTTCAAATAAAGAGTTGATGATGTCAGATGACAAGAAAATGACTTTTAAAGTAGTTGATCATCTAATGACTCTGGGAAGGCTTCTAAAGTCATCCTGTTTGACCAGCTCACCGAACTGACAGTCAGCTGCGCGTAAAACTGTTATTATCGAATCCAAACCTCTTTTCACCCTGTATAGTCAATCCGGAAGCGGCGCCAAGCAATAGAACACAGGAGAATGAAACGATGTTGAACCACCCGTAGAAATGAAAAGAGGACAAATATAAACTATTATTAAAAATTACTACATCATACTTACCATGCTGGCTCATCATCGGAAACGGGTCTTTGTGGTTAACTTTAACAAAATGTGTGAAAACAGTTTAATTAATAGACATGTTTTGCTACTTTTCATGATAATTACCAATCGTAATAAACATTATGAAGTACAAAGATAAACTTAATAAAACATACCGCTAGATATGTCATTCAATTTATAAAATAATTACGTATCACATAGGCAAATACAAATGTAAGAAATAACGATCTGCCTATTTTGTTTTGCCTTAAAAGCGGCTGTGCAAATTAGGAAGCTGAATCTTTCAAAATGGCGGCCACTTCTCCCCTTTCATACGGAAGTGCACGTCGCTTTGTTTGCGTCCCCATTTGATGACGCAAGACCGTTGTCCAGCTCTCCTAATTTTACCTAAACACTGTCCCCAGTGAAAGAACTACAACCCGGGAGAGAGAAAAACCGGGGTGGGGAGGGTGGCGCGCGGGCTGGAGATGGCGCGGAGCCCTCAGCAGGAAGATGAATAAAGGCTGGCTGGAGCTGGAGAGCGACCCTGGTGAGCTGGGAGAGGAAATTGAACAGGGGATAGATAGTTGATGGCTTTCAACACTGCACACATTTATTACCACTTCTTGACAGGTGCTGTTATCCATAAGAAGAGTACCGCAGTTTTAACAGTTCTCCCACAGTCTTGAAACTAAGCCTTGCTACAAAACACTCTGCCTTATTCTCAACACAGTAATTACCAATAGTGCTACCACTTTCTCGTCCTCTTTTGGTCCCTATCCCTTCTTACCACTACTCGACCATCCTCTGTTCTCCCCCGTAACTTAGCGTATCGACTTTTGTTATCTCCTGTGTTCTATTTGACTGGGAGCTCGTCTGGCTCTGGTTTTAAAACTACCTTTCTAATTTAACAAGTCTTCAGTTTTTGTCTGAAGTTTATGATGGTCCCCGGGTGTGTGCTTATCCACCCCCACATTCCTCTCTTTGGTGCACCCTCTTACTTTCTGTTTGTTTGATTACTGTGGCTTGTTGCCCCTGTGTGGTACCTAGACATGTTTAACCCGTTGCTTGCTTGTTGTTGTAGTTGAAGTAAGTGGCATTGTTTTTCTCTTCTGCTTACGTCCTCGACTCCCTGTTCAGACCTCTTTATAGTGTGAAATGCTAGACGATATTGGCGGTTATAGGTACCCTAAAAGTGGCTAAGCAGGGTGATTACCCCCATTCTGGTAGGGTGAATGAATGAAAAGTTTATTGTCATTTAACAAAAATTGTTACAAAGGATTCAAATAAAATTTCCCCATAACTTACGTTACAGTTGGTACGTGCCTAGCGAATTTGATGTTTTGTATATACTAAAACAAAAGAAGAAGATTTTTACAAACGGTGTATAAATACAGATAAAATCAATGAAGAACTGGTATTAAACCAATAAATTAATTCAATACTGAAGGATCCTTCCCCCTTGTGTGCAAACTTTGCAAATCTTACGGAGAGGGTTGGAGTCTCCGAGTTATAAAGTGCATTCATAACAGTCTTAAAAATGTTCAAACCATATTTAAGTAAAGGATTCAATGTTATTGTAAAGTGCATAAGTCCGACAATGGCATGTATAAACCGAATACTAAGTATACTAAGCAATTCCATTTCAATAAAGTGCAAGATGTACAATCTTAAACGAAGCATGGATTTTTCATGCCAAGTAATTTCATTTCAAAAAGGTGCAAGAGTTCTTTAGCCTTCTATCCAAACTTTGCAAACCATGCCAATTCCATTGGAGTCTCCATATTAAAAAGAAGTTCCATAGCTTCAGTACAGGTCCGCACCCCATGTTTTAAGAACAGAGGTTTCAATAAAGTGCGTCATGCGTATAACAAACAATGACCTATACAAACCAGATGGGCCAAAGATTTCTCGAATTGGTGGCAAAGTCTACAAGTTGTTATAGCCGCTAAGGCTTCCCAGCACCTGTTGTTGTCTTTGATTGGCAAAACCATAAGTCTCACTATAAAAATGTGCTTTAAAATCGACTTATTTAACGCAGTGTCAAGATAATGCTGCCGTAGTCAGTCTTCATAGGAACTTACAAGTATCCCAATATTGCTGCTGGAAAAATTCAGTTCCTTCATGTCCTCTTCCTTTGACTATGATCTAACTTGTTTTTTCAGTATAGACTTTAGGATGCCAGGCTGGTGAATAAGATCCTGCAGTTTGGTTGTGTCGAGTTGCAATTCATTGTAGGTGATGTGCAGGCCTTCACTCCACAAATTATTTTCTTTCATAAAAATTATCTTTAAAGTTGACTTCATTGTGTGCGGGGGGGCTGCACAAACCCCTCAATGGAACCGCTCCATTGAGGCCCAATGCCCGTAGCTCTGTTTGTTCAGCCCAAATTCCAATCACACCAGAGCATATCGGGCGCAAGCGGGAATCTGAAAGATTGGCTTAAATGGTCGACAATTGACATGTTCCATAATATTAATAAAAGCCGCTGGGAATGCTATCTGACCAAATGGGATTGACAGAAGCAGTTTGGCATTTATAACCTTTCCGATTGGTTTGGTCGACGGGCTTCTTACCTTGGAGTACAGTTTGCACAGGGCAAATGTCACTGCTTTGGCTTTTGTTTCAACTGAAGCAATATGTGCTGTGGGCTTCCCGTTGCTAATCAGCCACATCCCCAAGTAGTTCTATTTGGTCGCTGTTGCTATTTTTAAATTACCCAGTCTCCATTGTTGTTTGAGTTTGTTGGTATATTTTCCAAATATCACTACCTTTGTCTTTCCTGCATTCGCTCGTAATTCGTTATTGTTGTGGTAAATGTTTAATGCAGCCAGTATTCTTTGCATGCCTTCTTTTGTATGGTCCAATAACACCATATCTTCTGCGTACTGCATTAAAGATAATCTATTTGGGCCGATTTTAGGGGGTAAAAGGTTAGCATTGGATATAATTTTTCCGAGGTCTGCCGTATATAAATTAAAAAGCAGAGGAGCCAATACGCAAACGTGCTTTAACCCTCTGTCTGTTGGTATCATTTTAGTCGCTGAGTTTGTAGCGGTTTTTACCCATACCGAAGTTCCTGTGTAGAGACTGATTATAGCTTTCAACAGGCTCGCTGGTATCCCCCAGTCTTGCAGTTTCCGCCACAACAGACTCTGATTGACTCCATCAAAGGCCGCAAAGTAATCCACGAAACATGCGGGAGGATCCGACTTTTTCGGCACGTACTGTTCTATTAAGTAGGGGAGAGCTAAAATATTGTCCGTTGTAGATGCTCCTGGCCTAAAGCCGGTTTGGTACGCAGTTAGAATTTAATTTTTATTAGCTCAATCCTGCAGATCTTGCAGGAGAAGGCTGGCGTATCCTTTTGCCTCAATGTCCAAAAGGGCAATAAGCCTGTAATTCGATCGGTCCCCAGTATCTCCTTTTTTGTGAATAGGTTGCAGCAAGGAGCCTTTCCAAGTCTCCGGGACTGTTGAGTTTTTCAGGCAATACTGATAAAGTTGCGTAAGTGCGGTTCCCCAGAAGTCGCAGTCTTATTTAAAAAGATTGCCTGGTAGGCCATTAGGGCATGGTGCCCCATCTTTTCTGATATTTTTTAAGATTGCCATCACACGATTCCCTGGAGCCAATGCTTCAGATGTTTTTCAATGGTTGACAATTTCCCTGCCTCGGAGAGTACAGATGTGTCTTCTATGGGTGTAGGAGAAGTGTCAGGCCAACCCATGGTAGTGGGGGGCCTTTGCGTGCCCGATGATGGCGGGTTAGAGGCTCCACAGTATAGTGTGGTTAAACGGGTTATCCATGTGTCACTAGCGTCCACATTCCATCGATCATGGCCATGCCCTGAGAGCCTGTTAATATACAACCAGAATTCCGCCTGTTTGCTTAGAGTCAGAAAAGTGAAGACATGCAGCCATTCAGAGTCTTGTTGTTTTCCTTTGTGATCCCATACATTTTTCCTCTGTGTTTTCTGGTAGGGTGTCCTTTGACTTCCACATAAACTGGCTGTAGAGAGTAATGTGTCCTTTTCATTTTATTACGTATACCAGTATCAGTCCTCCAGTTTGGGTCTTGCTTAGGCAGTGATTGTGCTGTCTCTTTGAGACATGCTCTATCTATATGGGCTTGAAACAAAGACCATCTTTTTCATTGGTTCCTCTTGCTGTCCTTCCTAAATGCCTGCTTTTTATTGGTTAATATGCTTAATAGTCCCTCCTTTTCTACTTTTGTAACCTCCCTCTAGGACTGCACCTGTTATGTGTGCTGTTACGCTTCATGTTAATTTATAGGCTTGGTGAGCACCCTTTTCTTTATGTTGGCCTGCCTCTGCTCGTGCGTGTTATCTTTACTTGCGTAGCTGAAAGGATTGAGGCCAAATCATTAACCAGTGCTTCTGCTTCGCTCCTGATGCACATTCTGCACTTCGCAGGATGTTATTTTTTGTTTATTTAAACTTTTACAGGCTTCGCACAAGGTTTGTTTTTGGTGCTTTTCCTGTTGTCACTCTTCCATTCAGGGTTTCTCCTGGCCATCCCGACGGCACAACTCTCAGCTGCTACTGCTGGATTTTTTTTTTTTTTTTAGTTAATCGGCATTCCTGCCATTGTTTTAGTGACCACAACAAGCATCTTGTATTTACATTGTATTTTTTATTTGCACAGTTATACCGAGACTCAAACCCGGTTCCTCTGGTCCAAAGTCAGCAGATGTGGAGGTTACGCCACAGTCTCTCTCCTGCTGGTTTACTTTTTCTTGTTTCGTTTGTAATACCAATAGCTCAAACAGTCACTAATGTGAGACCTATTGCATTGCAAATGATTGTTACCCCAGAGACTGCATCATTTCTTTGTTGCAGACTTAATCCGTTACTTGTCGCCATTTAGATTCGTTGCTGGGGTAAGTTACAACATTTCAGTGTCACTCCATTCCCTGTCGGTGTTTTTTTTTTTTTCCAGAACCTTCCTTGCGAAGCATACAGCCACATACATACCCTTTCTGCTACCTCACCCTAATTGCTAAATGTATTTGCAGAACCTGGAGGTGAAGGGGCCTGAATCTAATACACTGATCATTTTATTAATAGCTTGGGCAAATCAGGGTCTGAGGGAAAGTTTTTGGCAGGGAGCTACGGATCATGCACTGTCTCTCTCAGACCTATGGCAGTCTTCTGTAGACTGCCAGTACACATGAGTTGACCCTGTGCTGCTGATGTGACGGTTCTGGTAAGGCATCCATTGCTTACACCTTATGAGAGTTGCACTGTTTTGCAAGTGTGCTAGGTTGTGGTTGAGGATGGAAGCACATAATTGGCTATTTCACTCTATGGTTTCTCGTGGAGCAAAGGACAGTAGCATCAAGTTGTCATTCTTAAGTGCCTAAATACACACCACACCCATCAACATGCAAGGAAGGGAACTGGGTTTGAGTCTCGTCAATGACGCTGAACATCCTGTGATTCTGGGCAAATCACTTAATCTCCATGTGCCTAACAACAACAAAAAATGAATGTGTCCTCATGTACTGTAACTG
The DNA here is from genome assembly GCF_964263255.1 of Lissotriton vulgaris. Lineage (NCBI taxonomy): Eukaryota > Metazoa > Chordata > Amphibia > Caudata > Salamandridae > Lissotriton > Lissotriton vulgaris. The sequence goes on from NC_141697.1 coordinate 920,073,108, forward strand.
GTGCTATGTAAAGCACTCTGATACCCGATTCGGGTCAAGTTTGCGCTATATAAAACACTGTAATAAAAAAAAAAACATAACGTACTTGGCTTAATGGCACCTCCAAGTTATCAGAATGCCTAAGGACCTTCTTTTAGACATACGGCAGGCCTTTGACTCTGTCCAGTGGGAATATATGTGGACGGTACTAGCTCTGATGCGGTTGGGTGACGATTATATAAAATGGATGAAACTGCTCTATTGTAAACCAACGACTTGCATCCGCTTCCGAACTCAAGTATCGGAAAGTCTAGAGCTCCAACGGGGTACCTGACAGGGATGCCCTCTGTCGCCATTACTTTTTGCCCTTAGGATAGAGCCTCTGGCGATCACTCCCTGAACCCGGATGGAGGGTTGGGGTATCCAGATAGGGACCATGATACATATGGTGTCCATATACGCCGACGACATGATGGTCTATCTTCAGCGCTCCAGGTCGGCAGTCCCGGAGCTCCTTCGGGAGCTAAATAGTTTTGATGTAGTATTGGGCCTCTTCCTCAACCAAGGGAAATCAAAGCTGTTACTGATGGGCAGCCTGAGGGGTGTGCCAGAGAGTGAGCTACCTGGAGTGGGGATGAGTTGGGTCACGGATATGGTTCGATATCTGGGAGTCCGGCTGGTGCACACACGGGAGGCCAATCTAGAACACAATATCGGGAGATGTGTGGAAGGTGTTGCTAAGTCGATTGAGTTTTGGCAGGAGCTCCCTCTATCTTTGATGGGACCGGTAGCCCTCATAAAAATGGTAATCCTTCCAAGATGCTTATATGCTCTACAGAATTCCCTCTATCGCGTTCCACTGGTGTACTTCCGCGAATTGGACCGTCTGTTAGTTGACCTCCTATGGAGATCCAAAAAGAAACGGGTGACATTGGACACATTACAGAGGATGTGGGAGCGGGGAGGGTTGGAGGTCCCTCTACTGAGTTTTTACTATATAGCCACGCAGCATCAACATGCAAAACAGTGGTTGCACGAGGGCGACAATTGGGAGAAATGGCTTTTCGATGGTACATATCCGGGGTTCTCATTATCTGACCTGTTTATGATAGCAGTGGGGGTGCCACAGCGATTCCCATATATTATCAGGCATGTGGCGGCAGTTTGGGAATCTGACGTTCGGTTAGGGCAGGGGGCAGTACCTCCAGTATGCAGAGATCTCGGCGGTGGCGCAAGAGCCGTGGACGATGTTTCCGGAAGAACTGCCCAGTACTGCCACTCTGCAAACCCTTGTCGCTGGCGGGGGACATAGATTAGTTATCTATCTATCTATCTATCGGCCTCTATCTAATCTAATCTATCTTCTCGGACCCACTACGAGTTCAGGCTATTGGAGGGTTCCTTGACGGATTTAGAAGAGAGTGTACGAGGGGGTTAAACAAATTAGTTCCAATGTGTGCTTTAAACGTACCCAATTTAATATTGTTCATCAAACATACCTTACTCCACATGTGCTGCATAAAATGTACCCGAATCGCCCAGCTTCTACCCCAGGTGCAGTCCTTTAGATGCTCCGTTCCTGCATATGATATGGGAATGTTCAGAACTGAGATTGTTCTGGGGCTCAATCCTGGAACGCCTGACGCAGGTCTTGGGGTGGTCGTTGTCTCACTCCATCAGGGAAATACTTCTGGGACTTCTTCCCAATCCCAAGGGCAAGAAGCCCTCCCATAGATTCATCCAGCTGGGGTTAGACCTGACCAAACGACGAATTGCGATCAGCTGGTTGGGCTCCAGACCACCTACGGTAGGCAACTGGGCAAAAGATTTGAGTGGGCAACAGCAAAGCTGATTCGAATGCGGCATGTTCGAAGAGATGAAAGATTGGAGGAAGACGCAAGGTCATGGTATTTCATGATCTCAGAAATTACTGGTGTTGGAATCCCCAGCTCACAAGTGACTGTGAAAACCCAAGATGGCAGTGGTGGAACAGCTGAGGGGAATAGGGCGGCTACACTTGTTAGTTGAAGTACATTTTAAAGCCTATGGTGTACCCAGTGCTATAGATACAGAATAAGCGGTGTTATGTAGAGCGTGTGACTCAAGAGAGGGAGGAGGGGTGGGGAGGGACACGTTGAAGTTGTTGCTTTCAAAGATAGAAGAGCAATTGGTACATCTGACTCATCTATAAGGTGAACTCACGTTGAATTGTCAATATGAATCTATCATTTGGAGATGTAGATGTACTGTATCTTCTCTCTGTACGCTATTTGTAACTCTAAGTTTGCACCTTAGGATGTCATAACTGTATTATTATCCTGATCGGAAGACATTCAATAAAATATTTACAAACAAAAATGCCTAAGGACCTGCATTCAGTGCCAGTGTCCTGTTCTGTGAGGCACCTCTTGAGGAAAGATAACCCTTATGTAAGAGGATCCCAAGAGGACATGCATGGGAGGGAATTGAATTGGCAGGACTGCTGAATTTGAATGGAACACTAAGCTTGTCAGAAGGGGTGCAATATCTGAGAAGGCAGGATGGCAAGTGGAAATAGGTGTAGGATTTAGATGAGTATTTTGGTGTCAATATGCATATCTCTATTTTTGATATGTTAGGGATGGGTGAAGTTAGGTCTTTGTCCATTGGATGTTTAATCGTTGATGCAGTTACCTGGTGTCACCTGGTAAGTGGGATGGTCTTTGGTTGCTGTGTTGCACTGCAGCACCCACACAGGAGCACTAGAAGACGTGTCTGCAGCCCCAGCGACACTGAGCTTCAGTTTTGCATGCTAAAAATCGGTGAGTGAAGCCGGAATCGAAAAACGCATTGAGGAGAAGGCACTCTATACTTTCCATGACACTCTGTGACATAATTTTGTGACTACTCCATTCTATACCGTTGCACTCTACAACAGTCTACTTCACTATTTGCCACAACACTCTACTCCACTCTGTGCAACTCACTCTTTGACACTGCTGTAAAAAACTCCACTCTATGAAACTCCACAACACTGTACTCTTCTCTACAACACTCCATGCAACTCCATGACCGTCTACTCCAATCTACCTCAACTCTCTGGTCCACTATACAACACAACTCTCTAGTCCACTATACTCAACTCCCTCTACGTCACTCCTTGCCACTTCACTCCACTGTACACCACTTCACTCTATGCGACGTCACTCTAGGGCACACCCCTCTACTCTATCCATGACACTCCACAACCCTCTAGGCCACTCCATGGCATTCTCCTCTATGCCACTGACTTTCAGCCATACTCAACAGTAGCCATGCTGGTGTACAACATGGCTAAAACACAATGGCAAAGCCAATAGCTGTTGCTAAGGCGAGTCCTTTCTTCTTTTCCAATGCTTGTTTACCCCGTGCCTACTTTCTGTTCTTTTACATCTTTAAAGAGATGCCTCCTTGCATAATTTATCTTCCTTACCACCCATGGACGCTTTAGATTCTCAGTTGCCATATTTTATGTATCTTTCCTTCTCGTCTATCCTCTGAACTGATCTGCCTACCCTTATCCTGCTTGCTTATGTACGTTTTATTTTTGCCAACTAAACCACATTTTCTTTTTATTGTCTCTTACCTACATCTCCCTTCTTTGTGATATATTTGACATACCTATGTTACTTGTTTTGTTCACTTAGCAATCTGTTGCATCTTGTTTCAGTTCATCTTTCTCTGCTGGCCCTCCTTTTGTTCCCTCTATCAGTCCTAAAAATGTCTTGTACTTTCTTCAGCACCTAGTCTTAACTTGCACGGTCTGTTTTCCAAGTCTTTCCTTGCACTATATCTACACTGCCCTTCCCCGATTCTCTATTTGTCCTCTCTGCCTAGCCATTGCTTGCACATTCTTTCTGTCACTTGCCCAAATTTCATGAACCTCTGCCTCTTACCCATACCTAATACTTTTGTTTGGTCTTCCAGCTATCACTGGTTCCGATTCTGTGCTGCTAGATGTCCATCATACCTTTGTCCTCCTCATACACTTTCTTGCTTGATATTGGCGTACACCCTCTGTTTGTCCATCAATATATTCCTTATGGTGTAGGTCACTCCTTCTACCACTCATGCTCTTTATGTCCCTGTATCATTTCTCTGCCTATTTTGCTATGCCTTATGTGCTTTTTATTCCCATGTAAATGCTTTTTCGTTTCCAATACCCTTTTTTCATTCTCAGTATCCTTTTTGGCATGTGCATTAGTGTTTCTATGGCACAAAGTACAAGTACTGGTAGCCGTTAAGATGTTAGTGTGTTAACAGGTAACTGTTTAATTTCAGATACTCATTAACCTTTTTGTTTGTCTATTTAGGTCTATTCACGCTTTTAGTTGAAGACTTTGGTAAGTATGAGTACCCCAAATGTATTGGTAATGCTTATCAGAATCCCTTTAAGTTTGTTGATCAAGATACTATTTTGGAGCAGGTTTTCTCATCAGACAGGAGCATTGTAGCGAACAGGTTCACTGTATGACTGCTTGTTAGTAGAATGCATTTTAAACGAAGGGGAAGCCCATGGTAATTCCTGACACTCCATATCTCAGGTGATGGAAGCTCACTTGCCTATTTGCCTGGTGAACATTGTAGCCAGGTCTGACATTATCTGTAATGCCCCTGAAGTTTCATATTTGTTTTGCTCACTATGGAGGAGGGGATGTGGTGGCCATCTTGCAGGATCAGAAAAACTGGTTTGAGACCATAGCACTTACACAGGATATCGCAGTGGTCTCCTTCGAGGTATACAAAGTTGGTCTGGAGAGGGCACATATCTTTGGGGAACCCCAAGGAGCTGCATTTTGCACATTGATGTATATACACTCATACCACAATCCTTTGGTCATCCAGCTGTTGTAGATGGCTTGCAAAAGGGCAAGGGTGGCAGCCAAGCATGCAGTGTACGCATTGTTGATAATTTAGCAAAAGTAGAACAACTTATGAAAAACGCATTTTGGTTGACACAGGCTCTGGAGCTTCATCAGAGAGTTTTTCTGTGTTGGCTCTTCAACAGTACGTCTGATACTGAATGACAAAAAGTTATAGAAAAAAGGAGATGCTTTACATCTCTGCCATACCTTAGATGGGACATCGACAAGCTTTGAGGCAGAGCAATTGAAGCCAAACTGATAGCTAGAGAACCTATCTGAGAGTCATTCGTACATAATCCAGGAAGTGTGGTTGACCTAAAAGAATCACATTAATCTTTTTATGTAGAGCCTTCCAGTGTGGATTGGGATAGTTGACTAGAGGAATAAATGCAGTTCTTTTTTCAAGCTTTGTTTGAAAATGTGGGTACAGTCAAAGGCATTCAGATTAACAAATCTTCCTTGCTGGTCACCATCCCAGAGGCAGTACATATGAATTTGCCTCAGAATGGTCTCTCTGTATGCACATTTGCTGAGATTCAGTGAAGGTACTAAGCAAAGTCACAGTGCAAGAAGAATGGTGTGATAACGATAGTGGACGTTTATTTGACCCACTCTCAAAATTGACATGCACCCATCATTGGAAAGTCTTGCGTGTAAAAAAAAAAAAGTACCAATGGGAAAAGAGCATTACCTCTCCTTTGCTCTTACCAACAGAGTGAGTGTATTAAATGAAATAAACTAGGCCGTTTTTGGGAATAACCAGAAAGGTGATGCATTGTTTGATGGCATTAAGGAACTTGAAAGCCTGACGCGGGCACTCTTATTATTAGGGTTATTGATGAAGAGAGGGACTGTTGACACATCTCTGTGTATGTTCTGTTAAGGCATTAAAACTCTTAGAAAAAAATAAGTCTTGGGGAGGACCAAATAGGAAATTTGGAGAAAGGGTGGGCTGACGAAGAGCACAACATTGGAGTTTGACCAATTTGTATAAGAATATCACTTTGGACGGTCAATATTGAACAGGATCTTCTTATGAATGTGAGCACAGCATAAAATTCCTCCAGTGATATTACTCAAAGCAGGATCACTTTGAGGGATTATGATGACTTGAAAAAGAAGACTCCCTTTGCGAAGTCAGTAGTCCATACTCATATGTTCCTCCATCACTTGCTCAGGCTGCCATCAAGAATGGCATCTAACTCGGCATCTACAATTAAAACCAGTACCACATAAGTGTCAAAATGGAGAGAGCTTTAATGACTTGTTCATCAGTACTGTATCCAGTTTATATATCACACACACACAAAAATGTCAACGTTTAATTGGTAATCCTATTGACAAGAAAATTAAAAACTTTAGACTTCACATTTATTCAAAACATAACAATATATATATCCCCACATTATGGCACAATGGAAATAAAATGAAAAAGTGAACAGTTGAAAGAAATAAGAGGAAAGAAAAACAAGTAAGATAACACACGTATGTCTATTCCAATGATACTAATCTGTTATAATTTAAGCAAGATGCACGATGTTTCAGAATAGTAATCATCCTTTGTATTTCAATATTGAACAGATTTAGTACACAATACATACAATACACTCATAATTAAAATCAATTACCAAAAATGTGAAGTTACATATAAAACCACAATTTCCCACATACTACCATACCAATTTTGTAATCCTGATGTTTTATGTAAACTGGAGGACTTTCAATGGGACATTGATGAATTCCTATTTGTAACAATGGACGTTGAAAGTCTATATACATGTATAAGAATGTACTGTAGTTTAGAAGCACTAACGTTTTATTTGTTCAAGCTGAATACAAGTCATCTAGAACATACTTGTATGCTTCTAGAGATGGCAGAGATCATATTAACAAAGAATATCTTTCTTCATGATGGGGATTGGTATCTTCAGAACAGGGAACACCCATGTGGTCCATGTTTGCTCCATCTTATGCAAATCTGTTCATGGGTTTGTATGAGGTGAAGCATGCCTGGGATCCTGGAGCATATAACTGGACCAACAATATAATATTCTACGGACCATATATTGATCGACCTAATGATTTTGAATATGACTGTAGAAAATCTTCAATCATACCATACTTATCCGAACAACAATAGATTTAATGTAAAACTCACTTTGAACCAAAATAGATCTGAAATAGATTTTTTGGACCTAAGACTATATGTGAACAATGGAGCTATCCATAGTGACATCTTTAAAAAACAGACGGCATGCAATAGTGTGCTTCATGCCACCAGTGCTCACCCTAAGTCCACCATGAATGCCATACCATATGACAAAATCGTTCGAGCTCGACAAAATTATAGTCAGGAACAGGATTTCTATAAAAGTTTACAAAATATCAAACATGACTTTAGAGAACAAGGTTACAACAATCCCTGTTTAAATAAATCAGAGGCAAGAGCAATGAAACCACTAAACTGGAAGGACACACTTGGGGTCAATAGGGAGTGTAAAAGCAAAATATCCCCAAAAAATAGTAAAACTATCTTTATCACTCAACATACCATGTACATCAATCATATTTATGACATCTTACGTAGACATTGGCATATCCTGGACTCTGCGTTACCAAAGGGTATTGTACCACACAAGTCATGTGTGGTTTATTGTAGGGGCACCACGATCAAAGAAACCTTATGCCCAAGTTATGTGAAGTCTAACAAGGATGAGAGTAGTTCTGCAACTCGGCTATTGGCAAAGCCTAATGGTTTTTTCACATGTGTGAACTGCTCAGTGTCTCATCTGGGACAGAATAGAACCACCAAATTCCGATATAACACAGAAACAGAATACATAGTAAGATCATTTTTTAACTGTAACACAACGTTCACTATTTACATCATTTGGTGTGCATGTGGGAAGATCTACATCAAAACATAACATTATTTATATCCCCACATTATGGCACAATGGAAATAAAATTAAAAAGTGAACAGTTGAAAGAAATCAGAGGAGAGAAACAAGTAAGATTACACACGCATGTCTATTCCAATGATACTAATCTGTTATAATTTAAGCAAGATGCATGATGTTTCAGAATAGTAATCAACCGTTGTATTTCAATATTGAACAGATTTAGTACACAATACATACACAATTAAAATCAATTACCAAAAATGTGAAGTTACAAATAAAACCACAATTTCCCACATACCACCATACCAATTTTGTAATCCTTTTTCAAACCTGGATCCATCTCTTTCTCAATATATCATCCATTATATACATCCCATCTGCATATGCAACAGCATCCTTTCATGGTGTCCGAGGCTAAATTCTAATTCTTTTTCTGTTTGTCCCGGATTAGATTTGAACAAACGGTATTTGATTCTCAATAGGATTCTACATGATTAATGTATCAATAATTCATAGTTATACTATGGCTTGCATTCTTGTCGCTTTATTTCCGAGAACATTTCCTTATCACACATGAATTTTTTCTTTTTTTGTACATCACAACAAATCACGTTATTTCACATGTTTTAGATATACAATTAACATACTTTCATTCTTTAGAGACGTCCTACAATTCATGTACCATAGTGTGTTGCCAATGCCTAAGGACCACCGGCGCTTTACTTTTAACATTAAAAGTAAAGCGCGGGTGCCGCGAATATAGCAAAAGTAAAGAAATAGAAAAAAACACCTATTTCTTTACTTTTGCTATAATTGCGGCACCCGCGCTTCACTTTTAATGTTAAAAAGTAAAGTGCGGGTGCCGCGATTATAGCAAAAGTAAAGAAATAGATGTTTTTGTCTATTTCTTTACTTTTACTATAATCGCGGCACCCACGCTTTATTTTTAACATTAAAAGTGAAGCCTGGGTGCCGCGATTATAGCAAAAGTAAAGAAATAGATGTTTTTTCCTATTTCTTTACCTATTTTTTCAATTTTTTTCCACATGCCAGATTTTTTTATTGTGGGTAAATAAATGCAATTCCCCTAACTAAAAGTGTGCAAATTTTTTGTACAATTACCTAAATAGTAGCATTTTGTCAGTAAATGCACAAATTTGGTTCCCGGATACCAGCTTGTCATTTTGTCCGAAAGCTCATATGGTCTATGTAGATGGAAGCTCGATCATTGTCATATTTCGTAACCACATGCCAAGGACGTGCATCATTTGCTAGTGGTAGCTACTAAAATCCAGTAGACTCCCCTTTAGGGTATCATACTTGTCAGAAGCTGTGGATGTACGGCAAATGCTAGACATGGCCACCATTATGCCCTGGATGGCATTCATTGTGATAAAGATGTTGAAAATATACCTGAAAGGGCCACTATACAGTGTCATGTATTGAATTCCGGTAAAATTCCCCAAAATATTTCCTTATGACGAATCCTCCATAATGCGTACATGGCCCTTATGCCTAAAGGGCATCCTTCAGTAATGGCCACTATTATGTTTAAGATTTCTACAGTATGGCAAGGAGAGCCATTCTGACTCATTAAATGCCCAAAATGTGCCAAGGAAAGATGCTGTATGCCAGGGCCTACACACTGCAGTGAGAGGACGCATCAATCAGTGCCATTTTCAATTGCTCCGCAAATTCCATTTCCCTGTATCCTGCACTCAGCATTGGGTATTGCTAAATTCCTTGAAGGCAGATTGTGTTCCTCCATCACTTGGCTCTTTTTGTGGTCCCACTGCACAACACATAGTCATTATGTTGAAATGATTATGTCTTTTCAGATATCATCAGAGATGTCATGAGCAGCTCATGCAGAGCAGTTTGTGCAGTATACCATCACTTGGGAATTTCAATGGATTTTAGTTTTTCTACCCTAACCACAAAGTCAACTTAAGTAGCTCCTTTTTTGAGTATAAGAAATATTTAACAGCAGCCTTATACCTCTTCAGAGGCTTTATCAAGCAGGTAGATAACTTGCTGAGTAGTTCAAAAGCGTGGTAACTGTGCAGAATGGACTTTGTCGTCGGATTCAGATTCTGGCCGGTTTGGCAGATTGGACATTCCTTAGTAGAGTATTACAGTCCAATAGGTCTCGCTTTTGGGACCTTATAAGTATTTAGTTATGCAGCACAATATGTTTGGTGCAACAATATCCACTGTTGCATGGCTAAACACTTATAAGCTACAAGGTTTAGCCATGCAACTGCTGATGTTGTTGCACCAAGGATATTGTGCTGCAAAACTAAATACTTATAAGGTCGTTAAAGCGAGACCTATTGGCTATGCCAATGCTTGTTTCACATGTGTGAACTGCTCAGTGTCTCATCTGGGACAGAATAGAACCACCAAATTCCGATATAACACACAAACAGAATACATAGTAAGATAATTTTTTAATTGTAACACAACGTTCACTATTTACATCATTTGGCTTGCATGTGGGAAGATCTACATCAACAGTAGCGTTAGACAACTTAAAACACATATATAGGAGTATGTCTGGGCAATCGAGCATAGGGATGAAAGATATCCGATGGCAATGCACATACAACAGGACCAATCAACCAGTACACAAATCTAGTTCCATGGAGTAGAGCAAGTCACAGTTAATGAAAGGGTAGGAAATCGGGAACACATTTTAAGACCAATGGAAGCTAAATGGATATGCCGGCTAAGAACAGTCACTCTAAGTTTAAATACTAATCATGAATTCCATCATTTCTTATAAACCAACCTGTCCATATTTAATGTTCACTATGAGAATTCCATTTGGACGAATATCTTAAGGACGGACCTCCCCTTTTAAAAAAATTATATGAGGACAAACATAAAATAAGGAGTTATTGTTGCTCCGACTTTTATCCTCATTATGTGCCCGATGTTTATAGAAGCACCTACATTTAGGGAATAGGGGCTCATTATGTGAATTTTCCATGCACAATATATATACATCTTTATTATGAATTCTAAATCAAATTTGTTTTCTAGCCCACTCTGATGAACATATCGTTTATATGATCATATCACTTTTATAGATTTTGATGTAGTTTCACATTTGACATAACGATTACCATATCGGTAATTAACATGTAACAAGCATTTACAATGCAATGGTTTTGCCTTTGTTAAAGTTAGAGCTATTGGCATTGCCCTTGACATTATTTTTATTTATGTTTTTTGTAAACATAAATAAATGGCATTGTTATTTACAATGGCAATAGCTTAATCTCTTGCCCCTCTTCATGAATGATGAGATTCTTTAAAAGATGTCGGTATTTGTCTAACAAGGTTCCTTTTAAAGTTAAACTGACTGCTTGGAGCTAAGGAGTGGGTGTTCCCCATTGAAGTCGATTCACTTCTGCGGTTCTGGGGAGAAGCCGTTCAATTACTGGTTGCAGGGCACCATTTATGTATTTTGTCATTTATGTTTCTGCTGCATGCAATGCTTAATTTGAACCAGTGGTTGACGGTGGGGCCCACAGGCTCTCATTTTTGCAGACCGGCACTTATTTTCTTGCATCAGACATTTACTGAGAGCAAGAGAGGGGAAAATACACAAAAAGGAAAGAAGGAGGAAGAGAAAGAAAGAAAGAAAAACATTGCAAGGGATAAAGCAGGTACCTGCAAGAGTTGCACTTTACAAATACTGACTAAGATACAGGGGGCGGGAGTGCCACGTGGTGGATTAGAGAGGCATGAGCTGGATTTAACACTACGAAGCCTTGGTGATTGGTGTACCACATTTAATAGCGCAGGCCACAGACATCCGAGCTGAGCTTTGGGAGCCCGCACTGATTCTTTTACAAAATAAGCACTGGCTGCATGTGGTTGGATGACGCCATAATGCTCTTAGAAGTCTTCAAAGCTTTGAGCCTGGCTTGCTTCCTGCTGCACAGTGCAGCGCACACTGCAGGCCTGCAAACCTCAAGCACTTCAGAGACAGGCACTTTGCTACAGGTGAACCTGATTTTGGGTGGTGCACTGCCAGTAAACAGAGTGCTCAGGAGTCCAGACAAAGTGTGCAAACAGCTGTTTAAAGCAGCACCGGCTGCGGGCTTCCGAGCAGACCTTTGGGCACCGGCACTCAATCTTTTACAAATTAAGCACTGATGGTGGTCCATCAGGAAGTGGGATTTTACCATTACTGCTGCAATGAAACCGAGTACTGGGGGTCTTAGCCTGATAACGGGGAATAATTAAAGCTTGTAAATGCATAGAAGATGCGAAGCCTAGAGAATATTTGTTAAAGGTAAAATACATTTTTATTTTGTGTATAGTAGCTCCCGTTGGCTGTGTCCAGCTGGCAGTACCTACTTTCAATCCCTGATTAGGCTAGGTTTAAAGACTGTAGTGGGTGAGAAATACGGAATTTGTGGGAATGTGCATGGAGAGTAGGCTGTACTCACTATCCACACCCTTTGCAAGTTGCTGCCGAGTTCAAAACTGAAAGGCAACAAGCATGTTATTAGCAAAAGGGGGTATATTTTAAATGCGGATAGTTGCTGTAAAACGTAGTTCAGTGACACTTTCCGTCACGCCTGCCACAATATGATGAAATGAACGCAACCATAAACTGAAGGGCCTGACTGCTGTCTGAGATTAGTGGCGCGGAGGGACGAAGACGAGAGGAGGAACGGAGGGAGAGCACGCAGGAGAAGCCGGAGAAAAAGGCATCTGGAAAGCAAACATCTCACGGAATAAACGGGGGTCAGAGCCGGACATCTCTCCGTATCCCAAATATTCATCTTGGTGTGCGCGCGCTTCCGAGACGTGCCCCGAGCTCTTTCTGGACATTGCTTTTCTCCCCAGTAATGCGCTTAATCAATAGTGCTATTAGCTTTCATTTTGCTACACAAGCAGTGCTGGGGGCGCTCTGGCTTTTTTTTTTAATAAGCCGGAGTTTCCTCCAGGCTGTTTAGTACTCATTGCTTAAAACCCTATTATTTCCCCTGCATTTTATGGATCTTAGATCTGTGTAGATGATAATAGTTAGGTTTCTATCGGGGGAATTTGCACAAGGAGAACCTTTTTTAAATGTTATTTGTATTTCCTTTCAATGAAAAAAAAGCTGTTTAAAACCATTCTGGTCAAAATAAATATTTCTTTCTCTTCTCAAATACCATCGGGTAGCAAACATGCTGGTACATTTATTCGAAAATATGCACAGAGTAATGTCATCTGCGCTGTCGTCCTGTGAGTTTTAATGGCATCATGGTAGGTAAAATAACGCAATATTTATTTTCGTAATCAAAATATCTACACTCCTGTCAGATCACGCATTTTCAACGCGCCGAGCAGAACAGGTGAATCAAGTGTCTACACTCTCAAATAACAGTTCTGTTTTTTTGCCGCTTTGAGTTCAACGAAGTTTTCAGAAGGGCCCGACCGGAAGTCCAATTGGCTTGCCATCTGTAAGGTCCCAAAGAGTCCGAGGTGTTCCCCTTCTTCCTTCCGTGATCCCGCGGTCGAAATGAAATACGATCCCTGAGGAGTGCAGCAGTTTTTACAAGAAGTGGAATAACTCCATTTTTTACCTCATTAGATTGCACATCTGAGGCTGATCAGCCTTCGTGAAAAAGAAATTCAGAATTCACCAGGCACTTTTTCTTAGAAAATGTTTCTCTAGTGTTGAAAACATAACGGTATACAGCGGACATGGGTAACGAGATAAGTATAGGTGTCAGGTGTTCAACATGCAGTGGAAATAGTGTGCCAGGTGGGTGTTTGGGGTTTCCCCCTAGGCTGCTGGTGGCATCTGCACCCAGTGTGCCAGGTCCTAAACCGAAGAAGCTTCAGCGTACTCTACGCTGTCCCCACTAACTAATCCACTAAAACAGTTTTCCATACATATTTTGTTTTTTTACTATCTGTATTGTATTGTTTGAATTGTGTTTAGGGCTGTATGTTAAACATTGCAAGCATTGGCCCTTTAGATGCGTATAACATACGAGTAAAAAATAATGAAATATAAGAAACCGCCCGCACTCACCGTGAAGGGTAAGCCTGTACCCGTCCGCTCTTTTAATGCCGATGTATGTACAACGAAAAAAACGGTATATAATATATATATATATATATATATATATATATATATATATATAGCTTTTTTTAATGAGCTGTACTTAGCAATTGGGTTTAAGGTCGAAGAAAACCCTAATACACATTATTAAAGAACTAGCACGGGTACACCGAACTTGCTTCGCTCGAGCTGTCCCATCTCTTAGGAACAAGGGGCTGGGGTTACAGAGTCTATTGCGTTCGTTGCTTCTGCCTCCTGGTGCACCTCTCTGCTCAGTCTCCTGACCCACCCCCTGGCTCTGGAGGGACCCTTCTGCTCTGAGAACCACTGCTGGGTATAGATCTCGCTGCTTCCGCCTGTCTCCGTGTTCCTTCCTTAACATACCGGCTGCAGGCAGGGTGGATGCCTCCTCCAGGAACACCAGGGGAGCCCGCTCAGGATAGCAGCAGCCGGGGGTAGAGATCCCGAGTTCTAAATCTGGGGTCAAGTCACGAGCTGCCGGAGGAGTGGGATCATCATTGGAATCCCTGCAGTTGTATTCACTGTCTGAGACTGTAGCGCCCAGAAGAGTAACGGAGTGCACGTGCATCAGGAGACGACGATTGCAGAAGCAGATTGGGCTGCGGCTGTTGTTCCCTGTTCTGCAATGCACGGATTAGGGGTAAACAGTGCGAAATTCAGCTCTCGGCTGGGGGCGGGAACGGGCATTGTAGAGCGGGAAAGGGGGCCCGGAGACACGGGGGGCGGGAACGGGCATTGTAGAGCGGGAAAGGGGGCCCGGAGACACGGAGAGCGGGAGGGGGGCGGGAACGGGCATTGTAGAGGAAAGCACGGTCACCAGCGGGAGGGGGGCGGGAACGGGGACGGGAGACGCTGCGAGCAGGAGAGGGGGTGGGAACAGCGGGAAATTAAAGCAAGCACTCACCTGGACTTCTTCCGGGTGCCTTCAATGCCGGACCGGATTCGGGGGCGTTCCCGGCTTTCGGCTGACGTCGCGTGACGTCGGCAAAAGCCAAAGAATCTCGGGAACGCCCCCGTGTCTGGTCCGGCATTGACGGACAGGCCCCTCGTCCAATGGCTAGGCTCCATTTATGGAGCCAGCCAATGAATGACGAGGGCCGACCCAAACCCACACACAGTACTCATTAGGTTTTTGCCTGCGCAAAAAAGATGCGCAGAGCGCATCTTTTTCGCGAGGCAAAACCTAAAAAGGACAGGTATTCCCACCACATTAACCAACATGGTGGCTATTAATATGATCTTATTCCTATATAGGTATCGGGTGAATATTGCATAATGTGCTGGAATTAAATGAATATGGAATTCATGCGGGCATATATACAATAGTTCAATAATCATGATTACTTCACACTGCTCGCCAGTATTCTTACAAAAAGGGATTCTGTAATATAAGCATCCTGACTAGATATAAGGGCCAAGCGACATAACTCTTTGAGAATAGTGACTAATAATACAATACAACCCATGGTGGGACGTTCATAGGTGCTTAAATGCACAATGTTTTGAACATCAATAACCTCTAAGTGTGGGCTGTTTACTGTGACCATGTTGATAGATAGCATTATAAATCACTAGAAACAACTAAACATAAACATGAGATTGAACAACTGTGATATTTGAGTTTTTTTTCTTCAAGATTTTCATTTTCAGCTCACAAGCAAGGAGATTATCTCAACTTTCTTGGCTTTTAATATAGCTGGAATGCGCTGACGCAATCCTCTAGAGTAAAAAATAATATATGCGATTGTTTCACACATCACATTATGGCGTCCATTGATGTATTATGTGACGTCTCTTCTGTGCAAGATGGCGACCATAGATAAGGTATAATTTTTCCATAACGTATGGGCCTGTGTGACTTAATGGTTATCGTTAGTAATATCCATGAGCGCTATTTTATACTCACGGATATTAGCTCGCAAGTAAGGGGACAATCATTGTATCTATTGATTTTAACACAAACTGGAACGTGCCGGCACAATCACACATTAAGGATGGCGGCCCAGTGGTGCGAGGACTTTCTTCTTTACATCACACAAATGCACATGTGACTGACTGTGTTTTAAATGCAGATGGGATCTGAGCGTGATTCTTTGAATTGTTTGTGTTATATATTTTGCTGCTTAGTATGTGCACTATAAGCATATGGCAGAGGGAGATCTTTACATGCAGAACTATATGCTAGGAAATTAACTGGCTACTTAGCAGAATTATTGGCAGGCCCCTTTTTTTAAAGTCAGAATGTTGGTTGGACAGAATATTTGTAGGAATGGTGATTGTATCAAGTTTCTGTTTTTCTCGTAACAAACCTTATGAAGCGCATGACTATATGATGAGCAATGGATTTCATAATTCACAATACTTCTTTAATTGTAACAATCTGGTTTTCCTAACATATGTGGCAAAAATGGGGCTCGTATCAGTTATAATTAATGCTGCATCTTTGTGAGGGCCAAAATAAAGGCATTACGGGGTACCTCTTACTTGGTAACCCCTATGTGGGCGGGTTCTCTAGATTACATGATAGCTACTTGGGGAATGATCTTGTTGGACTGGGAATATCGCTCTCCGATTTAAACTTCTGTTGGTAGCCACAAACACGTATATGATGACTTTATTTTTGATGGAGGGGTTACCATACCCACTTGCAGCCATGTGGGAGGGGCTCTAACCATCATCGTACCCACATATAAGCAAGGTGGGCGTGTCTTGTAGCATTTACCTTATATGCTCTGATATGTCATGAAGGGCGGTAAGATAGTCCGGTAATAAGGGCTTCCTATGAGGAACTTACATAAGCAGCCATGAGGGTGTGGCTTGTGAAATATTTCCTCATATATGGTAATTCTCGCGAGCAGGACAAAATATTGTTCCGGTCCTAATTAACGTGGAGAAACTAACTAGACCAATGGAATTTTAAAACACACTGACCTTTTGGGCATTGGATTGGGAGTGAGAAGCGCACAGAAAGATGTGTACTGTGGGGCATCATTGGATGGTAGTTTATGTGCTATTTTATTTGGAGAGTTTCTACTGAACCTTCATATAGAATGTGAATCTATCTTTGAAGTATAATGGCAACTATTGGAACTATGATATGTACTGGAGTGAGGGGAAATTAGTAATATAATTGTACTATTTTGTCCACAACCGTAGAAGATCATAATGCCGACCTAGGCCTGTAAACCCGCATTTTGAGACATTAATTTCTGCCCAGACGAGTGAGATTATGACAAAGCCATATGAGGTACATTAATTAATATTTGATTTGAAGAATTACAGATGTTTCCTATGTTATTGTGAAGCGCTCTGATACCTCCGGGTCTAGCCAGCGCTATATAAAACTTTTCAAATAAATATTTTAGATGATAACAGAACAGTTTAGTTAACAGTCCTATAATAATTTTTTAGACCTTATGAACTGAGTGACAACAATTATTTGGTGTATGGCAAATAAACATGTATGTCTTGGAATGATGATAGCACTTCTTAATTGGACACAGTTTTTTCGGAAACAAATAAACAAGACGTCTATGGTCCTTAGGCATTTGCAACACACTGTGGTACATAAATTGTGGGATGTCTATAAACCGGGAAAGTATGTCAGTTGTTATTTTAAAACACTATGAAAAAATGTGATTTGTTGTGATGTACAAAAAAAAACAAATAAATGTGTGAGAAAAGGAAATGTTCTAAAAAATAAATCAAGATTGCAAGCCATAGTAGAACTATGAATTATTGATGTTTTCCAGGGTATATCCTTTTTATATTGATTAAATTAAGTGTCTAAATCATGTTGAATCCCCGTGAGAATCAAATACCGTTTGTTTGAATCTAATGTCTAAATCATGTAGAATCCCCCTGAGAATCCAGTACCGCTTGTTCAAATCTGATCCAGGACAATCAGAAAAAGAATGAAAAAATTAGCCTGGGACACTATGATCGGATGTTGTTGCATAAAAAAGAATTAACAGATGGAGGTATATAATGGATGATTTATTCAGAAAGAGCTTGATCAAGGTTTGAAAAATGATTATAAAATTGATTAAGCAAAAGTATCATATATAAAGGTAGTATGTGTGAAACTGTGGTTTTATTTGTAACTTACTGTTTTTGGTAATTGATTTTGATTGTGTGTCATCTGTATTTTGTAGCCCTGAAGAAGTCTCTCGTAAAGAGACGAAACGCGTTGACTACACTGAGAAAGTAAATTTTAAGAAGATTTGAATAAAGTAATTCATTTGAAAAAGAAACACACATGAATGAATTCTGTGCATTCCATGATTCAATTAGTATACATTATATGTTTATAAATGGAAAATTGTGTGTGCTGATTTTTCTTAAGCAATGGTATTATGGAGTAGTACTCCTGTGAGGCATATTAGGAGGTTGTCCTTCTAGATCTTGGGCCCCACATAAGCCTAACCAAATTCACTATATGTGACTGGTGCGATATATTTTGCCTCAGTCTCACTATTTGTAAATTTAAACATAAAATAGTGTCTCCCACAGTTGTTCGGAATACAAATAGTTAAAACCAAAATATGTTGTAAAGAGTTCCTAAACGGGACCCATCTGTAAATATTGGAGTCCCACAAGGACAATATATAATATATTCATAGAATCAGGAGGCTTAGGTATGGTACTACAAATCAGAGGACCACTTTTGTGTTCACTATTGATTAGACAAATTCAAATACCCATGGATATATATCCTAATTGGGTTCTAAAACGGAGGTAAATTAATCCTCCTTGGATAAATAATATTGAGTCCAATCATCTAAAGTAGCTCTAGATGGAGTAAACAGAGGGTCTGTAATCCTCCACTGTGATTGCCTTCCTGCTCCGTGCCATTTGGACCCCAATACGTGTTCACTTGGCAAGCCCTTTGATGACAAACATATGTTCTGTAAAGTTGGTTGACGAGTTGAGATAATCTTTCTGTGAAGATGACTGTGGTGATTGGACTCTTTGCTGGTGTAGAGTTTGTCTTTGGAATTCGGTTGATCTGTCTTACAAACAATTCGAAAATGTAATTCAATTAGAATGTATCCACTCATTTAGTCTTGTGTACTGCAGTGATGCTTATGGGACCTTTTCTGTTGATAATCAATAGACCTTTTAGGGCCTTTGTAATGATATTTTCACTTAGTCTGTGATCTATATTTTAGCTATTATGAAGACCAGGTTTACAAACCCGCCTCTTTTTTTTTTTGGTAGGGTCAATTATATACATCCTGTAACATGTTTAATTTTTACCACTGTGATGCTATATGTGTGTCTTGATGCTCTAAAAATGTTTCTCCTTTGGCTCAGTACCCATAGACACTTGAGCAATGGTCCTGACTCCTGTGTTTCCTGCTGCAATGCTTCCTGCTGTACCGTTGCTCATTGTATTAAGACTGTGTTTTTTTCTTCAGGGGTGAAAGGGGTACAAGTGGAAGAGATTTATGATCTTCAGAGCAAATGTCAGGGGTAAGCTAACCTTTTTCACTGCCAGGCCATTTACTGAGAGATGAGGATTCAAATGTATTCCTGCTGACTAATATGGGATGGTATGCTGATTTTAAAATAGTCTTATTTGGACACAGAATCACTGCAAATTGGGTTCCGTTTCAGACCATATTCTGTGTCTTTTATTAAGTCTAATAATTTGAGTAAATTGTACCTCTTCATTACATCTCTGATAGTGGTATAGTGCAAGAATATTGTTGGGTAAATATTGTCGACAAAACATATTGTGTCTAAATATTGTTTACAAAAATATAGTCCATTGGTGATAATAATGAAAAATATCTTCTCCCATTATTATTATTATTATTGGAGATTTATTAAGCGCCTGGTTACGCCACTGGCGTGTCCCCGCGCTATGGCAAGTGGAGTAACTGTCCCCCCTCCTCCCAACCAAGCTACCTACTGAAACAGATAAGTTTTAAGTTTTTTCCTAAACTGGGTTTCGGAAGATTCAAGCCGAAGTTCCAGTGGCAGATTATTCCAACATTTGGGGGCAAGGTATCTGAAGGACCTGCCTCCCATGCGAGCTTTCGAAATTCTGGGTACTTTTAGCAGCCCGGTCTGTGAGGACCGAAGGCTGCGTGTAGGCTCATAGTAAGCTATTAGACTCTGAAGCGGGAGAGGTGCCTTGCCATTCAGAATACGGTGGCAGGTGGCAAGGGCCTTAAACTGCACTCTCCTCTCAATAGGGAGCCAATGGAGCGCTCGCAGGGCTGGCTTGGCAGATGCCCTCCTAGGGAGTATGAGGACCAGCCGTGCTGCCGCGTTTTGGAGAACCTGCAAACGACCAATGACCCTGCCGATGGCCCCCAGATAAAGTAGGTTCCCGTAATCAAGTCGGGAGGTGACCAAGGCATGCACCAGCGTCTGACGCGCTGAAATAGGAAGCAGATCTAAGACTTTCCTAAGGGTTCTCAGAACGCTGAAACATACCCCCGCCACCCGACCGACATGTGGGCCAAAGGTGAGGTCCCTGTCGAGCCACACGCCCAAGTTCCTAACCTCACGGCAGGGAGCGGGAGCTTCCCCCAGACAGGGTGGCCACCACGCCGATGACCACGCCGACGGTACACCCCCCACCACGAGCACCTCGGTCTTGCTCCCGTTCAACTTTAAACAGTTGGCAGACATCCAGGCAGCGAGATCATTCATGCAGTTCCTGAAAATGTCTGCCGCAAGACCGGGCGCGCGCGAAAGGGAGATGACCAATTGCGTGTCATCGGCGTAGGACACCAAGCGGAGGCCATGACCCTCCACAATGGCCGCTAGGCAGCAGAGTGATATTTTCCTGAGCAATATTTAGGCCATAATATTTGTCGCACAATATTTTTGTTAGTGATATACTGACATGCACCCCTTATTTTCAAAATGCCATTCTGTGCTACATTTTATCTCTTGCGTTTAGCTGTTTGGAAGCATTAGCATTCTTAATCTTTTGTTGAGAATTGTTTTAGTATTCCAGTTCATATAACCCCTGCACTCTGTGTTCAAGTCGGCAGTTCAAGGACTAACTGTCCTCCTTGCAGGATTGTGTTTGAAGGGTTAAGCTATTATAAACCTAGGCTTTGAGGATGTTTAGAGCAAAACCTTTGATTAGTGTAAAGTACATTTGAACCTCTGTGCCTAGTAATGTCCTCTGCTTCAAAAGCATCACCCACCGTGGGGCCATACTTGAATGCACAACTTGTAGATAGGGTCTGGCAACTAAGTTGCTAACCTTAGAGCAAGGAGACAATGGTTTGTAGTCTACATTCCAACACATGACAAATAAATCAAGTTATGTATTTATAATTGTGATCTCTTGGTGCCTTAAATTGTAGGTAGGTAAATATCAGTTGGTAGTCTATTCTATTTGCACATTCCCTCCCTCCTCACCATTTAATTCTGGTTTCTGCATTCTGGGCTGTACAGTCCCATGCAGTATGCTTGTCTATATACACAACCTGTGTTTGAGATGCCTCTGCTGCACTTAAAGTTTTTTCTGCCAAGTACTGGCCTAATGTTTTACAGCAAGGTCTTCTCTATATGAAATATCTAAAGTAATATAAAATGTTTTGTGTTAGCCATTTACCTGGAAACATTCACAGATGTACTTTAGCTTTATAGTTTATTTTCACAGGATTTTGTCCTCCTGGTTGGCACTTACTTTTTTTTTTTTTTTACGCAGTCCAGTGTATGGTTTCATCTTCCTGTTCAAATGGATCGAAGAACGACGTTCCCGCCGGAAAGTGTCCACACTTGTGGACGAGACATCTGTGATGGATGATGAGATTGTCAATAACATGTTCTTTGCTCACCAGGTATGCTGAATGGGGAGAAGATCTTCGAAGTTTGTGGACTGACCACCCAGTATTTCACAAGTCTCAAGTTGTGTTTGTTGTAAGAGCTTTGGCTGCCCAATGCGATTAGTTCTATTTTGGATCTCCATTTACGGAAATAACAAAAATAACTGTTTTTATTCAGAAGTCCATGAGATGTGCAGTCTTATGTTTTTGTTTCCTCCAGCTGTGATGCTTTCCTGTAGGCTTTTCTATGGTTTCTTAATGCACTAGTTATTTTGCTAGCTGTGTGTAGGGGACTTTTATTCTGTGGCTTGGCTTTGTTTTTCTGAAAGCTGTATCTAGCGCTCTCATCTCTGGCATTAGTCTTGTTCAGTGTTTGCTATGAATGAAAGTGTCTCAAGACTCCGTAGCAATGATTCTCATGCTCCTGCAAAACACTTTTCAGCTACCCAGTCTTGCTTGATGGTTTCTCTGTATTTTTGTTTTAAGTGATTAATTAAGGAAACCAAAAATGAACAATAACAGTACTTTTATTAAAATGGTTGAACTTCAACAGCAATTATAACAACAATGAATCGCCTCGACAAGGGCTTCTAAGCTAGTTCACAAGTACACACTAACAAGCCATGTTCAGTCTCCCAGAATTAAATGTCAACTGCTCCACTTTCAACCATTAGCACTATAAGTTGCAATCCATTCAAAGATCTTACTCTATTAAAGCAGGGTGGAAATGCATGACAAACGAGCGCTCCAATTTCTTTTCCAGAAACCACATTTTAAACTTATACACTTAAAACTCTGAAAGTCACTGTACTTTTTGAAGTCCAATATTTTCATGCACAAGTTTCTTTCACTATGAAACCACTGTGTCAAGATTTGGGATAGCTATTTGGTTGATTCTTCCCTGTTTTTTTTGTTTTTGCTTCAGAGAGCAAACTTTAAAGATAGATCGGTCAGTGGGTTTTGAAGGAGTTCCAATCTTGACAGATTCTGGGAAATGGGGTGGGGAGTTATTAAGGTCTAAAGGAGACATTGAAGGGAAACACTATATTCTTGCCAGTTTGAGAACTCACTGGGGCTACAAATCTGGAAATTAGACCGGTCCGATGAAGTACCCTGCCACAACCTTCGAGTGTTGGTCACAATAGGCACACTAACACCCTCCTAGTAGGGGGAGGAACATTCTTGGTGAAGGAAGGAAGGATGTCTTGCAAGGAAGTATCCATGCGCCTGTGCTTGGTGGATAAGCTCTCCTAGAAGCCTGTTGTTCCAGATTCACTCTAGAAGAGTTGAGTCACAGCTCCTGAAACAATGTACCTATTTCAGAGCTCCACATACAAGAAGCCTAAAGTGTGGAGTGGACACAACTCTAATTGGGCAGTGGGATCACCTCTTTAGTATTCCCCCTCAACAGTCATTCCCAGCTGTCTGTGTAATTCAAATTTGCCATATGTTATATTCAGGTGACCCTCTTCCTCCTTCCGCAATAATAGACTCACTAACATACACTGTTGGCAAGATTCGCTGTGAAATACCATGCTCTGGTAATGGGCTGATATTTTCCCTACCACTGGAGTTAACAACACCACGGGTCCTGCTAATTCAGGGGTGATAGTCAACCGCCTCAATATGAAATTGGACCCTGATGATCCACTGAGCAGTGACGAATTAGCAGGGAAATTAATTATTGGGGGTTTGATGTGCTTGGCAAACAGTCAATTTGCCTTGGAAATCCTGGGTGGAAGGTATACAGAACAATGTTATTCCGGCAGATCATATAATTTTGATTGGAATTAAGTTGATATTCGTAATGAGGACCTATGTGCCCTTCCCATGGCTCCCTGTGAAAGAAGGTTCATCCTGCTGGTGGTGACCCCTTTCCCTCTTTTTTCCTAAAATAATAATTGGGAGAGAATACATCAATACGTAGGCCCATTACCTCACAAGCATACAGAGATATTGCACGTCCAATAGTGAATCGAAAGCAGATCTTCCAGAGTGCTGTATTGTCTGTGAGCATAATTTTTTTTTTAAAGAATTGTCCCAATGCCAAATATGATGTTAGAATGCAAATTGGAAGTGCTTCAATAAGTAGACTCACAAATTGTTTGTGTCCTTTAGAAAAAGGAAATAAAATACTTTTTTATATTTATTTGCATTTTCACAAAATATGGCACTCACAGGATCGCACATATATGCCTAGTGTTCATAGCATCTCTTTGCTTTCATAAACTTAACAGTTAACCAAACTTTAGGACAGTCATATGATATCATTCAAAAGAAACAGTGATATGCATTTTATAACTATAATAGCAGACTCAGCCTTGCGACCCTCCCAAGCGTGTAGCTTCCCAAAATTCAAAATACATTTGTCACAGCATAACATGCCAATAATTTGTTTATACAATTGGGTGGCTTGTATTGATAATACCTTTTGCAAGTGAGACGGTATCTGTATCATCTGATTTGTGCATTTGTACCCATTTCAACATAGGGCTCCAAATGTCTTTGGGTCTGAGTTCTTAAAATAACGAGAGCTGAGTTTGACTATATGTAACCTCACGTAGCCATTCCTTTACTGAGGGGCACACGCTATCCAGCGCCAGCAGGAGTCCCCGTGCCCTGACTTTCCGCCGTTATTCAAGAGGTGCAACCTGGCACCTAGCGGAATTGTTACTTAACCAAAAGCCCCAAGTGCGATCCGGCACTGGCATATATTGATATCAGGAATTAAACCATTTTAGGAAGGCCCATAGCCTATTGACAATTTAGTGGCTGTCAGCCCCCGTTACGGATCTACTGGGCCGTATTACAAATGTGTCATTACCGCTGAACCTTGTTCATCCTTCAAACTAATGCGATATAGGCAAAATATGTGAATAAGCTTAAGACGACAATGAACTATCCCTTGTCCTGAAGATGCTTTATATTGTTGTGAATAGCATCGAAACGTCGTCACTAAAAGCACCATATGCAATATGATTTTATAATATTGTAATGATCAATGGTGTGAAAATGGATATTTAAGTCTGTCATAGTGATTACAAACAAACAGACACATCTTATACCCTGCCTTTGGCCATTCTGTTTTTCGTTGGTGTGTCTTGTGTTCTGTGGGTCATGGCTGTGCCCACTTGTCATTTAATGTTTTGAATCACAATCAACTGAACTTATATAAAAATAAATTCTTGTCCGGCTGGACGAAAGACATACGATCTATTTAAGCGTATGATTATTGTGGTTGTCCATTTTTCCTTCCAAAATAGGGACCACTGTTCTCTAAAACATGTTACTGCCCAAGGTCCCTATGGCATACCTTCTGGGTTTCCCTTGTTTTGTATAATAGTGTCTTGTTCTGCGTCAGGGGGTAGTCTGAATGTGCCCTCTGGGTAGACGTCTGCACATTTATTCATCCCCAACGTGGCGGCCAACTTTACATTTCATTTAGCCTCCAGTGGCGGCATATGGGGGTTCTGCGCCAGCAAGATCGAAGGGGCATATAGAACCTCCAAACCTGCTCTTTTGCGCAGCCCTTCCCAACTCCACCTCAGCGTCTCAACCGGTTCGATTTCATCCCGGAGAGGTTTGTATGGCCGAAACGGTGCAACCTGGACTGAAATTGGAGCTGTTCTGTCTGTCAAGCAAGCCGAGCTGAAGACTTCTGGAATGCCAGAAACCGGTCCTCGGAAGCTTGTTTCCGGTCCAGGGAAGACATGGCTTGGCAGTTCGGGCTGGACTCTTCCCATGAGGCACAGGGTCAGACTGATTTGCATATAGCCATGTCTGAACTGGGGTGGTGGCAGAGTGGGCTAAAGAACGGTGATGGATTAAACCCACATCTTTTGACTGGGTGTGAGTGTTTGATTGATTCAGATGCTCCGTCCATCACCACCCCCTTTTGTACCGCTTTTGGCCGCCATAAGTGTGGCAGGGTATGCTCGGACGTGAGTCCCTTGCTCACTTTGCACTGGATTCAAGAAAGCCGGGCTGAAGACAGCTGGAATGCCAGAAACCGGTCCTCGGAAGCTTGTTTCCGGTCCAGGGAAGACATGGCTTGGCAGTTCGGGCTGGACTGTTCCCATGAGGCACAGGGTCAGACTGATTTGCATATAGCCATGTCTGAACTGGGGTGGCAGAGTGGGCTAAAGAACGGTGATGGATTAAACCCTGATCTTTTGACTGGGTGTGAGTGTTTTATTGATTCAGATGCTCCGTCCATCACCACCCCCTTTTGTACCCCAATCTGCCCTGAGCCATAGGGAGAGTCAGGAGTTCCCATGATACCCTGGCTTGTTTTCCTCCCCACACAATGGGATATCATCAATGAATACATAGGGGCCTATTACGATCACGGGCGAATCGCCACCGCCGGGCCGGTCGTGGTGATCCACCCGCCAAATGTCGCTGTGACATCCCCCTCCACAGTAGTATGGCGAGGGTCTTTCCGTCCGCCGCTTTTCCGCCGGTCGGATTGCCAGCAGGGCGGAAAAGGCAGATAATATGGTGGTGTTGCCTTGCAGGCACCGCCATCCATATTATGATTAGGGCTTCCGGTTTTCTGTTTAAACAGATTTTTACATATAAATACACACGGAAATCTATATTTCCTTTGTTTGTATGTATATGTAAAAACAGCAAAATACTAGCAAATTATGCCGCATACAACCACAAAGGTACATGTATTTCCCCTGTGTATGTGCCCTCAGGGGACAGATAAATGGCGGCTTCACAGTGTCCCTACAAATAGAAGAGAGATAAAAGCCCTCGAGAAAGCTGCTTCTGACAGTCTGTCCCGCTGCAGCCTTTAGCTCCTCTCCCCTTCGGTTTGAACTGGCAGCACCAGAGTCCGAAATCGGATCCTCTGTCCTCCTCCTTCATATGGGTGGGGGGTCTTGTGGTGTTCTTTTCACTTTGGGATGGTTGTTTAACAAGCAAATGGTCTTTTAAAGACATATGAAATACTCTGGTGCGACTGTGTGTGTGCCTGGGATGCTGTCTCAGCCCGGGCTGCCACACACCAATGAAATCAGCCGTACTACCCCATTCTCCAACTAATCTCTGTGATTGAAGGATAAGTCTTCACTTGTGCACCCACATGGCTTCAGAGGATGCCTGCTGCATGCCCTTCCCGGGTTCCCGGCTGCCATTTATTTATGTAATTGAATTTTATACAGTGTGAACTTTACCCGAAGGTGTCGGGGCGTGTTACAAAAGGACCATTTCCCAACGTGCTATTTATTGATTCATACAAAAAAAATCAGTGTGTAACACAAGCCCTCACAGCCCCCGTGGGGTGGAGGGGCCTCCAAGCTCCGGGGGGCCCCCTCAGCACCGGACTTCGGCCGAGTGCGCTCAATCCTGCATGCGTGTGAGTGTGTAGCATCTTTGACTGCTTGGGAGTTGTACTCCCTGTATGTGTTCTCTGCTGTCTCCGGATGGTGGGAAGCACATCTGTTTGTTGGGAAGTTGTAGTCACTGAATGTGCCTTCTGCTGCCTGGGTTGGTGGGAAGCACACCCCTCTGCTGGTTACGTGCACTCACTGAATGCGCTCTCTGCTGCATGCAGGTGTGTGAGTAGCATCTATGGCTGCTAAGGAGTTGTACTCACTGTATGTGTTCTCTGCTGTCTCCGGCTGGTGTTATGTTATGTTATGTTATCCCTTTGTTAAAGCGCAAACAGCTGCCCCAGCAACGGAGCGTCCCGGCGCTGACCTAACCAGTACCTGAGGAGTGGGTGGGATAACCAGAAGCACATATGTCTGTTGAGGAGTTGTAATCACTGAATGTGCCTTTTGCTGTCTGGAAAGGGATGGGAAGCGCACCTTTCTGCTGGGGTTGTACTCACTGAAAGTACTCTCTGCGGCCTGCTATAGGCGAGTTTAGGTAGTCACTGACTGCATTCTGCTGTGGTCACTGAAAGTGCTCCAGATGAGCTGAGGTAGACACTGGTAGTGGTGGCCTTTGGCCAGTGAATGTACTTGCTGTTGCCTGCTCCCGAAGAGCTTGTGTAGTCATTGACAGCATTGTTACTTGGTCACTGAGATTGCTCTATATAAGCTCAGCTGGGCATTGGATACTGAAAGTGCTCTCTATGGTCTACTCTAGACAAGCTTCAGTAGACACTGAGGGTTTTAGGTCTTGTTCACTGAAAGTGCTCTTACTTCCTGCTCCAAGTGAGTTCAGATGGATACTGGTATTGGTCACTGAATGTGCTCCCTGTTTCCTGCTGTAGAAAAGCTTAGGAAAGCACTAACATTGTTGTGCCTTGGTCACTGAAAACGTTCTAGATCTCCTCATATGGACACTGGAGGTGGTGGACATTGGTCAATAAATGTACTTGCTGCTGCCTTCACCCGAAGAGCTTAGGTAACATCATTGTTCCTATGAGCTCAAGTGCACAGTGGCAGTGGCGTGTATTGGACACTGAATGTGCTCTCTGTTGTCTACTCTAGACAAGCTTCGGTAAGACTGAGGGTTTTAGGTCGTGTTTACTGAAAGTGCTCTTGCTACCTGCTCTAGATGAGTTCAGGTGGACACTGGCATTGGTCATTTAAATAAATGTGGAAAAATACTAGCTGTAGGGTCGTCTTTTGCTTGTGGCAAAAATAAATGTGGATAAATACAGAAAAAATGCCCAAAAAATAAATATGAATAAATGCAGACGGAAATGACAAAAAAATAAATACCATAAAACCGGGAGCCCTAATTAGGATGCATGCGGAAATAGTCCTTTCCATGGCGGAGATGCCGCCATGGAAAGGCATGCGGTCTTTGATATATGGGGGGCCGTTGCTGCCCCCCCCCGGATGTTGTGGGGGTGCACTTGGGGGGGGTGCCTATGGTTCCCCCCTTCATTGGCATACACATGGTGGCAGGCACTGCGCGCTGCCTGTCACGTTGTACATGCCAATGCACAACATGCATTTTGTGCATTGTGGTTGGTGCTGCTGACTGCACCGCCCACCACAATGCATAATATGCAGGATGTCACCGCCAGGATGGAGGGCGCATCCTAATTGGCAGAGCGGGACCACCATACCTCTTGCGGTCGGTCCCGTTTACCGTTACGGTGGCAGGTAGACAATGTCCGCTTGCCATCATAAAGGGCCCCATAGTTTTAAAGAAAGCTATCGTGAGCCGGAGGGGGAGATTTATGAATACATTTAAAAACTTGGGAGGACAATCATGTAAGCAATAGTTATGCGCCCAGCCAGAGAGAGCGAGAGACCGGTCCAGATCTTGTTTTTGTTTTTTAGCCAAGTCATTGCCCTGCCGTAGTTTTCGTTCCAGAGTTCCTGTGTAGTTTGGCAAATCCAAATCCCTAGGTAGCGGACTGGACCGGTAGCCCATTGGAGAGGATAATCTAAGGATAGGGCAAGGTGCTAGAAGTTAGTGGAAAAAGAACTGCTACAGACCAATTGATCCGAATGCCAGACTGCCACCCAAATTTTAGGATCTCACGTATTGCTGGATTGAGGTTTGCAGCAGGCTTGTTGATATAAAGGGTGATGTCATCCGCATACAGCGAGACAAATATGCCGCAACCGGAAAATCCTAGACCTCTTGTAGCATGGAGCTGTTGGAGCGCCGCCGCTAGCAGTTCCATGGCGATTGTAAAAAGCATTGGGGTTGGGGGACAGCCCTGGCTCGTGCCCCGGGTAATGGACAATGGTGTCAAAATCAGACCGTTTAACCTAAGTCTTGCAGTAGGTGAGGCATAAAGTAATTTTAACTGGCATATGAAGGTTGGGCTTAATCCCAGTCTGGTAAGTATCGTGAATAAATATTTTAATAAATGTTTTAATAATGAAGTGTTGTGAAAAATGTACATAGGTTATGTCATGTAGACCTGCCCGGAATAATGCCGGATTGGTCTGGCCTGGCGATCAAGGGCAACACCGGTTGTAACCGGTTGGCTAACAGTTTAGCCTAAATTTTGTGTCTATATTTAACAATGAGAGGGGACGATATGAATCTCTGTCATTGGGAGATTTCCCAGGTTTTAGCAGGGACAATATCATAGCTTCTCTCATTGTGGTTGGGAAAAATCCCAATTTCTGTGCCTCCTCCTATAGATGCAAGAGCTAGGGTTCTAGCAAGTCGGCATATGTCTTATAGAAGTCCGCTGTTAGCCCGTCTGAGCCAGGTGCCTTGACTAAGGGAAGGCTTTTTATTACCTGGGTGATGTCCTCCACCCCAAAGGGCTCGTCCAAATAGGCTCTCCATCCGCCGCTCAACCAAAAGAGTTCGAGAGAATCTAAATATGACTGTAATTCCTCAGGAGTAGTCTGAGAGGAGGATTTGTAGAGTGCTGAGTAGCGGTTTGTAAATTGTTCCTATACTTCCTGGGGTCCTCTAACCAACTCACTATTATCGTTGAGGATTTCTATGATAAATAGTTCTGTGTTTGGTGTGCGTAGGGTATTGGCCAAGGTTCTACCTGGTCTGACTCCCTGGCCATATCTGCGTGCTTGAGCAGATTTCCCTTCCCAGCCGGCTTCCTTTTCGGATTCTGATATTTTTGCTCTTATGTCACTCAAACTTTGTGTATTCCCAGTGGTATAATATTGTGACCTCAGTTCTCTAATGTTTGTCTCTAGCTTGCTAAGTGTTTGTCTGATGGATCTTAGTATCCATGCCTGCCTCAAGATGCATTTCCCCCTGATCACGACTTTAAAAGCTTTCCATAGCGTAGCCTGTGTCTGTAGAGAGCCAACGTTAATGGAGAGATATTCTGTTATGTCACCGCTGATCTCTCTAAATAGGGTGCCTGTGAAGGTGTGTGTTGGTAGCTTCCAACAGGCTGGTTTTGATGGGTCGTCTGGAATAGTCGGTGTTGGCTGGACTGGGGCATGGTCCGAAAGTGTCCTAGGTAGATGTTGTATGGTTGTGGTCCAAGCTGCTGCATCTGGGGAGATCAGTCAGAAGTCATGTCGAGACCATGAGTTATATTGAGCTGTGATGCAAGTTCCTTCATATATTGTAGAATAACACTTCCTTCATATATCAGTCGCCTCAGTGATGATGTAATTTATAGCTGCACTTGATCTTTGATGCAGTTTGCTGGATCCTCCCTTCCTATCTAGGGTTTTGTCTACTACTGTGTTGAAGTCTCCCCCGTATTGTGGTCATAGCCTCTTGTTTGTATTTTTGCCCAGACATCTTGAAAGAACTCGGGCTTGTCCATATTTGGACCATACATCGCTGCCAGCGTGACATACACCTTTGCCAAGTTTCCCTCCTAAGATCACGTATCTTCCTACCAGATCGACCTGTGACGTAGTCTTCTTCCAATTCACACCACGCCTGATCAGTATGGATACCCCTCTGGCATTATTAGAAAAAATAGAGAAATAAATGGCACCCCAGCGTCTGTTGTGTAACTTGGTGTGTGAAGTGTTGTGCTGATGCATTTCTTGCATGAAACCAATATCAATGTTGTGCCTAACCAAATATGATTGAACAAGTCGAGCTTTCCGAAAGTTATTTACACCCCTGATGTTCCATGTGAGGAACTTGTATTCTGTCATCTCAAATTGTTGTTAATTTTACCCATATTAGAGAAATGGCTTGGTTTGGGACTTTCCCTGGGTATCTGCAATTGTGTGAGCCTGCTACACCCTGGTGTGATCTTGACCGGGCTAGATGTTGATGGCTTTGGCTATGTCGCAGTCTGCTGTTTCTACCATTTAAATGACCTGCAGTAGAGTTGTCCTGTCTAACCTTATTAACTTCTCATTTCCTCCCCCCAGCCATTCCATTCCCCCAATTAGGTTGAGAATTGTACCCGACCCCAAAATACAAACTGTAGCTCGAGTCCCAGACTTGTGCCAGGCTACTAGTACTTGGAGATCTCCCTAGGGGCATGGTTTAACCACGATTTATCCCTGCATGGTGGCCGCATTTAACAGGTGAGAACGTCCTTCTAATAGATTGTTTAAGAGAAGGAGGCCGTAAACAACAACAATATTACTTTAAGATAGATTATGAAATCTGGCCTCTGCAACACAGTTAAGATAAAGAATACCTGGCAGTACGACCCATAACAATCTATCTCTGAGACCTGCTACAAGAGTGTCTATGGAGGGTGAGTTTGCTACATTTTTGGACTTTTGGATGCGCAGATTTGGTGTCTGTGATGTGGTGGACCGACCCTAATGATTAATCTTTAATTTGGCCGGGTATAGTAGAGCATATGGTATTTTTGCATCTCGAAGCAACCTTTTAACTGGCACAAATTCACGTCTGGCTGCCTGGACTCCTGGGGTAAAGTCAGGGTAGATGGAAATGTTGTTGGCCTTATGGTTGATGTTTCCTCTCACTCTGGCCAGCCAGAGGATGGCATCGCGGTCGCGATACTTCGGTATACATGCTAAAATTGGGCTCAGCGTGGATCCCACCGGGGGTTTGGGCCCCAGTGTGCGGTGGGCTCTCTCAACTATAGTGCTGATAGGTCAGGATCGAATAGTTTGTGCTTCAGGTCTTCCACGTACGTTCCCATCTTCTCAATCGCTGTTGTTTCTGGTATACCCGTGATACGTAGGTTATTTCGGCAAGAGCAGGCCTCTAAATCTTAATGTATGGCCTTGATAATGTTAAGCACTCTGTCCATACTAAGCAATTGTTCCTTTGTTTTGTACCTGAAATTCGTGATGCTCGGAAGCGCCATTATCTTGTGCATGCAGGCGCTCCTCATGGGAGTCCACTTGCCTCTTAACCTGGTCCAGCCTCGTATTCAGCATTTCCAATTTATGATCAATAGTCTTTAGGCTGGCTTTCATATCAAGTGCTAGTTTCATTATCCGTGCCCACATCATCATCTTCGTGCCGGTCTCCCTTGCACGGTATGTGCCCAAAGTTTGATGCTGCCCGCAGCCAAATGTGATGTTTTAGCAGCGCGCTGGCAGCTCCGCCGCACCCGGCAGCCCCACTCCGCTGTATCAGCCGCTGGCAGAGATCTAAGCCGCATAGAACGCCTTGTGCAGCTACCACAGACCTCGAGTCCGGGGCCGCCGCTTCTCCACTTTCACCTTTGAATTTTACGTCTCAGGGGGCTTCTTGGCGTGTATATATTTACCACCTTTTGGTAGCCTCCACCTCTCGCCTCTTTTAGCTTGCAGTATACAGGCGACTGCAACCGCCCTTAAAGGCAGGATGTTGTTGCGGCTGGCAGAGCCCTCTCAACGAGCGGCCATTACGCTGCTCGGCAAGCCATGCCCCCCCCACCTCAGTGTCATTTTTCTGTCTGTACTTTTAGATGAAGCTGGGATTTTGGTAAAATGAATATCTTTTGATAGTGCTGCCAATTGTGTAGGCAAGATTCAATCTAGTTATCACATCTCTTGCATGACTTTCGTGGTGTAAAGCAGTTTGATGTTCCAGTACCTGTCAGGGAAAACTCTGTATTCATTATGAGCTACTTTTTGTTCATTCTTATCAAGTTCCCTATTTTTCTTAGTTGTTGTAATTGCTATTCTAAAGATATACTGACAGGCATATGTTAATATTGTCTACCGGTATTTTGCTGTGACTTAGTCTATTAAACCCAAAATGCATATTTCTCCTCATTTTTTTGTAAACAATAAACATATTCTTCCTCTGCAAAACACTATTAATTAACTATAGCACACTTAAGTTTCACAACGGTACATTATATACATTGGTCAAAAGCGAAGCTCTGTAGTCGCACATTCTATGTGTCTTGGGAGTCGGAGGGTGGAGTGCTCCAGGTATGAAACAAGTTTTCATTTATCAGATGTACAATAGTTTTGTGTTACCAGGTTTATGCAGATTGAAAAACCAATT
This sequence comes from Lissotriton vulgaris, assembly GCF_964263255.1. Lineage (NCBI taxonomy): Eukaryota > Metazoa > Chordata > Amphibia > Caudata > Salamandridae > Lissotriton > Lissotriton vulgaris. Next base: position 920,106,571 of record NC_141697.1, read on the forward strand.
TTTGTTCTGCAGTTGTGCTGGAGTGCATTTGTTCCTGTGGATATTGTTGTAAGTCTGTGTTCAGTTTTGATAGACTTTTAGTTGTGAGATTCATGGAGATGCATGTGTGCTGGCTGAGAAAAATAATTTTGTTCACATTAAGTTGGAAAGGGTCTTTAAGCATCAGCTACCCATGGATGAACAAGGGCCGCATATCTTTTCATGATGTTTGATGCAGAGAAGATTCATGGTTCCAACCTCTGCTTGGAATGGTTGATAGTTAATTCGCACCCCATCTGTGTCTTTACATGATTTTGTCACTTAATTTACATATATTTACATGTTTTGAGACATAGTAAAGTCATCTTTTCTCCTTTTCCAGTTAATTCCAAACTCTTGTGCTACACATGCGCTTTTGAGTGTGCTTTTGAACTGTGGTGGTGTGGACCTTGGTTATACTTTGGCCCGAATGAAGGAGTTCACCAAGGGATTCAGTCCAGAGGTAAGGTCTTAATGGGCAAGGTCACTGCAAAGGTTAGATTTTTCCAAGTTACATTAAGATACACTTCCTACTACATACTATGGCTGGATGTTAAAATCTGTGTACAGGGGGGTGGTTATGCTCGCTCACACGCTGTGAAGAAGCAGCATGAAGAAGTTGGTAGACTGTGTGGACAGCTGTGCATCCTGTCTGATCAGCTGTTTCTGTTGATGTCGCTCCCAGGGTTTAGAAACTGGCATGTTGTGAAAATCTGAGAGGCTCCCAATTACTGCTGCCTGAGACTTCTTCCTGTGTTGGTGCTTACAATTGGTTTGCACGTATATATCGTGCTATGATGGTGATGCCTTCTGTGACAAATCATTGCATGTCACACACAATGGTGGTTCCCTGCAACACGGAAGGACTCTCTCTCCTCTGAGTAGTCTTTCAGCCAGGTTTCGGAGACCATTTAGTAGTGTCATCCATATCAAAATTCTGATCTTTAATTCCCATTCAACCCAAATAGCTACCCTGCAACAACTGCATGAAACCTGTACTTCCTGTTCAGCAACAGTTTCTGGTATGCATCCTACAACAATACTCCACTTAGGAGGCATTACCAGTGATGATGTACCAGTTCATATTTATTTGAATATTTGTTGCCCCTCTCGCTTCAGTTTGGACAACCAGTAAACATACCCTGGAAGATGATCCGTCTTGTAAGCCAATAGGGTTACAACATGTGAAGGTGGCATGCAACTTGGTTGTACTTTGGATTTATGTCCGAGGCCCCAGCTCTAGTTAAGTACCTATCCAGTACCTTGTAGTAACCTTGATATTCTGAAGCACCAGCTTGGAGGGTAGTTACCAACCAAGGCCTCTTCTACCCTTCATCTCTGAAACTAGGAAGAAGTATGGGAGCACAAAGAAGCCCTGATGCTGTTCTCTTTCTGTAATACTAGTAGCTGGACTGCCCATACAGGAGAGGGACTGCTCTGACCACATGGTTCTGTTGACATACCTGAGTGGACAGTAACAAAACAAGAGAACCTGCCCTAGGATCCATGAGGAACTTTAGCATGGCTGGTTGTGACCAAATCAGTGAAGTCAAATCTGAATCTATATTTAGGGAGGGAAAAGGTTCTGTCTACTGTATAAAACAAATAGGCTTCCTGGTGAGCTTGCACAGATCTTTGAACCTACCCTACACTCTGGTAGTGTGTCCTTGTGACTGTAACACAATGTTGGACATTGTGTGTAATGAAGTTCTTAAACCTTTTATTTTGCCTTATGCTGTATTGACAGTTTTTGAACTTTAGGGAAACTTTATGAATGTCCTTCTCTCACCTTTAATTCGAAGGATATATCAGGGATGTTTTCTGTGGGCCTGTTACGTAGTACTCAGTACAATCATGATACTTTTATTTCCTGAGTTATCGCTATTGAAAGGTCCATAAATCGTGACCATAAACTAGGTTGCCTCTTTATTCTCTGTTGGTGCCAGCAATTTCAGTGAGTAACCAAACCCCCAATACTCTTCTGGAATCATGACCCTGAGTAGCCCCCTAACCCATCTAAAACTTGTGGCAGCAGGGTCGTATCCCATTTTTCCAGCTACATTTTGAAATGAATCCATTTTTGGGCCGATTACAAGGTTGCTGGACTGGTAAAAGAAAGTGGAAAAGTATGTCAATGTTTCCTCTGAATTTGGGGGTGGATTTAACGCAGGAAAATATGTATTCCATTTCTCAGTTAAATTAAGATTGGTTAGTTTGCGAGATTTTAAGAAGTGATGCATTTGAGCAGCAACCCTACCAGATGTGTAGAATTTTCGTAATCGTTTATCTTCAATGGCTCCACCTTCTTAGTCTGTTATTAGATGGGAATTCTTAGCCTTAAGAAGTTTTAAAAGTCATGCCTGTATAACCCGATCATTGACCTCCAACCCCCCAGCAAACCTAGCTATAGACTTAGTTGAGAACAGGACTATAATGCTGCGCTTATTAAGGAGATCTGGACTAAAATGTGGACGAGTTGCACAGGTATCCATCTGTTTACAGCATAAAGGGAATCGTTACTTAACCTCATAGATGCTCGTAAACATCCCTCCCCAGTGCTGCGCTGTCCATTGGAACTAGTGCTGAATGGACGTCCAATGGTCGTGCGCAGCACTGGGGAGGTAGTGCTGCCGTCGGCCAATGCACCGAGGCAGCACTTAAGGGGTTAAAAAAAAAATAGCAAAAAAATTGGTTTCGCCTTTGGTATATATTGGCCTTGCCAATGTTTTTTTACCAATGTTCTGCAGCATGGGTAAAGAGAGGACAAAAGTGCTGTTGTCTAATTTTATAGGCTGTCCTGTGCAGCCGTGCATGCAGCCTGCCTACAAAATTACACCAGCACCATTTTTCCAATTTTTAGTGTACTAAAGCTTTTTTCCCTGCAAAGGGGATGGGGAAAGGACTAAGGAGGGTGTGGGTGGAGTTGAAAGGAGGAGGGGCACACGTGGGTAAGCAACATGGAGGATGGTGGGAGAAGCATACTGGTTAGAGTCAACTTGAAGCACAGAACGGATCGAAAAGAGCAATGTGGCTGATAGAAAAGCACACAGGTGTGCTAGTAGCACTAGCTCAGTGCGAAGAGAGACAGCTGGAAAACACATTGCCTCATGGAGTTCTCAAGCAAATTGAAGAAAGTAGTTCTCTAAAAGTGAATAGTGGAAGGATACAAGTAAAGAGGTTATGCAAGGTGGACATGGCAAGGTGTTGAATAAGAATCAAACAAATGAGTGGCAGTAGTGCCAACCAATGGTAAGCATTTTTCGTGCTTTAGGCTCACTGTAAGATTTCTGGTAGGCTGAAACCTAAAAGTGACGAGGTGGTACTTGACCCCTATCCCGATTGAAAGCCATGTTAGGGAGTTCAGACTCATGCTGGAAGGTTTCTGGTGAGAGATGCACCCTGGTGCCCATGTGTGGTACTGACAGTACATGCCTCCAGTCATATTGGAAGGAAATGCCATCCCATATCAAGGTAATATCTGGTGACCCTGCCCCTGCACCTTACAGCCTTGTTGCAAGGGGGCGATAGGGAAGACCTTACTTACAATTTTACTACACCAAAAGGTAGAGTACTCCCACTTTTGCTGCTTGCAGCTAGGTTAGCAATTGCACATTCCAGTAGGCTCCAGTTGTGGGAGCTGAAATAAAGAATATAGAAATAATACCACAAATCCAACTCTGTCAGCACATAAGAAGAGCAGAATTTATTTGAGACCAACAAGATAATGCACATACGTGCAGCACATGTCTGAACTGGGGTGGCAGAGTGAGCTAAAGAACGGTGATGGATTAAACCCAGATCTTTTGACTGGGTGTGAGTGTTTGATTGATTCAGATGCTCCGTCCATCACCACCCCCTTTTGTACCGCTTTTGGCCGCCATAAGTGTGGCAGGGTATGCTCAGACGTGAGTCCCTTGCTCACTTTGCCACTGGATTCAAGCAAGCCAGGCTGAAGACGGCTGAAATGCCTGAAACCGGCCTCGGAAGCTTGTTTCCGGTCCAGGGAAGACATGGCTTGCTGTTCCCAGGAGGCACTGGGTCAGACTGATTTGCATATAGCCATGTCTGAACTGGGGTGGCAGAGTGGGCTAAAGAACGGTGATGGATTAACCCCAGATCTTTTGACTGGGTGTGAGTGTTTGATTGATTCAGATGCTCCGTCCATCACCACCCCCTTTTGTACCGCTTTTGGCCGCCATAAGTGTGGCAGGGTATGCTCATACGTGAGTCCCTTCCTTGCTCACTTTGCCACTGGATTTAAGTAAGTCGGGCTGAAGACGGCTGGAATGCCAGAAACCGGTCCTCGGAAGCTTGTTTCCGGTCCAGGGAAGACATGGCTTGGCAGTTCAGGCTGGACTATTCCCATGAGACACTGGGTCAGACTGATTTGCATATAGCCATGTCTGAACTGGGGTGGCAGAGTGTGCTAAAGAACGGTGATGGATTAAACCCAGATCTTTTGACTGGGTGTGAGTGTTTGATTGATTCAGATGCTCCGTCCATCACCACCCCCTTTTGTACCGCTTTTGGCCGCCATAAGTGTGGCAGGGTATGCTCAGACGTGAGTCCCTTGCTCACTTTGCCACTGGATTCAAGCAAGCCGGGCTGAAGACGGCTGGAATGCCAGAAACCGGTCCTCGGAAGCTTGTTTCCGGTCCAGGGAAGACATGGCTTGGCAGTTCGGGCTGGACTGTTCCCATGAGGCACTGGGTCAGACTGATTTGCATATAGCCATGTCTGAACTGGGGTGGCAGAGTGGACTAAAGAACGGTGATGGATTAAACCCAGATCTTTTGACTGGGTGTGAGTGTTTGATTCAGATGCTCCGTCCATCACCACCCCCTTTTGTACCGCACGTAGATAGTTGGCATAGCCGCTGAGTGTCCGAAGATGTGACGGTTCTACCAGCTTTTATTGACAAAAACCACAAAGGTAACCGCGTCATAATGCACATAGCACAAATTAATCATATGAATATTTGTCCAATCAAGAAAGGCCTAGACTGCGTTATACCATTTATGGTCCGAGTGGGGGTTGGGAGCACACTGCCTCTTCCCAGCACAGTTCCCCCCCCCCTTTGCATCCTGGTAAATGCAGTACACAGTTCAAACTTACTTCAAAAATAGCTGGAGTTTTTCACCAAAGTTGGTGCAGACATTGCTGTATATCTCTAGACACGTGTTTCTGGGGCGAACTGTGCTGGGACTGTGAGGCAGTGTGCTCCCAACCCCCTTTCCATTTATGGTCTGAGATATACTGTAGTTGACCACGTGTCTCGAGTACGTGGCAGTCTTGGGACTTTCCACTGTAATGCAGTGTATTAGCCTTGGATCTTTTCCATGTATTAATTTGCAGTATCATAGCACGTACCAGAAATATTTCTAAAGGCGATCTGCTGAAATACGTGCGGCTAAGCTAGCATCCTGCTCTGTTCTTCTATCTTCTTGGGCAAGCCTTGCATTACAAAAGCAGCTTTACTTGTAAGTCATAGAAAATAACAAGAATATATAATGTTTTCCATGTCAACTTAACAGGGCCTGGAGCCTTAAGCATTTGGTATCACTAATAAAAGATGGTTTCCACACTACCCCACCCGATACCAAATCAATAATTTGCATGCTGTCTCAGTATCATCTCTTGTCCTTCATAGCTTGGATCTTCCCCATGTTTGTAATGTTCATCCCTCCTACATTTTGGCACACGTTAGGCACAGCTGGCAGCAAAAACTGTGCAGCATGCAGAACAAACCTGGATCTTTATGCACATGGTAAGCAATGCCATAATAACTATAATCATCACCTCCAAAATCCATGATCCCCAGCTTCCTAGCCATAGTATTACGTTTTCCCACATGCTTCCTGTGTGTATGTTGTGTGGTTCGCATTGTCTAAATTGCGGCTGTTGTCAGGTATGTACCAACAGCACACCTGGTGGATGACGTGGCATACTTCACCCTCCTTGACCAGGATGATGTCTAACGCAACCCTGTTCTGTATCACTACAGCCCTCCTGGACAAAAGTTCATCAGTGATGTTTCCTAGGGCTGCTGCTGTTGAATCTGCTAGATCCTCAATCATCCTTGCTAGCGTGTGTATCCTTATTGTGGTGTATATTATTCCTGTACCAGGCACCATTACCCCGAATCCTGTTATTAGGCCATCCTCCCATTCTGCTGGCCAATGCCCTTGGTGCTCATTCTGTACTAGGTCAGTGAAATGTGTCATTCGGGGCAGGATGGAGGCAAGGTAGCAACTGCCATACCATCCCGGTGGCAAATAGAAGTATCCCCATTAACCACAGACAAAGAATAGTGCCTTGTAACCCACTAGTGCGGGTGAGGACCGCTGGTCACTTTTCCTAATGCGGGATAGTCTTGTTATGTATGTGCAGTTACTTTCACCAACAAAATTGGTGTAATTTCTGAATTTCCTCCTTCATCTGAAAGTCCTAGGACTTCAGCTGTTCTTTTCTCACATTCCCTTAATCCTTGATCACCCTTTGTTAATTCTGCAATGGTACACCCGAAGCTGCATTTCTTCCATTCTTCCTTTCCTTTGACTAGTTGTGATATTGTGCATGGTTGTTTAGATGGCACTCTGTGTCTTAGGGCTTGCTGTTGCCTGCCCTGTAACTATCTAGCCCTTCCTAGGAGGTGCAAAAGCTATGGACATGTTATGCTGCCTGAAGAGCATGTCTCACATTAGGACACAATCCACATATTTTAGAAAAAGGGTATCACATAGTAACTCATGCTCTTTTCAGTGTCTGTTGGCAAGTGTGTGCAAACATAACATCCAGATATGTTCATAATGCGCACATACATTTTTAACATTTCTACGTATTGATTTCCTTGGTATTCATGCCATAATTCCTGTTCCCCCTTCTCCTGTAATGTCAACCTCCCCCAAAATGTCTTGTTCGGTCATGTTCATTTTTCTCTCGCCATAAGTTACATTTGAATCATTCCCATCCCTCACCTGACCATTAAGAAAGGGTATTTCAAGATCTTTTGCATATGTTAACAATGCAGTCACTATTATTCCTGGAACTGGAGATAATATTGCCATCAGCATGGCTGGCTACTTTCTTTCCTCTTTCTTTGTTCTTGGCATCTTCCTAAGTGTTTAAGCAAATGTTCTTTATGTCCAAAGTCATTTCCCTAACCTTTTCCTTCTCTCTTGCTGGAAAAATCCGAAAATGTATTGTTCTTCCACTAGGGCCTATGTTTTCCCCCTTTCATCTGCGTAAATGCAACTCCTAGTTCAGTTGACATCCTTTGAGATGAGAGCCAATTCCGTGAATGACTCACTAGTATTTCAAGGCGAAGTTCCGGAATGTGTGGAGTTGGTGGCTGATAGCTGACTGTTGGAAATTAGAGATCTTGCAGAGTTAGACTTTTGCAGGCCACTCAATAGTGGAGGGTTTGACACTGTTAATACTCCGTTTATTTCTACACCAGGAACCAACAGTGCGACCTTAAATACAGTTCTGCGTCACGAGTGGGGCACGCAGTGCAGTCTGCAGGCCGCACCCAGATCTAGCTGGGCTGCCTCCTCTGATTGCCAGCGGGAGCCGAGTACGGCTCTCGCACTCGTGCGACAGGAACTCCTCAGGGTACCTTGATGCAAAACCGTTGGTGCTCCTTTTGTGTACTGTCGGAGGTTAACCAGCACATGACGTCACCTTAGCACTTGAAGAAAATGTAGGAGTCCTTTGAAAGATGATATCCGGAGGCCTGGCCTGCTATAAGCAGCAGGGTACCGCCTCTGTGAAGTTGTGTTTTCTGTTGGATGCCTGGCCTGCAGCACGCAGAGATCTGCCTCTTCTTTAATCCGCCTTCGCTGTTGCTGGTCTGCTGGAGTAAAGATTGTACCTACGGGGTGCCACAGATGAAGGTGGTGGTGCAGGTGAAGCTAGCCCTCCTTGGTCCGGCCCTGCTGCTCTCTCGGTGTGGGAGCTGTGAATCCAGGATGTCGACCCTTCGCGCTTGATGACTGTTGCGGTCATCAGGAGAACCTGTTAAGGTCCTTTCCACCTTAGCTGGAGGCAGTGTCATCTGTTGTGAGCTTTGACCAAGTCTCCTGGCTGCAGGTCGTATTGACAGTGGAGCTGCTGCTTCTTGAAGAGCCTGCAGGACCTGGCGATGAAGATAACGCAATGTGTCTGTTAGTTTTTTACAATAGCACACAAGCAAATCGTCTGCTATTGACAGTGGAGTGGTAGACGTGTGTCCTGCAATGTTCATGGGGCGGCCAAACAGAATTCCGTGAGGGCTTACCTTGGTCACCCTATCTGGTGTGGTGCTTCTCATTGCCAACATTGCTAGTGGCAGCGCTTTTACCCATGATGGTTCAGTTGATGCACAAGTTTTGCCAATTTTATTTTTCAATACCCCATTCTTCCTCTCCACAGCACCTGCTGCCGGTGGATGACAGGCAAAGTGCAATTTTTGGGTGACCCCGAGGCCCTTGCATGTTACCCGTATCACATGGGGAAACGAACGCAGGTCCAATGTCTGAGCTCAAAAGGGCTGGAATTCCAATGCTTGGGATGAGTTCTTGCAACAGTGTGTGCAGCACAGTTCTGTGTTGGGTAAGCCTCCGTACATTTGCTGAACATGCATACAATTACCAACACATGTTTGTACTTTTGGGTTGGGGGCATGTCAATGTAGTCTAGTTGGAGGCTTTCAAAAGGTCCGTAGGGTGATGGAAAGTGGCCAGGTGCAGTTGGTGTACTCTTCCCAGTATTATATTGTGCACAAACCGTACATTGCTTACAAAGTCTCTCTGCTATTTGATGGAACTTGCAGTTGTACCAACATTGTGAGAACAGTCTGATCATGCCGTCATGGCCAACCTGTGAGGGACCATGAAAGACCATGAAAGAGACCTGCCATAGAAAAAAGCATTGATGAAGGTAAACATATCTTTCCATTTGGTCCTTTCCATAACCCCTCCTTTGTTTGCACACATCCTCACTTGGCCCACTCCTCCTTTTCATGTTCCACAACCATTTCCTGAATGTGCATAGGATCAAAATGTAGTGTCATTCTTCACATGAATCTCTTTGTTCTTGTTTATCATTTGTACCATTGTTGACTGGCAGCCTGTTAGTGCTATTCTCTTAGCTTCACCATTGATAAAAGCGTTGCCTTTCGACACGTAATCTTTTTATGAGGTATGTGCTGCACATTTGATGATGGCTATTTTTAGCGGTAGTAACAATGCCTGGAGAAGGTCACTTATCAGTTCTGCGTGCTGTATTTGCTGGCCTGCTGACGCGAGGAATCCCCTCATTGACCATAGCTGGCCGAAATCATGTACCACCCTGTAGGCATATTTGGCTATCTGTATATACCTTTACTCTTTTTCCCGTAGCCAATGCGCATGCCCTCGTAAATGCCACGAGTTCAGCTGCTTGTGCACTTTTGGCAGCTGTTAACCTTCCCCCTTCCAACAATTTGTAAGCAGTACCCACTGCATAGGAGGCTGCAGTGTTCCATTGTCATCCTTGAGACATGACCCATCCGCAAACAGGTCCCCTTGGGAATCTGGCAGTGTTGTCTTTCAGGTCTGGGCGCACCTTGGTATGCCTGTCATGAGCCAGTGCACAATCATGAAATGCAACATTTGAGGTCAGATCATCTAGGTCATGCTCCGTTGGCAAAAGGTATGCTGGATTTAAAGTTGTGCACCTTTTGATAACAATGTGTGGCGTTTGTGTTGCCAATTCATATCTGGTAAGACGTGAGTTTGTCAGATGCTGGGTCATGGTGGACGTAAGAAGTGTGTTCACTGCGTGGGGAACGTGCAATACCATAGTGTGTGCCAGTACTATATTTTCTGATTACTCTACTGCCAGTGCTGCCGCCGCGACTGCTTGGAGGCAGCTGGAAACGCTGCAGCTACTGGGTCTAAGGTGGCAAAGTAGTATACCACTGGGTGGTAGAAGGATCCGTGCTTTTGTGTCAGGACCCCAAGTGAGCACCCCGCCTTTTCACGGCAGAACAGAAGGGGGTGTACCAGCCTCTGCCAACCCCACTCCTCAGGTGGGGGAGGCGAGGTGAAGCACAACTCCGGGCTGCCGCTATCTTGAGGATGAGAGCCCCACCCAATCAGAACTAGGCTCCTGCCCCCCTCTCACTGCAGAGTGGCAGGATAGGGGGTGTACTCACCCCAGGAAAGGGACCCATTGGTCCCTGATCTTTCCCTACCTGTAATGCCCCTAAATTTAGAATTTAGGGGCACCCTGAACCTTCCTTCCCCAATCCCGATTTTGAAGAAAGAAAACCTGCCGTGCAGCTGCTAACAAGAGGATGACAACAACTGACTTGGACCCAGCCCTACAGGCCTGTCGATCCTTGAGCCTGCTCCTGCTAAACCTTGGCGTCTCCAGTGGTCAGCAACCTCGAAAACCCTGTAGGACCTGGCTGCCTTGCTCATCTAAAGACTGGGACTCCCACGAGCAGTGGTTGTCCTCAAACAGCAACAACCCCTGGTACTAGCCAGGAACCACGAATCCAGCATACTCTGCACCCGCCAAGCCGGGCCTGTGCCTGAATGAACATAGACCATGAGGACGTCCCCCCGGCGACTGTGACCCAGAATCCAGCACTCGAGGACCCTCCTCGATGCTCCTGACGACGCCTGCAGCCTCACAACCAGGGACCCGTCCAACCGCGACTAGCTGAGGGTAAGATTTCCACCACCAAAAGACACCACGGTGCCCTGCGGCCCCCTGTGCCCTCCTCTGGGGTGCCTACCTAACCTACAGCTTCCCAACCTACCCCTCAAAGTGGTAGTCGCACCTGAAGAATCTCCGTCCACGAGCCTGCAGCTTTTGTTCAACTTCCAGCTGTCCCATTGAAATACATTGGGCTTCCACGGCCCAAAAGCACCCTGCACCCAGCAGCCCGAGTGCCACTGGGAGTGCAGCATCTGTCCTATCATACTTCCCCACTTGCCCTGTGTAAGTGACCAGGAGCTCAGCTCCCACAGCCGCGTGGCCTGCCTGCTAGCGGGTCCCCTGCCCGCCATAGGCTAACATTGGCCCCCCCTCTCTGCACCCGGCTGCCCCTGTGCCGCTGAGGGTGTAACAGCTGTAATTACCTGACCCTGGGAGACCCCTGAGTCTACCCCCAGCACCATAACCCTGCCAGTCGAGTACTTACCCAAAGACCGATAACTTGATTTCTCCCATAAGGTAACATTGGCTGGTTTTCACTTGGAAATTCTTCTAAGTGTTGAGTTTTGCAACTATTCCTTAAAAATCATCCGATCAACGAAAACAAAATTACTCACCTGTGACCAGGAGAGATCCAAGTGCTGGATCTTTGTGCCCAGCATACCCTCAAAAGTAATTACAACTGTGATTTTTCGATAACACAATTTCCTCCAGGAGGATAACATTGCCTGGTTTTTGCCAAAATTTCTTCTAAGCGTCGATTTTCAAAATTTACAAATATTCCTTAAAAATCGCCTGTGTAACAAAAACAGTTTCTTTCAGCTGTTTACAGGAAATGCACCAGGGCCTAGAGTTCAGTTCTTGAGTGTGTGAGACCATTTGATGACTGAGTGTGTACAGCAAATACTTTACAATGTATCTTATACTGCCTTACTGCTCGACCAAGCTACCACTTTAGAGAGTACGGTTATATCAAACTTTAACCTCTGCCAAACCTCTGGGGACTGTGGACTCTGTGCACACTGTACCTTACTTTGGTGCAGTATATACAGAGCCACTTTCTTACACTGCTAAGGATGAACTGGTGGTTGACCATGATGGTGCCTACTACTAGTTTTATTGGCTTTGTGAGATATTCATCTATTGGTTGACCTGTTATTCCGACTGCCTTTTATTCCCAAAAGTGGTGCCTTGGGCATCTGAGATGCATTCAGCATTGATCTTTGAGCTCCTGTGTCTACTAGGAATGGAACAGTTTTGCCCAAAACCGTTCCTTCCACATATGGGCCAGATTGGTCCACTGCTATTGCTGGAGCTATTAGGCAGTCTTCCACTCTCAGGCATCCCTAAATTGTGCCTTGAAGCGGTGGTGGTAAAGCACCGTCCTCTTGCACCCACTTGTCCCTTCCCGTCCAATCATCCATGTTCCTCCTATTCTGTTGCTGGGCCGGGGGTGGGGGCATGTCATTTGATGTGTACTCTTTCGGAGCATTATTCCTGTAGTGGGTATGCTGGGTGTTATATTGGTACTGTTGTTGGCCCTGTTCACTATTCAATGTTGGCCTATTTTCCTGATATCTATTTTTTAGTATTGGGCAGTCTGCCTTCCAGTGATTGGGGTCTTTACAGTAGAAACATGTTGTTCCTTGGACTTTGTTCTGTCATTCTGTTGTCGGTCTGTGCCCCTTCCTCTTCCCCCTACTGTGCTGGCTGGTGTAAAACCTCTCCCGGGATACCATCAATCAGACCGTCTCTTTTCTTTATTTTCTCTACCTCCATTGTCTGTGCATGGGACTGGTAATCAGCGCACTATCTTGCCGTTCCCTATACCTTTTCAATTGGTTTTTGTTGCCAGCAAACAAATGATGCTTGCAGGTGTGCCCTAATAGGGGGCCTCAGCCTTTGAAAAAAAATAGTAACAAATGCAGACATGGCATCTCCCATTGGATTCTTTAATCCGCTGTTCTGCTGGTTGACTTGCAGAAGGCGGTCAAATTAAGAGTTCACACTCACATCTTGTTCCTGTTTTGTATGTGTTATTTTGTTCCAGTCTACCTTATCTTCTTGGACTTTTTCCTTCAAATATTTCACTACTTCCTGGTATTTCTCATCTACCTCTGATCCTGGAATTCCTAATTTTCCCCTGTCTAGCTCCCTCTTTGGCCAATCTACTTTTCTTTTGCAGTCTCCCCATACATCCTTTGGCACAATTATATTGAATAGGTCATCAAAATCCCTCCATAACAGTAGCCCAGAACTGCCATTCTGTCTAACTCTGTGTACCACCTCCGTGCTTCTTCTCTTAATTTAGGGAAATCTTTAGTGAAGCACATAATGTCTTGCCTGGACCATGGGACACTGGACATATGCTAATTTGTCATCTTTACTTCCTGGTGGAGGGGACACCTCTCACAGGGGCATACTCCATGTTGGTGAGGCTGTTGCAGGGGCTAAATCCCTAGTGCGGGGGGTAAGGGTCTGAGCTACTTATATCACTGGGAATGTGTGTATTAGTTTCTTCCACTGTTGTAATATCTCCACTGCATATTTCAGTGTTTTTTTATTCTGGCCTCATCCCATGTTGGCAGATCTGAGTCTGTGAAACTAAATTTTGCTACGTCCCAGCAATACTGTGGAGGTAGTGGTGGAGGATCGTTTGCAGTGCCTGGGCATTGTTTCATGGCTTGCTGTACATATGCGTTGTGTGCTTGCGGACCCTTATCTATCAGGCCATCTTATGCCCATGACAACACTTTTTCCTGATATTTTCTACACTGTTTTGCTGTAAATGTGTCTACTTGGAGTGTCCCTTCCACCATCTGGTGTAAGAAATTCTGGCATTTGGTGGTCTGCTTTCAGCATTTTCCTGTCCGTTACAGGTGATGCATGTGTGGACGGGGTCGCACTATGTGTGCTACTAAGACTGTTTTGTCTGGCCTGGAATGGACCGTGCTGTGTTCCTTCCATAGCCTTCTCTATTGTGGTGATGTCATAAGCAGTCTGGTGTACATGCGTACATATGCCCCATATTAGATCATGCCACTGTTTAATCGAAAATGATTCATCAATTGTTGTCATCAAATAGTTGTCTCCATTGATTCTTTATTAAACGTGGAACTGCGATTTGTCTGTCTGTGCATTTTTCTAGCAACTGGTGTTTCTTATCATTGTATTTTGAAGGTGCGTGTACAGCTTCCTGCCTCATTACTTCTAATGAGGCGGCTTGTGGGATGGCTGCAAGTATATTCTCGTAACTTGTTAGCTCAGAAGTTTGTGTGTTAGAGCTGTGCAAGCTGCTTGCTCCACAGCAGACTGTTCAGTTTGTTGTGCTGCTGGAGCGTTGGGAGTGACGGCGCTGTCTTCTTTTGTAATGGGAGGCTGTCTTGTACCTTTCATCCTCCCCATTAGTAGGTCTTCAAGGACTGTATCCTCTTCTCCCTCCCACTCCTTTTGAATTCTTGTTCATTGTCAACTGGAATGCATGGATACACTCCTAGGACATCTAACTCTTTCTCCAATATTCACTTATCTTTTTCTTTGCCATCTCATTCAGCAGTTTGTTTTTAACTTCTAACAATACCTTGTGCACCTTACTTTTCACATCGCTTGTTGCGCGCATAGCACGCAGAACCAAATCCCTCGCATAAAACTACTCCCACTGTATGTATGGGCTTTATCTTCTTTCCTTTTAGCTTTAACATTTGTCTCAAATATGACAATTTATTCAAGTTGTAAGTTCCATTACACAGAAATTGCAAATCCAGTCTCTTCGCTGCCAGGTTATGCCATTTATGTATAAAGAGTATGGAACCCAGTCCTTGGTGTAGGGCCACGTGGTATGCTGGGGAGTCTTTAAGTGGAACTTGCTTGCTGCTATTGAAATCATTTTTACTCAAAGGGTTGCCCATGGTGGAAATGATTATGTGATGCTGCTCTGGTATGTAAGCACTGACCCTTGTTGTTTTGCAACAACAATTCAGATATACCAGACACATGGGGGGCTGGGCGGGACACATGGGGGCTGGGAGGGGCAGACAGGTAACACAGTTGGTGAACTAGCGTTATCATATGCTTTCAGCCAGCCTCCAGCATTTGTGACCGCAGAGGAAGCTGTTTGTCAGTCAAAGGACATTCGATCAGTAAGAGTTCACCAAAGCATTCACAAGTGGGAGAGGAAAAATAAACCTTGTGGGTGCCAGTGACATGGCAATACCTGCCCCCATCGATAGATAAGAAGGTGACAGTACAATAGGAATAAAGAGTAGCATTTCCAGCCCCTTTGCTATCTCCTAGGGTGCCAAAAAGGGCAGGAGGTGTGGCTAGGCGGAATTGAAAACCCTTAGGACTATGCCCTGGGGGTCCAGCTATTCAAATAAACAGAGCAGAAGTGGTGAACTCCTCATGCAGTTGATACACATACATAAAATATAGAACAGTTTTTGGCAACTCTGCTGCAGCACTGTATTTTTTATTTTATTTTTTTTTTTTTTTATCCTCATCTGCCCGACACACGTCCCTTAGATGCAAGGAAGACAACCCAACCAGCTCACTGCCATTGGGAGCAAGGCCCTGGAAATTGAGCGCTACACACCTAGGCAGAACTTATTACGAGTTGGAGGGATATACAGTGCACCTTGTTGACGATACTCAAAGCAACTTTATGCCTGTAAAGCCAGTATGTGACTATCGATATCGGGGCAGACCACAATACTGAACCATAGAGAAGGTGGGCTTAATCATCGGATCATCGGATCTTTGGGGGGGGGGGGGGGGGGACCTCCAAGAAGGCAAAGAAAGCTTCACTTCCACTCGGTCAAAAATTTCCAAAATGTGAGGTTCTGGACTCTACATGCTCTTTTCAAGTCTACCTTGGAAGTTTCATAAAGTGAGGTTAGCCATGCGGAGTGAGTGGGGGGGTGGTATCCACCCAATGCATACATATCTGCCGTCTTGCCAACAGGATAGCATAGAATAAAAAGGACCGCGCTACCCTGGTGATATTCTGGTCAAAGCCGAAAATGACAAGTGGTAAAGTTAAGGAAATGTTGGTCTTAATAATTGAATCTAAGTTGGCTTTGATCTCCATCCAATAAGTAGATATGTGGGGGCAATCCCAAAACATATGTGTGTCGGAAGCTGCCAACAGTTGGCATTTGTTGCAGCATTTCCCCTCTTGATATTTGGATAGACGTAACGGGGAGAGATATGCCCGGTGTAAGGTAAACAAATGGTTTCGTCTAAGCCAGGCGGGTTTAACCAATTTATACAAAAGGGAAAAGGATTCTATCCACCAGTCCTCATCGAGTGCCTCAATTTCTCTACCCCATAGCTCTGTTGGGAGATTAAAATCCCTATCTATCTCTTCCAATATGGACCAATACCAAAGAGCCCCCTCCTTACCTCCTATCTGTTTTTCGACTAACTGTTGTTCTAGAGGGCTGAGTCTCCCGGTGTTAGGGTCTTTCCTGATTAATTCTCTGGCCCAGCTACTGATTTGTGTATATTTAAATCTTGATAGTGTCGGCCCTACTTTCTCCCTAAGCTTCTCCCACCCTATCAAGATGCCTCCAGATAACAATTCACCCCATCTTGAGAACCCAGCTGTAATTAGGGGGGTTGCCAGAGAATCTTGCAGGCACAATGGGAGCCCAGGAGAGTCCCAAATCCGAGCGTAATTAGAGTAGTACGCCAACCCCACTTTACGTTTGATTTGTACCCATGACTTCAATTGTGTTAATAGAGTCTTCAACCTCACCTTCTTGAAAAACTTTCGATCTCCAAACTTAAATAAAAACCCGTCTAACGGGAGGTTTACCCCTACCAGCATTGCTTTAAATAGTTTCCCATTTGAAGTGAGATCTGGTGATTTCAAGAGCATTCTTGAGTGAGAAAGCTGGAATGCCCAAGAGTAGTACTGCAAGTCTGGAAGGGCCAATCCACCTTTTTCCCTCCTCCTCCTCAGTTTTTTCCAGGCCAGCCTCGTGGCTTTATTGCCACATATGAAGGAATTTATTTCTTGTTGGCACTTAAGAAGTTGCTTAGAGTCAAATGCAAGGGGAATTGTGTTGAAAATAAAAGTCAGTTTTGGAAGAATAGACATTTTTACAATGTTGACTTTCCCGAAAATTGATAATCGAAGACCCGCCCAGGATCTCAATAGGGCCCTGCACTCTCTGGCGACCAAATCTAGGTTAACTTCTGCTAAGCCATCAATGTCTTGCGTTATTTTAACTCCAAGGTAGCGAATTGATGGTGACACCCCAACGCCCGGATTGGCAATATTCCACGTCATAAGCTCAGTCTTATCGGCATTGATATCGTAGCCCGAAATACTTCCGAATTCCTTGGCCTTTTCGACCACGATGAGAAAAGCGTTAGCTGGATCACTGGTATAAATTACAATATCATCAGCGTAAAGCCCTACTTTCCTTTTCCATCCGCCGAATTTAAATGAAGAAATTCTTGGGTCGTCCCTGAAGGATTGCGCAAGAGGCTCTATGTATATGTTAAAAAGTAAAGGGGACAGGGGACACCCCTGTCTTGTTCCCCTAGTGATCCGAAAAGGCTGGGTACATGAGCCATTGACCATAATGCTTGCACTGGGGTTTGCATATAGGAGTCCAATTGATCTCCGAAAATTTGGACCGAATGCAAATTTCTTCATGGTCTCGGCTAGGTATGCCCAATTTACTCGATCAAACGCTTTGGTAGCGTCAAGGGTCATAATGGCCATAGGGAGAGAGAACATTGAGGCTATGTCCACTGCCCCAATTAGGTCATACGTGAGGTCCGAGAGCTGTCTACCCTTTATGAAGCCCTTCTGGTCAGTGTGAATTATTGAACCAACCTCGCGTCCTAACCGGTTCGCCAACACAGCTGCAAAGAGCTTATAATCGCTATTTAAAAGCGAGATTGGCCTATAAGAGCCACACTTAGCTGGGTCTTTCCCAGGTTTCGGGATCAAGGCGATAATTGCCTCACCCCATGATTTAGGAGGGGTCGCACCGTTTACTAAGATGTCATTAAAAACTCTTGTGAGTACAGAAACTATTTCGGGTGCCAGTACTCGCAGTAGTTCACCGGGAAGACCATCAGGGCCTGCTGCCTTACCCCGCTTCACCTTTTTAATACTTTCGCTCACTTCTTCCTCTGAAATAGGCCTATCAAGAAGGTTACTTTGTTCTGAGCTAAGAGTGGGAAGAGTAATCTTCTCCAACCATCTAGATTTTAATATCGGGTCCACCGAGGTCTCCTCCTTATAGATTTGCTGGAAAAACTCCAGAAATGTCTCTAATGGAAGATCTTTCAAGTGCCTCCCCCTCTATAATAATGTGCTTTATATGTTTTTTGGACTGATCGGATTTAATTTTCCATGCGAGGACCTTACCCGCAGATTCACCATACTCAAAGTTGGAGAGCTTACTTGCTTCCCATCTCAGTGCAACCCTCTCTTGAAGAATATTATCTAGCCTCTCTTTTAAGTCTTTACGTTGCTCCTGCTCCATATTAGTCCCATTTCCGGAACCAATATGTTGGTCCAGGGATGCAATATCCTTTTCGATATTGGCAATCTTTGCCCTATATATTTTCCCTCAATAAGAGGCCCTACTGGTTATATAGCCTCGTAAGTAAGCTTTATAGGCCTCCCATACTATATTTAACTGAGTAGAGTTTGTATTGGCATCCATAAAAAAATTTGTTTCTTGGATGAGGAGGTCCGTTTCTTCATCCTCTAAGAGAATCGTACGGTCAAATGACCATAGAGTCCGAGAGGATTGCTGAGCCAATTGTAAAGAGAAAAATATAGCAGAATGATCTGATAAGTGCGAGGGCAAGTATGTTAAGTCTTTTAGGGGGTCTCTTAATGAGTAACTGAAAAGAGCGTAATCAATTCTCGACTTGTGATTATATTTGTGATTGTGGTATGATACGCCAAGTGCATCGCCTGCTCTCTCCCCCTCCATGGATCCGCCAATCCGAGCGTTGACATAACAACCCCCAACGCCTGCCTGGATTTCTTATAAGTTAATGCCCTTGAGATGGGGGATTTGTCTAATTTTGGGTTGAGCACCAAATTAAAATCTCCCATCCAGATTATTGGACCTTGAGTTGTTAGGAGGTGGCTCTGGATTTTATTCAAATATATGGGGTCATCCTGATTGGGTCCATAATAGCCAACCAAATTGTATGGTCTACCCTCTAGACTAACTTTAGTGTATAGCCACCTACCACTGAAGTCTTCCTCATGGGCAAGAATCTGTGCTCTTAATTGCTTTTTGAAAATAATTAGAATACCCCGAATATTCGCATTATGATTTGTACAAATAAAACAGTCTACCCATCTGAGTTTACTCAACATTTCCCTCACTTCTTGTTGAAGATGTGTTTCCTGAATGACAATGACCTGCGCCGGAGAGTCCCTCAAATATTGTAATATTCTATACCTCCTACTCTTAACACGCAGGCCATTGACATTCCAGGACAAGAAATGTATTCCCATCATCTAAAGTGCATACTCCTACCCCAACTCATTTGGTAAGTGTAAAAATTACAACTCCCAAGGCGGATTAAACTAAACAAAGATGTGTTTGATAGGATTTGTGAGTATGGAACGGTGACTGATCGATGAGGATATTTTACAATTTTACCCCTTCCCCCCCCCCCCCCCCCCTCCCCGGAAAACCCCCCCTTAGTTAACCTGGCCGTTGGTGCCAGATTTGTCTCTCTTGGGAGTCCACCCCCCCCCCCCTGCCCAGCTCTGTTACATGTTTTTAATATGGAATATAGTCCGGCATTTTCGAGGTAGGTACTTTTAAAGGGAAACCTCATAAGTGAAAAAAGGTATAGAAAGTGATGATATAGTCCGGCATTACCAAGGTAGATACTCTAAGGGGAAACTTTCATTTTTAATTTTTTCCTTTCCACCCTTTTTTTTCCCCCCTTTTCTTCCCCTTTTTTGTTTCCCTTTTTTTTTTTATCTTTGTTTCCTATTTTCCCCTCTTTTCCCTTTTTTTTATTTTTTATTATACACCCTCTGTGAAGATTCCACTTTCCCCTATCCCATTCTTTTTTTTTCCTTTCTCCCTTTCTTTTATTTATTATTATTTTTTCTTTTTTTCACTATTTTTCTCTTTTTTTTTTTTTTTAACTCCATGTCCTTAAATGTGTTACTACCTTGCAAGACACACAAATGGATAAGTAGAAGAAAGTGTCTCCAGAAGAGGAGGTGGAACCTAGAATATCTTTTATCTCAGTATCTCTCTAAAATTTTATCTGAAGGCTTCCGATATCTAGATGGCTCCCTGTTGATGGTCGCTAATAGATGTCAGGAGTTCATCTGCCTCCAGCGGGGAATGAATGTTGTGCATTTTGTTGTTATACATAACCCTCAAGAAGGCAGGAAACCTAATCTGGACAGTAGCTCCCAGAGCCCTAAACTTCTCCATTTTCTGACGTAACTCCCATTGTCTATCAAGAGTTGTTTTCGACAAGTCGGACCTAACAACATAGGAGAAATCTGGAGCTTTTAGAGCTGTAGATTTAAGTGCTAGATTCAGTATCTTCTCCTTGACGGAATAAGTTAGGAAGTTGACTAAGATCTTTCTTGGTTTTGATCTCCCCTGTTTTAAACGGAACGGGTCTCTGTGAGCTCGTTGAATGTCATTTTCCAGGTCTTCAACAGATTCCTCCAGGTTCAGGGAGTCTTTAAGCAAGGAAGCAACACATTTTTTCATTTCTCCCCCCTCCTTTCCTTCTGGAACCTTCAAGATTCTGATATTGTTCCTCCGTGAGTAATTTTCCAAAGACTCCACTCTTTCTTTTGTTGCGTTTCCATCGCGCCTTAAGTAGTATATCTTCTCATTTGCAGAATCTAATTTAGCTTTTAGTTCGCCTACTGTGTTTTCGAGGGTTTCAGTCCTTTCCGAGAGAAGGTCTACTCTCTTATCAAGGGCATCAAATGCCTCTTTTATCTCTTGCTGGTTACGCTTAGATTCAGTGAACCCGCTTTTGGTCTCATGTAATAAATCTTCCAATGAAATCCTCTCCTGCGTCTCTGGAGTTTCACCCACAGAGGGAGAAGCTTCATTAATATTTCCTTTGGCGTGGAGAGCTGAAAGCCCAATCTCCTCCGAGATATTATGAACAGGAACCGGTACTTCTGAAGGGACAACCCCGTGGGTATTATCTATACCGCTCATCTTTCTAATTTCCTCTTGAGGTCTACAGGTAACTTCTAGGACCTGAGGTAGTACCTTAAAGTATGATCTAAGTGAGGGCGTGAGCCTTACAGCACTACTTTTAATGTTTCTGGGTTTTGGTGTAGTGCCTGGGTTTAAATCTTTCAAATCTTTCAAACCTTTTACCACAGACAGCCGAGGAATTGTAGCTGCAGTGGCTGTATTGGCAGACTTAACAGTGCAATCCCCGGTAAAAACAAAAATAGAAGAGCCCTGGGTAGTCTCACTAGGACCAGACTCTAAGTCATTTGTTCCCTCCTTTACTTTGCTAGGACCAACAGCCACATCAATGGTAGTGTCAATAGGGGTATTCTCATCATCAATAGCTATAGCTGCAGCCCTTATCTCATCACTTCCAATCACTGATATATTGGTACCCTTAACGCCCCCACGCCTCTGCCCAGACACCTTACTTGAGTGTGATGCTTGGACTGATATATTTCCTGTTCCTTCCTCCTCTGCTACTGCCTTAATCCTGGTTTTAGTTTTAAGGCTACGAATCCTCTGATTTTTTTTTTTTTTTATCCACGTTGAGAGGGGGTGTTCCTCCTGATTGCGTTCCTTTGGTAGTGGCTGGGCACTTTTGGGATAGTTGAAGGCCGCTAATATCCCCAAAAACTCCACGAGCCGCCGCTCTGCGGCTCCTTCGCAGCTCCACGGCTGCCTCTGCCCACCGAGAAAGAGAGGCGGAAGGCGGGACCCTGTAGCCACACATCCACCAGGTAGACGTTACTCTCTCTCCCCTCGACGTAGAGATCTCCCGTGGTAACAGGAGCTAGAGCCGCTAATTAGCTGTGTTCCACCCCCCCCCCCCTCCCTGAGCGGGAGTCCGCGAAGTCCGAGAAGACCTCCGTAGCAGCCAAGAACTCTCCTGAGACACACAGCAATCTGATCCGTACCGGCTGGTACGAGCGGGCGGAGCCGCCGCGTCACTCCTTGCAGCCCCGCGTCCGCTCGCTCCGAACGGCTCCTCAACACGTCAAAAAAGGAAAAAACAAGGGCAGAATAAGCGCCCAATAGCAACTACGATCAGGACCAGTATAGCCGGAATTCACTCCGTTCCAACGAGTGAGAAACTGCCGACTATGTCACGCCATTCAGCTGGGTTAAGCGGAGCTCCGTGAGAGATGCGCGACCCGCCCAAGCCGGCGGCCGCCATGTTCTCCAGATCAAGGCATTAGCTGAAAACCTCTGCAGCACTGTATTATGGGATGTGCTGTGAATTGGTGCGTTGAGACTGTGCTAGTCCCAGAATAATAACAGGGAAATAGGAACAGTATTATTGCTACTTCAAAGGGCATAGGAAGTAACACGCAAAAGGGAGGTAATGTGCAGTATAGGGCAAATATTAGGTCTGCGAGCCAGTCCATTGTAAGTGAGCGGGAATAATAATTGGCACTTTATTAGGGAGACAGTAATTATTAAAAGGGGGTGTTAAGTTAACTGTCAGAGAGGTAGCAGCGTATTAATGTCAGTCACGTAGCGTCTACAATATCCAAATATCATCTACAATGTCCAAGTAAAATGATAGCCTAACCATTATTGCGATCACCCTACAACAATTGGAATGGTGGATGCAACCCTTACAGTTTTTGACCACAATATATGAGGCACATAACAGTAACACAATAAAAAATGCAATGAAACCCAAAATAATAGAGAATAAAACAACTGATACTCCCTCCACGTTGTGCCTTGGTGGAACCTTAGGCACAGCTGGAGACCACCTCTGGCGTCCAGCAGGAGGCAGCGCACCGCTGTGTACCGTTAGCCAGCGGCCCGAAGTGAGTTAGCTGCACTCAAGTCTGAGTTCATGGAAACTTGTTATTTGGTGCCCTGAAAACCTGTTGCAACAAACAGAGGAGCCCGCCTGGCTACCACTCCCACGATATCTCTTCCACACATCAACTCTGTGCACACCAAGGGAAGCCAATACTGCTGCCACTTGTAAATGGGGAGCAAAAACTGCTGCAACTCTAAAACGAGGCGCTACCTGCTACAACCCAACCCGGAGGATGGAGATCCTTAATCAAAACTCACCGATGGATGTTGATTCTGGCAATGCCTACCGACCTCCGCGCCACTCAATGGGAAGTAGCCGTAAAGTTCCTCCACCCCTATAGGCCGGGGACTCTGCATGCAAGACGGAAGTGCAGATGTTCGCCCTCCTTGGTACACCGCCAGCCAAGTGCTGCTTAGCACCAGGGAGTGTGTGTAGGAAAAGTGCGGAGGGACGCAGTCACCGGCCATGCGGGTGAGGATTTGTAGCAGAAACAAAAATTTGAGAGCAAAAATGCACATTAGAGAGATGGATAGATGTCTGCAGCAGTATCAGAGGTCAAATACCGCGGATGGTGCAGGAAGCAAACCACTGCCAGCAGCACAAAGATAGTTCTAATCTTTAACAGAGGTACAGTCTGCAGCCGAGTGACGACAGACTGAGAAATATATTATTAAAGCCACAAAGAGGAGGCAGAAGAAAGTGATCCAAATAGCTGCTATGATAGTCATGTAGTTAGTTGAATCGCAAGAGAAACATATATCTCCGGGACAAAAGCACACCGGCATCACCAGTACGGAGTAAAAGAAGAGAATAGGGATAAAAGAAATGCATTAGAAAATGTCCATGCAAATGTGCTGAGAGGGAGAAAGGCAGGAGCCAGAGATCTGACAAAAACAGTCTTGCCATTAGCGTTAATGGGGTGACCCTGTGTCCCTCAGAATCTGCGTATTTGTAATATAGGAAAAAAGTGGTTCTGTTGGGTTGCACACGGATCAAAGCAATTGCACAACCCACCAGAACCACTTGTTTTATATATTACAAAGAACGTCTCACGGCAGAGTCCCTCAGCTACGAAGTGAGGAGAGAGGAAGAGAGACAGAGATAAAAGTAATCAAACCTTAGGCCATCGTACGAAGCTGAAGTCCAGCGGCCCGGTGGCTGTAGAAGTCCGTGATCTTGGGGCCACATTCTCACACCAAATGGGGGAGTCGAGAGCTGAAATAAAGAATATAGAAATAATACCACAAATCTAACTCTGTCCGCACATAAGATGAATAGAATTTATTTGAGACCAACAAGACAATGCAAATACGTGTAGCACGGAGACAGTCAGCCTAGCCGCTGAGTGTCCGAAGATGTGACATTTCTGACCGCTTTTATTGACAAAAACCACAAAGGAAACATCGTCACAATGCACGTAGCACAAATTAAGCATATGAATATTTGTCCAATCAAGAACGACCTAGACTGCGTTATAGCTTAGATCAGCCCATACCTTCCAAGCAACCATTCCCAGGATCAGAAGAGAGAGGAGCGGAGGCAGGATGTTTTCTGTGAATGCGGCAAAACTCTGAAACTCCCTTCCAATCCCCCTCCGATCAGAACCCAACCATCTGCTCTTCCGGAAAAAATTAAAAACCCTTCTTTTTAGCAGATAACCCAGACCCTGCCACATACACCCGTGAAACAAGCAATTCAAGTGCTAGGACGCCTGCGGGTAGCTATCGCGATATACAAATATAAATCCAATCCAATCCAATACCATTTATAGTCCGAGATGTTCTGCTGTTGACCACGTGTTTAGAGTACTTGGCAGTCTTGGGATTTTCCACTGTAATGTAATGTATTAGCCTTGGTACTTTTCCATGTATTCATTTGCAATATCATAGCACGTACCAGAAATATTTCTAAATGTGATCTGCTGAAATTCTTGCAGCTAAGCCAGCATCCAGCTCTGTTCTTGTATCTTTCTTGGGCAAGCCTTGCGTTAAAAAATCAGCTTTACTTGTAAGTCATAGAAAGAACATGTATCTATATAATTTTCCTATGTCAACGTAACAGGGCTTGGAGCCTTAAACATTTGGTATCACTAATAAAAGATGGTTTCCACACAGTCACTCTTTCCATTTGCACTTGTGGTGAGGTAAAGTATGGAATTATCCTATAGATAAGTTCTCAGCACTACTTAATGACAAGATGCATACATTTTAAAAGATCTGGCTGCCATCTTGAACTTGATGCACCAATCGACCTTATGTGACATGTCTCTATCCCCCATGAGATGAACAAGTACCCTCTCAGGCAATGTAAGTACTTAACTTTATCTCCTACCCCCACCCCCCTTTATTTTTCTTTCTGTTACCAGACCTGCTCGTCTAGTGACGTGAATACTTTTTTTGATCCAACTGTTATGATAATGAAGAAAAAGGCAACTTGGTGAAATTAAATATTTTGTCTAGGATCAAACAATTTGACCAGTTTACTGATCTCAAATTGTTTGATCCTAGCCAAATGTTTTATTTCACTAGGCTGCCGTTTCCTTCATTATCCTGTATGAGAGGACCTTCAAATATGTGCGTTCAGCATGTCTGTTGAACAAAAACTATTTTGTTTTATTCAATAGACTAAACGTTTGTTCCATGTATAATAAAAATCGAACCCAGATAAAGGGCACACCATACAATATAGATTTAGCATACCTACAGAAGACTCATTTGCGCCCCCCCCCCCCCCCCCCCCCCCCCTCCGATGCACAGCGCTTTGGCGCTAGTTCGGGCGCCCATAGATTCTTTGCCAAATATAGCAGCTACACCAGGGGCACCGCTATCCTGGTCCACAAAAGAGGCCCCTTTAGCCTCAGTAATGTCCTTCGTGACCCAGAAGGTAGATACATTATAGTTGTTGGTTCTCTGTGTGGCCACAGAACTGCACTGATTAACGTCTATGCCCTGAACGTAGATGCACCCACATTTTTCCACGCAATGGGCGCTCAGTTTGCAAAATATGCACCTCAGAAGATGTTGTTGGGTGGGGACCTAACTTATTACTTGACCCAGTGCTGGACAGTACTTCCTGTGCCCCAGACTCCAAGCCACAAGTTCGGCGAGCCCTGAATGACCTCTGTGAACATTACGCCCTAGTTGATATTTGGCGGATCCGCAATCCCACGTTAACAGAGTACACTCCCTATTCTGGCCAACAGAACACCTGGACCAGGATTGACTATTGGCTGCTATCCCCAGACGTTATTTTCTGGTTTGCTTCCCACAGGACACTCCCTCGAACATACTCTGATCACTCCCCGATAGTACTACACTTGAAACTTCTACGAGTGGCAGTGGCGCTTCCCCAGCAGAGCACTGCAGGACGAAGTATTCAAAGCAGAGTTGTGCGAAGCGATAGAAGACTATTTTAAGCTTAATACTGGTTCGGGTGACACTAGGGCGGTATTATGGGAGTGCTTTGAAGCTGTTATTAGAGGAGTCTGCATCTCTAAGCACGCCAGTGTGCTCAAAGATCTCAGCAACACGATGACCTGCATTGAACGGGACATCACTGAGTTAGATTCCCAATCATTGGTGTCCCCAACCCCCTGACTATCAGGCAACAAGGCTCTCTTCTGTCTGAGTACAGAGACAATGCGGACCGAGAAATTTTGTATCTGGGGAAATATTACACGGCTTGGCGTTATGGGGAGGGAGAAAGACCAGGGAGGGTGCTAGCACAAATGCTGAGGCCCCCGTATTGTAAATCATACATTACTGAGCTACAATCTGCTACAGGCGACACGCTTGACACTACATCCACCATCCTGGATGAATTCTTAGACTATTACACAACCCTCTATACTTCTAGGACGGGACCTGACAACACTGCCCGGACAGATTATCTCAAAGAAATCGCGTTGGGGTATTTGGAGAAGTATATGCAAGACTTCATGGTGGAACCAATATCAGTTGGTGATGTAACACTTGACATCGATACCATCCGGGGCTCCACCACCCCAGGGTTGGACGGTTTCACATGAGATTTTTATAAGTTGTTCAAGGATCTTTTGGCCCCGCAGCTCATCGAAGTTTATGCGGAAGCATTAGAAAAGCAGATACACCTTCCGGGAGGCAGTAATAATTCTCCTCCACAAGCCCGTGTGGGAGATGGGGATGTCGGGTTGGGAGAGGTGTAGTGATGAAAATTACGCAGCAGGGATGTGGAGTTGGGCTAAGCACAAGTTTTACATTACTGGATAATTGTAGTAGGTGACTGTTATTAATGCTGCCATGATTACGACTGCCATTGAACTAAAAGGTGTGAGATTTAAAATTGGTATATTGCTTGTTTGTGATGACATTTACACGATGTTTAAATGATCGAAAAATAAAGTGTTAAAAAAATAAAGAGCACACGATGACCCCTGACTTGCCTTAGTTCACTAATAGCATTGTCATCAGGGTGGGGTCAGGAATGTTTCTCAGTTCATATTTGAAAACTCTCACTTTTAATAAATAATTACCAATGCATGATGTGAGTGCACTTTCATTTACAGACAGCACATTTCCATTAAAATGGCCACAAACTCTCTCACTGACCTTCAGTTTTGCAGATCAAGAATATAGCATACAAGAAATAATGGGTGGGTATAGTGTCAGAAAATATTTATATTTTGCACAATCTCCAAGTAAAGTATCCCATCACACTTAAGAATGTAAAAAGTGGTTTCATAAGTACTGAAATATATTTTAAAATATTTCTACAATTTATTTATAAGCCACTTAAATATTTGTTAGAAAAAACTGACATGTCTTTCATTTCACAATGCCTGTACCCCAGCACGATTGTCTGAAAGTTCACTTTACTTTTTTTTCTCCGACTACAAGGGTAGAGGATTTTGTAAATCGTAATCTCCAGGATAAAATAAGCAGCAATATGTATGAAGATATGAGCTCAATTTGACCTCTCAGTCACTTTGAACGCATAGCAAATGTGACAAAACAAAAACAAAATGTAAGGCATCTTTATTGCTTATTCACTTTCTAAATGAACAGAACACCTATGTTAGTCCAAGTCTCTTGTCAGACCTGGCCAGTAGGCCCTAATAATAGCCTTACCCTGATAAAATCTGATTTGCCACAGTGAGTGGGTGAGTAGATTGACCCATTCTCCTATAATTCAGATAAAATACAAGCCCTGATTTGTTTTATTTTTCTTCTTCCTCTTTTTTATAATTTGGCTTTGACTTCATTGGAAAATATGAATGTGAATTATGTCATATGTAAAAGATAGTAGGATAGATAAGCCTGATAGTGCTCTGAACCTTGTCGATTTCATGTTCTGCAACCGGAGGCAATTAGTAACATACCAGCTTTCTTTTTAAGAGCAAAGGATATGCAATTGGAAATGCCCCGGAGCTGGCAAAAGCCCATAACAGTCATGCTAGGTAAGTTTCGATTCATGTTTCGTTACTATTTTATTTTTGTAAATGCCTTTGTAATTAATAATGGCACTTTGCTGCTATGTACATTCTATGTTTTGTTGGTCTGAGTTGAATGAAGACTATTTTATTTATTCAGCATGCAGCCCTTTTTGAAACCTACGTAATTTGATTAAGCATAAAAAAAACTATGATCTGCACCTATATGAAACTGAATTGGTAACTAGGAGATAGGCCTTAGCCCTGATTTTTGCTGCTGTAACAACAACAAGGTGATGGATGGAGTTCTTAAATGTATTTCAGGCGCTGTGGGCCATATTCCAGTACATCGTTTTTCGCCCACCATGCTACCTCAGTTTCAACGTAGCCATGTGCAAATTAGTCTTGACTTGCTCCAATAGGAACAGTCCAGCCTGAACTGCCAGGCCACGTCCTCCCTGTACTGGAACACAAGCAACCCAAGGCCGGTTTCACCCAGATTGGGCTCTTTAGTCAGGTGTAGCTTAATACCAGTGGCAGAATTAGCAAGGAACTCGCGTCTGGGTTGTACTTTATCAGCCAAAGAATTCCGTCCAGCATGTGCTCCCACACGTGGATGACTTCATGTGTGTATTACATGAGTTTGTGGCAACCTGTCCTTTATTTCCGCAACTTTAACCCAAAGCATTTTAGGTGTGATTGTGCTACCCTTTGAATCTGAGTCAATTTTCTTGCCAATATTGTAGATTACCATTACAGGACTATATACAGTAATACGAGTCACACACAATAATAGTGGAGAATTCGGGATCCGTATGCTTAAGTGCAAGAAGCAATGCCAGGAGGCACAGCCCATTTACCCCTACAGCTGTGGGTTTCTGCAACTGGATCACAGAGGCCCTCAATACTTTTGCCCCCCTTAAAATCTGCATTTTTAAAAGAATTAAACCAATGGCACCTTGGTTCTTTGAAGAACTTAGATCACTCAGAAGGGAGTGTCGCAGACAAGCACGCAGATGGCGTTTGGAACTTTGTGCTAGGGAAAAACCAAGCAGAAAGTTCTGCTACAGAAGTACTAACTCGCCATCTTTCAAGCCAAATATCACTTCTTCACCAATAAGATCCTTGCAGCAGACAACTCTTCTAGCATGCTATTCAAGGTGATCAAGGAGATCTCCGAACCTCCAGGGACCCTGTTGTTGTTCCTCTCACAAGACCTCTGACAGAATAGCTGCCTATTTTCATGACAAGGGCCTTAAAATCTTTCAGGAGCTTGGCCATATGGAAACGGAAGAACCTGAGGTCGAGGAGGTCACTCAGAACCAAGGAAAGTATTCTCTCACTTTAGCAGCTTTTCCACAGATCCCGTCCCAGCAAACCCTGGCTCTCCTCATGGCCTCAAATCCGGCTCTCTCTCAGACCCCTGTATGCTCCTCACTCTTAAATTGGTCCATAATCCGATTGCAGACTTCCTGTCTAAGGTGTTTAACAACATTCTCCTATCTGGCAGCTATCCGGACACTCGGAAAAAAAACATTGTCTCACCACTTCTTAAGAAACCCAATGTTGATCCATCTGAATTGAAGAACTTTCGCCCCATCTCACTTCTCCCTGTCCTGGCAAAAATCCTAGAGAAATTAATCAACACCGAGTTTATGAATTATTTTGATTCCCATGATATCTTAGATTAGTCTCAAAATGGATTCCGCTCCGATCACAGCACTGAGTCAGCCCTCATTGCTGCCACTGATCACATCCGCATGCAGGTAGACAGGGGAGGCTGGGCAGTGCTCGATCTTCAACACCGTTTCCCCTACGCTTATGGTCCAACGACTTCGGGAGAGGAGAATCTCGGGAAAGGCCTTGAAGATTCTCCACTGCTTTCTGACAGGGAGAACAAACCTAGTCAGCTGCGGGGGTTTCAGATCTAAGGCCTTCAGCCTACCCTGTGGGGTTCCCCAGGGCTCATCTCTGAGCCCCATCATCTTTAATCTGTATGTAACCCCTCTGGCTAAGCTGATAAAATCTTTGCGGTTCCAGGTGATCTCCTATGCGGACGACACACAGATCATGGTTTCCATTTCCAATGATTTGCAACTGGTCGCAGAAAAAGTTTACCTCTGCATGGCAGGCACTATTGGCTGGATGCAGAACAACTCCCGTAAGATCAATGCTGAGAAAACGGAGGTCCTAGTTTTTGGACCGCAGAACTCAATCTGGTTGAACGCCTAATGGCCGGCAGAATGTGGTTCTCTTCCCCGTTCTGGCTAGGACCGTTAAAAACCTGGGGGGCATTTTTGATGAGGGTCTGACCTTTGATTCTCAGGTCAGTCGTACGGTGAGCACCTGCTCCTATATTCTGCAAACCCTCAGAAAAGTGCTCCCGTATATTCCAGCAGAACTGCACAGGCCCACCATCATCCCACTAGTCACTTCCCGGCTTGACTACTGCAATGCTTTGTACCTTAATATCAGCATGGCCTCCCTGAACAGACTTCAGGTCATCCAGAACGCTGCAGCCCGGCTGATCCTTAATATCCCTAAGAATCAGTCAGCGAGGGAGGGGCTCCAACTCTGAATTGGCTCCCTATCAAGAAGCGCATCTCTTTTAAAGTCCTGATCAGGGTTTATAAGGCCTTGCACAGCAAAAGCTCTCAGCAGCTGAAAACCATGTTTCAATGGTACACTCCTGGAGGACCAATTTTGGAAAAGGTGATGGACAGAGTTTCTGAATGATGCAGAATACTCCTACCCAGTCAAGAGATCAGGGCTTGATCCATCACCGTTTTTTAGCTCACTGCACCATCCCAGCTCAGAACCTGGCTACATGCAAATTAGTCTGTTCCTGTCCCAGTGCATGATGGGAACAGGGCAGACCAAACTACCAAGACAATTCTTCACCAGAAAGGAGACAAGCTACCGGGGACTGGTTTCTGGCATTTCAGCCGTCATCGGCCCGGCTTGCTTGAATCCTGATGGTGCAATGAGCTAGGGACTCACGTCTGAGTATACCCTCCCACACTTAGTGTGGATAAAATCAATTTTGGAAAAGGTGATGGACAGAGTTTCTGAATGATGCAGAATACTCCTACCCAGTCAAGAGATCAGGGCTTGATCCATCACCGTTTTTTAGCTCACTGCACCATCCCAGCTCAGAACCTGGCTACATGCAAATTAGTCTGTTCCTGTCCCAGTGCATGATGGGAACAGGGCAGACCAAACTACCAAGCCAATTCTTCACCAGAAAGGAGACAAGCTACCGGGGACCGGTTTCTGGCATTTCAGCCGTCATCGGCCCGGCTTGCTTGAATCTCCTGGAGGACCTTCAGATCCTCCTGCCAGAGAAAATTGATCTCTCTGAAATTCTGCAGGGTCAGATGGGGCGGACGTTCCTTCTCTGTGGCGGCCGCAAAACTTTGAAATACCCTGCCCCCTCTATCTCTCATGCGGATTCGCTCCCGGTGTTAAGAAAGCTACTGAAGACGTGGCTTTTCTCAACATAGTCTCCAGTTCTGTGTTCTCCTTTCTCTCCTCGACCGTCCAGCGCTTTGGCACCTACAGGTATTAGTGCGCTTTATAAATCCTTATCCTATCCTATCCTTTAGTTCAGCCAACTGCGCAGTGCAGTCGCCTAAAGACTGTGTGCGAGTTGTTTGAGGTTGGAAAATGGTATCTAACATAACGCCAAAAACAATGGCTCATGTTGATGAATATTGCTGCTTAGAACCAATAGCAAGTTGGGCTGATCTGTTGGTGTAAATACTATATTTATACTAATCAAGAGAAAGAACAGTAGATGGCAAAGGGTAAACATGCTCCTACTGTAGAAATTCTTGTGTCTGCAAAGAATTGTCAAAGACGAAGTCCACATCAGCATCTCTTAAGGATGTAGCCCATTGTACCCATCTGGGATGGGAGGGCCTTAGCGTTGGGGATGCTAGATTTGGTGACGCCGCTAAGGCTGGCACAGGAGTAACGACAATAATAAGTTTACCTTGAGCAAGTGGCCTTCCTTTAAGGATAGCCATCTGCACAGCAGTCGCGATTTGTTTAGTGGAAGCATAAGGCATTTCTGCTCCTGAATATAAATGTGCTATAGGCACTATTTCACCTTCGTTAAAGGTGATGTAGGTACATCTAGTTGCACCTGGTATAATACGGATGACCAAGTTTGTGTATTGATACGTGTATGCAAGTGGCATGTTTCAAGTAAATCAGATTGTAAAAAATCTAAGGGTATCTGGATGTTCCAATTTCCAGAATGCAGCGGAAAAATCGGGGATACTAATGCATAAAGGGGTTTGATGTGTTGTGCATATTCAGGTATGTATGTCCTGCCAAAATTTTGAAATCCTAGCAGGGACTGCAACTTTTTCGAAGTGTTTGGAGTTTGCAATAGCGCATATTTCTCAAAACAAATGAGGAGCAAGTCTCTTCCCCTCATGCGTAAGTTCATACCCTAGGACAGGGACACTTAGAAAGCTATATTAGCCTTTTTAAAGTTGAACTTGTAGCTAAGTTCAGCAAATCCCAGTGTTTTGTGATCTACTCGGGCCAAGTGGGGATTTAATTAAGCTTCTGTTAAGTAGATATCATCTATGTAGGACAGGGCATTAGGGTCAATATCATGACAAATGGACACAGTTCATGCTGCTAAAAGCAGTCTAGTCTCAGCTCTCAGGAGCCAAATTGTGACTGAAAAAAGCCATTGGAACAATCCAATGTTTTATAGTTTTTATAAACTACATTGTTGATGAATGCAGTACTGTGTATATTTTGCACTGCAAATGTGCCTGTATGACTGTTTAGATGTCTATAATGTAAGACCATACAATAGGAATAATCCGGTTTTAAAACAGGAGAAAGAGGATTATTCATTTGAGAGACACCGGGTTCATTTATCTGTGGGTGAACCATATAGGTATAATACGATAAGGGGAAGCCAACATTATTGTGATAAAGTGCAGGGGTCAATGCAAGGGCCCATTCGGCGGAATAAGCTTATTTGACCTCGTCCGGGACAAGGGCAGAAAAGGAAGGAAGGAAGAATCATATACTTTCCTTGAGGGGGAGAGGGAGTGAGCAATACAAATATTGAGGCCCAATCAACCTCTGCCGAGAGAGCAAAGTAACATTTTCCCAGACTATTGATTTAATGGTGCCCTTAACGCTTTCACTACCAGAAACCCCTGGAGATTCTGGCATACTATTTTGACTTCTGTCACGCCATTGAGGACCGTCACTGCCCAACTCCTGTTCAGGAGGAGGGTTCTCACGGTCTGTTGCATATTTAGCAGTCAAAGCGGCTACTTTCTTTTTCTGAAACAAGGCTTTTTATTGAGGAGTCTTGTCCTCCTTCTTTATCTTCATATTAGACGAGCCTTGTGTCCCCACTTGCAGCATTTTCCTGCTTACAGGTTTTCTCCATAGACTTCAGTGGTAGCGTTCGAGGTTACCCTGTCAACCAGCACATCTGCACCCAGACACACAGGGGCAGGTAAACCAAAACTGCTGGTGGTTCTAAGGACCTTGGCTCCTGCTTACCTTAAGTCCTCAAGAATTACCCTGTAACTTGAATACAAGTACCCCAGTGTATATTTCTCTCATATGATCACATTACTGCGTTTCATTAATTAGTAAAATGTGGAAAAAGAATTGTGGCTGTTTCGTAGCAAAACTCATGGTACAGAGTCTGCATATACTTGCACTGTAGTCGTAGGCATGTTAACTGAAACATGACTCTCTAAGATTACCCCTTTTCTCCTGAATCGTGTTGTACCTGAGCATTCTGCAGCTGGTCCTTGGTGTTTCAAGGTTCTTTTACAGGTGACTTACCTAATGTCAGGTTTAGTATTTGAATGTCAAAATAGTTAATTTTGCCATTCTAGGCCAGAGAATAGCATGTCTTTTTTTTTGTCAAATTTTATGCCACTGGCCCTGGTTAGTGTGCACCCTTCAACAGACTTTCCCAATGTCCAATATGCTCATGTTTTAAAGGAAACACTTTATCTAGTGTGGGCTGTTTTGGTAGCTAGTCTGTTTTCCAGCTTCACACTGCCTAGAGGTCCCACATGCTAGCAATGTAGTTTTATAAAAGTAAAACCACTGGCAAGGGCACATAAAGTACATTTCCTTTCTTAATGAGCTTAAAAAAACTAAATAAACTACAAACCATTCAATGGAATATAAGGCCAGTAGGCCTTACACTGGACCTGTCCCTTTGAAAGAAGTTAACACTTACCATTCTATTACATGTCTCTTCCCTTTACACCCATTCATTTTCTTCTGGTTTTTCTCAGCTGCCAGACGGTGCAACAGATTTACTTTTCTAATCACTGTCAATAGGAAAGTACAATTTCTTCTAATGAGAGGTTGGTTGATATCATGGAACATAAGCACATCTTGAAGGTTTGAAGCCATGCCCTAGACAGAGAGTAATACTAGCAAAATGATTGTATGTTCTAAAGTCTTTGTGCTACCAGTAACTGCCATGTATTGTTTGTTGGATTTACAATTAACTTTTGCTGTGTTCTTTGCAGGCCAGAGCCTCGCCATCTACCAGAGAAGCAGAATGGCATTAGTGCAGTTCGAACAATGGAGGCATTTCATTTTGTCAGCTATGTGCCTATCAAGGGAAGACTATTTGAGCTTGATGGACTTAAGGTGTATCCTATAGATCACGGTGAGTATTGCTTTCAGGCACAATTTAAAAAAAAAGTACTTGACCCCAAAGTTACTCTTCCAAACAAAATGTAGTCCTGTTACCAAGAAAAACTGTTTTTTTTTAGTTGAGGATTTGATGTGTCAGATGAATCACATGCCTAACCTTGCAGTGATACTGATTCTGAAAAGCAGTAAAACAATCCTTTGAAAAGCTATAAGATGCTTGATAGGGCGAGGAAAATATCATGATAGTGAAGGGGAGACACATGGTTGATTAAAAAGCTGTTAAAAGGTTAAATCAGACTGAGTTAATCTCCGATTTTGGATTGAATGAGGGACAAAAGAAATCCCTAGATACAGATTACGGGGCTTATTCACAATCGCATTTATGAGCATGAGAAATACTGTTGCATGCCTTTGTGGCACAGCACTGAAACATCCAGCTCACTATTAGTAAAAGTGCAAAGATGGTACAATTATTTGTATTAGTACTAATTGTATATGAGTATTTCCTGAAAATTCTCGTTTTGTTGCAATTTTAGATGTTTTGGGGTTAATTCACAAAGGCATGTACGAGTTCATAAGAGAATAGTACAGGATTACCACTTTACGTACTCCAAAACGGATTGGTGACGGTTGCAGTACAATAAATCTATTTTAGGAATTTCCTATTTGTAAAGCTGTTAAAATCGGCCAATTTCCAGCTAGCCTCTTGCACACTCAGTAATCACATTAAAAAAAATAAAATGATCAAGGCTGCTGTTAATTTGGATGGGAGAATGCATAACTTCAGCAGGTGCATCGGGTTACTAGACAAATCTTGGCAAAGGACGTTCTAGTGAAAACAATTGGACAATCTAAATCGATAAACCACCAGTTGTTGCTCGTCATAGAGTCCTGCTACGTCAGTGGACAAAGCAATGGGGCATTCTACCTCAGTGAATGCCCACTTTCCATCATCAGTGGACACCGTTCTCTTGAGTGGGTCTTGCCAATTATCTGTCAAGATTTCAAATGATCAATTCCAAAGTAACGTTTGTGATGACCTCAATAAAATGACTGCACAAACCTCCTTGTGAATGTTTAGAAAAATTTGACCTGAAGCCACTCTGCTCCTGCTGGAGTCTAGTGCCTGGATTTACAGTTTATAAAGTTAATTTTATTCTGTAAAGAAGATTTGATATTTCACTCTAGCTTTCAGTACTGCAGGTTGAAATGGTATAGGAGTCAATTTGGTAGATCAGTTGGTGAATACATGGTTAAATGAGAAATTAGAAAAATATACTTTATCTGAAATCAGACTCAGTATTTTCACTTCTGTAGGTCCATGGGCTGAAGATGAAGAGTGGACAGACAAAGCTCGCAGGGTCATCATGGAAAGGATTGGACTGGCCACAGCTGGGTGAGAAAAATAAGCTTCAACAAAGTTTGTGGCACAGTGACGGGAGATAGTGGTGTAATTAAGATTAGGGAATCTTTGCTTGTGGCCTGTATCAGGGTGTTTTTTTGTAGAATATTGGTAGTATTTAATCATGTGCCCTGATTCCGGAGATCTTGGACCTATTTAGGTAACTGGCCAATAATAGCAGTTGCTGCTTGAAACAGACTGGTGGCCCGATTTGGCCTGTTGATGGGCGGCTTCGTATACTCAAAAGTGCATTGCAACTCCTTCATTTGGATACTGGAGTTGGATTTTACTCCTGCTGCAGTCTGCCAGGCCCCGCTCTGCCCTTGCCCCACCGGGACCCACTCTATCTCTGCCCCACTCTGCCTGTGCCCTGCCATGTTTCTCTCTGTCTCTGCCCCGCCAGGCTCCACTCTGCCCTTCTCCCGCTCTGCCCTTGCCCCGCTCTGCCCTTGCCCCACCAGGCCCGCACTGCCCTTGCCCCGCCAGGCCCTGCTCTGCCCTTGCCCCTCCAGGCCCTGCTCTGCCCTTGCCCCTCCAGGCCCTGCTCTGCCCTTGCCCCTCCAGGCCCTGCTCTGCCCTTGCCCCTCCAGGCCCTGCTCTGCCCTTGCCCCGCTAGGCCCCGCTCTGCCCTTGCCCCGCTCTGCCCTTGCCCCGCTCTGCCCTTGCCCCGCTCTGCCCTTGCCCCGCTCTGCCCTTGCCCCGCTCTGCCCTTGCCCCGCTCTGCCCTGCTCTTGCCCTTGCTCTTGCCCTTGCCCTGCTCTTGCCCTTGACCCGCTCTGACCTTGCCCTTCTCTGCCCTTGCCCCGAGTCCCGCTCTGCCATTGCACCACCGAGCCTCGCTTTGCCCTTGCCCCGCTCTTACCCCGCCAAGCCCCGCTCTGTCCTTGCCCTGCCAGGCTCCCTTCTGCCCTTGACCTCCCAGACCCCACTCTGCCATTGTCCTGCTCTGCCATGCCCTGCCCCACTCTGCCTCTGCCCAACAGGCCCTGCTCTGCTTCCTTCATACCAATTCCCACTGTGCTCTAGTTCTGGTCTTACCAGATTCAAACCATTATCTTTGCAAGAAATGTCCTACACTTTGAGCCTGGCAGTGTGGACGTTTTTTGTGACCTCTGGTTTTTCCTCTGAGTCTGTAGGGCACTACCTTTTAAAGGGCAATGCTGCCTGTATCCTGTGTTGCACTTTGGAGAGATAGTGTGGCTTCCGAAAGGTTCGGTGTCATACTTTTTTACAGAGCTTCTAAAAAACAGTGAAGGACTGATCCCTTATTTCTAGCCTTTGGCGGGTTGCAACACCCCACAAAATCGGATCCCTCTGACTCTATGAATCAACAACTCAAGGGTTTGTTGGCGACCATCCAACAGTAGCATACTCTGTTTCAGCCTGTTTAGGAAGAAAATTCCGCTTTGTGCCAAACCTTTGGACCTGGTGATTATTTTTCATCCATGGCAATTTTTATATAGATATTTTTGTTTGCTCTTATGCTGAGTGTAGGAAGCTGGCTCTGCATATGATATGTCACTAGGTAGTTATACCATGCACAGAGTCCAAGTGTTACCTAGAAGTGTACAGGGCTCAAAGAAAAACCCAAAGTGTTCTGTTAGTGGTAGTGTGGGTGAGCAGCCTTCGGCCTCACACAGAGGAGTGTTAGACATTTATTGCACAACATAGACCAATAATGGACACACAACTCTTAAATGAGATCCCCACCAATTTTAGAAAAATGAGCTTTGTTTGTACTTTATTTTAAGACCAAGATCTTCGCAATAAGGTATGTTTTAAAATAAAAATACTTTTCACTTTCAAAAGTTGACAGAACAATTTCTGAGCAGTGCAATGTCATCCCATGGAGGAAAACAATAATGCAGTTATATGGGTAGGTGTTACACTTACAGTTCCAGTCATTGGGACCAAAGTTCAGTAAGAGGCTAGGGTCAGGTGAGTACCAAAACTATACAACCAGCTGCACAGGGGCTGTTTGGTGCCGAGGTCGAAATCGGATATCAGGCAATGCGTTTCAGTGGAGACTGGGATGTTCAGGACCACACTGCTTGCAAGTAGGTAAATCGGTTGAGGGGCCAAGCTTTGGGGGTTAAAGCAAGCACGGGGCCACAAAGCGGCACCAAACATACACCATCAGCTGCACATGGGTGGCATGGTGCAAATTCGACATTGGGCGCCCAATGCTGGTCAATGGAGACTTTTTTTGTTGACAAACAGGTTGCAAGCATCGGACTGGTGGTTGTAGGAGGGAGACCAATGACAGCAGAGGTAAGTAAAGATGTAGGGAGTTTTAGGGGCACCATTGATTCGGCTTAACAAGGCCCAGGGGCTTAGGGTGCAGAGGTGCCTTTGGACGTCGGAATCTCATTTTTATAGCTGGTCTAGTCCAGGGGCCCTCTGTATTCTGGCTGCTGGCGTCATCATGGAGTCCAGGAGGGGCCAGCCAATGCTGGGCTTGAGGTCAGGATTGCTGGACATCCTGTTCTGGATTGGTGGTACACCTGGTTATGGACTGAAGGTGTCGGTTGAAGAGTGGGCTGGACTCGCAGCGCACAGGAGTCCTTTGTGTTGGATTCTTGGGGCGAGAACCTCTGTCCTCTGGAGTTCTGGTCTTTTTCAAAGTTCAGGCAGACTTTCTTAGGTTTCTGGAAGTCACTGGCTACAGGACTGGTGTTGTCTTCTTGGAAGCTGGAGACAAGCCAGTAGGGCTAGGACCAAGTCAGTAGTAGTCTTCAGGCTTCAGTGCACGGCGTCTTTTTCATCCTACTTCTTCTTATGCCGCAGGCAACTAGTTTCTATGTTTGGGGGAGCCACCTAAATACTAAATTTATGGGGCGTTTTAGGGTACTAGAAGGCAGGGCCAATGGGTACCATACATGGGGTGACTAAACCTACTATTATGCCACCCTTCTATGGGAGGGGGCATGGACCTAGTCCTGATTGGAGGAGTTCCCTAATCTTCAAGATGAAGGGGACAGAAAAGTGTGCTTAAAATTACCTCCTGCACCTGAGGGGTGAAGTTGGCAAAGGTGGGCACACCTCCTAGCCTGACTAGATTTCCAGCTGGTTTTCCCACTCAACGTGGGGGTATAAACCGGGGGCTGCCAACTGCTGGTAGCAGCAGAGGCTGGAGGTTGCATTACAAAGGCAGCAGACCTTTGAAGCTTCCCCTTCGAGCAGTGGCCCATCCTGGGGGAGGAAGCGTGACACCCCTGCCCAGGATGTGCATTGTTTCTGGTTCCAGAGAGCAGAGGCTCTCCTCCAGGAGTCCAGAAACATGTATCTGTGTGGCAGGCTGCCTAAAGCCTATCAGTGCCCACACCAGGGTCAGTAGGTTTTCTGGGTACACCTCTGAGGTGCCCTCTTAGTGCATGCCACAGTAAATCCCACACTGGAATCACTGTTGGTTTATTGTAAGGATTAGTTTGGTACCAAACACTCCAGTGTTCAGTGAAGCCATCATATTCCTGTGGAACTCGAGTTGTCGAGTTTCCAGCCCATGTACTCTCTATGGCGTCACTGGCGCTGGGATATATCTGCTCATGCAGATATGCCCACACCGGGAATAGAGTGCACCCTGCCTTTTTTTTAAATTACATTTCTTTATTAAGATTTTCACATTTTCCTTCAGATAAATAACAACAAAAGAAAAAAAATACACCGATTTGCAAGGATTGAGAGGGCAACAAATGCACAAAAAAGCAAACAAATAATTGAACAGTATAGCAAAAGTCATCAATTAAATACAGAGAATCCAGCCTGAGCAAGTATCAGAAACCGTAGTAAATATAATACAGAATTTTGAAACTGCCTTGACTAGTTTATACCAACATCAAATTAAGTTTCCTCCCCCGGTTAATTTTAATTATTCTGATTCCTTCCATTTAGAGGAGCCGAGATCTGCCGGCCCAACAACTTCGATTTCTTACCCTTCCTTTCATATATCGCTCTCTCCAGTGTAAATGTAGAAAGCAGGCGAGCAAAACATTGCTGGAAGGTAGGTGGGAGAGGGTCTAGCCAAGTAGAGACAATGGTAATCCTTAAGACCGCCATAGCCACAAAAAAGAATCGATAGGCTATCTCATTCTGACTCGTGCTGCTTATTCCTAACAGAATTAGTTCTGGGGTTAATATAGTTTTTACCCCGATTGAGCGGTCTAAGTATTCCATAATTGAGTCCAACAGCCCCTGAAGACGAGGGCAAGATGCAAGCATATGTACCAGATCTGCTTCCAGCCCCCCACATCTGGGACATGTAATCCCTGATATCCCGCCTCACTGTGCTATTCTGGCCGGAGTGTAGTATAAAGAAAAAACAGTTCTAAAGTGTTGTTCCTGAAGACCAGCAGAGCAAAAAACCGACTTACCCGGCTCTAAAGATTTCGAAAGTACATCAGGAGCGGCCCCCACCCGCTCAGCCCATTTAACCTCATGTTTAGTTAAATCATCCTGTTTTAGACTTATCAATTCTCTGTATATCAGCTTAATAGCCACCTTAATCCGACTTTTCATAGTGTCGATAATTACATTGCTTACAAACCCACTAACCCCCTCAGTTTTTTTGCTGAAAAAACTGCACAGTCGTGAATATTTAAAATAATTACCTCTTTACAGCCCAAACTCCGTCTGCATATCTCTAAATTGGTGAAACCTTTCATGGTTGATAAGATCCCCAGCCTTTCAAACGCCCTTAATAGCCCATCCTGCCAAGATCTCTTCAAAGAAGATATCGGGAAATGTGGGGTTTTTGTATAATCAATATATTGATTGAGTCTCCCCAATCCAATCTTCTTTTTTATCGCCCCCCAGATCTTAATCACCAATCAGCGTCTTAAATTGTGTCCTCTTATAATAGCTAAACTCTCAGAATTTGAAAAAACAGTTCTCTGCATTTTCGCCCAATAACCCTGCCTTAAGGTTGGTAAGGCCTGCTAGAGGAGTGACTTACCTATATCTTAGGCAGTGCTAGCTAGCATGACTCACAGGTAGTGTGCCATGTCGACTATGTCGTTTTGTCTGCACCAGGCCAGGCATTCTGCAGTGACAGTCTGCATGGCCCAGGTGAGGGGTCCCTAGGGAACCCTCATCAGTCCCCTTGCCCTTGTAACCCAGGAACCATTTACTAGGGACTTACGTGGGACCTGAAGAGCCCATTAGGGACTTTTTTTGATGGAACCTGATTGGCTGGGACCATGCGCACTGTACTCTACTATACACTGTAATCAAAACCACATCAATGCCCAGGCAAAAAGTGGAGGCTAACCATGTCAAAAGGGTGCTGAAGACGGTCCCCTAGGGACCCCCGCCTAGGCTGTGCAGACTGCAAATGCAATATGCCTGGCCTGGTGCAGACAAAACGAAAAAGTCGACATGACACACTCCCTGTATGCAATTCAACTAGCACTGCCGAAGGTATAGGTAAGTTAACTCTCTAGTAGGCCTTACAGCCCTAAGGCAGGGTGCACTACACTACAGGTGTGAAACTCGACCACTCTAGTTTCCCAGCACCATGATGGGTTTTCTAAACCCAGGAGTGTTTGGCATGGTGTGGGTTTATTGAGAGGGGTAGTTTGGTACCAGTGTGGGATTTATTGACATTTGTACTCAGAGGGCACTTCAGATGTGCCCCCTGAAAAACTACAAACCCTGGGGTGGTCTCACACTGGCTTTAGGAAGCCTGCCAACACCAGACAAGTTTCTGGACCCCTGGGTCAGGACCCTCTGCTCTCTGGGATGAGAAACAAAGCACATCCTGGGTGGAGGTGTTGTACCTCCTCCCCCAGGATGGGCACAGTGCTTGAGAGGGAGGCTTCAAAGGCCTGTCGCCCTTGTAATGTAACCCCCCAGATGTCAGCCTCCAGTTTACACCCCCTCTTTGGGCGGAAAAACCTAAGGAGAATAGTAGGAGTCTGCCTACTCCACACCTAAGGTGGGGGAGGTGAGGTGAAGCACATCTTTCAGTCCCGCCATCTTGAAGATTGGGAGAACGCTCCAATCAGGGATAGTGTAACAGGGATTCTGCGCAAACACAGAACTGTGCACAGAGACTTAGGACATCAGTGAATTAGTGTGTGCCAAAACTCACCTCAGTACCCAAAATCCCCTACCAGACTAGCAATCAGTGTCACATTAGCTCTTCGTCCTATAGCAAAGAAACCAATGATTAGACAACCTAGAACATGCGACTTAGGACCATCTCAGTAATGGTGGGAAGGGAGAACACTCTTTTGTTATACGTTCATACCAGTCCACAACAGGAGTAAAATAGAGACACTGTAAGGTTAAAATGTTTATTTTAACGACGTGATCTCAAGCGCAGTATTTTAATCAACATAAGCATACATATGGATAAGAATAATACGGACAGCATGGTTACAATTCCATAAAATACAAAAGGAGGAATCATGTTACAATGACAGTGCAAACGGGTGATAAAAGCGCCTATTTAAAGCACCCTCCCTATCTAGGAACTATGTATTATAAAACTATAGAAGGTCTCTGGAGTTTTCTTAGGGGGACCCCATTTACCTGTCCGCTCAGTAATTGTAAATTACATCAGGATTGGTTAGTCTCTCTGCATGCCTGGAATCTTCCAAGTGTGTCCAATTCTGGCAAGTGTGCTATGATAAAGGCGCCAGAATCCTACTCTGCTTGCAGCTGCCAAATTGTTGTGTCTAGAATGTGTTACACGGACACGCCGATAAACATGCTCACACGTTATGATAACCATGGCGGCTCAGCACTCACTGTGCAGACTGGGGACACGAAGTATGTCTAGAAATGTCGAAAAACAACCATTTTCTCATGTATAGACCTTCGTGAAAGCTAACTCAGCATAAAAACAGCTAAGCAGTGTCGTGTGCAAAAAGCAGCAAAAAGGAAAATGGCATTTAAACTTCTAATAAGCCATGCTAACTTAACATGCACGCAAAAAGAGACCCATAAACCACACTACACCCCCCATGTTCGGGGAACACACAACACTTAGGGCAAACATTATGGAACGCAGAGTTCACGTTCGAGTGAGACGGAACCAAGTTCAGAAATTTTTCCGCCAAAATTGACATTTTGGATTGAAAAGCCCAAAAAATGTTTTTTCAAATCAGTGTATACAAACACACAATGCTATGGTGTGTGAAAATACCTCAGATATGTAATAAAAAGCAAGATAAAAATTAAAAATATTCACGAGTCCAGCACGTGTCTATGAAGCAAACACATCAATACTTCAGTCCAACAACGTGTGAGCACCAAACGTTGCAACTGCTTCCAACAAGAAGTCGTTGTTGTCATCCATGAACATTTCAGCCATCCAATTAAGCAAAGGAAAAGAACATACATGTTCCTCGATTGCCGGAGCCTCTAGCACCATCAGAGGACAACTCGGGCTTACTTCAAGATAACTGCGATCCAGAAAGTCATTGGCCGCAGTCCAAATGTTCCAATTGCCTAGAACCCAATGTGCCGCTGCGCAGGCCATAATTCCGGAACTAGAACAGTCTATTTCATGAGCAACTAAGGGACTCATTAGTAGATTAAAATCCAGATCAGGAGACATAGTGTTGCAGAGACACAAATCCAGGGCCCATTTGAAATCACAATCCAGGAAATGGAAAACAGGCTGCAGGCAAGTGAAGAAAGAGAACCGGAAGGAAAAACCATACGCCACACTTTGAGTAGCCAAAGGCAGCGCACCATAGTATTCTAGCATCCAGTCAAGCAGGTGGAGCAGCTGGACTTTACGTCGAGGGGCACATATCGTCCATCCATTTTGCAATAAACAAAATAAAAGCAGAATGCCGGCGCCTAAAGCCAGGAGCAAGGGGAAACCTCCAAATACACTCGAAAAAATGCAGGGATCACACCGAATATAGTCTGAAATGAGGTAACAAGGCCAGAGCATACTACTTTAAAAAAATGAGCCAAGCCAGTAGTCGACGAGCATTCAAGATTGTGTGGATCAAAGCACCGAAGTGCAAGGGGAGGTCCATGTTTAATAAAGCATTCCCCTCTGTACGAGTATTTGCAACGTGAAGGACGAATGTCTCACGCGCAGATGTAAGGGGAACTTCCTTTTGGGACAATAGAGCTCTTATTCTGCTCATCTTGTTGAACTCTGCTTTCAAGGTCTGAATTGAGG
This sequence comes from Lissotriton vulgaris, assembly GCF_964263255.1. Lineage (NCBI taxonomy): Eukaryota > Metazoa > Chordata > Amphibia > Caudata > Salamandridae > Lissotriton > Lissotriton vulgaris. The sequence continues at coordinate 920,150,917 of NC_141697.1, forward strand.
GCCAGATGGAAGCATCAGGCTTGCCATGTGGAGGAGGGAACAACATATTCGTGCAACAAGTAACACGCTGGGAAACGGTAACAATGTAAGCAATAACGGCGGCTAACCCACAACACTCTTCATTGTTTAGTAACAAATAACTACCATAAGCAAGCAGTGTGAACGTTGGTGTAATGGCCGGACTGGGGTGCCCTTTAAACACATGCTAAATTTGGTGCAAGCACATTACAAGAGCCATGCAATTGAAGATTTCTGCATGTTAAGGAATGATCTGGTGTAGAGACACAATCTTCACCATTCAAAAATACTTCTTTACCATTCCTCAAACATCGATAAGTGAAGGGGAGGTTCCAAACCTCGTGAATGAATGTACCACCCAGGGGCTCAAACCTGCCTATAGCATAGTGTTTCATGCAATTCTCGAATTTGAAAAGAGAGAAAGGTAAGTTTATTAACCCATGGATAAGCCAAACAGCTGAATTCGCCTCTGCTACTGAAAAAGGAAATGGTTCTAATTTTTCAATATGCAACAGGGAAAACGTGGCATCTTTCACTGACATAAATTGCTGTTTCAAAGTCAAATTAAAAGGAAGAAATAACAAGCTTGTGTTCATGTAATCCCATGGAACGTGACCATTTTTAAGTGTCTGCAATGTCCAGGCAAACTGCATAACAGAACGCAATTGATTTTGCCCATGATATAACACTGCAACATCTTCTTGTACAATATCAACCACAGATGACGCAATATTATCTCAAGTGTAAATTCGGGAAGAAAGGGTGTTAATGCTATTATCCACAACAGCAAGCACTTTTTCTAAATTGGCCTGATCTATAGCTCTAAGCCTAGAAGCATCTTCAATTTGAGACAGTTTCCAAACTTCATTGTAAGCAGCATATATCCATCTTTTCGAACTGCCACCCGCAGGGCCTTTCACAAAATCATTTAAATCAACAGTCTCAGTGAGTCTGGACAAATGAGATTTGACAGACGCAAAGGATGAATGTCTGAGCCAACTCTGGCACAATTTGCCTACAGAATAGGTGGTAACTGAATGGGGAGTCTGAAAACGGGGATCAACTCTAACCTCCGTATAGCATGAGATCAGACCCAGAAAGCGGTGTTGGCAGGAATCTGCACTTTTTTGCCATAGCAACCAGCCTTCGGGATTAATGCTGGAAACATTAAAAGTGGAATTACTAAACAGTGCCTGTATTTCACTCAAGGGTGTACTGGTAAAATTACTCCAATAAGGGAATTCACCCAAATCAGTAAATGAAGGAGCATTTATTTTTTTAGAAGTAGCCAATCCAAAGCATGTGATCTGTGAAATAGTATCATTCATAAACAACATATGGTTTGGGACGAGACATGCACGATGCAAAGCCTCCGTGCCTTGTACTTGCCAACTCTTAGACCCCCAAAAGATTTAAGATCAATAGTATCTCTCCACTGTTCATAGCCATCAACATCCAACTGGTCAATAAAGGACTTCGAATAAAGTAATTTGGTTTTGGTAAGTCTAACTTTGGAAAATGACTCTCCAGTCAATTTAAAATAAAATGCATTAGGGTTGGATTGATCAAAATCCGTGAAATAGGAAAACTTTTTCAGAAACACTTTGGAGCTGCCTTCCACTGGTGCGGGATAATGTTCCCAATGTGTGAAGTTAACCATGCTTCTGAACAAGCCAGTCTTATGCAGAAAGTGATTGCCAAAATGTTGGTAACAGTACAAATCACCATAATTTGGGGACTCTAAATATAAATCTTAGGCATCGAAGGCAGCATAATATTTCAAATCAGTAAATAAAGCTTCAACCGCTTTTACATCCCAATCATCAGAGCGAATATTTTGTTTAACCACATCCCCCATAGAAACACGGAGTACATTGGGAACATTAATAACCTCTGTGGGGTCATGAATCTGGAACTTTACAGCATCCCATACAATCCCATCTAAAACGGGCCAAGCAGTTATATTAACAAATGGCTGGTCCCTCTTCATGATGTGCGAAGAGGAGTGGGGAGCCAAAGTTCCATTAATCACTCGAATTGACGTTCTTTCTTCAACATAGTGTCCATTGATCAAACTGAAAAAATATACCACAAATCCTATGGACATGAACAAAAAAATTGCTATCAGCACTAGCCAAATGTAAATCCAAGGCGGGATCAAAAAATGTTTTTTAAACCAGGTAAAAAAAAAATTGAAACTTTTGAAGGGGTCCATGACGTGGATGAGCCAGTGTCAAATGAAAAACATGATTGATTAGCCACACGGGTCTCCAAATCAGGCATAGACAAATCAGTCGGGTAAGTATATTCAGTGTCATTGAGGATCACCAGCAGGTAGATTCAATATAGGTTTCGCAAGTGGACACATTTCAATAGCAACATCAGGCCCGATGGCAAGATCCGGGGTCAAATCAGAGTGCCTGACCATCGCTGGAAGCGAAACCGCAGGCGTCATACTATATAGTATCGGCCACCCTTGTTGTTTTACATGGTCAATTGAAATGTACCTGATCCCCTTCCGCCCAGTAACAGGAGGTAAAATGACTGTTCTTGTACCCTGCCCACCAAGCACGGCAACTGGAGCTCAATAGGAAGGACCAAATTCTTTTTTGTTGTCGATCTTTTCTCTGACCAGTTCTCCAACTCGGGGTAGCCAGACGACTACCGGAATCTGCAACGCAGCTTCTGACATGGAGGGCAAGTGTTCCTTTGCAAGACTGTCTCTGGTCTTTTGTAGATTCTGCAAAACATTAGAATGTTCATTTACGTCAAAGGATGCGGCTCCCGCCGCCATGTCTAGACCGCCAAGGTCCGGAACAAACCTATTGATTCCAAAGAGCATTTCGTATGGGGTCCTCCCACCCAGAGACCTTCTAGCGAGATTATTAAGTGCACGTTGTACGCTATGCAAGTGGGTGAGCCATTTCCTGCCAGCAGCTATCACCTTCGCTGTCAATGATTGCTTTAAGTCATGGTTCATCCGCTCCACAACACTATTGCCCTCAGGCCTGTATGGAGACAAAAATTTGACCTGGACCCCCAATGAAGCGATGGCATCCTTGTACGCCTTAGAGGCGAACACTGGACCCTGGTCCGAATGGAAGGTGCCACATGCAAAAATTCCCACAAAGATACGAAAATCTCTTATGACAGTTCTGGCATCAGTGCTTCTTTGAGGCCACAGCCACACAAAGCGCGTGCAAGAGTCAACTGCTACTAAGATGTACTAACACGCAGTAACAGAGGAGAAAGGACCACAGTGATCCAAATAAACACACGCAAGTGGCTTATTAGATATGTACAACTAAGTTTGGGGCGGACGTGCAGCAGAAGAAGCATTAATTTGCTGACAAATGCCACACTGAAGGAGAAAATAAGGTGTCTGTTTGTACAAACCCCGCCACCATTACCGTTACTGGAGGAGAGATGCAGTAGCTGACACACCGGCATGCGCCGAAGCTATCCCCGCATGTACCGCTGTAATCAAAACCTGTCTGCGGTCCGTTTTGAGAATCAGTCTGTCACTAACGTCGTTAATTCTCACAGAAGGAAATTTATCAGGACTTAAGTGATAATTGTACTTTGAAGGGAAACCCTTAGGATAATTACCTCCCTTCTCAGTCGCGGCAATAGCTGCCAATATGTCATCATCAATCTTACTTTTTGAACGTGTAACCGCTGCCACTGCAAATGTTGCTACTGCTGTCTTTGCAGCTTCGTCTGCGAGACAGTTGCCAACAGCGTGAACTCCTACACGCTGATGACCCAGAGAATGAATTACAAAAACGAGTGGGAGACTGTCTTTAAGTTCCGCCACTCGAACCCAGATCATTTTATGGTTTGTGAGACCTTTGGAGTCACGATAATCATTTTGTGTCCAAAAGTGTAGATTGTCATTGAAAGACTGTACACAGTAGTAGGAATCACTCACATTAAGAGTAGTCACACTGGGGTCCGCGTACTCCAATGCAAGCATCAGAGCACGTAGTTCTGCTAATTGGGTGTTACAGTCCCCTAATGTCTGTGTATGCACGACATCGGACTTGAATTCACCATCCACCATTGTACCAACCACAATTGCACAGGCAGCGGAATACGCGTGTCTAGAACCCGTAGCCGCTTGAGCACTTCCATCAGTGTAAATGATACAACGAAAATCCTCCAGTGGGCGCATAGTCAGAGGAGCAGGATGAACAAACTCATACTGCAAAAACTCCTGAGTCTGCAAAGAGGAATCAAAAACGAACGTTACATCGGGGGATGTCAAGGATGTAGCCCATTGTATCCACCGAGGGTGCAAAGCCTTGGAAATAGGTACACTGGTCTTTGTCACTGCCTCTAAGGCAGGATACGGAGTAACAACCACAATGCTTTTTCACTGCGACAGTGTACGTTCCTTAAGAATCTCCATTTGCACTGCTGTCAAAACTTTTTCCACAGTGGAAAACCGCAACTCGGCCGAAGTGTACAGGTGTGACTTGTAAGCAATAGGAACTGTGTCTCCCTCATTAAAAGTGAGGTACGTGAAACCCACCGCCCTTGGCATGATTCTTATCACCAGGTTAGTTTGGTTATCACGAGTCGACAAGAAATTAGATTCAAGAAGGTCAGCCTGCAAAGATTGCAAGACGGCTGAATGTTCAGGCAGCCAGCACGATTTGGGAAAAGTAGGTTGTATCAATGCATAAAGCGGCTTGATACGCTGGGTATATTCAGGAATGTATGTACGTCCAAAATTTAGAAACCCCAGTAAAGATTGCAACTTTTTCAGCGTTGTGGGAGCGTGCAAACGTACGCATTTCTCCAAGAAGTGAGGAGCCAAGCCTCTACCTTCATTGTTGAGCTCGTAGCCCAGGAACAACACTGTGTATTCTGCAATGTGAGATTTCGCAAAGTTAAATTTATAGCCAAAGTCCGCAAAACGGCAAATTATGCAGTCAACACAGCACATATGCAGCCATAACTCGTCGTCCGTGAGCTAAATGTCATCCACATACGTACATGCATCTGCGTCGAGTCTCTCAAGCCGAGAGACTACACGGGCAGCAAAAACCCCTGGACTGTTCTCGTAGCCCATGGGTAAACGAAGAAACTGGCGTTGTTTACCGCCACAGGTAAAACTTGTCCACTCACTATTAAAAGGGTACAAGTTATGGGCAAAGAAGCCATTGGAAGTGTCAAGTGTGGTTTTGAGCCTCTTACCCACAAGACTATCCACTAGAGCAGAGCTGTGAGTATTCTGCACCGCACACGTACGACAATGTGAGTTTAAGAGACGGTAATCCAAAACCAAACGGTACCAGCCATCTGGCTTGGTCAGAGTAAAAAGCAGGTTATTCATTGGAGACACAGACGTTTCAATTACAGCTTGATATTCTAATTGTTCAAAGATTTCGGCTACAGAGGCTTTCGCCTCACGCCGCATGGGGTATTGGGGTTGTGGCTTTGGCATCGATCGCAAAGGGATCTCGTGTCAGGGGATAATTTGTCCCATCCACAATGAGTACAGTACAACGCCGGCGCAAGCGCCTTAGCCCAATCTTCTGCAAACTGCAGTGCCAGCTCCTTCGGCACAGTGTGCGCGAAAGCAGGGAGGATCACCTCCTCCCCTTGCGGAGCGGCCAAGATAAACGGTGGGGGCCAGTCGACCTCTGTAACAAAATGTCATAAGTAGTTGTTAGATTTTCCCAAAATACCCCTTTTATGCTACGTTCAATGTCACCTTCAATCACAAGGACTATTTCATGAAGCCTGTCAGGGGGAGCCACTCTGGTGTCTGCTGTTTCAACAACAACAAAGGTGTCAGTCGCTGTCACCTTCAGTAGTGGACGCAGCGCCTCTCGAATGATGATAATCTCCGCCGCGCTGTCCAGCAGTGTCAGAGCCCATGTCAGATTCCGAGGTTGCGTTCTCACTATCTGTGGCATATCTCGCTGTCACATCAGCAACTTTCTTCTTTTGAAACTGGGGGTCTCTGCCGCGGTGACTCGTCCTGCTTGCCTTTTCCGTCAGCCTTACGGGGCTGCTAACAGCCCTGTTGGACAACTTGACCTCTGCCGCCGCCTCCTCCACCAGTGGCTGTTACCGATGTTTCCTGCAAAGAGCGAGGAGAACGTTGTTCAGGAACCTGAAACCTATCAGGCGACTTAATAGTACTGCGGTCGCGCAAATCATATTTACGCTCAACAGGGGCAGGTGTAGGCAAAGCGGGACGGGAACTCTGTTTCTGCTGCTTCCCCTGTTTTTGTTCCTTCTCCAATTTTGTTTCTGAACTATCAGATGACCCTTGCTGAGCTTGCTGTTGCTTTTCTTTCTTCGCGAAAGGCTTAACACCTAAACTATTACGGCCCACAGTCTTATTAGCCTCCGTAATCATTTTCGGCAACTGATGGGGTTTGTCGGCATTGGGCACCTTGCGCAGAGCATTAGAGACCTGGAAACGATAGCATCCCCTTTTACATTAGCAAGGAAGAGATCAAGTACCATATCAAACGCTCCCACTAGGCGCATTCCCAACTCCACTGCTGCCTCTGGTCCGTGCTCATCCTGAACACGCTTGATCACAGTAGGCAAAACAGTCATTGACGGGGTGCCAAAGCACTGAGTGTGAACTGCTGCAAAAATCACCCCCCAAGTTGTATGTACACTCAGTTACGTCCGGCACGAAGTCTTTCTGCAAACTCACGGTGAGAATCCTGTGTTTCTCAACAGGACTAGTATTCGGGAACACTGCCTCCAGTTGGTCAAATTTCTCTGCAAGCCAAAAAGGCATGTTCGAGGCATGTGGGCTGCTGAATTCATATCTGTGCATAGATCGCCGCCTAGTGTTGGGTCCGGATGATTGCACATTGTTGTCCTGGAAGAGTCTTCGAAGTATCACGAGATAGGTGGCTCCTCCCCTGGACTACAGTGCGCATGGGCATCCTATCCATCCTCAGATTGTTTTTTTCCGCCATTGGGTTCGGTGCCTATAATTCATCCAGTTCTTCGAACAGGATGTCGAAGGCCGTTTGCCTTTTCGACACCAAAGGCCCAAACTACGACGACGATGGAACGGAGCCCGTTCAAGAGATGCCCCGTCTGCAACTCCAAATACCCTCACATTGATGTGCACCCAGTGTGCAATAAATGTTTATTCCCGGACCACGACGAGGCCAGCTGTATGTTCCAAGTTCCGGTCAAAGAAGACGCTCCGACTCCGACGCGCCGCACGGCAGTCGGCGCAGAAAGCGGTGCCTGACCTGGACAACATCTTCGAGGCCGATGACGATAAAGGCGTCGATGAGGAGGATCCTGACCAGCAGTCGGACCCTGAGTCGGAGCGAGACTCTAACTTCGGTGTGGACGAAGAAGAAGACTACGTCCATGAAGAAGACGTCGTCGAGGTAGGAGACGACGCAGAGGCCATCGGATCCGTCGACGACTCGAGCAAGGCCCACCCGCTTGCGCGGGGCCTAATATTGACACTGTGCTCTCTAAGGCTCAGGTCGAGGCATCGCCGGAAGGCCTTAGCCGAGATCTTACTCCACATTCTATAGCCCCGCGTCAAGGCCCGGCTAAGAATACTTCAAAGTAGCCATCGGTCGATCCATCAAAATCGAAACCGAAACCAACAGAGGCAATAACGAAACCGAAACTGTTGAAGACAGTCCTCGGATCGACGACCTCGGACTCCTCGGCTCCAGTCAAGTCTAAAAGTGTCATCAACCCTTCGGGGTCACAAGGGGGCGTCGGTCCGAAGAGCAGGGCGCCGAAGCCACTCTTGACGGTCAAGCACGTCACTCTGTCGACGTCCAAACATGGCGACGCTGCCAAAGGACTCCAGACTAAAAAGACTGTCGAACCGACGCTTGCATCTTCCAAGCCGATATTAAGCATAGGCCTCGAGTCGAAAAAAAAAACCCCCGACCCGAAAGAGCATATTGCGTCGAAGCCCAAGGCCGTGCCTACTACGCACCATGGGTTTGAGTCGACGCAAGGCCGCAAGCATGCTAGTGATCCACCGAAGCAGATCGGATTGAAGACAACGTCGATCTCTAAAAAGGTCGGTTCGTCTCCGGGGCTTCCTCCGCCAATTAAATACGGACTACCCCCGACCGCTCAACCCAAATCGTTCGAGCCACAAAGGAGCGCCGAGACCTCCAACAAAGAATCAGGACCTTCCAAGTCTCAGTCCATTCCAGAGGTGGTAATATTCCAAGCACCCTCGTATGACAATCAGTCGAAGCTCTTCATCGACTCGGATTCTGGTAGATTCGCCATTCACAAACGGAAAATCGCTTCAGAACATCCCTTAGAGTCATACAAAATCCCTCTCAAAAGGAAAAAGGATTCAGCCACCTCACCTGTTCTCTTTGAACATGTTGAGTCCTATACACAGCACTATGCTGAGTCTCCCACACGCAGCGATGAGGATGTGGGAGATGATTAAAGTCATATGGGATTTATTTATCATGCTGACACAGATCAAGGGGAACCTCAACACTGGACTGACACTGTTGACCCTGATGATCCACACACTACGCCTGATACTCAGTCTTATAATGTCAAAACCTCGCCTACTGAGGACACAGCGGCGTTTAACGCTTTAATTGAAAGGGCGGCCATTAACCATGATGTGGAAATGCACGCTGAACCAGCGGAGGAGGACTTTCTATTCGATACTTTCTCCACCTCAGAAAGATCGGTGAAGACCTTGCCTATGCTAAAGGGTGTCCTCAAACATGCTACTGACATTTTCAAGGAGACCACATGGACAAGGGTTGTAAACCCAAGGATTGAAAGAAAATATAGGCCTGTGCCTGTAGACCCTACCTACATCAAGGGCCAGCTCCCATTGGACTCCCTAGTAGTGGCTAATGCTCGCAAGAGAGCAAACTCTCAAACTAGTGGTGATGCTCCTTCGGACAAAGAATCCAAAATCTTGGAAGCTTCTGGCAAATGGGTAGCAGCTCAAGCGGCTAATATTTGGAGGATCTCAAATACACAGGCCCTATTAGCCAGACCCCCCAGGATATAGCGGCATGGATTAGCAAATTTAGCGGCACAAATATGGAAATTTAGCGGCACAAATATGGAAATTTAGCGGCATTTTAGCGGCACTTTATTTTACTCAAAATCATTCATTTTCAGTCTGAAATAAATGGAAACTGTTTCAGCAGAATATTCCACTTTGCAATAGGCATGTTTAAAGTGTCTACAACTCTACAGAAGCACAGCTCTGGTCCTAACCTTGCAGGAAGGAGCTGGATTTCTCCCTGGGATGTTCTAGTGCCCAAGTATGTATGTCTGCCGTGTACCGCTCCCTCCTTGATCTGTGAGGCAGGAAACCTCTTCCTCAGGCTCCCTAGGGCACAGGATCGTAGTGGCTGATCCAAATAAGTGAGACAGACTGCATAGGGAGGTCACCTCCTGCTTACTAATATTTCACCAATTTGTGTAAATGTACATTATCAGGTGCAATCTTCACGTTTAAAAAATGGTGGAGCCAATTTATAACCTCTTCAAAGGCTCCATCAAGTGCTTAACGTCCATGGAAAGCACCACCCCACTCATGGACTCAACTGCACTTTAATCTACAAGTCTCTTAAAACTTATCCCTAAATGGAACCCTTGTCTACTGACCACCCGGACCACGAGCTACTTTAACCAGCCTCATCGTGGACTTCATTGCTCCGGCTTACAATCGACTCCAGAGCCTTCATGCTCCTCAGCGACCTCAACTTTCACCTAGAAGATAGAACTGACTCCTGCTTCACAACACTTTGAAAGCCTCAACAACAGGCAAAGAAGAACCAAAAAGTACGCCAGCTTTTACACAGAGGACCTTTGAGACTCCAAAAGACCCTGCAAACAGCTAGAAAGGAAATGGAGAGCCACGCACAAAACCACCGACACAACCACCTACAAAGCTGCACTAAGACACAACTACCAGCAAATGAGAGATACCAAAAAAACGAGTACGCATCAAAGGGAGCCCCAACAGCTGCAAGGAGATTTTCTGCATCATCAAGGACTGCCACACACCATCGGCCTGCGTCAACAGCATCACACCCTCCCAAGAACTCTGCAACAACCTATCAAACTTCTTGAACTACAAATTCACAAGCATACAGCAAATTCGCACCCTGGTGCAAGCAAAGGCAATAGCTCATTTGACTGCGGTTGGAGTAGTAAAATGCAGCATTGTCAAGACTCAGTAGGCCCTCAAGGCTTTGCACCAATGCTAGGCAAGCCCATGTTGGCCTACATAAAAAAACTTGGAACAAAAAACAGACTCTGAGCCCACAATACCTGAATTTCCTTTCTCAAAAACTAACAGAAAAATGCAGAGAATTATTGAAATATGCAGATATTGGTGCACCTCAGTTTGCTTTTCCCATGTGCTGGGTAAATTATGAACAGAGTGGCTGTCAAAATATATATTTTTACTTGATCCTACCCTATTTAGTGTTTAATTTTTCTCTGTTAATTTGAAGTGCATAGATTTATTAAAGCCATTCCAATAAACACATGGTTAGACATAAAAGGCTATTTCTTTAATTATCTCTGCCTGTTTAAATTATTCCTATGCATTTATTAGGAGGTAAACAGAGCTGCTACCAACCTGCTGGCACCAGTTTCACATTTAGCAAGCCCTGTGTTGTTTGTTATTAATCTACACCCCTCTGCGCGCTGGAACACGTACACCCATACTTTATTTTATTTATTTATTTGAAAGGTCTAACCTCTTAAGAGCTGCGTCGGGGCGTTGGCCGACGGCAGCACTACCTCCCCAGTGCTGCGCACGACCATTGGACGTCCATTCAGCACTAGTTCCAATGGACAGCGCAGCACTGGGGAGGGATATTTGCGCCGCATCTAAGGTGTCAATATAGCGCTGGCTAGACCCGGGGGTATCAGAGCGCTTTACAAGTGCAAAGACGGGATTACAGGAGTTGTTCAAGGGCACAGTATAACAGTGGTAAAAAACAACACTCCAATCACATGTGCATAGACAAGAATTACAGGAATAGTTCTAGAGTACAATATAACGATAAGTAAGTGAAGAAGTCTAGGGACTGGAGACGCTAGACTTAGCTTGGACTACAAAATAAAAACATTTTCAAAGGACCTTAATATAGGTGTGCTGGAACAAGTTCACATTTTTTCGGCTACTTTTTCCTAATGTCTGCACTCCAATGTTTATCACCAACCAGGGAGCAACATGTTAGTTTGAAGTTTTCTTTTTGCAGCATTTGACTTTGTTTTTTTCTTTGCTAGCAAACAGGCCATTTTGTAAGTATAGGAATTTGAGAGAGGAATACACTCATGCTTTAACTAAAAAGGTTCCCGACTCCCCTTTACGATCAAACAGAAGAAGAAGCAATGTGCACACAAAGTGGAGGTGCACCATCTTCAAGCTTCTCAGCAAGCGAGATTACAGCTCCCTCTCTAAACCGGGAACCTTTTCACACTGTGAACCATGCCGTGCGCCCTGAAAAAAGTCAATCTGCAAAGGCCAACAGAATTCTCTTGTTACGTTACTGGAACAATTCCCAAATAGGGAACAAAACAGTCCCTTCTGTCCCTTGGTGAGCACCGTCAACCTGACCCAGAGGCAATAAACAGGTCCAATTGTGGATATAAACGAAACCCAAGTTACACTAAAAATTCCCTCCCACTTCGATTCCAGGCCCTGGCACCCCATAGTTGAGTCATAGGGTGAAAAGTCATCCACTTGCCCGGAGAAAACTCTCATATTTTGTTGTTCTCCGGGCCCCCCACTTGCAGGTTTTGTTTTGCTGAATAAAAAATGAGCTGTGTGTGACACGATAACAAGTAAATCTAGCGAGCATTAGATTTTTGACCCAAGTACTTTCATCGAGTCAGCATAAGCACTGCCGAAAGTTGGAGTGGAGAAGGTTTGTAAAAGTTAGCAATATAATTCAAACCATTAGGAAGCAGCTATCTTACGGCTCCACAGCGACACCTAGTGACGTGTGCGCCACATTGCAACCAATACGAATCCTTAATTATTTCCTTTATTCAGGGAGACCCTTTTTAGCGGCCAAATCAGCAAATATCACGGCCATCGCGCTAATCTGCCGATTCCGCGATTTTTTTCGTGAATCGCAAAATGCTGGAGGGTCTGATTAGCCAGATATGATAGGGCTCACTACGACACGTTAGAGCAGCTGATGCAACACCTGCCTGATGCTTATAAAGAGGGAGCAGAAATGCTAATACAGGAAGGAAAGTTAATTTCAAATGCATCCATCAAGTGTGCACTCGATGCAGCAGACACGGCAGCTAGAGCCATCAACACTAGTGTAATGCTGAGACGTCATGCCTGGCTCTGCATCTCTGGTTTCAAACCAGAGATCCAAACAACTTTGCTCAATCAGCCAGTTAACCCTGACTTTCTTTTTGGTCCTGAGGTAGACACAACCCTTGAAAAAAATTAAGAAAGACACTGAGACAGGAAAATCCATGGGAGCTCTGCAGTCACAGCAGTTTAGGGGCAGTTCCTTTCGTCGCTCCGGTAACAGGGGAGCCTCTAGAGGTCAAGCATTGCAGCAAGCCCAATACAACAAGGGGAGCACGCAGACCAACTATATCAAGAATAACAGGGGTGGATATCGTGGGAGCAGCACCAAAGGCAGAGGACGTGGAAATAACAATCCCAGATCCTCCGCCCCCAACAAACAGTGACGCCTTGTCACTGCCCCCAGACCATTTAACACCGGTCGGGGGAAGACTCCAGCAGTTCCTGCCGGTCTGGGAAGGCATTACCACAGACAGGTGGGTGAGACAACTTATCCAATACGGCTATTGTCTAGAACTAACCTCCACTCCCCCCAACATACCCCCAAGGCACCGTCCTATGTCCGCAGAGCACATGCACTTATTGCAGCAAGAAGTACTCTCCATGCTGCAAAAACTGGCAATAGAACTTGTGCCTTTAGAAGAGCAAGGTACAGGGGTGTACTCTCTGTACTTCTTAATCCCAATAAAGGACGGTTCCCTACGGCCCATTCTAGACCTCAGACCCCTGAACCAGTACATCTTGTCAGAACATTTTCATATGTTAACTTTACAGCAAGTCCTACCATTGCTCAGTCGGGGGGACTTCCTAGCAACCCTAGACCTGAAAGATGCATATTTCCACAATCCCATTCACCCAAGTCACAGGAAATATCTCAGGTTCACCGTCAACCATCAGCATTACCAGTTCAAGGTCCTGCCTTTCGGGGTCACCACTGCCCCCAGGGTGTTCACCAAGTGCTTAGCAACTGTGGCTGCGCACCTTCGGGACAACACATCCATGTCTATCCCTACCTGGACGACTGGCTTGTCCAAGCAAAGTCAGCCCTGCAGTGTGCCAGCCACATGTCACGCACAATTCACCTCCTACACAGTCTAGGATTCTCACTAAATTACCCAAAGTCGCACCTTCAGCCCGCTCATGTACAACAGTACCTTGGTGAAACAATAAACACTCTAACAGCGACAGCGCAGCCAAACTCTGCCAGAGTCAACAGCATGCAGTTGCTGATTCAGAAATTCAGGCCCCAACACTCGCTCCCAGCGCAGGTATTCATGCAGCTGATCGGTATGATGGCCTCCTGCATCTTCATAGTCCTGCACGCGAGGCTACACATGCGTCCGCTCCAGGAGTGCTTAGCACGACAGTGGAACCAGGCTCATGGACATTTGAAAGACCTAGTGTTGGTGACCGGTCGTGCATACAACTCTCTGCATTGGTGGAACACACAAAACCTTTGCAGGGGACGACCGTTCCAGGAGTCTGTCCCACAAATGGTGCTAACAACAGACGCATCTCTCCAGGGCTGGGGAGCGCATGTCCTCCATTATACCGTGCAGGGACTGTGGACGATGCAGCAGCAAAAGATGCATATCAATCTGTTGGAGCTGATGGCAATCTTCATAGCGATGAAGGCATTCAAACTGCACCTGTGCAACAAAGTCATGCTGATCCGGACAGACAACATGACTGCCATGTATTACATCCAGAAGCAGGGAGGCACACACTCTCCGCAACTATCTCATCTAGCCCAGAGCATGTGGAAGTGGGATATCCAGAGGAACATCTTCCTCATGGCAGAACATCTCCCAGGCAAAGACAACCAGATGGCGGACCTGCTCAGCAGGCACAGCCACCAGATGCACGAGTGGGAGATACACCCCTCGGTGCTCCAACCATATTTTCAGCAGTGGGGTCATCCAGAGATAGACCTGTTCGCCACAAAGGAAAACTCAAAATGCCAAACCTTCGCCGCCAGGTTCCCACACCCGCAGTCTCAGGGCAATGCGATATGGATGAACTGGTGAGGCAGATATGCGTACGCTTTTCCTCCAGCACCGCTCATACCGCTAGTGGCACGCAAACTGCGGCAGCACTCCACGACGCTCATCCTGGTTGCTCCAACGTGGGAAAGGCAGGCCTGGTACACCACGTTCCTGGAACTTTCAGTGGTGCCTCACCAGCGGCTGCGCCTCACGCCCAGTCTCCTCACTCAGAGCCATGGAGACATTCAGCACCCAGATCCGCAACAGTTGAGCCTTGCGATATGGCTCCTGAGGTCATAGAGTTCGGCTACCTTAACTTGCCCCCTGACTGTATGAACTTCATCAAGGAGGCAAGGCGGCCTACAACTAGGGCGTGCTATGCAGCCAAATGGAAGCAATTTGTCATCTACTGTTCCAATAATGACAATAATCCGTTAGATGCGCCACGCAGAACATCATATGTTATTTGTTGCATCTATATAGATGCAATCTAGCATATGGTTCCATCAGGATACATTTGGCCGCCATAGCAGCTCATCTTCAAAACAGGCAGCATCTTTCCCTTTTCAGAGTGCCTGCCATTAAGGCTTTTTTGGAAAGACTCAAGAGTGATCCCTCCCAGTCACCCTCATTCACCTGTCTGGAATCTAAACATAATTCTCACCAGGCTCATGGGGCCTCCCTTTGAACCTCTTCATTCTTGTGAGATACAGTTTCTTACATGGAAAGTGGCTTTTCTGATAGCCATCACATCGCTAAGAAGAGTTAGTGAGCTTCAAGCCCTAACAATTCAAGAGCCTTTCCTACAAATTCATGCTAATAGGGCAGTGCTATGTACCAACCCTAAATTCATGCCTAAGGTGGTGTCACAGTTCCACATTAATCAAACCATAGAACTGCCAGTTTTCTTTCCAAAGCCTGATTCTGTGGCAGACCGAGCACTGCACACCTTAGATGTTAAAAGAGCTCTCCTGTATTACATCGACAGGACAAAAGACTTTAGAAAGACTAAACAACTGTTTGTTGCCTTCTCTCCACAACACAAAGGCAACCCTATTTCCAAATCAGGTATAGCCAGATGGATTATTAAGTGCATACAAATCTGTTATCAAAAAGCTAAACGCACTTTAATAGTTCCTCCAAGAGCGTATTCCACACGCAAGCTAGGGGCATCCATGGCTTTCCTAGGCAACATTCCTCTAGAGGATATATGTAGGGCAGCCACATGGTCCACCTTACATACATTTACCAAACACTACTGCGTAGATGTACACTCCAAACAGCAAGCTGCTGTAGGACAGGCTGTTCTGACCTCGCGCAGCATCGGTCGCTCCCCCAGGCTTCCTGTAATCTGGGTATCGTAGCGCTTTGTATTTCATTGCCACCAGCTGTGTTTGGGTTGTGCTCTGCACTCCGGTAGCACTAATTAGCTGTAAGCTTCGCCCACATCGCACGAGTGACACACTAACTTGCCTGCTGCGCTATTAATTGTTTATAATTGTTTCTGCCTGCTGCTCGTACATTTAGAGGTGCCTCTGCCCACTCTTCTAATAGCATTCCCCACTTGTGCCGATCTCGTGGTGCTTTGCGCTGTGTTTTTGCGGCCCTTTTGTTTGTTATTGTGCCTGCCAGCCCGCCCCCCACCCCGATCACACCTCCCTGCGGCCCCTCCCTCCGCCCCCTACTCTCTCCATTTATGACTGATGCCCCAACACGCAGCGTCCACGTGCAGCGTCCACGTGCAGCGTCCACGCGCTGCGGGTGCGCCAAAGGTAAGCCCGTCTACGCCCGTCCGCGCCTGGACCGCGCCCAGCGCCAGACCCCCTGGCCCCCGTACCACCCACCCCACCCGCATTACATACGACGCCTCCACCCTCTTAGCCCTAAACCCCGGCCGACTCCCCAACTGCGCCCAAGCCGCTCCTGGACACACCCATGGACCCTTCACATGCAACTCCTGCAAGTATGACGGCACCAAGACCAACTCCTCATCCACTAACTCCAAACAAAGATCCAACACCAACCACCTAAAATGCAACCTGCTCAACACCCGCTCGGTCCACAGACACGCCATCGACCTTTGGAATCTAGTAGACACCATCTCTCCGGACGTCGCCTTCCTAACAGAAACATGGATGAACGCCTCCTCAGCCCCAGACATCACCACTGCCATCCCGGAAGAATACAAGATCGTCCGAAAAGACCGCACCTACCAAACAGGAGGAGGCATCGCCATCGTCCATAAGAATTCCATCCGCATCTCAACCAGCTCAGACGTCAACCTCGCTAGCGCCGAACACCTTCACTTCCAGATCCACACCGACCCCAAGACCACGCTCATAGGCACCGTCCTCTACAGGCCACCAGGACCCCGAGCACAATTCAGTGAAGACATCACTGACTTCATCACCCCACACGCCCTCCCCTCCGAGGAATACATTCTATTGGGAGACCTCAATTTTCACCTGGGAAAGAGCAACGACAGCAACGCCACCACCCTTCTGGACAATCTCGCCAACCTCGGACTCAAACAACTTGTTAATACCCCCACTCACTACGCAGGTCACACACTCGACCCTATCTTCACCTCCAGCAAACATATCTCCTTCAGCCACACCACAGTTCTCCATTGGACGGACCACAGCTGCGTTCACTTTGTCTACAAAAAGACCACAAACCACAACCATCCTCAACCTACTCTGCGAAGAAACTGGAACAAAATCACCATCGACCAGATCTCCTCATCACTTCTTCAAAACCCCCCTGCCCACTCCTCGAACCCCAACCAAGCAGCCATTAACCTCACTCAATGGCTAACCAACAGCGCCGACAACCTAGCACCTTTGAAAAAACGTCAAATCAAACTAGGCAGCAAAAACGCCCCCTGGTTCAACGATGATCTTAAGAAATCCAAGAAACTCTGTCGCTCCCTTGAGAAGGCCTGGAAAAAAGACCCAAACACCAGCACCAGGGACGCCTTCAAAAACGCCACCCTCATACACCACCAACTGATCCGGACTGCCAAGAAAGCCGCATTCAAAGATCGACTAGACAACCACGCCCACAACAGCAAGGAATTATTCAACATTGTCAAAGAGTTTACTAACCCAACTGCCAACTCCAACGACATCACTCCCTCCCAAACCCTCTGCGACTCCCTAGCTTCATTCTTCCACGACAAAATCGCAGACATCCACAACAGCTTCGACAACCAACACGGAGACCAACCCACCCAACCTACTGCCGCACCTTCACCCCCCTTGAACACCCTTAATGACTGGAACCCAATCTCCACTGAGGACACCATCCGCCTGATGAACTCCATCCACTCAGGATCCCCCACAGACCCTTGCCCTCACCACATCTTCAACAAAGTAGACTCCATCATAGCACCACACCTCTGAGACGTCATCAACTGCTCCCTCAACTCCGCCACCTTCCCGGAAAGCTGGAAACACGCCGAACTCAGCGCCCTTCTGAAAAAACCCACAGCTGACCCCACCGAGCTAAAAAACTACCGCCCCATCTCGCTCCTTCCATTCCCGGCCAAAGTCATCGAGAAAGCTGTCGACAACCAGCTCGCCGCCTTCCTCGAAACCAACAAATCCCTCGACTTCTCACAGTCCGGCTTCCGAGCCAAACACAGCACTGAGACCGCACTCATCGCAGCAACAGACGACATTCGAACTCTACTGGACAATGGAGACAGTCGCCCTCATCCTCCTCGACCTCTCTGCAGCCTTCGACACAGTCTGTCATAGCACCCTGTTACAACGCCTCAGAAACATCGGAATCCAAGGAAAAGCACTAGAATGGATCACCTCGTTCCTTGCCAGAAGAACTCAGAGAGTCCGCCTCCCACCATTCAAGTCAGAGGCCACTGAAGTCATTTGTGGCGTGCCACAAGGATCTTCACTCAGCCCCACCCTCTTCAACGTATACATGAGCCCCCTCGCAGCCATCGCACGCCAACACAACCTCAACATCATCTCCTACGCTGATGACACTCAACTGATCCTCTCACTCACCAAAGACCCTAACACCGCCAAAACCAACCTACATGAAGGAATGAAAGAAGTAGCCTAGTGGATGAAGCACAGCCGTCTGAAACTGAACTCAGACAAAACAGAAGTCCTTATCTTAGGTACCTCCCCCTCCGCCTGGGACGACTCTTGGTGGCCAGAGGCCCTTGGAAAAGCACCCATCCCGACGGACCACGCACGGAACCTGGGCGTCATCCTGGACTCCTCACTCTCGATGACCAGAAAAGTCAACGCCGTCTCATCATCTTGTTTCAACATTCTTCGCATACTCCAAAAAACATTTTGCTGGATCCCCACCGAAACTAGAAAAACGGTCACCCACGCACTGGTTACAAGCCGCCTGGACTACGGAAACACCCTATACGCCGGAACCACCGCAAAACTCCAGAAAAAACTCCAACGCATCCAGAACGCATCAGCCAGACTCATACTAGACATCCTGCGTAAAGACCATATTTCTGATCACCTGAAAAACCTCCACTGGCTTCCCGTCAATAAGAGGATAACATTCCGCCTCCTAACCCACGCACACAAAGCACTTTACGAACTTGGACCCGAATGCCTCAACACACGACTTTCCTTCTACACCCCCTCCCGCCAGCTACGCTCTTCCAACCAAGCCCTTGCTGCTGTACCTCGCATCAACAAAACCACCATGGGAGGAAGATCCTTCTCCTACCTGGCGGCTAAAACCTGGAACTCACTTCCCACTCACCTTCGCCTCACTCAGAACCACCTAGCATTCAGAAAGCAACTCAAAACCTGGATATTCGACAAGTAATTCCCCACCCTTCTTCAAGCGCCTTGAGACCCTCTGGGTATGTAGCGCGCTATATAAATTAATTGACTAATTTTTCAGACTGTTGCAGCTGGCACGAGCAACCACCGCTAAGGAGGTAACTGCTATTTATTCTATGCACAGATATGAATTCAGCAGCCCACATGCCTCAAATGGAATATACTACTTACCAGTATGCATCTGTTCTTTGCATGTAGGGCTGCTGACATTCATATCGCCCGCCCTCCTCCCCGGTGCCTGTAGCAGCTGTAGCACTCAGAATCATTCACAGGCATGGTCATCACTTACTGTATTACACTCCATCTCTGCCACAATGGCGAAAAACAATCTGAGGATGGAGAGGATGCCCATGCGCACTGTAGTCTAGGGGAGGAGCCACCTATCTCGTGATACTTCGAAGACTCTTCCAGGACAACAATGTGCAATCATCCGGACCCAACACTAGGCGGCGATTTATGCACAGTTATGAATGTCAGCAGCCCTACATGCCAAGAACAGATGCATACTGGTAAGTAGCATATTCCTTCTTTCTTATCCTGGGGACGCTTGCCCATGACCGCATTAACCATGACGGGACTAAGTTTGAGTCTGCCACTACCAACTGGATGCGCTGCACCAGCCGGGGCCCCACCCGGGAGGTTGCGAGTAATGTAGTGAACCAGACCCCTGATAACTGCTACCGAAGAAACATACAGGGGTCGCAATTGGACGGCTGTCAAAACACCCGCCTGGGGATGCAAGATGTAAGCAGCCAACACAGGCCAGGTAGCGCCTGGAATAGACAACGGTCCTTGTCTGACCGCTGTAACAACATGTGGGAGGGCGCCATTAAACCAAACGGCATGCTGCCAAACAGAAATCGGAATTTCTACCGACCGATATGGAGCGTACACTGCAGGAGCATCAGCGGGGTATACAAGTGAAAAACACCAGAAACCGCATCCACAGCGGGAAATGTGACCCATGAGTAATACAACTCAAACGGGTACGCCACGTCAGCAGAGAACACAAAAACCACCACCTGTCCCTCAACAGAAACGAGGTATTCCTGCAAATGATTACGCACAGCTACACAGCTATGAGCCGGGATATCAACCGCAGCCATATCGAAACAGTAAGAGCGAAGTACAAGACAATACTAGTACGCACAACTGGGTTGTAATCCAAAGAAGAAACCTTAGAGAATGAACAAGCTTGAAACAACCTATGTAATTATAGGTAGGTATTTTATCCGTCACTACCGTCAACCGGAAATGATAGTGAGTGGGTTGTAGACTGATAAAAGCACTACTCAAGTGTTTCACAATAAGACCACACTGGTTGGCGGTGCCACGTAACAGGGATTCTGCACAAACACAGAACTGTGCACAGAGACTTTGGACATCAGTGAATGAGGGTGTGCCAAAACTCACCTCGGTACCCAAAATCCCCTACCAGACTAGTATCAGTGTCACATTAGCTCTTCGTCTTATAGCAAAGAAACCAATGATTAGACAACCTAGAACATGCGTCTTAGGACCATCTCAGAATTGGTGAGAAGTGAGAACACTCTTTTGTTATACGTTCATACCAGTCCCCAACAGGAGTAAAATAGAGACACAGTAAGGTTAAAATGTTTATTTTAACGACGTGATCTCAAGCGTAGTATTTTAATCAACATAAGCATACATATGGATAAGAATAATACGGAAAGCATGGTTACAATTACATAAAATACAAAAGGAGGAATCATGTTACAATGACAGTGCAAACAGGTGATAAAAGCGCCTATTTAAAGCACCCTCCCTATCTAGGAACTATGTATTATAAAACTATAGAAGGTCTCTGGAGTTTTCTTAGGGGGACCCCATTTATCTGTCCGCTCAGTAATTGTAAATTACATCAGGATCAGTTAGTCTCTCTGCATGCCTGGAATCTTCCAAGTGTGTCCTATTCTGGCAAGTGTGCTATGGTAAAGGCGCCAGAATCCTCCTCGGCTTGCAGCTGCCAAATTGTTGTGACTAGAATGTGTTACACGGACTCTCACGTTATGATAACCTTGGCGGCTCAGCACTCACTGTGCAGACTGGGGACACGATGTATGTTTAGAGATGTTGAAAAACAACCCTTTTCTCATGTATAGACCTTTGTGAAAGCGAACTCAGCAAAAACAGCTAAGCAGTGTTGTGTGCAAAAAAGCAGCAAAAAGGAAAATGGCGTTTAAACTTCTAATAAGCCATGCTAACTTAACATGCACGCAAAAAGAAGCACATAAACCACACTGCAATAGGACTATGCTCCCTCCCACAGGAGCGTTGCATAATTTAGGGTGAAGTCACCCCAGATAAGGAGCTCATTGGCCCTACCTGACACTCCCTTAAAAGCATCCCTAAATTTAGTAGGCACCCTCAGACCTGAAAATCTGTTCTTGCCAACCTAATCAGGACGAAGAAGACGCCGTGCAGTGAAGCCTGAAGACGCATACTGACTTGGCCCCAACACTACCACCCTTTCTCCAGCTTCAAAGACCCTACTAAAGAAGACAACGCCTGTCCTGCAGCCAGCCATTTCCAGAACCCAAGGAAGATTGCCTGGCCTTTGATAAAGATCAGAACTCCTGAGGGCAGCGGATCTGCCACCCAAGACATCTACAACACCCCTGCACCTGAAGCCCCTGGGCCCTGGTGAGCTGAATTGACTGTGTCCCCACGACCCTCACCACCCCAGCTTACCTCTGCTGTGACTGGTTTTCTCTGTGCTGCTCTGCTTCGACATCTGCAGCCTGTTTGTCAAATTGAGTTTCTCCATTGAAAAGCACTGGGTGCCCGATGCTGTATTTGCACCCTGTGTCGCAGGTGGTGCAGACTTTGTGCTTACCTGAATTTGACCTCTGCTGTTCTTAACCCCCAATGACTGAAACTGTAAGTTGGGTACTTACCCGTGAAACTGCATTGTTGTTTTCCTCCATAGGATAACATTGAGCTGTTTGGAAATTGCACTGTTGACTTTCTATAGACGAAAATATTTTTTCCTGAAAACATACTTACCTTTTTATTAAGATCTTGGTCTTAAAATAAAATTGAAACAAAGCTTATTTTTCTAAAATTGTTGTGGATCTACTTTTTGAGGCATGTGTCAGTTATTGGTCAGTGTGTGTTCAATAAATGTCTTGCACTCCTCTGTGCTAGGCCTAAGCCTGCTCGTCCACACTATCACAAAAAGAGCACTTTAGATTTACATTGAGCCCAGTACACTTCTTGTGGAATCTCTGGACTCTCTGCAAGGCATAGCCACTTAGTTGTATACCATATACAGAGGCAGCTTCCTACATTTGATTCCATACATCCCTATTTTCAGTGAAGCCATCATGTAGCTGGGGAACCCGTTTTCATTAGTGTCCAACACATGTTCTAAAATGGCTTCACTGCTCACTTGTACTGCAGAAATGGAACTGATCAGCACAGAGACATATCTGCTCATGCAGTTATGCTCTCACATGTAATACTAAGCACCCTGCCATAAGTCTGTCAGGCCTGCTGTAGGGGTGACTTTCAAGTATCACATGCAGTGGTAGTAGACATAGCACACAGGGATGTATGACATGTTGTGTTTTCACTTTTGTTGCACCAAGGCACGCATCCCGCAATGGCAGTTGTGCATGTGCTTATTGAAGCGTCCCTTAGGGTGGCACATTTTGTGCTGCAGCCCTTAGGGGCCCTCTTTAGTACCTCAGACGCTGGGTACCAGAGGAATCAATTACTAGGAACTTACCAAGGGTGCTAAATGTTTTGCCAATTGGGGGAAAAATTGTATAGTTTTATTAAAGCACTCTGGCACTGGGGACCTGTTAAACAGGAACCCAGCGCACTTTCAGTCAAAATCACATCCTTTACCAGGCAAAAAGTTGTGGTAACCATGTCAAAAAGGTGCACTTTCCTACAGCTCCTGGTAGCAGAGTGGCTCCTTTGGTGGTCCTTTTCGTCAGATCTGTGAACAGAGGCTCCTTGTTTCGGCCAGCAGGGTGTGCTGATACTGTAGGTTCTGACACCCAAGTTGGGTTGCTTACAGGTTGCATTTGCTCATGTGTATTCTTGTGACCATAAAACACTTGGCTGGTTGTGTATGACCACCGAGATCTGGTTGCTCGCTGTTAATTTGTCAGATTTTTGTAGCCTCACCTAGGCATGAGGTCCCTGAGCCATATGAAATTTTTGTGATTTATTTTCTTCTTTTCCAGAGAGCCGTATCATGATATTCGCTTTAACCTTATGGCAGTAGTCCCAGACCGGAGGCTGAAATATGAATGTAAACTGAATGTCCTGAAAATGAACCGACAAACTGTACTAGAGGCCCTGCAGCAGGTAAACTGAGATGTGTTGGTGTTTTAAGACTTAAACACTATGGCAAACAAATGATGGCTGTAAGTGCAGGTCCCTTAAATGTGATAATATTTTATAGAGGTAGGGTAATTGGGGGGTAAAAAGGGTAGAGTTGGATTGTGGGGAAAGTATGTCTTTTCTACCTGCTACTGGTAACACTAGTGTCTTCAACAAGCTTTGATTTCAAGAGTGGGGACACGCATGCTTGTGCAGAGCAGTGACTGTACTTTTACTTTACCCTGGTCATTTATGAATTATTATTAGTTTTGGATAAACAACCGCCTATTGTTGGTTTCCTTGATGCTCCTGTCCCTCTGAAAACAAATTACAAACAATCTGGGGGGCGATCCTACCCACTGAAGGTAATTGTCTCTGGAACTCCCTTGGGCAAACTCTTAATGGAAACTGAAGTTTATAACCGTTACAAAACCCATCTTTTCTGTATAGCCGGTGGGCTTGATGTCCGGAATATTTCTGTGCTGGCTACTTGTCTGATAAGTTCATATCTTTAGTACACCTTTCAACCTGGTATTGCCTTAGAGCAGTGTGGGTGCTTCGCAAATCCTCTACATAATAAATCAAGCTCTGTTTTCCGCATTAGAGCTTGGTATAAACCCATATTTTATTTTATTATGCTGTTAAGTGAAAGCGGGAATAATATTGAGGCATGTGCTTGTGTGGCAGCATAACAAATTAGTACAGCAATTAAAATGTATTATGTATCCACAGAGGAAATGATATAAATGCATACTTTTGTTAGTACCCTAAAAACAGGACATGATTCTATTCTTTGAACAAGTACTGACAATTAAGGATTCCCCTCCAACCCTCAGCTTTACACAGCCAATATAGATCTTCTGGCACATCTTTCCATCGTTGAATATCTGAAAGAGACACGTTAGTGATAGATTCCTTACCTTAGAATATCCCCAGGCGTCAGACTGGATCCGGAAAAAATTGCCTAGCAATACCCCTGCGCAATACCCCAGACGTCGTCCGCTGCTCCGCGTCCGTCGTCCGCGTTGTAAGCGCCCGAATGACGTCGCCGGAGTACTTAGACGCCGCCCTCTGGCGCTGACGTCAGTTCTTCTTGTATCCGCACCAGCTAGCACATATCCGGAGAAGCTCTACCCCTTAGTCACTTTTTGACTAAACTTTTTTTGATCTGGTTTTTCTCGAGTCGTTCAACTCCTACGGTGCCGGTAGGAATGCCCAGGTTCAAACCCTGCTCCAAGTACAGCCGAATGATGTCGGTTACCGACCCCCATCGCCGGTGCCTTCAGTGTCTAGGCCTCGACCACGACGACCGGCCTGCTCTGACTGCCGGGCCCTGACGTCTAAGGCTAGGCGGGAGCGGTCCCGCAAGCGACTTGAGATCCGGCAGTCGGCCCGCACCGTTCAAGGTCCCGGTCCTACAGGAGGTCGCGGGGTCGGAGCCCTCGTAGCTCCGAGAGTGGGCATCGGTCTTCGGGATCAAGATCCTCCGGTAAGAGGCATGAGAGGTCAGAAAGGCGTCATTGCTCTTCCGACCCAACCGCGACGCGGCCGGGGGTTCGGGTGACACCACTTACGCGGCTCCGACAGGGTCGCGGGCGCCGCAGCCTGCCCCACACCTTCCAGTCCCTGGGCACGATGCGACGCCTGAGGAGGTCGAGCGGTATCTTATGGCCATGAGGTCCCTCCCTCCTCTGCCGGGCTCCGTGGCGCCTTCGGGACCAGCGGTCCCGGCTGAGGGGGCCTAGCGGGTCGGGTGCTTCGGCTCAGACGCCGCCGGGTGCTTCGGCCCGACGCCGCCGGCGACTTCGGTCCCAGTACCGCAGGCCCCCACTGGATCCGCTTCCGGATCCGGGTCGTCGCCGGTCGACCTCACCGACGCCGGCCCCTAGAGTGTCACCCCCGGCGACGCCGTCCCCCATCCTGCCCTCGATTCGGTTCTGGCGCCGCTCTCGACGTCGTATGGAGACTTTTATTTCCATGAACCGGCCCCATCTTTTGAACCTGAATTTCAGGTGATGGGTGACGAGGGAGTTTGGGAGGGGTCTGTGGACCCTCTGGCACAGGAGTGCCAGTCTCAGCAGGACTGGACATGTGAGCTTGGGGATGCCATTGGACTGGACACTTCGCCAGACACTGGTTTTGTCTCCCCTCCAACCGTGGCTACGGAGGAGGGGGCTTCCTACAGTGTAGTGTTGACGCGGGCGGCCAAGGCATTGGGCCTGGAGCTCCCCGTCGCGCCCGTGAGGACTAACCTCCTCACTGAGGTCCTTAAACTGCAGGCAAGCTCGGCTGAGCCAACTACTGCTGTTTAATGAGGCCTTGTGTGACGTTCTTTTGGGCACTTGGTCTAAGCCCGCTACAGGTCATCCTCTAGATGGGAACGTGCCAAGACGCTACCGCCCGGCTCCAGGCGACCCTTTCTTCTTGTCCAGCCACCCCATCCCGAGAGCCTGGTTATCCAGGCCTCTACTTCCAGAAGGTGTTCTCGTCCCTGAGTTTGGGACTGCGGTCAGTCAATACCGCATGCCTCTTGGGCCGCTACACCCACACTCTGTGGGACACGGTCGCGGACGTGCTGCCACAATGTCCGGAGGAGGCCCGGACTAAATTCGCCCAAGCCCTTGCGGAGGGTCAAGATGCGGCACGCTATTCCATCCGGTGTGGGCTGGATACCACGGACTCACTGGGCAACTTTTCGGCTGATGTCTAGGCCACTCTTTTGGACATGCCGTTTGATGGCCGTCGCCTCTTTGGCGACAAGGCAGACCATGCACTTGAGCGTTTTAAGGACTCCAGGGCTACGGCCAAGTCCTTGGGCCTCTCGGCCCCACTCCAGCAAACGGGTGCCTTTCGTGGCCAAGGAAGGGGCGCTCCCACACGTGCTGACAGCCACGCACCGCAGACTAATACACAGTGCGGTGGCGGCCGTGGAAACCGCCGTGGCGGCGGTCGGGGACAACGGCGGGGCCAGTCCACACCTTCCCCTGCAGCATCCGCCTCAAAACCCCCCTAGTCCGTGCTTTCAGGCCCATGTGACGCCAGTGGGGGGCAGGGTTCGCCATCATCACTTCACTGGCGCACTGTCACGTCGGACATGTGGGTGCTGCAAATCGTCCGAAGGGGCTACTCCCACCCCTTCGAGAGGACCCCTCCAGCCATGCCACCGCAATACCACCGCGTGTCAGGGGATCATTTGCAACTTCTGCAAGAGGAAGTTACGGCCCTCTTGGCCAAGGGGGCCATCGAGCGCGTTCCTGGGCCAGAAGTAGGATTTGGTTGTTACTCCCACTACTTTCTGGTACCCAAGAAGGGCAAAGGGGGCCTGCGCCCTATCTTGGACCTACAGAACGTCAACGGCTTCCTCCGTAAGGAGAAGTTCAAAATGCTGACACTGGCTCAGGTCTTAGCTGCCCTGGACCCAGGAGACTGGATGGTAGCGTTGGACTTGCAGGACGCTTATTTCCACATCCCCGTCCTGCCGGCCCACCGGCGCTACCTGCGGTTCACGGTAGGCCACGAGCACTTTCAGTTTACCGTGCTCCCCTTCGGCCTTACCAGCGCCCCACGGGTGTTCACGAAAGTGATGGCGGTGGTCGCAGCTCATCTGCGCAGGTTAGGGGTTTCAGTCTTCCCCTACCTCGACGACTGGTTGTTGAAGGCGGGCTCGCCCCAGACAGTCGTCAGCCACCTCCAGACAACGGCGGACCTCCTGCACCAGCTGGGGTTTTCCATCAATGTGCCGAAGTCACACCTGTGCCCCTCTCAGAAGCTCCTCTTCATCGGAGCGGTCCTCGACTCGGCGCAGTTTCGGGTTTATCCTCCCGAACAGCGGATCCGGGATACTCAGGCTCTGATTCCAATCTTTCAGCCTTTATCCCGCGTCTCGGTCAAGTTGACGCTGCGGCTTCTGGGGCTGATGGCCTCTTGCATCCTTCTGGTGCATCACGCCAGGTGGCGGATGCGGGCTCTGCAGTGGGTGAAGTTTCAGTGGGCCCAGCATCAAGGCAACCTGTCCGACCATGTCATGATCTCGGAGGGCACTGCGAGACAGCTGCAGTGGTGGCTCACGGACCGCGATTGGGTCAGCGGCAGATCCCTCTCCCTTCCCCAACCGGAGCACGTAGTTGTGACGGACGCGTCCCTCTAGGGCTGGGGAGGCCACATGGGAGAGGCGGAGATCAGAGGCCTCTGATCTCCGGCGGAGTCCCGGCTCCATATCAACCTTCTGGAGCTGCGGGCGATTCGTCTAGCACTGAAGGCATTCCTCCCCTCTGTCCGGGGGAATGCAGTGCAGGTGTTCACGGACAACACCACCCCCATGTGGTACTACAACAAACATGGCGGGGTGGGGTCGTGGACCCTCTGCCAGGAGGCTCTGCGCCTCTGGCAGTGGCTGGAACATCAGGGCATGACCCTGGTGGTTCAACACCTGGCAGGTTCTCTGAACGACAGGGCGGACTAGCTCAGCCGAAGGTGCATGATGGATCACGAATGGCGTCTGAACTCTGACGTGGCGCTAGGCCTCTTTCTGCAGTGGGGAGAAACTTGATTAGATCTATTAGTCAGCTAAGAGAACGCGCAATGTCATCAGTTCTGCGCGTTGGAATTTCCAAGGCGGCACTCGCTCGGGGACGCTTTTCGTCGCGAGTGGAGTTGCGGTCTGTTGTACGCCTTTCCGCCTATACCACTTCTGCCCAGAGTGCTGAAGAAAATCAAGCACGACCGGGCCCAAGTCATCCTTGGGGCTCCAGACTGGGCGCGAAGATACTGGTATCCCGAGCTACTCAGTATGTCAGTCGATCCCCCGGTTCGTCTGCCTCTTCAGAAGGACCTTCTGTCGCAGCAGCAGGGGACGGTCCTCCACCCGAACCTGTCCAGTCTCCACCTCCATGCTTGGAGATTGAGCGGCGACAGTTGAGGCCATTTGACTTGCCTCCTGAAGTCTGTTATGTCATTCTGGCAGCCAGGCGTCCCTCCACAAAGTCGGTATACGCCTGCAGGTGGAACAGATTTGTGGCATGGTGCAAAGCAAAGGCTGTGGATCCTCTCAATGCCTCTCTTTCTGAGGTTCTCCTCTTCCTTCTTTCTCTTGCCCAGCAGGGCTCTGGTCTGGGCACTATCAAGGGCTACCTTTCTGCCCTTTCAGCCTTCTTAAGGCTACCTGATCAGCCTTCATTGTTCAAGTCCCCCATTGTAAACTGATTCTTAAAGGGCATCACTCATATGTTCCCTCCTGTTCCTTTCGTGATGCCCCAGTGGGACTTGAACCTGGTTCTAACTTACTTGATGTGCGCTCCCTTTGAGCCGCTTCATAACTGTCCTCTCCGTCTTCTTACACTTAAGACTGCTTTCCTGGTTGCCATCACCTCTGCCAGCAGAGTGAGTGAGCTCCAGGCTCTTTCCTCTAAACCTCCTTTCCTTTCTGTCCATATGGACAAGGTTGTGTTGCGGGCAAAACCCTCTTTCCTGCCCAAGGTAGTCACAGCCTTTCACATCAGGCAGTCCATCACCTTGCCCACCTTCTTTCCGCCTCCGCATCCCTCGAAAGAGGAAGAGAGGCTCCACCGTCTGGACCCAAAACGTGCGCTCTCTTACTATCTGGATCGCACACGCCAGTTCCGGGTGGATGACCAACTCTTTGTTGGTTACGTGTGCGCTAAGAAAGGACGGGCGGTTCACAAGCGGACCATCTCTTGGTGGATCGCGCTGTGCATCCAAGCGTGTTACTTCTTGGCTAAGAAGGAACCTCCTGTTGGGCTGAGGGCCCACTCCACTCGGGCCACGACGACTACTACTGCCCAGGGCCACGGAGTCCCCTTGCAGGACATTTGTCAGGCAGCTACGTGGGTCCCGCTGCACACGTTCGCAAGACACTACTGCCTGGACAGCCAAGTCCGGACGGATGGCTTCTTTGGCCGTTCCGTCCTCCAGGACTTTCTGGTGTGATTATTGGTTCGCAGACCCACCAACGGGGTTGGTATTGCTGGGGTATCTATTCTAAGGTAAGGAATCTATCACTAACATGTCTCTTTCAGATGTACGAGTTAGTACTTGTGTAACGATATATCTGTAAGAGACATTAGTTAGTGAAAGATTCCTTACCGACCCACCCATCCTCCCCGTTCTGTGAACCGATATCTAGGGTTAAGGTCATCTCCTTTCAGGGCCCTAGTTTCATGGCACCAGTGTTGGTTCTATCACGGCTCTGCGTATCTGGCGCGGAAAAGCTGTGTATAAGAACTGACATCAGCGCGCGAGGGCGGCGTCTAAGTACTCCGGCTACGTCATTCCGGCGCTAACGACGCAGACGACTGCCGCGGACGACGCCTACCAACGCGCAGGGGTATTGCTACGCAAAAGTTTCCGGATCCAGTCTGATGCCTGGGGATATTCTAAGGTAAGCAATCTATCACTAACTAATGTCTCTTACAGATATATCGTTACACAAGTAGTAACTTGTGCTTTTGGGACTTTTAGACACAGCTTGTGATCTGACAATGTTCTTCTCTCCTGCTGTATCATCTTTGTACTCTTTTGTTCCTTCTCATTGCTGTCCTTTCTTTTGCAGCTGATTCGACTCACACAGCCCGAGCTAATCAAGGCCCAGGATCCCCAGGCTCCGGAGGACTCAAAGTCCTCCATTCACAAGTCCTCTTTGACCGTGGAGAATAACAAGAGCCAGACCGGACCAGAAACTACACATACTGGTACAAGGGAGGGGCCCTTCTCATGGGTAACCACTACTTTCTGGCAGCCTATAAGGCATATGTCTTCCCTGGCCAACTTTTACATAAAACAGCTAATGTGAAGAAGCTGATTTTTCTGCACTTCTCATGACGCATGATATCATGCTCACAATTTCCTCTGTGCTCTTGTGTGTTCTTCTCAGATGTCAGTGAAGAGCATGCAGGTCAATTGCACCCCATAACTACGGCCAGAACTCCTAACAAGTCCAAAGTGCCTGGGAAGTCGGGACTGAGTTGTGTCAATGGAGCTTCAGGAACCCCAAGTCCAGTTGTGCTGCGACTGCCTCCCTTTCTTGATAATCACAACTATGCCAAATCCCCAATGCAGGTTAGTGAGTTACCTTTTGAAATCATGCTTGAATAGGTTATTACACTGGGGTGGCTATCAACTCCTGATGGGTTTTTCATCTGTGTTTACTCATTATGCACCAACAGTACTTTTTTTTTTTTATTGAATTTTTATTGATTTCAGTAATAAACAAAATACAATTGCGGCATAGGCAGGCATTTCAACGTATCTGATCACAACAGCATATAAGCACATTAATACTCAAAGGCATAAATCCGGCAAATGGAGAATATCACATATACAATCATATCAACGGTAAGAGCAGTATCTTCTATGGTTACAAATCGTCGCATAAGGATGCAATTAGTGTGATTCAACTTCCACCCACAGGACCCTCAATCAACTATGTTCCTGCTTCTGGCGACAATACCCCCTCAGCAGTAATCTGTAGTTCAGAGATTTCCTCGCCAGCCTTACTTAACAGATACGTTTGGTATGGTCCCCAGTAGCTTCTGGGACGATTTCTGGGGGGGTAGTAATTAACTGTATGTATTGGCTTAAGTTTGACAATACAAGATATCTGCCTGCCATTCTGTGATTCGTAGAAGCGAGCGCCTCATCCATCGCAATGCCAACCGCCTTTTTGCAAGTAAGAGTCCAACAGCTAACAACGGGCGCAGTGTCTTGTTTGCTGAGATCTCCCGACCCCCCCAATAGCGCCATTTTAGGGTCAGGTTCCAGATCCGCACTGATGATAGTTCCCAACTCTTTAAACACTTTTCGCCAGAAGGCGTAAACCCCTGGACATTGCCAGGCTAAGTGCCAACATCCTGCTCCCTCCAAACCACATCTTTGACAACAGGAAGTCTCTGCTAGACCGTATCGTAACTGGCATTCAGGGCTGCAATAAGCTCTGTGTAAAAATTTTAAATGGACTAGTCTGTGCCTCCCATTTAGAGATACCGACTGGGTGCAGGCACAGCAATATTGCCACTCTTTATCACTCAGGGGAGTGTCCAGATCGCTCTGCCATTCCAACCGCAGTCTCAAGACTTGAGAGTTACGTGTGTCCTGTAAGCTAGAATAGAATTTAGTGATTAACTTTAGAGGTTCCTCAACCTTAATTAGAGTGTTAAGAACCACATTGCCTGTGGTTCCAGCAAGTCATCCCCAAGAAGGGTACACCAGGTCTTTCGGGCCCTATAATAGTGAAATAATACTGTACCTCCCAGCTGTCTGTCTGCTTGTTGTAATGCCTCCCACGTTGCTAACAAGCCATCTTTAAAACAAATCCCCCATTGTGGTAATGCCTATTGACTGTAGTGCTTGTCTTGTCCCACTTCTTGGCCCAATGGACACCACATGCACCATTGAAGCTGCATTTCGGGTTCATATATGAAGGCTCCCGCCTGCATGTGTAGTGGTGTTTACCAGCCTTGTGCAGTGACAGCGATGGAGTCAAAGGCACGCAGCTTCCTGGAAGCAGGTTGGGTGAGAGTCTGAGGAAGAGTGAGAGGATCCACTGCACTTCTTTCTATGTATAAAAAGGGCAGACCCTGTGGGCCAGGTATCCAATAATGAGCGAATATGCTTTTCACGGCCCAATAGTACTTCTCCAAATCAGGAGCCCCCAGACCACCCAAGTCATAGGGCAAAGTTCGCGAGTTCCATCGTATGCGAGGTTGTATACCAGCCCAAGCAAACCGTATCGACTGTGTGCTCCAGCATTTGAACAGGTGTTTTGGCAGCAAAATGGGTATATTTAGACATAAAAAGAGGAATCGAGGTAAAATAACCATCTTCATAATAGAGATTCTCCCTATCAGCGAGAGTGGAAGTTTAATCCACTTGTCTATGTTGTCTGTGAGCTTTTGTGTGGCTTTGCCATAATTTTTCAGTAGCACTATCGCTGGTTCTGTGTGGAATTGGAAGCCCAAGTAGCGGACCGCCTCCGTGGTCCAGCGCAGTGGGAATTCCATGGCCAGGTCCACTGTGCTGGGAGTGAGGGGAAATATGAAGGACTTATCCCAATTTATTCACAGCAGAGTGACCACCAAACTGCACCACCTCACGCAGTATTAGAAATAAATTTACCTCCGGATTATGTATATATAATAAAGTATCATCTGCAAAGGCAGAAATGTTCGGTGTGTATTTGGGGAATTTCAGCCCTCTGCGTGCATGATACTCGCGGATTGCGCAGGCCAGTGGTTTCGCAACAATTGTGTACAATGGTGGAGACCGAGGATAGCCCTGCCGAGTTCCCCGAGTGATGTTAAATGACTGAGAGACCTCATTCCCAATCCTCACTCTTGCTGTGGGTGCTGTATATAGTACAGATACCAGACGGAGATACATGTCTCTGACTCTTATTTTAAGCAATACTGCCAACATGAAGCTCCACTCTACAGTCAAAGGCTTTTTTGGCATCCAGAAAGACCACCGCAGCCTTGACTTCTGGGTTTAGTCTCACTTCAGTGCCAAACAAAGTCCTCAGATTTTGGGATAAATTACCCTGCCTGCTCTGAGCGAATAATACTAGGGAGCAATAATGTCAGTCTGTTGGCTAAGATTTTAGCATAAAGCTTAGTGTCTATGTTAAGCAAAGATAAGGGCCTAAACGAAGAGCAACTTGTCAGTGAATTTCCTGGTTTTATTACTATGACAATGACAGCTTCACGCAAAGGAGGGAGGCATAACGCCTGCCACCGCCATCTCCTCGTAAAGCATTTTGAGGTGAGGAATCAATAGGTCTTCAAATTCTTTATTAAAGGTTACAGTGAGCCCATCTGCCCCTGGAGCTTTTCCCAGCTGCCATCCCCCCAAGTGCCTCCCGTATCTCATCCGACGTTAGAGGTGCTATCAGGTGTTCCCTGTGCTCCACCACTAGCCATGGCATTTTAATATACGAGAGATTCTCCTCTAGCGCTTTACTATGTGGAAGGGTCTGAAAGGTATACAATGCCTTATAATAAGTGTGAAAATGTGCTGCTATTTCCCCTGGTGTGTGTGTAATGTGTTTCCTTTGTCATCCATCATGCTCACGATAGCCTCTAATTCTCTCTAAGGTCTCAATATTCCTGCTAGAGTAGCGCCTGGTCTCTTCCGCTCACCTTAGCATCGTGCCGATGTGTATTTGCCCATGTGTTTGATTTTGTCGTTGGCTGTATCTAGGTGCTCTGCCAGTTTCTGTTGGATGTCTACAGTGGTTTGGGCAGATCCTCCCTCAATCAAGTTCCGTTCCAAATTACCTATTTCCCGTTCCAGTGCCTCAGATAGAACGAAACACCTCCTGCATGAGTAGAGATCACCACCCCTTTGACGAACACCTTAAATGTTTCCCATAACGTGGTAAATTAGGTCACTGACCCGATATTATCAGAGAAGAAGTTCTCTATGGCTAACCCTTCTGGTTGGTGGGAAACGCCATGTTAATGCATGGATACGTGGTGCCCCATACCTCAAGGCAAGGTGGACAGGGGAGTGATAGGAGTAAGTCAGTGGCAAATCCGCACACTTCACAACTCTGGAACTCAATCCCCTGGACAACAACCAAAAGTCAATTTGAGTGCGAGTGTCGTGCACGGAGGAATAATGGGTATAACCTCTCACATAGGGGGATCTGTTTCTCCAGGTATCTATGAGGTCATCTGAATGCATTATATCTTGGATGGCTGCTGCCACAGCCACTGGATGCCTTGGCAGGCCCTGAGATCTGTCTATACTTGGATCTAATATACAATTAATCACCTGCACCTTGATCTTCGGAAAGTGGCTGACAGAGTCACTAACGCAGAGGAAGAAGTGGCCACACTGTGTGAGGAGGTCGCCATCGGTTTTGCACTATGGTCTCTACACTGCAAACTCAGTCCAACCGCATGGAAGACAGAGTGGAAGACGCGGAAGGGCGTTCGAGACGGAACAACTTAAGGTTCGTGGGCTTCCCCGAAAAAGCCGAAGGACCGGCAGCGTTCCTCTTCTTTCAAGAGTGGATCACCACAGCCCTAGATAACATCAGACTCCCTAACTTTATCGCCATCAAGAGAGCCCACCGTACCGTTGGCCCTCCGATGAGCCCAGGCTCCGTGCCTAGAGCACTAATAGCACGCCTGTACTACAGAGCTAGAGACGTGATTCTCCAGCATATTTTTGATATTTTGATATTTTGAGGGGGTATTTCTAAAGCGCAGCGTTCGCTCCGGAGGGAGCATCATGGCGCTGGCCCGCCGAAGTACAAATTCCGGACAATCAATACATTTCTCGAATACACTAGGAAAGTTCAGGAGCTTTGCAATGGTTTTTTGGGGATTAAAAGATGCCTTCAGCAATATAACATCAAATACAGCCTGCTATACCCTGCTTAACTAAGAGTACAGTATAAAGACAAGGTCCGTTTCTATGAGATGCCACAAGAGGTGGTGGACTGGAAGGAGACGTTGGGCCAGTCCAAAACCTGGAATGGCGAGAAGAACGGTTGCACCTTTGGCGGCAACGAGGGCAGCGCCGGGATGGCGCGGAACAAAGACTCTCCCAACAAGAGGCACCAGAGACGGGACGAATCCTGGTTGACGCAGATGGTACTCTGCGGACAGAATTGGCTGTCATACAACTCCGAAGGATAAAAGACAGAGACAGGAGTGTCCTTTTCGAGAATAGATGACGGTTCAAGAAGTTCGAGAGACAGTAAAGTATTGTGAGTAAGGGAAAAGGCTGGGGGACTGGAGCATGGCAGTGGAAGGACACTATGATGGTGCCAGGTGCGAAGTAAGTCTCAAGGAAGGGAAGCGGGTAGGTGCACATTGAAAAATATACCTGTCAGGACTCCATGCTGGGCGGCTCTGCCACTAAGACTCATTAGGACTTCCCAGGGGCTGAATTGTCCAACTCGGTATCACGGGCCCTGGTGGCCAGGCCACATGAAGTTAGTTAAGCTGACTATAGTAACTTTTTGTTGGGGCTTTTCACACTGATTTAGTTGGGTCGATGGGGATACGTTGGGGCAATTGTTGTGTTAGGGGTACGTTAAAAACTAGCAGACAAATCAGGAGCTCAGGCAAGCGGAGCAAGAAATGTAGGGCTGTTAATAATGGGAGTTGTGATAATGGAGAGCCTTCTGTGAGAGTTAACTGGATGCCCTGGGACAATTCAAAAACATGAGGGATAAAGGAGGTACCTACACGTTTATTACATTGAATGTCCGGGTTTTGAATAATTTTGTTAAGAGCAACCGTATATTTACCTACATGAAACGTTATGGATCTCAATAGCTTTTTTGCAAGAAACTCATCTCAGGGGTGACTGTCTCAAGTATGTTCAAAGACGATGGAGGGGTCAAATATACGCAATATCCTACTCTGGGTTCTCCAGGTGTACTTTGGTGTTGATGGCACCAGGGGTCACTTTTAAAATGATACGAACCAAGCTGGACCCCAATGGTAGATTTGTATTGGTTAAAGGCACCCCGGATGGTTATGAACTGCGCCTTATCAATATATACGCTCCTAACAGTGACAATGGATATTTCCTATGGTCAACTCTGAGTTAGGCCCACCTTAACCAACACTTAGGATTAGTGGTAGCGAAGGTCTTTAATTGCGCCTTCGACAGCACTCTCGATAGACTCCCACAGAGACCAGACGCTAAACCCAAGGTGAGGGAGGCCATCCATAGAGAGGGCAAAACACAATACCTGGCCCTTTACTTGTCTTTATTTATTTATTTATTTATGCAATTTTATATAGCGCAGACTTTACCCGAAGGCGTCAGAGCGCTTCACAGTAGGAACAGAAATGATATAAACTGAGAACATTACACGAACAAAAGATTGCAAAAGCAAACGTTACATTACATACGGTAAAGTGATAATTGTGAGCAAACAAAAATACATGAGGTAGTAAAAATTGTGAGCAACCAAAAATACATGAGGTGGTAAAAAGTGCACAAGAGGAAAAAGTGACAAGTGTGCAGGCACAAGAGAAAACAAAGTATAATTTGAGGTATAATACTTCAATATATGCTAGACACTCAGGCACAAGAACAAACGTTACGTAGGCAAAGGTGGCACTTGTGCAAGTATCAAAGGTAAAAAACATGTGAGGGGAAGCAAACCGCGTGTTACAGGGGCAAAGTGGTGTGTGCAAGTTGCAAGAGGGTACCAAACACAAGTACATGGATAATACTGCAATAAAAGGCAAACACTCTAACCACAAGAACACCCTGGGAGTCTGACCACTCCCCCTTGCTGATAGATTACGCTTTCATTAGGCCCGTTCCAAGATACCTTTATGGAGGATCAATGTTGAAGCTCTGTCGGATCAGGTATATAAGGCTGCTATTGAGAAGAAGCTGAATGGATATTTCAATACTAATTGTAAGCCAACCAACACTAGGGCAAATGAGTGGGACACAATGAAAGTGGTAATTAGAGGGGTATGTATGGCAACAGAGGAGGGGGTCAGGAAAGTGTTAGAAAGAGTCCTGTAGGATCAACAACGCAAGCTAGCCACTTTAGAAGCAGCACTCCCCACAAATGCGGGGGTCTCCAGGGATGGACAGAGCAGAGGCAAAAGATAGGAGATCTATAGGATGGGCTGGATACATTTGACCATAGTAAAAGTAGGAAACAGTTGTATATGGAAGGGGATAAATCAGGCGGGTTACTGGCGCGACTCTTAAAAATGGAAACTCAACCAAAACCAATATTGGCTATAAAGGACCCCGGAAATTATGTCACGAAGTACAGCCAGCATGAGATTAATACTGTTTTTACGGA
Source organism: Lissotriton vulgaris (assembly GCF_964263255.1). Lineage (NCBI taxonomy): Eukaryota > Metazoa > Chordata > Amphibia > Caudata > Salamandridae > Lissotriton > Lissotriton vulgaris. The sequence continues at coordinate 920,188,231 of NC_141697.1, forward strand.
ACACTTGAGGAGTCTACTCAGAACCCGTATTGTAGGCACCCACCTCGACTATGGTGCATTTCCTGGAGGGGATTGCTCTGCCCAGCCTAGATCAGGAAGCCCAGGGCGCCCCAATGACAAAAATGGAAATAATGAAGCAGATCCAACAGATGAAAACACCAGGCGCCGATGGCCGGTTGGCTGAGTTTTATAGGCAATTCTGGGTTATACTGGCAGAACGACTGCTAGAGACTTTGAACGAGGCTCAAGGAAAGAAAGAATTGTCGAGCTCTATGTGGGAGCAGCTTATTGTGCTGATCCCTAATTCAGGAAAAGACCCTAGGATACCTAGCTTGTACCGGCCCATATCTATGTTAAATGTGGATCTGAAACTCCTAAGTCACTTCTTGGCCTCCAGGTTGCGCCTGTATTTGGCCCGGATTATACATGCTGACCAATCGGGTTTCATACCCCGCAGGAATACCCTGCAAAATATCTGCCGTCTTGCACATGTCATGCAGATTCTGGAAAGGAGACCGAGAGATAGCACCCTGGCCATTTTGAACATGGAACAGGCGTTTTATTATGTAAGCAAAGGACTTTCTGTAGTCGGGGATCTCTGTTATAGTCATAATCTAGTGAATAGTCCCGCTCATGTGCGGGGACCCCGGAGCAATCAAAATTAATCTCTTAAGCTGTCTTCTTTGCAGTACTGCATAGACACTTAAGAGAAAATTAAAGACAAATAATGCAGCCTATACATGCAAGGCTACACTGTCTAGTACTTCAAGTAGAAATGCAAGGATATTCCCAAAATATCCCCCTTTAGACCTGTCTGCCAGGTTTCACCATGGAAAACAATTCCCCCCTTCATCAAATCCTTGGAATGATGGAGGGGAAGGGCAGGACAGACAAGCCCTCATAGGCTGCCATTATGTGGCTTAAAAAGGGATACCGTGCCTTTAAGGAAACTTTCCAGAACTCTCCTGGTATTCCAGAATGCACAGCAACTACCTCCACTTTCAGTTCTTTTTTCCGGCTCGTGCTAGCAGGACCCTGGAGCATTGAGCTCTCCCTTATTTGGGTTTATTTTCTACTTATTGTGCACTTTTAAAAGTGATAGAGTGTGTTCACTCTACGTGTTTTTGCCTTGTCTCATCTGGCTGGAGTTTCTCTGCTGTTTTGGCTGCTTTTTTATCAATTATGCCTGCATTATTTGATAAATGTCCTGAGTGCTCCTGGAAAAAGGCAAAATCGGATCCTCACAGGGTGTGCATCCTGTGCCTGCCTTCTTCTCATGTTCCTGAGGAGTGTGATATCTGTCTGCAGTTCCCTAAAAGGACCCTCAAGGACAGGGAGAAGACCAGGCTCCAAGGATAGAGCTGAGAAGGCAGCAAGGACAAGGTGGGTCTGGGCATGAAGGGGCTCCTTCCTCTGCCCGTGCGTCGGCCTCTGGGGGGCTCCCCAGTAAAGAAAAGGCCAGAAAACTCCACCAGTCTCCGTCGATACCCTCGACGTCGGCGTCGAAAGGAATGACCACAGTCCGTTCCCCGTCTCCCCGGGGCTCCGGGTTGAAGCGGCGTCGACGTTTGACATTGAGGGGACTGACGTCGAGACCTCCGACAAGGTCGAGGACTGGTTCGTCGTCGATCTATCATCGACGTCGAGAGGGGTCAAGACGCCGGCGCTCGCCGTCGAGGCGACACCGCCGGTCACCATCGACACGTAAGCCAGCGACGTTGAGACGAAGATCAGCGTCGAGGCGGAGGTTGTCGACCCCGAGGAGATCGACGTCGTCGAGGAGACGATCGACGTTGAGGCACCGCTCTTCGATGTCGAAGAGACGGCCATCGACGCCGAGCAGACGCTCGTCGGCGTCGAGACGACGTTCGTCGACTTCAAGGAGACGTTGTCGACGTCGAAAGGACGCTCAGTGTCGAGGAGGAAGACTAGACGTTCTAGGACTAGGACTGAGTCCTCGGCTTCAGCGAGCACGCGGTTGCGGCGACGCCGTCGCCCGTCCACGAGGGGAAGGACCTCTAGATCGCCCCCCTCTGGTCAAAAGAAGAAGAAAAGGAGAGTGGGACAGTCTCTAGACTCGGAGTACTCGAGTCTACTCACCCTCGAAACCGAGGTCGCCTACACCTCCTCCTTAACCTGTGGATCCTCCTCCGCTTACCCCGACTCCTCCTCCACAACCTCCTGTGCCTCCACCACCTCCGGTTCCTCCTCACCGCCCTCCTCCACCGGCTCCGCCGAGGTCTGTCTCGCTACCTCATTTGCCGACGCCGCCTACAGGGCTTCCACAGCCTAGGCTCCCGGCTCGGCCTCCACAGTGCCCTCCTTTCTGGCCCGCAGACCGTCTAATGCCGCGCAGATCGAGGTCTCGCTCAAGGCGGAGAGATAGGTCCAGGAGTTGCCATCGCTCATCTACGAGGTCCAGACGGCGCCATAGGAGAGACAGATCTAGATCCCGCCACACGGACTCATCCAGTGCCAGGGACTACTCGCTGACCCTGTCGGACTCCCCTTGGACGAGGGTGTCCCCTTCCAGGAGGTGTTGCTGCGAGGAGCGGCTAAGCTGGGCATCACGCTCACTACCCCCATGCCCTTGACTTCCGTTATTTTCAAGACCCTTCACAAGAAGCAATTGTCTTGCCCATTGTTGCCGTTGGTGCCAGGGCTGGTGGAACCCGCCATGGAGCTCTTCCTCACCCCTGCGGTTACTAAAGCAGCGCCTTTTAGGCTGCAGAAGAAGTATCGGGCCCCTGACATGGACCCTGCGTTTCTTCGCTTGGACCCTGCGCCGGATTCGGTGATTGTGACGGCGGCGAGGAAGCAGCACGCAACCACCCAGTCATCGACCGTGCCTCCTGACAAGGAGAACCGCTGGACGGATTCGGCAGCCAGGAAGGTCTGTGGGACGGCAGCCACGTCTATGAAGGCCGCGAGTGCCTGGGCCTTGTTGGGACGTTCTGTTCGGTCCCTCTGGGAGTCCCTAACAAGGTTCGTGGAACGTCTTCCACGGGAGGATAGGGAAGAGTTTGGCTGCGAATTCCTCCCTCCTTGCAGCGCATGGATACTGCCATGGGGTCAACCTGAGGCGCCACGCCTGGCTGCGTCTGACGTCCTTGAAGCCCGAGGCGCAGCAGAGGGTAGCCAATCTAACCTTCTCTGGTGAGACCCTGTTTGGAAAACAAGCAGACGAGGAGATGGCCCGTATGGAGGCGGAGACCTTGACGGCTGTCGGATTGGAAAAGCCGAAGGAACAGAAGAAGACCTTCCGCTCGTTCCAGAGACGGTACAGGGCGCAATGTAGAGGGCAAGATCGCCAGACTGGACAACAACAGCAGCAGTTCCAGAGGCACCCGTCACAAAAGCGCCAGAGGGGCCGTGGTGGTCAGCAGGCTTCATCCGCGACCAAAGGCCCGGCTGGGTCTAGGCCCTGAGCTGTTACTTCCCCTTCATCCGTTACCTGCTCCGGTGGGGGGGAAGTATTCAACATTACCTGGCAGAGTGGAGAAACATTACTCAGGACAAGTGGGTGTTGAATATTGTTTGCAATGGATACAGTCTTCGTTTCACCAGCCTGCCTCCAGCAATTCCACCGGTCGGCTCGCAGTTCCGACTGCGCGAGCTCCAGGCGGAGGCCGATACCCTGTTAAGAAAAAGAGCAATAGAAGACGTCCCTGTGTCTCAAAGGTGAAAGGGTCTTTACTCACGTTTCTTCCTAGTACAGAAGAAGGACAAGAACGAGTTCAGGCCCATTCTGGATTTGCGACAAGCAAACAAGTGGATTCGCAGGGAAAAGTTTTGCATGCTGTCTTTGCACCAGATCTATCCTCAGCTGCAGAGGGGAGACTGGCTGTGCGCGATAGGTCTGCGAGATGTGTACTTCCATGTGCCCATTGCACGGAAACATCGGAAGTTCCTGCGCTTCCTAGTCGGCACCAATCACTATCAGTACACCGTACTACCGTTTGGACTGAAGTCTGCACCCAGGACTTTTTCAAAATGCATGGTTGTAGTAGTAGCGCACCTGAGAAAGAACAAGGTGTTTGTCTACCCGTACCTGGACGATTGTTTGATCAAAGCCTCCACCTTCCAGGAAGCGCAGTTGCACTTCAACAGGACGGCCGTCCTGCTGAACAGTCTGGGGTTGCACATAAATCTGTCCCGATTTCTGTGCAGTGCCTGCAGAACTTGGGAGCCTCCATTAATACGTTGTCGGCAAGCGTGTCTCCTTCGGAGGAGAGACGCTTATCCATCCTTCAGAAGGCTCAGGCTCTCATAGCTGCACCATCTCCAACAGTGAGGACGGTGTCTTCTCTACTGGGATCAATGGCCTCTTGTATCTTCCTCACTCCACACGCGCGCCTACACATGAGGCGGCTACAGGAATGTTTGGAGGACCAGTGGGACCAGAGGAAAGGGTGTTGGGACGACCGGATTCAGTTGTCTCTTCACGCCCAACAGTCCCTGAGATGGTGGTGCTCGGCAGAGAATCTACTCAGAGGGGTTCCTTTCCACAAGGATATCCCGATTCGGACTATTGTGACGGATGCGTCTCTCCTGGGCTGGGGAGCGCATTCAGACCATCTGCAGATCCAAGGACAGTGGTCTCTGGCGGAGTCCACGTATCACATCAATTTCTTGGAACTCAGAGCTGTTCACTTGGCACTGAAGGCCTTTCTTCCGTCCTTCCAGACCAGCTCCTTGCTTGTACAGACGGACAATACGACAACAATGTATTACCTCAACAAGCAGGGGGGCTCGAGATCGCGCACACTGTCACCGGAGGCGCAGGTGATCTGGCACTGGCTGCTTGCCAGAGGACTGACGATAACGGCGACTCATCTGCCCGGTGTACAGAATGTTCAGGCAGACGCCCTCAGCAGGTTGCTGCAAGAAAACCACAAGTGGGTCCTAAACGACGAGGTGCTCGAAGACCTCTTCGCTGTGTGGGCAATCCAGACGTGGATCTGTTCGCCACCGCTGAAAACAACAAATGCTGCGACTTCGCCTCGAGGTATTACCAACCGGGAACTCTGGGGAATGCGTTATGGATCAACTGGTCGAACAGCTTTCTGTACGCTTTTCCACCCATTCCCCTGATTCCGGCGGTCCTCATCAAACTGGCCCAGTCCCGGGCGCGGATGATCCTCATTGCTCCGGAATGGCCCAGGCAGTGGTGGTTCACGGACCTGCTTCATCGCTCGATTCTGCCTCATCGGCGTCTGCCGTGTCGGCCGGACCTTCTCACGAAGTACGGGGGTAGATGGTGCACCCCAACCTCTCGCCGTTGAGTTTGGCGGCATGGCTCCTGAGATAGTGCAATATGACCACTTAAATCTTCCTGAGGATTGCATGGGCATATTGAAGGAGACTAAGAGGCAGTCTACTAGTACCTCTTATGCTTACAAATGGAAGAGATCCTGCATCTGTGCATGTCTAAGAAATATGATCCTACGACCTGCAAGGAGGATGTCATCCTTCCATACCTTCTGCATCTGGCTCAGTCTGGCCTTAATTTCCATTCCATTAAGGTTCATCTAGCTGCATTGACTGCTTACAGAAAATGCCCTTTGCAGACGTCCTTCTTCCAGATCCCTGTGATTAAGGATTTTTTGGAAGGATTGAAGGTGTTCCCTCCTGTTCGACTTCCTTTGCCGGCATGGGAACTGATGTGGTGCTGTCCAGGCTGATGAAGGAACCTTTCGAGTCTATTCACAAGGCTTCGCTGCAGCACCTGTCTTGGAAGGTGGCGTTCCTCGTGGCCATTACATCGGCCCTCAGGGTGAGTGAGATTCAGGCGTTATGTTGCCAAGAACCTTATACTGTGTTTAATGCTTCTAAGGTTGTTATGCGTACTCACCCTAAGTTCCTTCCGAAGGTGATTCCTGATTTTCATGTTAATCAGACGATAACTTTACCAACTTTTTTCCAGAATCCTTCAACTCCAGCGGAAAGGTCTCTTCATTCCCTGGATGTTAGAAGGGTATTGAAATTCTATCTGGATAAGATCAAAGACATTCGCAGGTCCGACCAATTGTTTGTCAACTATGAGTGTCTGATGCCCCACAAGACTCACCTTTGCTTGTGAAGCGATGCCGCAGAGACGACAAGAGCCACCGTCCCTGTACCCACCTGACCCGTGCAGAGAGTGTCACCCAGCAGGGATGGGATGGAACCAGGGAAGGAAGCCAACAAAGGAATGATGAGGTCTTGGTGGTTGTGGAGCAGAGAAGGATCTAGCAATAACTGGGGAAACAAGAAGAACCCAATCAGGATATACCACACCTCCCACTTCAGGGTAGACCACTAATCGCATGCAGGAAGGAGCACCTGCTCCATAGACTCACCATGGCTCACGTGAGCTCTGTAACCAAGGAATGAAATGAGAACCAAGGTAAGCGCCCCTGCGCTATCGTAAATAACCAAGGGACAGCTTTCCTGCGCTGATGAGGGTATATAAGCACAACCTCCAAGTACTTAGCGCTCCTGCGTGGTATAATGCAAACCTATGTACAAGCAAGAGGCACCTGCGTGGTGATTGGGGAACAAAGTATTAACCACCAAGTCTCAAGCACTTCTGCACTCACAACATACAAATAAACAATGCGCTCCTGCACGGTGAAAAGTAACAAAGGATAAATCGCTCCAGCGCGGTGTGGTAGACAGAAGAAACAAAAGCAGCGCTCCTGCGCGGGGTGAACAAAAAGTGAATTCCAAGGGTAAGCGCTGTAGCGTGGCCCAGAACCAAGACTCTAAGCGCTCACAAACAACCGAAGCTTACTGCAAGCGCTGTTGTACATCCATGGAAAGGCACCAGCAGCGCTCCTGCGTGGAAACGTTCCGTAGGTGAATCCCAAAGCAGGCTTTTCAGTGCGGCGAGGGCAGAAGACAGGGAGCAGTCCGTAGCGTCTTCGGGGCTCCGTTCAGGTTCGGAACAGAATCAGAAGCACAGAGCCGGCGTAAAACGCGGTGTTTAAGTGTTTCCCCCGGAAGTGCTTATTGTCAAAAAGAACTAGACCGGGACTTCACTTCCGCCCAGAAGTGAGGATCCCGATGCCTGCATGTGAGTAGAAGCCGCTCGGGACGGCGGAAATGCCGCAACGCGACAATGAGTCGGTTAGGACTGGTCTGGCTACTTAGAAGCAATCTTATCTCTAGGTGGATTGTGTCGTGTATCCAGCTTTGTTATCAGAAAGCGAATAAGACCTTAGGTGGTAAGCCTAAGGCTCATTCCACCAGGGGCAAAGCGGCCACAACTGCTTTGCTTCGTAATATTCCCATTGCAGAGATCTGCAAGGCTGCCACTTGTAAGTCGGTCCATACCTTTGCTAAACATTATTGTCTGGACTCTGATGCCAGGGCAGATGTTCAGGTCGGACAGGCTTCTCTGCGAAATCTGTTCGCATAATAGTGGTGTTGTCTTTTTCTCCACCGCCGGGTTGTTTTTGGATGGGCTTGCGATTCTATTCACTAGATTATGACTATACACCGAGATCCCCTACTACAGCAGGAGTAGTTTCTTACCTGTAACTCCAGTTTTGTTGCAGCATGAATCTTTCTGGATTCACTATGCTGTGCATATTCCGCGGTCTTGTGGTTGGGTCCGGATTCGTAGTCTTTTCTTTGTTTTTTTTTTTTTTTTTTTTGTCGCCCAGGTGGGCGTCGGCGTCACCCCTCCTTGGGTGTATTTCCGGTGACGTCGGCATGCTTCATGCGGAAGCTCCCACCCTTGGGCGTCATCTTCAGATTCTTTTTTCCGCGGTCGGGTCTGATCGTTCCCGTTGGGCTCCAGAAATTTTGGGAGAAAGTACAAGTAAAAGACTGAAATTGGAGAAGAAATTCACCAGAAGGCTACGGAAGACTTCGCTGATCACTGACCAGCGAAAAGAAGGAGAAATCATCGAGGACTTCGCCGATCGTCGACGTCCACGCGGCTAGGGAGGCCTGAACACTAGATGCTGGACAACACGCCTTTCAAGTTCTGCCGTAACTGCCACCACAAGTACGCGCAGAAAGACCAACACCCGGTTTGCAACCTTTGCCTACCGGTAGACCACAGAAGCGAGGACTGCAACGCCTGCTCCGCCTTCGCCCCGAAGACCCTTCGTGTAAGAAAGAGCCAGAGGGTAGCGCACGCCACCCTCCAAGGAAAAGCCCCGAAGCCATTGCTGTACGAGCTTGGGATGTCCTCGGAGGAAGAGGACAACGCTGCCGCCAAAGACGACAGCTACACGGTCGTAGAGACCGATTACACATAAACATCTGATAAGGTAGGAGACTCGTGGTTCCCCAAGAACACGAGAGACTCTGAGTCTCGAAAAAACGAGGGCAAGACCCGAAAGCGCCGACTCAGAAACACCTGGCGTCCGCGACTACCCACAGGCCCAGCGGATCCTCTGAGAAGGAGTCCCCGGCGCCGAGAGCTGTTGAACAGCAGAAGTCGTCGAAAATCGCCCCCGAAAGGGACCGATTGACGTCGAGGGAGAAAGACCCTAAAGCCCCGACGCCGTCCAGGGACCCGAAACCCAGTTCGACGTCCAAGTCCTCGGCATCGAAAGTCTCGCCGCCGAGCCAGACGCCGAAGAGAGGGGCCGAACAACCCGGCGCGGACAACGCTGCCGAGATGGAGAAGAAAAGAAGGCGACTAGAAGCCGAAATGGAAAACATCTTGCAACGGAAGAAAGATTTCGACGCCAAGATGAGAGCCTTCACGATTCCTCACAAGATCAAGCCACCCGTGCTAGAACTGGTCGAGGAGGAAGACGAAAACGCCGAGGAACATGAGCCTGGCGTCGAAGTGGTCGACGACCAGGAAGATGACGAGAACCCCTACGAGAGTTACAGCTATGGGGAGGAAGAGGACAGCAGGATGGACGCCGAGTCGGCCACCTCTGACCCGCAGGAGGAGGATTACCTAGATGTCGACACCGAAAGCCCGGAAGAGGCGGTCAACACATATCCCTCGAGGCCATCGCCGCCGGACGACATCGGGCCTACAACTCGGTGATAAAGTCTGCGGCAGCAGCTTTTAAACTGTAGCTCGGCGAAGAGAAGCAGAAAGCGGACTTTCTTCTCGAGACCAGTATCTGCCTATGCTCGATAGCGTCTTGGCGGAGGGGATGGAAGCATTCAGGGAGCCCGCAACATGCAAGGCAGTCACTCCCAGAACGGAAAAGAAGTACAAGCATTCATCAAAGGACCCAGCCTACATTCGAGGCATGGTCTCAGCTGACTCCATCATCACGGCCACAGCAAGGAAGAAGGCCAACGTGGCTACTACTTCTGGCCCACCACCTGATAAGGAGAGCAAAAGGATGGACTTAGTGGGCAGAAGGATCGAACGGAATGCCGCGACCCAATGGCGCATGGCTAATTCCAATGCCCTCATAAACCGGCACATGTACCAGATCATGGAGGAGCTGGGACGGCTGGTGAAAGACCTGCCCCAGGAGGCCAGGCAGAAGGCAGAGAAACCAGATTTAAATTAATACAATATAACCTAATACCAGTGACGTACCTCTCTCCTGGATGATTACATACGATCAATGCACACAAGACCCACAATGTCCCAGATGCCGGTATGCGCCGGCCGATTTTGTACATATGGTCTGACAATATCCCCATAAACAAAAAATACTGGAAAGAGGTAATAGAGCAACTCAATAGAGTGACAGGTTGGAGAGTACCAATAGAGATTAAAACGTGCCTTTTGGGACTGATACCCAGCAATCCTAAACTTAAAACAACCAGACGCTTCCTGATACTGGGTCTCACAATTGCAAAAAGACTAATAGCATTCACTGGCTGACCCCACTAGGCCCATCCATTGATACATGGAAGACCGATCTTAAGGAATTGGTGACGGCGGAAGAGGAGCATATGAAGAAAACTAGATGTGATGAGACTACCAGAAGTATTGGTAGCATGGGGAATGATGATACAGGAGGTGACAACCACATCCCAGTCTTCACAACTAAATCCAAGGGAAGGAGAACAGAGAAATGGAGGGAACCCTCAAGGACAGGAGGGACGAGCGGGGGACACGTAAGACGACTCCTGAACATTGAATGGAACATAACAAACGCACCTAATCCTGACAGAGGGAAGCTGGTTGGGGGGAGAGGGGGGATTGAGGGGTATTTAAAAAAAAAGTCTATTATGACAGTGAGAATGGTGTACAGAATACTCATCAAATAATGGTATATTTGCTGTGGTTTTTATACAATGTAACAATACAGAAATTCCAGACAAAAAAAAGTATAAAACAGCAATGGTAAGTGGGCAATGTGATGGTAAGAGTTAACAGGCAAGATCTCATTTCAAGAGATTTAAAGGAGGTTGCTGGATGAGGCCAACCTGGCTACTGATTAGCGAGTTGTAGGAGAAGAGCTGATTAAACTAGAGTAAAGTTTTTTGTATTTTTAGTTTAGATTTAGTTCATCATGTACTTCATGTAGTTTATCAGCTGAAGTAGAGTGGTGTCTAGAGAGTCAGAGAAGGAGGCAATGTTTCTGGTATGGTGAAAGTGGCAATCTGTACTTAAAATGCAGCAGTAGTTGTTAGGAAGATCATTTTGAAGGAGATGTTTCGGAGCTCATTGAGTGAAGGGTTTTTCTGGCTGATTTGTTGATAAAGAGAAGAACAAGGTGCCCTTATGAAAGTTCCTCTCTGTGGGAAACCATTGTTGGTGTGGTAAGTCATTCCTTATTTGTTTAATAAACTCTTGAGGGAGAGTAGGTTGTGCAAGTCGAAGTGAATGGGGATCATTATATCAGTGTTAATTAAACTTAATAGGCCAGTGAGCTTGGTTTTAAGGATGATGTTCATTTGATGAGGAGGTACCAGATTTTGTGACGTTGCGAGATTTGATGTTGGGGTGGAGAGAGTGTTTACAAAGTTAATTTGAACTGTACAGGATGATATAGTGAATGATGATGCGAGTTGTTCTGGTGGGAGCTGGTTATGGTAAATTTTAGAGTTAACTTTTGCTTTATGTTTAAATAGTCTTGGTCATGTGAATGTCAATTACTCAGAGGGCCACCTTCTTCTGGGATGAATACTCTGGTTCCAGAACTCATGGGATACTCAGTGGTGGTAGAATGTCCATTACTTTGTGTGTCACATTCACAGATGTGCAGAAGTTAGTCCAAGTTCTGAATCCTGGTGACAAACTGAAGGCTCATTTTCAGTTTCTGGATGTTCAAGCCACCAAGCACCAAATGTCCTAATTCTTGAGTGACCCTGGTGCTTGTTCTCAGGTACTATCAAATCCTGTACCTAACTCGCAGTTCTTCTACTCCCCGGACTAATCAACCTAACCTTCAGGCTATCCTTAGCCATAGTACTGACTTGTAACCTGTTTAAAAAGTTGACACTCTTTGAATATAGCGATCAGCTCTTTGCTGGGTGTTTAAATAAAAAAAAAGATTTTAAATGCATGCCTCCGGATGTACTGGTTTCTGTGGACTTGGGTAATCTGAATGTGGTGTCAATATATCCTCTTGCTAGAGCGCGCAGGTCACCTGCCTCAGATTACCATACTCCCCTGGGCCCATAAACAACATATGATGAGATTTTAATCAGGTAACCTGTGCACTTACTCTAATCAGTGATTTATAATTTTCATTTAGGACCTATACCATTGATTTACCAATCTTCGTCTTCGGTACCTAGAGTCCTAAGGGATCAAAGGTGTTAGAATAATAGGTAAAATAAGAACATTTGCACTCATAAAATAACCACAACTCGGGAAAGGTTTAAAAATCTTTATCTAAAATCTTGAAAATGTCATATTCCAAGCATTGAATAATAGAAAGTTCTCAATTAGGAAAATAACGATTAGAATGAAAATATGCAGAGTTTTTATAAAGTAGTCTTTACACATTTGACAAGAGGGTGGGGAGAGAGAAGGAAACAATACAATGACACACCCACATTGAATATTTACCTAGAATGGTGTGAAGAACTAACCCTGGCCACAGGTCAGTTTAAAGGACAGACCCCCGAAAGTGCAGGCACCATAAAGGCAAGCTGGTGCAGATCGGAATCAGGACAGGTAAAGCCAAATTGGATCAGGACAGGACCACCAAGGGCTAAGATCAGGACCCGCAGTTGAAGTTGCAACACCTGCGTTACACTCTCTCTACAGCTAACAGCCAGAACTCGGTAAAAGTTATCGATTTCTCCGACAAAGTGCTTCACCAGCACTTCAGCTCTCAAACCCCGATCTGGGTTTCGAACGTTCTGACAGAGGGCTCCGCCAGCACCTCCGCTCCCGATCACCTATTGAGTGCGTTGGGTCAGTGACAGGTCAGCTATTCGGACAAGTCGAACAAATTATCCAACTAAGCATACCCTAGTTATACTATTTTCCAGGTCAGTGTACCACCCCCCAATGTTGCAAGTTTAAGGATCCCCAATTTTGAATGGACAAAAGAATGAGGAGAGGTCATCACATCATACTAAAATGAAACTTTTAGAATGAATATTAATGTTTGCGTTTCCGCCCATCAATTAATTTTGCCATGTATGTTTTATTCCACCCAGCAATGAATGTTCCAATATTGGTTACATTTTAGTTCATATTTTAGATCAGCTTCCTTCACAGGGGTCAGGAGTTGAAGTTCCCAGGCCCATCTTGGTCAAGACTGTCCCTGGCACTCATTCAATGCCATGACTCAGACTCTGGTGCGCAGGCTCAAAGGTTTTAATATGAACTGCAGTGGGTTTCAAAATGGAGTATCTGGTACATTTCAGGCTCAGAAACGTGATTACATGAAAGAATAGAAACGAAACAATCATAAGTCAGACATATATGTCTGACTTATGATTGTATGGTTGAGATTTTATCTTGTCCCGTGTCCTCTTTTCATTATTGTCACCAATTTATTACTGACATGATGTACTACGGTCAATTCAATGCACCTTGCAATATATTTTGTAGAATAAACAGCTATTAAATAGCATTTCACAGTTTTGAATAGAAATCTTTATTTGGATGACAAATTGATATATGAATTACAGCATCAGTATTGGCATTTCTCCTCTGTTGTTTTGTTTATCAGGCTCAGCATTACTGATCAGAGCCAGCCCTAGTTGTTTCTATTTGTGATAGCGGGAATTGTCCCGCGAGGTCTTTTTTGTGAAAATATATGTCTGACTTATGATTGTATGGTTGAGATTTTATCTTGTCCCGTGTCCTCTTTTCATTATTGTCACCAATTTATAACTGACATGATGTACTAAGGTCAATTCAATGTACCTTGCAATATATTTTGTAGAATAAACCGCTATTAAATAGCATTTCCCAGTTTTGAATAGAAATCTTTATTTGGATGACAAATTGATATATGAATTACAGCATCAGTATTGGCATTTCTCTTCTGTTGTTTTGTTTATCAGGCTCAGCCTTACTGATCAGAGCCAGCCCTAGTTGTTTCTAGTAACACAGAGCATCCATCTTAGTGCTAGTGCGCAGAAGCGAAAGTTTCCCTCCAAGCCGAGAACGACATCATGTCACATGAGTATGACAGATGCATGCGCAGTAGGAAATCCCGCATAGCAGCGGCCATGTTAATGCAAGCCGATTATGGTTATTAGAGACACATAAGCAAGCTTCTTCTAGATACCTAACATGTCATGTCATAACATGTAGTTCATGAATTTAATCAATCAGAACTGCCATACAAACAATTAGGGCTCTCCAAAGAATGTCCAACATTTAAGATGCCGTTTCAGGTGTTGCAAAGGATCAGTGCATGAGGAAATTGCCTAGCTTTTCTATGAGCCCTTTTAGGAAGAGATGAAACTGCCCATCACATTTGTTTTTATATTGTCTCATCGTGCTCTGGTTGAACCAGCCTACTTGGCGCAATGAGACCTAGAAATCCACAGCAGCTGCGTATTTCTTACATATTTTATTTTATGGGGGGGCCTAATGAGCTGTCACATCATTCAAATGTGAGGGTCGAGCCCTCCTTTTACCTCTTTCCTTTTCATGTGTTCGATTAGAATGTGGTTTTAATCACATTTGCGGACAAACCGTTTAAATCCACTTCCTCAGTGAAGTTAAACTGATCGCATTAGAGAGCAAGTCTTAAACCATGGACTTATTAATAAGATATGAGTTGTCTGTTTAAGAATCTAAATACAGTTCCTTGAGCATCTGGTTGATCTCTGGATCCCTGTTTCTGTGTCTGGCAAAAGTACTGATTGATTTGTTGGAATTGGTTTGAGTTGAGAATAGGGGTGGGAACAGTAGCTGACAAGTCAACAACACTGAGAACAAAAACAGTGCCCCTACTCAACGGTGAACAAAGGACGCTGAAGGTCAAAAGGAAGAAGTGTCTGTTTGAAGCTGAAATTGCTGTCATCCTCCAAGAAAAGGGGGATTTCAAAGAATCCCTGAAACACCCTTTGGAGTCTATGGGCAAGAAGAAAAGCATGCCTTGTTAAAGCCACCAACTACACCCTAGCCACGAGAAGAAGTCTTCCAAGCGGAAGAGGAGTTGAAGACCCCATTATATATAAAGTATAAGCGGTGTTGAGCTCAGTAATAGTGGCCATAGCCAGGAAAAGAGCTAATGCCCTGACACCAATGAGCCCTTCCGCCAGAGAAAGAAAGCAAGAGGGTGGAAATGGTGAAATAAAAAGTGGAGAGAATAGCTGCCACCTAATAGAGAATTGCTAACTGCATTGCACTCCTCAATCACAGAAAACATCAACAGTGTGAGGAGTTGATGCAGCACCACCCTTACCAGTATCTAAAAGCAGACAAAAAACATTAGCCTAGAGGGCAAGACTAGTACCAAAACCTGTCTAAAGTCATACTTGGATACCGCAAATGTAACAAGCAGACAGTTGTATATGGGCACTACCATCAATAGATACTCTTGGTTCTGTGTCTCAGTTTTCAAGCAGGAGATTCAGTCTTCTATCATAAACACCCTCTTAACGAGGGAATGTGTCTGCATAGTGGTGGATAATGCTCACTATATCAGCCCTTTCTTGGCAGGGACAGGGGAAGAGGACTGGCTACAAAAGGGTTGGCACAAGTGTCTCCAAGCAGAAAAAAACACTATCCCGTAACACTAATAGTGGGTAGAATAGGAGTGTTCCTCTTAGAATATAGGGCAATCACCTCCGACAACCCGATACTGGACATTGTACAGTGCTGCTGAACTCTTAACATAACACTATCTGTAAAGTCAAAAAGAAAAATATCCTATCAAACGAGAACAAAATCAGTTCCAGCAAATGGTTGAAGCATTATTGCAAAATCAAAGCGGCAGAGAAGCACACAAGGAACCTGAACATCGGGGGTCTATGGAACGTAGTTGAAGCACATGAATGTGTTGCAACTGAAGACAATTTTCCTGTCACTAAATGCTTTTTATGCACAGCTAAAAGGAAAATGGTACAAATCCAGACGGAAAACACAACTACAGTGTTTACCTCAACAAACCAAGATAAAAAAGGTCATTTGTGCTGCCCAAGTTGGCTGAAAGGACATTTGGAAATGGTCTATTCAGATACATGTAACCATATGTGCCAAACACCTGTCAGGCGTACAAAGCGTAGAGACCATTAGGGTAGGGAGACAAGCCAAGCACCTTGTACAAATGGGAATTAAAGCAACATAAACTGGAAAAAGGCTTTCGAGAATTGGTCACATCACAGAGTTGAACCAGTTTGCAACCCCATATAATGCAAAATGCCAAGACTTTGCGTCCAGGTACCCACACCACCTGTCCCAGGGGAATGCCCTATTGATAAACTGGTCAGGTAAATTTGCATATGCTTTTCCTCAGTACAACTGGTTACAAATAATTGCAAGTGTCACCCATGACATTGCTCGTAATAGCACCACTTTTGGAGCAATAGACTTGGTTTGCAGATCTCCTGGAGATTTCTCAGGGGGAAGTGATAAGAAATCAACCATGCAAAACTTCCTAACAATACAAAAGGAACAGGTCTGCCACACAAAAACAGCCCTCCTCAGTCTGGCAGCCTTGTTCGTGAGGACTTCCGGAACTCCCAGAAAGAAACATGGAGGTCCTGGAGGAATTTTGACAAAGCACAAGAAGATGCTGCACAGCAACGTGGAAGAGGTAGGTCCACTGATGCAATAAGAAATGGTTACGATACAGTAGAACAAAAGACATTACAGTCATTAGATACCCAATTTACCTGCTAGATGAACATCATCTACACATTTTTAGGTCCATTTTTCAGATGTAGTGGCCTTCACTAGGGGACACGTAGGTAAAAGTTATTCAGTACCCAGTGAACAAAAGACTCCTATAAGGAGCAAAAAGTATAGCAACTCCCATATCGGCATCCACAGCCAGGTTGAATCTAAACATGATGCTCACACAGTTAATGAAAGAAAAGTTTAATCCAGGGCTTAAGTTTTTAATTCTGAAAAAAGCTGCATTTTTATCAGTCGGCAAGTTGCTACACCGGGTCAGTGTGCTGCAGTCGCTCACAATACAGTAACCCTACTTACAGAGTCACAAAGTATTTATTAGAACAAACTAAGTTTTACATCCCAAAGTCATCTCATACTTCGACTTTAACCAAATCATTTAACTGACCGAATTATTTTAGCAGCCTAAGATACGCTCTGAAAGCCCTTCACACATTAGACGTGTGGAAGCAGTCATATACCTACCTGCACTACTTACAAGAAACTGGACAGATCAGAATTGGGTGCCAGTTCTTTGTTTTCTTTGCACCAGCAAGCAGAGGCTCACCAGTGGTAAAGGCTGATTTACATATGTTTGGGTCAAACTGAGGTGGCATATAGAGCAAAAGAATGATGGGTTAGGATGCTACCCCAAGCGATTGCCAGTGTTAGACAAATTGCAAGCATTGCTCCCATCACGTTTTTGTGTTTGCTCACTGGTGACCAAGTGGTCCATTGCACAATGATTAGTGAAGACAATCCAAGCATGCTACAAAAAAAAATCAAGAGTAACACTGGAAGAGATACCAAGAGCCAACTCCATGTGGAAAAATATGGGCGAAACCTCACCTTTTTGGTGAATATTTCCATTAATTACATCTGTTTGGCAACTACTAGTCAATGGGGAATCACAGGTGGGTCAGGACGTATTCAAATATGTTTCCAAGCACAATCTCACCTCAGCCCAACCTTTAAAGAGAGTATGATAGCACTACAAAATCAGTTAACTGCATGACATGAGGTCTCTAAAATGCAAACATTCGAAGGCGTTTTTTTTTATTATCCAACATACAAGACGCCCAAAGATGGACTAAAGTTTCCAAAGGGGAAAAAGAATCTGAAGATTGCAACCATTGACATGGGGGGCTTCAGGGTTGTGCATCTTAAGTCACAGGGGCTGACATACCACCAAATGGTGGCCGCAAGAAAAGAAGAATATTTGGACCTAACCACTAGATGGTTAAATAATGCATAGCATGGGAATTGAGTAAATTCCCCAGGCTACAAACCTACTCATTCGTGTAAGTAACAATTTTGTTCCCTCATATTGCATGATTCCACACTGTCTTAAAAGCAGTTTAGTTTTCATCACACATACCTGACTTAACCTCATAGATGCTATTAAACATTCCTCCCCAGTGCTGCGCTGTCCTTTGGAACGAGTGCTGAATGGACGTCCAATGGTCGTGCGCAGCACTGGGGAGGTAGTGCTGCTGTCGGCCAATGCACCGAGGCAGCACTTAAGGGGTTACAGTCCTGCGACGCAACACATTCTAGACATTCTTATCCACTTTTTACAGCATGCAACACTGTGACCACGGTCCCAAAACAGTGGATTCCTCATGGTCATTCCAGTGTTCTTCTGTACCTTCTTACCTTCTCAATTACCACTTCCACCTTACTGCCAACCAAACTGCCATCTTCTACCTTATCTACAGACACCCAGGTCAGACAACACTTTTGAACCGATCTTTAACCTTATCACCACCCTTTCTACAAACCACTTCAAACCACGTAATTTTCAGAGATTCCACATTCCCAAGATGGTCCTTCACATACTGCACCACAAGCAGCATATCATGGAAACCCTATACATGGTATTTCTCAAATGCCACCCCTCAGAGCCAGAAAAATTGTTCAAACCTCTTTGCTATTATGAACCATCCAACATCACCCTTCTTCTATGGACAACCCAAATCCTCTATTCATCCGGGCAAGACCTTTAAGGACTTCCCACTTGATACTCTTAAATAAGACCTCCATGTCTTATGATTATGACCTAATGCACAGGCAATTTCTTTCCTCTTCTGTACTCTTACCCACTCCCTGTAAGCAAACTTCAGCAGAAATGTGCCTCTGGAGCTGCTTTCCATAAACCTATGTCCTGCAAGCCATTGTACTCGGAGAATAGCAGCAAATTATTCATCCTTAAGGAATATAATTCGAAGACAGCTTCAGAAAACTATACATAATCTGCTATCAACTTCTACACCTACACAGACATTGCAGGCGCCTGCTGTGAAATGCTGTTAACACGTGAACCAAATCTCTTCCCCACTGTTATCTCATTGAACCAACAAGGCCATCCCCCTCGATCAAATCTCCATAAAACAATATCAATATCGAACAGCACATCAAAAATACATAGCAAGCTGCCACCATCTCACCATGCAACATAACAAAGTAGGCCAACTTCGAATTGGTTTCAGTCGTAGACCTTGCTAAAATCTTCACTACCCTCAAAGGCTGGATAGGCAAACTTAATGGTATACTACTTTTTCAGGGAAACACTAACTCCACTTCTCAACATATTCAATGTCTTCCTAGACTAAGGTGTCTTACTCTCGTGCATTCAAGACAGCTTTTCAAACTTGATGACTTTGCAGTTTTGTGGCCCGCCACTTAACTGCCTTTTGCCAAGAATATCATTGAAAAACTCGTGCCTGCTGTTGTGAAAAAAGTCATCGGAATAGTTCTGAGAAACACTGCCACCTTGGTGTGTCATGTTTTCTGGACATCCCCCTTTCCCCATTGAGCGTAACAGTCATGCATGCCCCATGGAGATGGCCCCTGCTGGCAACCCCTTTTCAGAGTGCGAGCGGCTGCTGCCCTACCAGCTCAGGCAGTGCAGTGAGCGACAGTGGTGGGAATGTGATTTTTACTGGAGTGTGTGCTGCACAAAATTGTCGCCTCCTTTATGTTTGAAATGGTTCTGTCCATCTGACATCCTAGCCTGCATGTGCACCCTTCCTGTTCCCCTTCACTGAAACCTAAGAGAATAGTGAAGTTTCCAGTACCTTCCTTTTCGTCACAGGATACCGACGGGACCTCACGCGTTTGAAACACGTACCTGTAAACGAACAAGTGGGTTCGTAATTGATACAATCAACCTCCGCGCCAAATGAAAAGTGCTCTAATTGTGGATAAAAGATATAGGCGTGTCTACAACTAACGCATTTCCAGCGTGGCGTGTCCCTGAACAGTCCTGTTTGACTGCTAGTATTTCGTTGAAACCGACGAATCTACACGATAATACCTGCACAGAAGTGTCCTCTGTTTACGTAGTGGAAATTAACGCGACACAAAGTGACGAGTGACGGGTAATGGAAACAGTTTGAAGTTCTTTCTTATTAAGACGGTGCAACCATAAAAATCGGAAATAGAAATATCCGTTTTATTAAGAATATCGTCAGGAAGATTTTTGAAGCTAGAAGTGAGATGGGAGCAGTGATCAGTTTTTATTGTGTAAAAATATATCATGTATACAGGATTATATGTATTTATTCCTTTTTATTAAGATAATTAAAAATTCTTTTTATATATCAATTCAGTTCATTGCGCTATTTTCATGTTTAATTTTTGTATAATGTGTTCTTAAAAAGCCAGATTTTGTTCTGTTTCGTAAGTCTGCCTGGGTTTATACCTTTGCACAAAAAATTGTTTTCCCTGACCCAGGAGCCATATCCTAACCAGGGGGTCCTTGATACACTACATAGTTTCCAGCCCAAGCCATCTGTGTCCTGATGGGAGTTTCCATCCTTTGGATGAAACCTACTCATGCAC
This sequence comes from Lissotriton vulgaris, assembly GCF_964263255.1. Lineage (NCBI taxonomy): Eukaryota > Metazoa > Chordata > Amphibia > Caudata > Salamandridae > Lissotriton > Lissotriton vulgaris. The sequence goes on from NC_141697.1 coordinate 920,208,254, forward strand.
TGTTCCCAGTGAACAGAAGCTGATTCACATCGGAGTCGGAAATAAGCAAAAATAATTGAATGCTTCTTCAAGATTGGAGGAGCCCACAAACTTTGAATGCAGCTGACCCATCGTTGGCTCTGACATTCACCTTACCTAATGGAACGGTGTGCGGTCTGGTTGGTTCTTCCTTGCACCCCAGTGTAGTTTGAGAGGAAAATATGGCCAGTAGTACGTCATTGCGGATCTCCCTCAAGAATAGACATAAGTCTGAGAAGGCATGTTTGATCATCTTTCTGCTGTAATATAGGAGAGCGAAGGAAGATCTACCTGAGGGGAGCTGGACTCTACCTGTGAGACTGAGTAACCTCAACTCTTTGAGGAAGGCATAGACTGACTCTCCTACTCAGGAGCTACCAGGTCACCGCTGCTAAAAGGAAGCCATTCTCTCATGCTTTCTCATTACAGCACAATTACATGCAGGTACATGATTTCTTTTGCTGGTGTTTTTTTCTTCTGCACAGGCTTTGTATCTGTGTGAATTACCCTTATGTCATTTATCCTCTTGCCTCCTACTGACCTTTTCAGGCCCGTGGACAATTATTTTCACCATTGCATTTCAGTCAGCTGCATCGTCCTTCACACCTGTTAAACCCTATTCTTGTGTGCCCTGTCTGTGTGTATGGCGTAAGCTGACCTTTGTGTTCGTCCGGGATGTTGCTTACCAACAGGCTTCAAAAGTGCAGCCTGTCTTGGCCACTGCATGCTAGCTGGCTCATTTGGAGTGTGACAGCTATAACTTTGTCCTTTAAAGCTTGTGACCGAAGAGCACCTGACAGTTATGCACTGACACTCATAGTATGTGTCCGGTACTGATGTCTCATTGTAAGATGATTGTCTCCCTCATGCACTCCCTTCTTTCAACAACCAATAATTGCACCTTTCTACTTAAGATTACAACTGTAATTTATTTATTTTATTCAATTTTTTTTAGTTTTTTTTTTAATTTTTTATTTTATTTTCTCTTATTGTTCCTGCCTGCAAGCCTCCTGGCTAACTTCCATAACGATTTGAGAATAGGTGCCATTCAAGTTGGCCTCCACTACTGCATTTTTACAAAGCATCCTGCAGCATGAACTGGAAGGCCTCCCGAATATGCTTTGTTCTAAAAACAATGCATAGTACATCAGTGGAGAACCTTTATTCTTCACTTAGAAAAGTATTGAAGAAGTTAAGAAATTCCGATTTTTTTTCTTTCATCAAAAAGGTCAAATGTCAGATTGGTGAGTCACCTACTTAGGCAACACACTGTCAACAGAGCGAATACAATCCAATGACCTCATGGTTGAGGTGGTAAGAAATCTCTACACCCTTGCAGCAATGATGAACTGTAGTTATTGGGTTTATGTGTGCGGACATCTTTTTGTTAGATGGAGAAGACTTTTTTTTAACGAAAGGTGTAGCTGGCACTGGCAAAACCTGAAGTATGCGTTTACAGTTCATCTCTTCCGAAAGATTATTAAGGGCACAGAAAAGGAGCAGAAAGAAATGTGACGGAGAACAGTGTGTGGATAGAGTTTGAAGGAAGATAAGAAATAGGATGAGAAATAGATAGGAAAGTCAGAATAGAAAGAATAAGAGAGGAGGGAATTGAGAAGGAGAAAGAAGATAAGGATAGAAAGAAAGATGGGACCAGAGAAGAAGTGAGAAATGGAAAGGAAAGAAATAATGGAAAGATAAAGATACGAAGCGAGAGGGAGAAAGGAGATTTGGAAAACCAGGACATAGGGAGAGGATTATTGAGGAACATAAGCCATGGAAAGGGGAGAATTAGATGTAGAGAGAGCAAAGAGGAAGCATGGAGTGTGCAGAGAATTAGAGAAGAGAGGATTGTAGGAAGCTCACTCTTTATATGATAAATATCAAAATGTGCAAGACATTGCTCTTATATGAATTTACCTTGAAAAAATGAACATGTAAGATGCGTTGGGCAAAACAGGAACAAGTTGGTTGTATTAAATGTAGCGGCCAGGAGAGCACCAACAGAGCCGTGTCTGAAGACTGTCTCGGTGTACAGAGGTTTTTGCCAGCATTATATACAGTTCTTGAAGTACAAAAAAACGGTTACACATTCTTGTAGAGCACGTAAATCCAGGACTTGTCATGCACCATAAATGTAACCATCTTATAAGGGGCAAAGGTCTGCTCATGACTATGTGGAAAAGGTGTGTGTGGGTGTGTGTGTGTGTGTGTGTGTGAGAGAGAGAGAGAGATATCACTCTGTGTAGTGTGCGTGCTGTGTTCTGATTGACTGAGTGTTCCTAACTACATGTGGCATCTGACTTTGTGGTATTTCTGGAATGGCACCCTTTTAGCCAAACGTTTTTTATTGCCACCAATCTCCCTGGACCTTTTGTGGTGAAGCTGCCTATCTGTGGCATCGATCTGGGTTTTTCCTGTCCACGCGTTTGTCTTCGGGCTAAGTGTAAACCCACCAGTGACCCATCAATCGGTAGGCTTTGCTTTGGGTCGCAGTGCCTTTCTGTCCACATATCTCTGACTCTGGGTTGATGTGGAGGTCATCTCTGGCAAATTCAACAACAAAGATACTAGTTTGTTATCACATCTACATATAACATGGCTGTCAATGATTTTGCAGTTTCAGACATTCTCATTATGCATACATTTGTCATGGTGTACATCGACATCGTATTTATCGGTATTGACATTGTGTACATATGTTATGGTGTACACTGACATCGCATTCATCAATATTAACATTATGTGTACCTATATTATGGCATACATTGGCATCACATCCACCTATATTAACAAAGACATCTGAAATTAGACACAAAAGTCAATAAATGAGAGACCAACTCAACAAGAATTTGCAATGCAATAGGTCTCGCATTTGCGAGAGTTTGAGCTGTTGGTTTTTCAAATTATATTGTTTTTAATTATTTTTTTTGTTTAGAGAGGATGTATGTTGGTTGTAGTGGAAATATGTGGTTTGGAGTGGAATTGTGAGTTGTGAAATTGTGCAGCGTGTGGTGTATTTGTGTTGTGGAATTATGTGGTATGGTGAATAGATAGGGGTGAGAGTTGTATAAAATAGATAGAAAGTAAGATTGAGAGGGATAGGTAGTTTGTGTATGAAGTGGTGAATGCATTCTAGATAGAGTAGCGGAAATAGTGTGTCAGAGAGAATGAAGGGGGGAGAAGGTTATAGATGCCGATAGAGGCTATTTTTGTGTACGCACAAGACAGCGAAAGAAATGGAGGCAAGTGTGTGTTTGCAGTTTGGATTTTTCGAAAAGTTATGGTAAAGAAACTGTGCTGAAAGACCTGAAGTGAACCAATATGAGAAAAGTTGGTTAATTGCGTGCTTGTGCATTGAATTATGTGGATAGTAATTATGTGGTATTAAGTGTAGTGGACTTCTGTGTAGTGGTGTTGTGTGTCGTGGAGTGGCATGTATTGCATGGGAGTATGGGGTGTGGTGTTGAATTAATTGGGATGATGTGGAAATTTGTGGAGTGAATTGAATGTATTTTATTCATTTATTTGTTAAGTTTGTAACGCGCTCAGCTACCCAAAAAGGGTTTCCCGGCACCAGGGCAGATACTTGGTAGTAACGCAGGACCTTCAGCAGATGTTATTGGTCAAACAACCAGGTTTTGAGATTTTTACGAAACCGCAAGTAATTGGTGTATGTATGTGGTGGGATTCTGTGGAGTTGAATTGTGTTGCATGGACTTGTGTGGCACCGAGTGGAATTATGTGGCATGGTGAGGAGTGTATTTATGTGGAGCGTTGCTATGCAGCATGGAGTAGATTTATGTGAAGTGTGATAATGTGCTATTGAGCGGAGTATAAATATTCTGTGTGGTATTGAATTGTGTGGTGTGGCATTGTGTGGCACAGTGTGTAATTATGTGGAGTGCAAATATGGGGCATGTTGCGGAGTTAAATTTTGTTGAGTGAAAGTATGTGTTTTGAAGTGTAATTATCTAGGTTGGAGTGTAATTCTGTGTAGTGGAATTATCTGGAGTTGAATTGTGTTGCATGGAGTAATTAATGTGGCATGGAGCGGTAGTAAGTGAAGTGGAATTATGTGGCATGGAGCAGAGTGGAAATATGTGGAATTGAATTTGTTGGGTTGTGATTATGTGGCATAAAGTGGAGTGATGTGGAGTCGAATTGTGTGGTGTAGAGTTATGAGGTTTTGAAATGTGTTGTGTAGTGGAAGTTTGCTGTGTGCATTTGTGTGGAACTGCGTGGCACTTAATTGAATGGCGCTGCAGGGAGAGGGTTCTGCGACTGAACAAAGCAGTAGTAATTCCAATTACAGGCATTGTCCCACATTATACCAACACCATATAATACTTCGTCACAGCATAGTAGACTACACAACACGCCATGTCACACATTACAAAACCTCATCATATAACGCCACCCATACAACATACAATTCTACACCAGGCCATACTACAACACCAAAAACCACAAACTGTCTTTCTCATCACACCAGACTCAGTATTGAACACCAGAACATACAGAATACTTCATGCAATAATTCATGCCACATTATCTCATATACCACTCCATGTCCTTGTACATTGCAACACATTATACCATACAGCAACAGACCCCACCACAGCATATCATATTTACCCAGCAAACTGATACCTTAGACATGCAATACCATCAAATGCATAAGAAACCATTCAAAAGCACAGAACACCACAACACTTAAAATCAGCTCATTCTGTACCCGACCATAAGACATCAAAGCATCTAAGACACACCACACAAAACCACACTCTCTCTCATAATAGAACGACATGCCACTATCCAAAAACACATCATCCTACTTAACAAAACTCCCCACACTACACTATTATATAGCATATACTACATAATACCATACAACATAACACAATGCACCATACACAACTACCCCAAATCGCACTTCATCATACCGAACTCCACATCATACCATACTGCACTACTTAACATTAAACAACATCATATAACACCAGATAGTACAACAACAACCTGCACACCACATCGTGCCACACAAAGCCACAGCATATCATCTCAAAGAATCCAACATTTCAGCCACATCACACCATCTTACTAAAATCAGAACATCCAGCAATACATCATACTATTTAATGGCACTTCAAGCATAAAATGTAACTCGACTGGTTTCCGGTTCTCACCAAACTCTCCCCACCACACAAAGCTGTAAACAGATACCTTGAAGATGAGAGCAAGAAAATCAGAACTGATAACTTATGCAAGTTCGCCAATGGAAAGCGGAGTTGTTATCCATTAGTAAATTAAATTCGGAGTATCACAGGATAACCTTTTTGTCTCCTTCTTGTGAAGTCTCTGGACTTTAACAATCAAGGTAAGTTTTGTGGCCCCCTTCGTGCTATAGAATCAGAGTGACTAAGAGTCTGGGTGGGAAAGGGTTGGAACTCCGCATTTCACCTACAGCTCTGTGGCTTCACAGAGTCAGTGCGCAATTCCGAGTTTTCGTCTTTACCTTGCACTTGTCGGCAAGAGAAATAAATACATGGATTTGTCATATTCTTACTTTTTTTAGTCTATCGAACAGCCTGGGGGCCTGAAAACAGCAGTGTCAGTAAGCTAGGTGCAGGGCAAATTTAAAGCTGCAGTACTCCACATTTGACTGCATACTGTTGTAAGTATCCAAAGAGGGGGAAAGGGTTAACGGACTTGCACATGCCTCGGCCCAAGTAAACACAGGCAGGCAACGGGTGGGGGCTGCTGGTGGTGGTGGGGGATCACTGTACGAGGTCCTGGCGTCGGCTCTGTGCCATATACTAAGAAACCCACAGCTGTTTTTGTGTTAAGAGGGTAGGGTGGAGGGGGTTCTAACGTGAGGAGGGAGGTGGGAATAAAAACAAAGAGGCAGCGACGAAGGGAAAGATAAAGAGGCATAATATAAATGCAATAAATGCTGTCTAAACATGACGGACACAGTGCTAATATGGAAGCATAGGGAAATGGGAAAAAAAGTCAGTGGGAACAGACATATTTAAACAAGAAAAGTGTGCCAGGGTGGCAGAGACCATCAGCTGAGCTCACCAAGTGCCATCATTTGTGAAAATGTACATCAGTATGCACTACTGCTGGTAACGGTGAAGTTGGCAACACCCCGCCATGTGCAACAAAACACCTAGCAAAAATGCAGGAGGGCAGTATGAGCCTGCAGGGCAGGGGGCAACAACAGGCACTTTATGCATGTCCTCGGGTAGTCAGACCTGGCTCCTAGGAACTGGTCTAGCAGCTGCAGCGCAGGGCCTCAACTAAGAGAACCAAAAATGAGGGACAGGCTGGGGGCAGAGGGAGGGGGGGGGGTGGAGGGGAGTGGGAATTATGCCCTGACATTTGCTGAAAGAGCCCTCAGGCAACGCCCTCGCCATATGTTAGAGCTGTAGATACGCAGCTAGATAGTTGAGCAAAGTATTGAAATCACTGTGGAAAACTTAGCGCAGACAGTATTCCACAGGGTATCAGGGTGGTTCGCTAAAGTATCTGTGGAGTTTTAAAAGAACACCCCCAGACTGGTGGTAGCACCGACGGAACAACGGTTTGTGGGGACCTGTGGGATGTGAGAGAGGCAGAGGAGAGGGTGGAACAAGCAGGGCGGGAGGTGTACCAACGTCGTTTAAAAGAACACTGTGACGAGATTATATATATATAAATAGGTGTTCGAGGCATATGGGCCGCAGATGGTACATTTATGAATAGATCGCCATCTGGTGTTGGGCTCGGATGATTGCACTTGTTTTTCTCTTGTAGAAGTCTTTTGTAGTCACGAGGCTGGTGACTCCTCCTTTGGGTGATAGTGCGCATTGGCATCGGCTCCACCCTTAGATTGTTTTTTTTCCGCCATCGGGTTCGGATGAGGATCGAAGCGCTCCGGATCGACTTCGAGAAAAAGTTACATTTCGGCGCGTATTCCCTTTCCAATTCGACAGTATTGTTTATCGAGCACGAGTTCATTCCCATTTCGACACGCTTCAACGTCAACACCGAAGATTTCTAACTCTACGTCGACGGGACCGTGAGGCCTATTCGACGTAGTCCAGCCCGGAGTCCATGGAAAGGACTCCATTCAAGAAATGTCCAACGTGTGGTGCTAAATTCCCACACAAGGACCTACACGAGGTGTCCAACCTCTGTTTGTCACCTGACCACGAATCCAGGGATTTTGAAGCCTGTGCAGCTTTCTCCTCCAAGTCGACGATTAGAAACCGTCGAGCCCGAAGACACAAGATATCGAGGATGGAGTCAAATGCAATCCCAGAACTGTTCGAGGTCGAACACTCCGAGGAGGAAGAAGATGAGGACAAGTCGGGGTCAGAGGCGGACGAGTCTGATGTCGAAGAAATCGACGTTCATCAAACCGTGAGTGACGACGTCCCTTTGCCAAAAAACCGACCCCGATTGGTGTCGACCCCGCCTTCGAGACAACCGAAAAAAGTTTCCGCCGCCCCGCCTTCTGGCTCGGTAACGAAACTGAAACCGAAACACTCGGTTCCTCACTATGTCAGATCCGAGAAACTGTCGACATCGACACCGAAGCTCCATACCAAAGAGAGCTCGAAGTCGAGACATTCCATGTCGAAACCGAAACATGCTTCGACGTCGAAGACTCCCTCAACACCGAAAAAATCGGATTCGAGCAAACTCTTGGTGCCGAAAACACATAACACTGAGACACAGAAGCAAAAGCACCTATCGGACCCAAAGGCTTCGGTACCGACACAGGAGCAGGAGATAGATCCAAAACAAAAGACTTTGTTCATTGATCCACAAACTGGCAAGGTGGTGGCAAAACCACCTAAAAGGAGGAAGACTTAACCATTGGAGGGGAAAGCTCCTCCTCCTAAGAAGAGAACAATGGGGACAAATACAACTCCTCCCCTTTCTCCACAGCCTATGGACACACCCTCTTCTCCTCTTCCTCATACTCTGCCAGCTATCCCTCGACCTTTTACACCACGCCCATCTACACCTCAGACAGATGTAGAAAGTGACACAGGGGGGATGGGGACCTTCCGGGGGATGATAACAATACTATCCCAGAAGACACAGACCCATGGGAAGATTATGATGCAGTGACAGATAATGATAATGACCCTGATCTGTATCCCTCAAGACCCCCCCTCCTCCTCCACCCCCCCCCGATGATAATTCGGGTTTTGCACAATTGATTAATAGGGCAGCAAAATACCACAAGGTAGATTTACATACTGAACCTCAGGTAGAAGATTTCCTCTTAGAAACCGTACCAGCCGTACAAAAATCTTCAGGGACCCTACCAATGCTTAAAGGTCTCCTCACTCACACATCAGATATATTTAAAGATCCTGTGAGGGCTAGGGTTTTAAACCCAAGAATTGACAAAAAGTATAAGGCAGCCCCAAAAGACCCAGTATTTATTAATGGCCAAATACCTCTTGACTCGTTAGTAGTCTCAAATGCTCGTAAGAGGGCGAACTCACTAACAACAGGAGAAGCTCCTCCTCCTGACAAGGAGTCTAAGTTAATAGACGCCTCTGGCAAGAGAGTAGCATCTCAAGCAGCAAACAGCTGGCACATAGCAAATACTCAAGCGCTACTTGCACGCTATGATAGAGCTCATTATGATGAGTTAGAGAAACTCATTACACATCTCCCTAAGGAACATCAAAAAAGTGCAGAACAGCTGATACAAGAAGGGAAGATAATAACCAACACTTCCATTAAGTGCGCCTTAGACGCAGCAGACACTGCGGCAAGATCTATAAACACCAGTATCATGTTAAGAAGACATGCATGGCTTAGGGTCTCAGGGTTCAAACAGGAGGCACAAACTTCTTTACTGAACCAGCCCTTTGATGGAAAAGCAATCTTCGGCTCAAGCACAGATGAGGCGTTAGAGAAAATGAAAAAGGACACGGAAACGGCTAAGCCAATGGGAGCATTGCAACAGTCATCTCAGAGAGGTTCCTTTCGTAGATCCACCTATAGAGGCGGATCAAAAAATACAGGCACAACCCAACAATCAACCTCTTTTACACCTACATCACCTAAAGGTAATTCAAGAGGCAGTTACAGAGGTAACAACAACCAGGGTAGAGGTCGTGGAAACAACAACAACCCCAAAACAGTGACTTCATACAGCTCCCCCCAGACCATGCAACACCGGTCGGGGGACGCCTATCACATTTCCTGCCTGTCTGGGAAAACATCACATCAGACAGGTGGGTGAGACAAATTATCCAACATGGTTATTGCCTAGAACTCACTGCTACCCCACCAAACATCCCCCCCAGACAGTGTCCACTGAGTCAAGCTCATCTGACATTATTAAAACAGGAGGTACTATCGCTGCTACAAAAGCACGCAATAGAGGAGGTTTCACAACATCAACAAGGAACAGGAGTATACTCTCTATACTTCCTAATTCCCAAAAAAGAAGGATCTCTAAGGCCTATACTAGACCTCAGATCTCTCAATGCATACATAAATTCGGAACATTTCCACATGGTCACGCTCCAACAAGTACTTCCTTTACTGAAGAAAGGGGACTTTCTTTCTACACTAGATCTAAAAGACGCTTACTTTCATATCCCAATTCACAAAGCTCACAGAAAATACCTCAGATTTGTAATAGAAGGACAACATTATCAATTCAAAGTCCTTCCGTTTGGAGTCACAACAGCACCAAGGGTGTTCACAAAATGTCTAGCAGGGGTTGCAGCACACCTAAGAAGAGAGCAAATACATGTCTTCCCTTACTTGGACGACTGGCTAATAAAGGCCACGTCACAAGAAGAATGTCTTCAAAACACACAAAAGACAATTCAACTGCTGCACCAGCTAGGGTTTACGGTGAACTACACAAAATCCCACCTGCAACCAAACAAGGTTCAACAATATCTAGGGGCTAATATAAATACAGAAAAGGCCATAGTATACCCCAATCCAGTCAGGATTCAGACAATGATTACCCTAATTCAAAGATTTCAACCGCAACACTCATTAGCAGCTTGAGTGTTTATGCAGTTATTAGGGATGATTTCCTCTTGCATACTGTTAATCCCATATGCCAGATTACAAATACGTCCGCTTCAAGAATGTCTAGCAACACAGTGGAATCAGGCTCAAGGTCAGATTACAGATCTGGTGTTGGTAGACGACCGCACACATCGCTCTCTGAAGTGGTGGAATACAACAAACATTTCCAAAGGACAGTCGTTCCTAGAGCCAATTCCACAAGTGATACTAACAGCGGATGCATCGCTCACCGGATGGGGAGCTCATATGGAAAGATACACAGTACAAGGGAGATGGAGTGTACAGCACAAAAGACTGCACATAAATCATCTAGAACTACTAGCCGTGTTTCTAGCATTAAAAGCTTTTCAAATGCATGTTCTCAACAAAGCAGTCGTGGTCAGAACAGACAACATGACAGCAATGTATTATATTCAAAAACAGCGGGGGACACACTCTCTCCAACTATCCAGACAAGCGCAGGAAATTTGGAGATGGGCCATTACTCAAAACATCTACCTTCCAGGAGTTCAAAATCAGATAGCGGACATCCTGAGCAGGGAGTCAGAACAAATACACGAATGGGAACTGCACAACCAAATACTGCAACCATTCTTCCAAAGATGGGGACAACCGGAGATAGATCTCTTTGCCACTCATCAGAACGCAAAATGCCAAAGCTTCGCATCCAGGTACCCACACCAACTGTCGCAGGGCAATGCATTATGGATAAATTGGTCCAACAAATTTGCATACGCTTTTCCCCCTCTCCCACTAATTCTATTATTGGTTCGAAAACTGCAACAACATTCAATGACCATGATATTGGTAGCACCCACATGGGCACGGCAGCCTTGGTTTACCACGCTCCTACAACTCTCACAGGTGCCACACCAAAAATTAAGAATCTCACCCATGCACCTTACACAGAACCATGGAGAAAATAATGCACCCAGATCCCAAACAACTGGACCTAGCGATCTGGCTCCTGAGGTCTTAGAATTTGGATACTTAAATTTACCTCCAAACTGTATGGAAATTATTAAACAAGCAAGACGTCCCACCACCAGAGCCTGCTATGCAGCAAAGTGGAAAAGGTTTGCTGTATACTGTAACAGTAACCACATCAACCCTCTGGACGCATCTACACAAAATATTATTTGCTACTTACAGCAATGTAACCTTGCTTATACCTCCATTAGAGTTCATTTTGCAGCTATAGCAGCATACCTACAAAACAGGCAACATGTATCCCTGTTTAGGGTACCCGCAATCAAGGCTTTCATGGAAGGCCTCAAAATAGTTATTCCACCAAGACTACCACCTTTTCCAGTCTGGAACCTCAACATAGTACTCACCAGACTAATGGGACCACCTTTTGAACCTATGCATAGGTGTGAAATACAATTTCTTACCTGGAAGGTGGCTTTCCTTATAGCCATTACCTCCCTCAGGAGAGTGAGTGAGTTACAGGCATTAACAAAACAAGAACCATTTCTACAGTTGCACCAGAATAAAGTGGTTCTTAGAACAAACCCAAAATTCTTGCCTAAAGTAATTTCAGCATTCCACATCAATCAACCAGTGGAACTACCAGTCTTTTTTCCAAAGCCACAGACGGTAGCAGAGAAGGCTCTACATACACTAGATGTCAAAAGGGCAATATTATATTACATAGAAAGAACACAAACTTTCAGAAAAACTAAACAACTATTTGTAGCGTTTTCCCCAACACATAAAGGCAACCCTATATCTAAAGCAGGTATTGTCAGGTGGATTGTTAAATGTATACAAATATGTTACATAAAGACAAAAAGAACACTAACTGTTCCCCCTAGAGCTCATTCTACACGCAAACTAGGGGCATCTATGGCATTCTTAGGGAACATTCCCCTAGATCACATATGCAAAGCAGCAACTTAGTCTACACCGCATACCTTCACAAAACACTACTGTGTTGACGTGCAGGCAAGACAACAAGCAAATGTGGGCCAGGCTGTATTAAAAACTTTATTTCAAACTGTTGCAACAGACACTGGTGACCACTGCTAGGGAGGTAACTGCTGTGTAATCTATTCATAAATGTACCATCTGCAACCCATATGCCTCGAACGGAATATGCTACTTACCAGTATGCATCTGTTCTTGGCATAGAGGGCTGCAGAGTGGTACATGCCCTCCCTGCCTCTCCGGAAACCTGTGTCTGTTCCAACATTATCTTATTTAGATACACTTACATGGGCCTCTCTTTCTGTATTCTATCATACTACTCCATCTAACCCTACTATGGCAAAACAATCTAAGGACGGAGCTGATGCCCATGCGCACTATCACCCAAAGGAGGAGTCACCAGCCTTGTGACTACAAAAGACTTCTCCAAGAGAAAAACAGGTTCAATCATCCAAGCCCAACACCAGATGGCGATCTATTCATAAATGTACCACTCTGCAGCCCTCTATGCCAAGAACAGATGCATACTGGTAAGTAGCATATTCCTTCTTCATTTCCAAAACCCCAGCCAGAGTCTGTGTGTCCCATTTTAATTTTAAACCTCACCTACCCGCAACAGAAAAAGCTTCTACCAATGGCAAAATTCCGGTTTTCTGTTAAATGGCTCTTTTAATTGTGCAATAATGCCATTAAGATTTATTCAAACACCCAACTGCAGAACTCTGCGATGTAATATTTAAAAATGAGCCACGGCGGATAGCTCGAGCATCCAGCAAACAAGCAGGGCAAAACTCACCGGCCGTCTCCCTGGAACCACTGCAGTCTTTCTAACAAATCAATTACAGCTGGGTGGCGCTCATGCAAAACAACACGAAAGCCATTGGCCTCCCCCTTCAAGCATTGGGTGAATGGCGTGTCCATTAAGTTTGGTAATATTCCAGAGGATTGGCAAAGGCAAAAGAGTTAAAAAATAAAGCTCTGTGTCACTGTAGCGGGTGCTGGTCTTATCTTTAAAGTTAAAATAAAAAAGCAGAAACATTGCGCTGTGTCCCTGAAGTGGGCGCTGCGCTTTAAAGTTAAAAAAACAAAACTTCAAAACTTAAAACAAAGTGCTGTGTTCCTGAAGAAGGTGCTGCGCTGAACTTTATAGAAAAGAAACTAGAGCCCCAGAGGCTCTGTATGCTGAACGCAGAACCCGAAAACAGGACCTTACTCACTTCCTATTATACTGCCAAGGAGGTGCCAGAAGCACAAGCAGCATCGTCCATATGCCTGCTAATGCCCGTAAGATCCTGGAAGACAGTCAAATTGCACAGAGACCTGCTGTAAAGCACAGCATACAACGGCTGTAGAGAATGCACTGCAGTCCCCGGCCGGGCAATCAACAGCAAATAGCCACGCCTACCCCAGCAAGATGTAGGCACAGCAGGACCTCTGCTGGGCAGCCAACACCGAAGGCCAACACATTGTCCTCGGCTGGAGGAAAGCACTGCAGACCTCCAACCGTGCAGCCCGCTGCACCGCATGAAAGCCCCGACTCATCGTGGACTTCGGGGGAAATAAAATATAACACACACACGCAGCCCCAAAAGGAATCCCCAACCGCAGTACCCCCACATAACAGCGCACAAATCAACAGCATTGCGAGGCAGCCGGCAATACAGTGCAGCCCAGGCGCGAGAGCCATGAAGCCACATCCATCCCGGCTGGAGGCAGGCACCAGTAGGACACGATAATTAACAAGCTCTCGGCATTGGGTGGCGGGGCGGGGGAGCGGCATTGGGTGGCAGGGGCGGGGGAGCGGCTTCCTTTGAAGTCTGATGCCGAGGCTCGACAAATGATGTGCGATGTGGCTGGCGATGTGCACGCTCCTGTCTCACATGAACTGTACCTAATACGCAGTTTGGGTAGACTTTTGAAAGCCTTACTATAATCTTGCCAAACATGCATTGCTAAAGCAATGCTTGAGGCTCGACCTAAAAAGGAGATTCACACCAATTTATAAAAAGAACAAGTATCTTTGTATATGTTTAGGCATCATAAGAAAATCGTTCAGGTAAGTATGTTTTTTTTAATGAATTCTTTTATGTCAAAATGTCTACACAGTGCAATTCCTGGAGGCTGCAATGTTATCCTATGGGAAGAAAAGTCAGTTGAGCATTCAGGTTTAGTACAGCGACTTATGGGACCCTACTGCAGAAGTTAAGGTGAGTGGTTGGCAAGTTCCAAGACCACGCCAGCAGAACACCACCAGCAGCACTAGAGCGGCCGGGTACAAAGGTGCAAAACTGCATCAATTGCCCAATGTTAATCGATGGAGAACAGTCTTTATGAAAGTATGTATTGAAACTTTTGAATACTTGAAGAATTTCTATCCTGGAACGAATTTTCCTGATCGTATTGTTTCTGGTGCCTCAATATATATAAAGCTACATATTATTTTGATAAATTGGTGTGGCTCTCCTTATTGAGACTAGTGCATCATTCATTGAATGTGTGAATTTTGCAGATGGCTGATAAGCCTAAGGTTGCCTGACCACACTACCCTGTAGAAGAGTAACTTGGGATTGCTAGAGCAAGACCCTGTCCACTAGTAAGGGAATACCTGGACTCTTTACATGATATATCTCTTTTTGGTATCCATACTAATATAATAAAGAGAGAGCCCAAATGTTTGAGGCGGGTAATCTCAGGAACCACAGCACCAATCACAACACCCAATACAGCGTTGGAAAGGGCAGTTGCAGCAGAAGGACCTAGGCTATGCAGACGCCCACCATATTCATTTAAAAGGTAAAAGAACCGTGCCAGCAAAGTAGTCCCTTGTGAGCGTGTCTGCGTTGTGCTGTGGGCGTGTGCTGGGGTGTGACAAATGCTGGGGGTGTGTGGTACATTCCGCCCTTCATGCCATGTCTCATATCGTGTGCTAATCCCACCCTGCTCCCTTTAAATACCCCTGCACCCCATAATCATAACCCACCCTTACTCCTTAAAATACCCCAACACCCTTAAACACTAACCCATCTTAACCCTATAAATATACCCTGTACCCCAAAACCCAAACCTATCCCTAAACCCTAAAAATACCCCTGTACCCCAAAACCCAAACCTAGCCCTGAACCCTTAAAATACCCCTGTACCCCAAAACCCAAACCTACCCCTGAACCCTAAAAATACCCCTATACCCCAAAACCCAAACCTAGCCCTGAAGCCTAAAAATACCCCTGTACCCCATAACCCAAAACTATATCTGAACCCTTAAAATACCCAAACACCCCAAAACATATACTTCAGTACCCCAAAACATATACCCCTAAACACATACTTACCTTATCCAAACATTAAAAAAAAACATGCTTTTACCATTCATGCATTTACAACAAATTTTGTTGTAAATGTATGTGTGGTAAAAGCATATAAAATGAAATGCCATGCGTTATAATGGCATTGCGAAGTCATGGTACTTTCGTAATGAAAGTATGCAGAGTGTTGTATGCGGAAAGAAAGCTGCGGAATAATGTGTGTTTACCCTCGCCCGGTAAGTACATTGGTGGAACGGCGGCCCACATCTCCAGCAACATACTCATATTTTTTTCACCACCCATTTGAAAAATGCACAGAACTCTCCCATTGATGGCCAGCACCGACATACACTTTTAGACACACCTCCCGCCACAAGTTCTAGAATTGCGAACTTTAGAGCTGGGGAGCTACGTTCGATTCTCAGCATCAGCTCAACATCCTGTGATTCCAGGCAAATCGCTTTGTCTCCCCGTGCCTACCAAAAATAATTGTGTTCTTCTGTAATGTAAATTGTGCTCATGCCATGTTGAGTTCGCGCTATATAATATTGCAAGGAAAAATAAAGTAGGGAAACTTGAGTTCACACACTACTGAACGCAGTGCACTGTGAATCGGAGCGTTTCACAGGCCTGTCACAGATAAGAAATGCTATCAAAACGAAATCCTACACAACAATATACTACTGGCCAGCAGCAATTCACACCCGGACAACGTCGGGACGGGCTGCTAGTATCCTAGTATCGTATAAAGAGACAGCTTCCTACAAATATTACTTGGACTGTGACCAGAATTGGGCCTAACACCACTGATAATATACCTATGTACTTTTGGGGGGGGGGGGGGCCTTTAAGACTCTGGTGTAGTAAAGTACCCCTTTTTTGCATGGTTGCCCCCCACTTTTTGCCTGATGTTGATGCTCTTTGACTGAGTGTGCCCTGGGTTCCTGCCATCTGTTACCCATGGCCTATGTCCTTTCACTACAAACTGTACTGCATACCCCCAAATTGTAAGTTCCTTGTAAAAAGCGCCCTTGGTACCAAGGGCCCTGTGGCCACAGAAGGCCTCTAAGGCTGCATCACTTATTGTGCCACCCTTAGAGGTCCTGTACCTTAACACACACACTGTAATTGCAGGCTGCATGTTTTGGTGCAGAGAAAAGTGAAGAGTCGACATGACACACATCCCTGTGTGCCATGCCGACAACCCACAGCCTATTGCATAGGTCACCCACCCCTCTAGCTGGGTGCACTATATCACTGGTGAGGGTACAGGTGCATGAGCCCTGTCCCCTACAGTGTTTAAGTCTATTCTTAGACATTGTAAGTGCAGTAAAGCCATAAAGAGTATATGGTCTGAGAATTTGTCATTACGAACTCCACAGCACCATAATTGCTTTACTGAAATCTGGGTAGTTTGATATCCAACTTCTCAGCACATTAAACACACACTGATGCCAGTGTGGGATTCAATAAAGAAGGCAATCAGAGTACATCTTAGAGATGCCCCCTGAAAAAACCACCTGGCTCTAGTGTCCTGGCTGACTGGCTGCTCACCAGCTGCCACCCCTAGAAATTCTGGGTCGAGGGCCTCCTGCTCTCTGGGTCTGGAAACAAAGCACATCCTTTGCAATAATTATTTTAAAAAGTCCAGGAAATAACTTGATTAACTTTAATAAAGTTCCCCAATGCTTTCCTATCGAACAGTTAACCCTACTACAGTGGAAATACATTTTAGGCTTTGTCACTTAAAGCAACCGGTAAAGTATCACTCCTAGAGGTGGCAGTGCTTGTGAGGAGGGAAAAGGAGCTACACCAAAACTCCACTACACTCAGTGGTGGGGTAAAAGAGACAAAAAACTTTTTCTAAATATATATAACTCTCACCCAGTCTAGTAGTGGCATGCTTGCTTCATCATCTGGTTGTTCACCCTGACTCCTTAAAGGTCAGTGTGGGCTTGACCATGTTCCAGGGAGCTCTTTGAAATTTTTTAGTAGGTACCGCTCACCTTGGCAGGCCAGCAAGGTGAGCAATGCGCTGAATAGGTTTGCTGAGAGCATGGACACTCGACAGTAGTGTGACTACAGTGCCTACCCCTCCTGCCCCTTGATGAGTATTATCTACTTACTACTAGGGGTTCCAAGAAGGCAAGTACATCACATTCCTTGCAAGCAAAAACTTGTTTTGCATTCCATGCACCATCTTCATCAATCTTAGTTGTGCATCATTTGGGGAATATCATCATTATTCCACCCTGATGAATGCCCAGGACCTTTGTTACGCCAGTGGTGTAGAGAAGAACCATTTCGGCTTTTTAACAACTGGGTCATAGGACCACAATATCCTGAAAGCCCCTCATATTGTTTTTAATCTTTCCCATCCTCCCTGTCCATGAAGGGATACCCTGGGATAGGATGATGAATTTTATCTAACTGTAAAAAAAAAAAAAAGTTATAACTGTGGGAAAGTGTCCCTTTTTGACATGGTCACCCTCCCCCCCCCCCCTTTTTCCTGGTAAATGATGTGATTTTGACTGGACTTCCACTGGGTTCATGCTACCCAGGTCCTCTGTGCCAGATCTCTTCCCAAAACTGTTCAGTTGTTCCCCCCCAATTGGCAAAACCCCTTGCACCTTCTGTGTGTTCCTACTAGATGATACCCAGATACCTAGGGCCTGAGGTACTGCAGCACGAATTGTGCCACCCTAAGGGACCCCTCACCAAGCACTTGCACGACTACCATTGTAGGCCGTGTGTCTTGTTGCAGACAAAAGTGAAAACACAACATGTCACACATCCCTGTGTGCTATGTCTTCTACCGCTGCATTTGATACTTGTAAGTCATCCCTACAGCAGGCGTGACAGCCCTAAGGCAGATGGCTTAGTATTACATGCTGCGGCATATCTGCATGAGCAGATATGGCGCTGTTCTGGCCAGTTCCATTACTTCCAGTACAAGTGACCAGGGAAGCCATTTTAGAACATGTGCTGCACACTAGTGAAAACGAGTTCCCCAGCTACCTTATGGCTTCATTGAAAATGGAAATGTTTGGTATCAAACACCTCGTATTTGTAAACCTACACTGATACCAGTGTCAGATTTACCATTACATGTACTTAGAGGGCACCTTAGACGTGCCCCCTGAAATCCTACCAGCCTCTGGTGTCCTTGTTGACTGTTTTCTGGCAATCTCCCACCTGAGAAACTGTTCTGACCTCCTACGGTGAGAGCCTTTTAATTTTAGTAGACCCAGAACAAAAGCCTGTCCAGGAATAGGGTGTAACATCCCCTCCTACAGGATGACCTTCTGATTAGCCTCCATGGGCCTGTGAGCTTCAAGGAAGCTCCCACCTTCTGTATGTGATGGCATACTTAAGAATTCTGGGACAGGGTTATGCCTACTTCCCACAGGAAGTGGTCATATAGGGGGCATATGTGAGAAAGTGCCACCTATCTTGCATGGTATGCCTCCACTTTTTGTTGAATTGCTGATGTCCTTTGACTGAGTGTGTCCTGGGCTCCTGCCAATCAGGTGCCCAGGGCCAGTGTTCCTTCCCTAAAACTGTGTTGAACTAAAACCCAATTGGCATCTCTGGCCACATGTCAGCCCCTGGTAAATGGTACCCTAGGTACCCAGGGCATTTTGACCAGAGAAGACCTCTAAGGGCTGCAGCCCTTATTGTGCCACCCTTAGGGGCCCTCTACCCTGACACTCACACACTGCCTTTGCAGGCTGAGTGTCCTGGTGCAGAACTAAACAAAGAGTCGACATGGCACACATCCCTGTGTGCCATGCCCACGAACACACTGACCTGGCATACATCAGTCACCCCTCTAGCTGTGTGCACTATGCCAGTGGTGAGGGCACAGGTGCATGAGCCCTGTGCCCCTACAGTACCCAAGGCCATTCCTGGACACTGTAAGTGCAGTGATGCCATTAAGAGTATATGGTGCTGGGAGGTTGTCATTACGAACTCCACTGCACCATGATGCCTGCACTGTAGACTGAGAAGTTTGATATCAAACTTCTCAGCACATTAAACCCACACTGATGCCAGTGTGGGATTTAATGTAAAATGCCCTGCAGAGGGCATCTTGGAGATACCCCCTGAAACCTAACCTACAATCCACGTCTTGTCTGAGAGGCTGCCTAGGCTGCCACACAGCAGACATGTTGCTGGACCCCTCAGTAGAGAGACCTCCGCTCTCCTGGACCTGCAACAATGCACATCCTGGGCAAGGTGCTAGGTTTCCTCCCCCAGGGGAAGCTTCAAAGGCATGCCATGCCGCCTTTGTGAGCTTCTCCAGGCCACTTGCTGTACTCAGCCACTGGCCCCCACTAGTTCTGACCCCCCCCCCCCCCCCCCCTCTGTCGGGAAGACAGGCGGGAAACCCTAAGTGAGGAAAGGGGGTGTGCCAGCCTCTGCCAACCCCACACCTCAGGTGGGAGAGGCGAGGTGAAGCACAACTCCGGGCTCTGGCCATCTTGAGGATGAGGAACCCTGCCCAATCAGAGATGGGCTCCTGCCCCCCTCCCACACGAGAGGAGCAGGATAGGGGGTGTACTCACCCCAGGACAGGGACCCATTGGTCCCTGCCCTTACCCTACCTGTAACGCCCCTAAATGTAGTATTTTGGGGCACCCTGAAAACGGGATCTGAGAAAGGAAGTTTCAAACGAGTAAGAAGATCAAGAAACCAGAAGACCTGTCGTGCAGCTGCTAACAAGAGGAAGACACCAACTGACTTGGCCCCAGCCCTACTGGCCTGTTGATCCTTGAACCTGCTCCTGCGAAACTCTGATGACTTCCGTGGTCAGCAACCTCAAAAACCCCGGAGGACCTGACTGCCTTGAGACTCTACCAAGACTGGGACTCCCACGAGCAGTGGTTCTGCTCAAAATGCAACACCCCTGGAGCAAGCCAGGAACCGCAAATCCAGCATACTCTGCACCTGCCGAGCAAGCCTGTGCCTGAGTGGACAAAGACCCTGAGGACATCTCCCCGGCGATTGTGACCTGACATCCAGTGCCCAAGGACCCTCCTCGATGACCCAGACGACGCCTGCAGCCTCACACAAGGGACCCCTCCAACCGCGACCAGCAGAGGGTAAGATTTCCTTACGTCAAAAGACACCCCTGCACCCGGCGCCCCACGGCCCCCTGTGCCCAACTCCTGGGTGCCTACCTATCCTCCCAAGATCCCAACGTACCCTCGAAGTGTTGGTCGCTCCTGAAGAATCTCCATCCCCGAGCCTGCAGCCTTTGTTCATCTTCCAAGTTTTCCATTGAATAACATTGAGTGCCCGATGGCTCAAAAGCACCCTGCACCCAGCCGCCCGAGTGCCCCTGGCAGTGCAACCTTTGTCCTAATCTACTTCCCTATTTGCCCTGAGCAAGTGACCAGGAGCCCAGCTCCCACAGCCGCGTGACCTGCTTGCCAGTAGCCACCAACCGAAAGACCCCTGCCTCCCATAGGATAACATTGGGCCTAATTACCTCTGCACCCTGCTGCCCCTGTGCCGCTGAGGGTGTACCAACTGTACCTACCTCACCCTGGGAGACCCTTGAGTCTATGCCCAGAACCTTAACTCTGCCAGTCGAGTACTTACCCAAAAGCTGAAAACTCACTTTTCTTCCATAGGGTCACATTGACTGGTTTCACCTGGAAATTCTGTGTGGAGTTTTGAAACTTTAAAATATTCATCTAAAATCAGCTGAACAACGAATTCTGAGTTACTCACCTGTTATCAGGAGAGAACCCAGTGCTGCATCTTTGAGCCCAGCACTGACCCTGAAAAGTCATTTTAACCGTACTTACCAGTAACTTGAATTTCCTTCCATAGGAATCCATTGTCTGGTTTTCACCAGAAGTATCGATTGTTCAAAAACTAAAAATCGCCCATATGACTTAAACGCATTCTTTCAATTGTTTACAGGAGATACACCAGTGCTGGATCCAGGATCCAACACGGAGTAAGAAAAAGTAATGATAACATTACCTACCTGCTAAGTGAATTTCCTCCCGTAGGATAACATTGGTGATTCTATGTGAAAAAGTTTCTAAGTGTCAACTTTTAAAATTCAATAATATTCCTTAAAAATCACTACTGTAACCAAAATGCTTTTACTCAATTGTTTACAGGAGATGTCCCAGGACTGAATTTAGGATCCAGTCCTGTGGTTAGAAAAGTAATCTATAAAGTAACTAATTGCCTTCAACTAGAAATTCCCATTGAGCTCAATGTAACAGTGTGTTTGCAATTGTGTTGCCCATTGCAACAACTGTAGCTATTGTATGCAAATGTCTATTGCCTATTTGAAAAGTATTTAACTAAAGTATCATTCTGAGAAAGTATATTTTAATACCTATTGTTGGTTCTAAAATTAAACAACTATATATTTTTATACAAACAATTGGCCTAGAGTTCAGTTCTTGAGTGTGTGAGACCATTTGCTGACTGTGTACAACAAATGCTTTACACTGTTCTCTGATACTGCCTTACTGCTCGACCAAGCTACCACTTTAGAGAGTAAGGTTATATCTAACTTTAGCCTCTGCCAAACCTCTGGGGACTGTGGACTCTACGCACACTGTACCTTACTTTGGTCCAGTATTTACAGAGCCACTTTCTTACAGCATAGTGTCCCCAAAGGTCAGTAGCCATTGACTACTACCCTACACTCCTCTAATGTCCCATCATCCAGTATTTAGGGGAGTCCCTGACACCAGAGCAGCAGATCCTAACGACCTACGAACAAGAAGGACCCGAAAAGCCGCAAAAGACTGAAGAGAACACCTGACTTGGCCCCAGCCCTGCTGTCCTGTCTGCCGTTCTCTGTCGAACCTGCTCCGCAGATGACTCCTTCTGCAGCTGTGCGCCTCGAAAACCTGGGAGGACTGCCTGCCTTCAATAAAGACAAACCCCTCCTGTGAACAGCAACCCTGTTCCAAAGAACTCCAAAAAGAAGACTATGAGGCCTCTGGAACAGCCATTCTCCGACACCCAAACCAACCACTGCACCCGTCGCCTCTGGCCCAAGTTAAAGTGAGCCAACGGTAAGTGAGCCAACGGTGCCAACAAAGTTTCCCCAGCTCTCCAGACCTGGAGTCCATCGTGGTCTCACCCCTCGTGGACTCACCGACGTCGCCTGCAGCCTCTGCTTGCAGGCCCCCTTGACAGCAAATGCTCCAGGTAAGAGAACCTGACGCCTGAAGACACCTCTGCACCAGTCGCCTCCGGGCCGTGCAAAAGAGGACCCCAAGTGTCCCTATGTCCCCGAGCATCGCAAGCCTAGCACCTATCTGTTTGTTCAACCCGACAGGCTTCCTAGCAAGAACCTGTAACCTCTTTTTACAGTGAACAATACCCTCCCTCCTCCTCCTCTCTCGCTCTCGCTCTCTCTCTCTCTCTTCCCTCCCTCTCGCGCTCTCTCTCTTCCCTCCCTCCCTCTTGCTCTCTCTCTCTCCCTCTCTCTCTTCCCTCCCTCCCCCGCTCTCTCTCTCTTCCCTCCCTCCCCCTCTCTCTCCCCACCACCACCACCCCTGTCCTTGGCATGTCCTAGTTGACCGCGTACCTTGATACTCTCCAGTTGTGGCTAGACCCGGCACATCAAGCCTACTTCGACTCGCCCATGACTACCGAACAGATATTTCAAGTTCAAGCCCAGGGCTCCTGGGTTAGCAGGCACTACTGCCATCTTCTACAAGGAATTTGCCTGAGTGCTAGCGCTGCATCTTTTGGCAATGTTTGACGACTCCACTGTTAAGGTCTCCCTTCCCCCTCGCTCATAAAGGCAGTTATTGGAACACTTCTCAAGCCATGCAAATCGGCCTCCCAGTGTGAAACTTATAGACCGCTTTCCTTGACAAATGTAGATACTAAAATCTTTGCTAAGATCCTGGGGAATATATTACTGCCACTTTTGCCCCACATTGTTCGGTCTCACTAATCTGACTTCATCCTAGGCCGTTCATTGTTACATAACCTCTGTGCAGTCATGCACCACCTTGATCCCCAAGTCTCCGCAATAGCTGCGTTGCTCAACACCACAAAAGGCATTCGTTACCCAAGAATGGGCATGCCTTTTACCTTTGCTTGCCTGCCCTGGCCGCAGTCATCCTTTAATTAAAAAAATACAGTTCCTCTAGACTCTTCCTACCACGTGAGTATGACTTAATATGCTACTATCAGACCTTTTTCGAATCTCACACTTAACACAACAGGGCTGCCCACTGTCGCCCATCCTTTTTGCGATAGCGATGAAGGTACTGGCAGCGAAACGCAGGCAACATCAAGTGCATTGGGGTACTGGCTTCACAGCAAGGGGGTCTTGTAGTCTTGCTATATGCTGATGATATCACACTTCACATCTGCAACCCGCAGGAAAACCTCAACCCCATAAGTGAAAAGAGGTGCATTTTGGCGGTTATTCCGGTATGCAGATTAATTGGCCCAAGTCTGTCACATTTCCTCTCACAGAAAAAACAAAACCATTCCCTTCAGAATGCCCTCTAAAATGTGCAACTGACCTGGTGAGATACCTGGGCATTTGGCTCAGCTGGGATCCTGAGGCACTCTGGCGTGCCAACTACTCCTGTGCATGGTTGGAATGTAGACTTACGGTGTGGTCTAAGCTGTCTCTGTCCCTATCGGGACTCATAGTCATTGCAAAGATGAATGTCCTGCCTAAGTTTTTCAACCTCTTATTCAACATACTAATTCCAATTTCGGCACAGTTTTCCAATCGCTTAAAGACTGCCTTGATTACCCGGGTCTGGGCAGGTAAACAACTTTGTGTGTCGTGGGATCTCCTCAGGTGTTTTTGGGAGCACCTGACATGCTATTATATGCCTTATGTGCGCCAGACTAATTTCCACACTATTTGATCCACTCAACACCCTTCCAGCCCCACATTACTATATAGACAGACTGGGCGGCCTCTGACACGGTATTTTACGCACCCTACAGGTCACGGAGGGCGGACATAGACACCACTGAGAGTGTATGATGGACATAAGAGTGTTTGAGAAAGAGGGCAAGACTACCATGCCTCTATGCCCCCTCCATTCCCTTGGGCAACAACCCTCACATTCCACCATTGCAGGACAGGGGTGCCAGAGGGTGGGCGCGTAGCTGCAACCTCATATCTTATTTGGACTTGCACTAGGGTGACCACTTTGTTCCGCCCTTTGAGTCAACAACATTGCCGACTCCCACGTTAAGTGACCCTCTATTTTATTACCAACTCGGAGCCACCTGCTGCCCATTACATGATACGTTTCTTACTCCCCTCCCGCCACAGCGCCCTACATTAGAACACATGCTCACCACTGCCTCGCCATGTAAATGGTTTACTCTCCTTTAAAAATACTGTGCAGTCCTGTGCAGAACCCAGAGTGGCTGTGGCAGGCGTGCAGTGAGAAGCTGCTACGCCCCCCCCCCCCTTACCCAGTGGTCATTCTGTTGCAGTCAGAGGCAGTCACTTTCTCCAAACTACAGGTTACATTTAATACATTTTACAGTACTTCATCGCCTCTACTAACCCCCTTGCAGCTTTTCAAAATGGGACTCGTCAATGACTCACAATGCTTTAGATGTGCTTCACCTCAGCTGTCGTTCATGCTTCTCTCGTGGTACTGCCTGAAAGTGGCAGCCTTCTGGGTGGAGGTGTTTTTGACAATCCATACTATCACAGGACATCTACCCCCTAAACCCACATTCCTCTGTTGAACCTGCTGGGTTATGTCAAGGACGGGTCGGGTGGCGTCCACCCACTCATTGCCATGTTGCTTCTCCAGGCCAAGCGAGGGGTGGCCATGCACTAGGGTCAGAAACCTGCTCCGACTATTAAGTCATGGCTACAGGATGTAGCATACTGTCGGGAGCAACTATCTAATTTATAGGAGCTGATGCCTACATGCTCATGCCCTAAGGACGTATGGGAACCTTTTCTCTCCTTTTTGCTACAAAAGGACTCTTCCTCTTTGGAACTGAGAGATAGTCGACCAGGTGGTAATCATGGACATAAGTGTCCTCCTTTCATCACCCCAACATCATGAGTGGGACTCTGCTGTGGCATGCCTTGTTCCTGGCTGTACTCACACCTATACATGAAGAACTCTCTATGTTTTGATCCTAGGCTAGGTTCAAAGGTTGCATTCCTCTATAAGAGGGTGCAGGGGAGATCAGGTTGCCCCTAGTGGCTCTCTATGCTTCTTTTGGTTTGCTCTTTTGATTTGACATGCAGTGAATGAGACCGTAAAATGTGTAATATTCATTGTCGTGCTATGATTAATGCTGTGGTTGCCCCCCTCTTCCTGTGCTCCTCCGGTCCCTCTGTCTCCCCCTCCATCAGGCAAAGTTCTGTTTGTTGTACTGTTTCTGATATCTTAAATGCTAATAAAAAGATATTTTTATAAATAATATGGCAAAAGTAGTCAATCCAAGAGTTTGCAGGAGTAAAAGATTGAGGGAGAGAGAAGAAATACAGTTCAAGGGTTGAGTTTGAGATGGAGATGAGTTGTCAAACAGTGAAGTCTAGGATAGGGATCTCAGTAGGAGAGAAGAAACTCGGGTTGCATATCTTCAGGATATTTGTGATGGGTTGTGCGGAAAGAGCGAAAGAGAGCACCTTTAGGGCCAAGGTTTAAGTTAACAGAGTAGGGAGAGACTAGAACAGTGAGGCGCTCTTTGGAAAGGAGTAAGAGTTACTGTAGAAGGAAAAGAGACAACTAAAGAAAGCCTTTAAGTCTCAGTGCTGCAGCCAGATCTGAAATGGTGGCTGGAAATCATTGAGGAGGACATCCTCTCCAATTAAATGTTTGAATTAGGTATTCATATAGCTTTCCAATAATTTAGCAAGCAGTGGTTGTAGGAAGCTGGCTCTGTTTATACTATACCTAAGTGAGATATAGTCTGCACAGAGTCCAGTTGAACCCCAAAGGTAGGCAGAGGTAAAGTTAGAAAGCACCTCACTCTCTATTTGTGACAGTGTGGGCGAGCCGTACAGCAGTATCCAAGGACAGTGTTAAGCACTTGTTGTACACAGTCAGCAAATTAATTCACACACTCAAAGACTGAACTTCAGAGCAATTGTTTTTGTATAAAAATATTCTTTCAGTTATTGTATTTCCTAGAACCAAGCACGCCTGGCACAGGCAAGTGATAAGTACTTTGCAGTAAATATACAGTTTTTATCGCAGTTTGGATTGCAATTGTAAATGCACTTTGTTTTGACTTACAGTATTGTTTCTGAGAAATGCAATGCTTATTAAATACAGTACATATACTTTGTATAGGATGTTCAGTAAGATTACAGGTAAGTTACTTTTGGGATAACCTTTCATATACAGAGTAGTATACCTGGATACTACTCTAGGACATTTCCTGGAAACAGGTAAGTAAAATCATTTTTGTTAACTAGTACAATTTTAAAGAATTTCTTTAGGTTTTCAAACTCCACACTAAAACTTTTCCAAGAAAAACAGTCAATGTTATCCTATGGAGGAAAATAGTGTTATCGATTTTAAAATAAGTATTTGGTAGTGGGAGTTGAGGTTCTGGGGGTAGACTCAGGGGTCCCCCAGGGTCAGGGATGCACTCTTGTTACACCATCAGCTGCACTAGGGCGGCCGGGTGCAGAGTGCTGAGGCCCAATGTTATCCAATGGGGGCTAGGGGTCCTCCGGTTGTTGGCTGCTGACGAGCAGGCAGCTTGGTTGTGGGAGTCAAACTCCTAGTGTTAACCTCAGTGCAAAAGGGGATCCTGTTTAGCACAAAAGGTACACTTGCAGCGGCGCAGGAGTGGCTGGATGCAGGGTGCTGGGTGCTGGTTTGGTGTCGGGTGCCCTGTTTTCAAGGGGGATTTTCGGTTTTGGTTTTCAACTGCAGGCTCAGTCCAGGAAGACCTCTAGGAGGAACCAACAGCTGGGCAGGTAAATTGGAGGGCTTGGGGACGTAGGTGCACCTCGGGTTCTCTTCTCCAGGGCGCAGGGCGACTGGATGCAGGGGTATCTTTTAATGTCGGATTTCACCTTACCGGGCCACTGGCGGCTGGGGTGTTTCCCTGCAGAGACTGCAGGCGACGTAGGGGAGTCCTGACTGGGGCAACCATGGTGGACTCTGGAACGCTGGGGGACATCGCTGGGACTGGTGGGCCACTTTAAGTCGGACCGTAGGCGACAGGTGCAGTGGTGGTTCCAGGCTTTGGGTTTCTTTTTCCTCATCAGGCTCAGAGTCTTTCTTTGGTGTTTCTTCTGGACAGAGCTGCTGTTCACAGGAGATCCGGTCTTTGTTGAAGGCAGTCAGTCCTCCCAGGGTTTCTGGTGGTTGCCAGCTTAAGGACAAGACGATTTTTGGCGCAGGATCTCTGGAAACTGCAGACGGGCCGGTAGGGCTGGGGCCAGGTCAGTTGTTCTCTGCAGTCTCCTCTGCTGGGCGTCTTCTTACTTTCTTTTTCTTCTTAGGTTGTGGGAATCTGCTTTCTTGGTTCAAGGCTACCCCCTAAATAATGTATTTATGGGGCGTTTTAGGGGTCTCGAGGTCAGTAGCCAATGGGCCTTAGGGTGACTAACCCTTGGTGTTCTCACCCCACGTGGGGAGTGAGCACAATCCCTAATCCTGATTGGGGAGTGCAGGCCATTCGGAAAAATGGCTGGCACTGAAGAGAGGGCTTCACCTCGCCTCCCCACCTAAGGGGTGGAGTTAGCAGAGGTGGGCACACCACCTGGGCTGGCTAGTTTTTCCCGCCTGTCTTCCCGCTGAAAAGGAGGGGAGACCAGAAGGGGGCCTGCTCCTGATAGCAGGAGAGGTGGAGAGGCCGGGGGGTCGTATTACAAAGGCTGCAAGGCCTTTGAAAGTCCCCTTCCACAGATGGCTCTTCCTAGCTTGGGGGAGGTATGAACACCTCCACCCAGGAAAGGCTTTGTTTCTGGGCTCAGGGAGTGAAGGCTCCCACCCTAGGGGTTCAGAAACCAGTCTTGTGGTGGCAAGCTGGTGTGTACCAGTCAGGGAACCCACCGGAGCCTGGTTGTTTTTCAGGGGGCATCTCTAAGATGCCCTCTCTATGCATTTTTCATTAAATCCCAACTGGCATTAGTGTGGGTTTAATGTGCTGAGAAGTTTGATACAAAACTCCCCAGTTTTCAGTGTAGCCATTATGGGGCTGTGGAGTTCATAATGAAAAACTCCCAGCACCATATACTCTTAATGGCAGCACTGCACTTACAATTTTTAAGAATGGACTTAGACACTGCAGGGGCACAGGCTCATGCACCTGTATCCTCACCACTGATGTAGGGCACCCAACTAGAGGGGTGACTGATCTATGTTAGGGCAGTGGGTTATAGGCATGGCACACAGGAATGTGTGCCATGTCGACTCTTCACTCTGTTCTGCACCTAAACTCGCAGCCTGCGTGTGTGTGTGTGTGTGTGTAAAGGTGCAGGGCCTCTAAAGGTGGAACAAGAAGTGCTGCAGCCTTTAGAGGTCTTTCCTGGTCACAGTGCCCTGGGTACCTGTGGTATCATTTACCAGGGGCTGAAATGTGGCCAGAGATGCCAATTGGGTTAGTTTTGGGGAGAGAACACATGCCTGGGAATCTGGTTGGCAGAGACACAGGGCACATCAAGTCTAAGTGCATCACTAGTCTGACAAAAAGTGTGTGTGTGTGGGGGCGGGGGGGCGTACTGCAACAGAAACCCAGCTTCTCACAATGGTAAGCCAGTAATGAGTAAAAATGTGTTTAAATCGAAGGGGGCCGCTGAGGTATATTTTTTTTTTCAGGAGAGATGTGACTTAACCATATTTGGGGTGGGTATGGTTTTTGAAACCCAGGACACAGGATTGCAATCACTCATATAAGAGGAGTTTTAGATTGAGAGGTTTTCTTGAAATTGTATCAAGATATAGATTTTTGGCAAAGAGGAGTGTGAGGACTGCTGGTCCAGGGAAGGGGTTTGAGATCAATGATTTTGATTTTTGGAGTTCAAAGGGCACGTTTATGACGTTTCGTGCCCAGCTGAGCAGTAATGGAGGAACACATGTTGTTTGTGGAAATATCAAGAGATTTTTAAATCTATTTTGAATGGAATCATATTGAGGGCTTTATGTTAGCTCACTGCCTGTTTGGCCCTCAGAATTAATTTCGTCATCTGCAAATGATTCAATCAGTTTACTACACTTTGGTTATAAAGTGATCGAAAACCCTGCTTGTAAATAATGACATTGATAAAGGTGCCTTTTTGATGCATAGGCATCTTACAAAGGTCATTAATGAGTATGAAGGTAGAATAGGCAGAGTTGCTGAGATCTTCTAGGTGGAGGTTACAGTCACCCAGGATTGTCACCAGTGACCTAAGTGGGGTCAGTGGACTCGAGTTCTAGCACAAGGCACTGGAAGGTGGAGAAAAAAGCTGATTAACGGTGTTTCCAGCTAATGGATATTTTATGTATCACTGCAGCATCACCCCAATCTTACTTTAAAACACCAGGCGAGTTATGGAATAGTACAATAGTTATGGAATAGTCAAAGGTGGCTTACAAAAAGTCCTTAATCAGGTTTCAGTTAGCAATAGTAGATCTAGAGAGGGGAAGGATTAAGAACGCAGAGTGCAGTGTTTGAACTTATATCTTTTTGCAGAAGTTGTGAGGAGTGAAATTTGACACAGTGATCAGAGGTTTGTGGTTAGCATATTTTTCAAATAAGTCAAATGTTCTGCCTTTCTCATTGGATACTGACTTTCCAAAGAGGGTCTGTGTGTTAAGACAACATGAATGGGGCAGGTTGACAGTTGAGGAGCTTTCTCTTTTGGATTTCTAGGTGGACATTGGAGAAGGATTGTAGCCTATTCAATAGGGAGCGTCTGAAAGTTTTTAGGATCTTGTAAAAAACACAACAGAATGAATATAGTCATAGAGTCGGACTCAAAGGATATTTGGAAAGAGTGCTAAAGTTGTTCTATGGTGGCTGTTCCATTCAGTGGAGCGAATGGTTACACTTTTTAAGGGATAGGTAACCAATGTTTGGTAAGATAAATGCAGAGATGACTAGGTCTAGGTGGTTTGATGATGGCAGGGAGACGATGCTTCTGATCAGAGTATAGTGAGTAGAGAAAGTTGGGGAGAAGGGTATTGGCAGCAATGTAGGTGTTGGTGTAGTCAAGTCAAACGATCTTTATTCGGAATAAAAAACATCCATAAAAGTACAAACAAAAAACATTTTAAAAACATTCAATTCAATAGTTACAATTGGAGAATAGTCCGAGGACAAACGAGCACAATCAAAATCAGAATCCATTTACAATTTCACAACTATACCAGATGTGTCCCTTCCTAATGATGGATTTTTAAGTTTTTTAAAAGAAGAGAATATCTTACAGTATTATTTAAAAAACACTGTTTAAAAACACAATTTTAAAACCATTGTTAAAAAAGAATGGGCATCACATTGTTATAATATCTATTTACACAAAATTTTTTATAGTACAAAAAGATAAAAAGAGGTGGATTTAAAAAAAATTTTATCAAGAAAGTGCAAAATAGAAAGTGCAGTGTGCGATAATTATGCATCAATATTAAGGGTGATTCTCGATCTGACAGCAGCTTTGAGAAAACAGCTCATCCTAAAAATGACTTCATCTGATCCCAATACCTGGAAAGACCGAAGGGCCAATTTAAAATTAGTCAATCCGTTTTTCTTGCAATAGGGCATAAGATAATGTACAGTGAGTTTTTTATAAAAACCACAAAAGAACAAGAAATGCATAAGACTTTGCTTCATGTCGGGGTTACAGGGGCAGTTTAAGGTTTCGAGGTGTTTATTGTATCCCAGCGGGAAGTTCAGTAGATTAACTATACTCCCATCTCGGAAACGAAACAGTAAACCCCTTACCCATCTACCAAGATGCAAACGCAAATATCTGTACGGTGGGCCAGGTTTTTTAATGTGTGGTTCAGAGTAGGCCAAATATTTTACAACCGTGCATTTAGTCTGGTTCTTTCTGTCCCGCTCTTCACTATATAAATCATACAATGCCCTTAAAATGATGGTCTTATGGGAGCGATTTATTAGGTTTGGTGATGTGAACAGAGAAGCCAAACCCACACTTGCAAGGCACTCTTTTACTGATTTCAGCCATGGTATATGGTGTCCCCTATCACACTTTAGGCAGTCCAAAATAATTTCACGGGTCAATGTAGCAGCCGTGTTGTTCCATATCTTTATCCAGAATAATGCTGGTCTTGATCTCACAAAATCCTCTATGTAAGGAATATTTAGTTCGTTATGACATACATAGTTTGGAGAACAGATAACCCCCCCCAATACCTTACGACAAAATCTATTTTCTTCTATTTGAATAGGGGAGCAGTTGGTATATCCCCAAACCTCAGCGCCGTAAGTGCCGGTTGGCATACATTGGGTTTGATATATCTTAACCAGGGGAGTTATTACATCAGCTTGGTTGGGTTGTCTCAAGGAGGTTACACAATTAATGGCCTTGCCCAACTTATTCCTGGCATAAGAAACATGGGCATGCCACGTACCACTATTTGAAAATAGGAGCCCTAGATAGGGAAAAGTGCTGTTGCTTTTTAAAACATTTGACCCTGAAATAATCTGGGGAATTTTGTGATTTTTTGGGCCACAGCTCATGATCAATGATTTTTTAAAATTAGTTGTTAGGCCTAAATCGGCCATAAAAAGGACAAACCCTGAAATTAAAATACGCAGTGCCTTCGGAGTGCGGCCCATCAGGACCGCATCGTCTGCGTAAAGAAGGGTGGGTATAGGGGCTCCATTAATGTAGGGCACATCACTAGTTAGGGTGCTCAAAGTGCCGCTTAGCTTATTGATGTACAAAATAAACAGGAGAGGGGCCAGCACACACCCTTGTCTGACCCCCCTACCAATGCTAATATCATCAGAAACTTCACCCATTTGATTCACACGTACACAAGCTTTAAGATCACGATGTAAAAAAGCTAAAAAATTTACCAGATGGTCATCTAAACCGTATTCAAGAAGGGTAGACCAAAGCCGGGAGCGGTTAACAAAATCAAAAGCCGAGCTCAAATCCATAAAACCAAAGTATAAAGGGGATTTCTTTGCAATATTATATTTTCCCATGATCAGGTTCAGATTCAAGCATTGTTCCACCGTTCCGACACTACTGCGGAACCCAAACTGGCTAGGATGTAGGATGTTATTCTCATCAGTCCAAGTTCTTATCCTTTTAAATAAGATCCGTCCCAAAACTTTTAAGGTATTATCTATTAAGGAGATTGGGCGGTAACACCCAGGATCCAGCCTGTCGCCCTTTTTAAAGATGGGAACAATAATGCTACGTGACCATGTTTCCGGGATCTCCCCTTCGGTTAAATTGTTAAAAACATTGCATAGCAATGGGGCCCAAAAATCTGGCTCACATTTTAATTGGTCTATGGAGAGCCCATCGGATCCGGGCGCTTTATTCCCGGCGCTTTCTAAAATAGCATCAAATACCTCAGATATGGAAATAGACATTGGGTGTGGAGGGGGTAACAACAGAGGAGGATTATCTGGTGTTGCGTAGATTTTACCAAAATGTGCAACCCAGGTAGGACCAGTAATGTTACAGTTAATTTCGGTCAAATTAGAACCGATAGATCTTATTTCCTTTACCTCCTTCCAAAACCCAGTGGTATCTTTTAGGTCAGCAGATCGTGCCAGGGAATCCCAGTGGGTTTTCAGTAAATCATTTGATCTGGTGCGTAAAGCACGCTTGTACTCTGCTCTGAGCAGCTTTACCCGCAGTATGTCCCGCGGTTCAGCTTTTAAGGCAGCTCTAAGCATCCTGTTTGCTTTTGAGCATGGGGCATCAAACCATCTAGGCGTTTCCTCAGCCTTACTAGAGGCTGGTCTGGAAATTTCGCCTTTAATTATGGTGCAGAGTTCAGAGAACGCTTTAACCACGTTGATCCCATGGTCCTCTGTGGTGAGACAATCTTTGATCAAAGTTGGATATTTTTTACATACTCCTGCCAGGATTCCCTTATTGTCTACTCCCTTCCAGATTACCCTCAACTTATCTGTCGAGACTTCCAGACCCCTTGCGCCTATTTCACGTCTTGGACACTTACCCTTCGGTAATGATAAATGGATGGCAATTGGGTAATGATCACTGTGAATTTCACACACTACTTCTGCCCTTATTAATGCCTTTGCGACGGTGTGTGAAACGAAAACATAATCAATCGTTGTACCACCCCCATGTCCGATAAAGGTGGGGAATGGGGATGCATGGTTTTCCATACCTGCATGTTCCATGCAATTAACAAGTTCGCTAGTAGCAAGAAAATCTAACAGTTCTATACCTCTTTTGCATGGGGGATTTCTTGGATGTACATGTGCATTAAAATCTCCCCCTAAACATATGCCATCAAATTTCCCGTGTACCTGTCCATCCATAATTTCATTAATAAAATCAAATAAGAGAATAAAATTTGGGTTAGGTTGGGACAAAAAATCATTGTTATAGAAATTGATTAAACACAGTTTTATCCTCTGGGTATACGAGAGTGCCATGAAACTAGGACAATTTGTTTGTAGTTCGTCAATTTTAGCTTCAGCAGAAATTTTTATCCAAATGGACAATCCACCACTAGGACGACCAGCCAAAGGGACCGGGGCAGTCCTGTTGTGGCAACTATACCCCTCAAACAATAGGTCCTCAACACACCAAGTTTCTTGGAACATCAATATGTCATAACAATTGACGCAGTCCCTCCATGAAGGAATTCCCATCTTGGACTTCAGGCCCGCAATGTTCCAACTGAGAATTGTTAGGTTATTGTTTTTATTATTCCTCAAACAGGGACCCTGGTTAGTACTTGAGGCGGATTTAGGTGTAACATGCCCCTGTTGAACGCATAGTGGGCTGGGTGGAGAAATCTCCAGTGTTAACAGGGCCGCCTCTGAGGATGATTCCTCTAACTGTGCTGCCTCAAAGCACACGGGAAGTGGTTCGGTGCTTTCAGAGGGCAGTCAGTCCAATGTGTCCAGGTCCTGGAATATTCCAAACCTATTCTGTAAGGGAAAAACTGGGGGGGGGTTGCATCATCTTGTGGGGAGGACGGTAAAAATATTTTAATGGTAGTGGGGTCACCACAGTAGATGGGCCATGACGACCAGGATTGTAGTTCAACAGGAATTTTGCAGTGCCCGGGTTTCTAAAGTTAATTACAATACAGTCCCCATTGATATTTTTGTAAAGGGGACCGACCCAGGTTACTCGCCGTGTGGTTATGATTTCTTTTGAAATATCATAACCCACTCCCTTGTGCTTTGTTAACCAGTCTATACACTTATTGTGAAGTTGAACCCATGATTCTCCTTGACCTTCCTTGAGCGGTGGGATACCAGCCAGAACTAAAACATACGGACAAGCCTCAGGTGGAAGATGTAGGGCCGGGCCTTGATGTTTGATAGGCCTATTGTCCTCATGCGTGATCTTTTTGTCGTGCTGGCTGGGGTTAACAGGACCCTTCTGTGCTAAGGTGGTGTGCTTCGCTGCATTACTCTTTTTAGTAAGATTAATTGATGATCCGCTTACATCGTTAGCGGAGACAGAGGATTTGGACGAAGTGACATGTCCATGTGTAGGATTACATGGGGGTAAGGGGGTGTTGGTTTGACAATCAGACGGATTACTACCTGTTATGCCCTTACTTTTAGTCACCTTAGGTGTAGCAGTCTGTGCTGGATTAGTAATGGCTTGTTGTTCCACTGTCCTGATGTTGCCATGGTCACCTGTAGTGGGGACACGGGTAGTGGATTCAAGGTCTTTTAGCAGACGTTCTACTCTCATTTTGTCCAAGTTCGCTATACCTTTTCTCTTTGCATCCTCGTTTTTAATTATATTCTCCAATTTATCAAGTCTTTTAAAAATATTATTAAATTGTTTGATCATTTGACCTTCCAAATTTTTAAAAATTGTATCTGCAATAGTCTCAATAAGGTTCCCCTCTGACTTGGAATAGTGACTGGATTTGTCAGTTCCGTGGGGGGACTCAGTCTGGGTGGAAATAGATATATAATTTGACCCCTCGTTATTTATAACGACCACGTCACCCAGATGCGGTTGATCCTGTATGGGTACTATATGTTGGACCAACTTCTGTCTCTTCCCCTTATTCCACATACTTTGTGGGGTTGGTTGGTTAACAGTCCTTAGTGGCTGCTTCCGTTTGTTGTGGGTTATTTTAGCAGGGCCCCTCTTTCTCTTGGCTGCAACTTTATCAGATACCTTGTTAGCAGCCTCTGTAGATGTTATTACTGGGGCATGGCCAAGAGTCACTTCTGGTGCTATGTACGTGACAGTGTCATCATCGTCTAAGACAATTGGTACTTCAACAACGGGATGTGAGGGTTTTACAACAATTATTTCAGGATTTATATGGGTATTGCCATTGCCATTGAGACTGCTGGTGGCATGTAGTTGGTTAATGCTCATTGGACCCATTGAAAATCTCCTTTCAGTCTCAACAATCTCGTTGAATGCAGTGTCTATCAATGCCTCAAACGATGTTAGCAGTGTTACAGGGGACTCTGCGTCCTGGGTAAGGATGTCAACATTATTACTTGTAGCGGTACAATCAGCCATTGTAGACAACCTATTGGAAGACTAACCTTATTGAGAAATGTTGGTGGGGTGGCCCGCCCGACCACTGTTGACCTCAGAGGGCCTCAGAGGGCCCGCCCTTTGCCCGGGCTTCGCCCCGGGCGTCCCGCTCGCGTCCCGCGGAGCGGACCTCTGCTCCGGTTTAAGCGCCTCCGGGCGCTGGTGTGAGGTCACTGATGCGCGCCGCCGCTGAGGCTTCCGGGAACTGTGGTCCCGGGGCGGCGGCGCGATGGAATGCCTTGTTTGACTCTCTGGCGGTGGAAACGGCGTCCGTGGACCCCCTCGCTGCTTTCAGGTAGGTTCTGGCGTGGTCCCCAAGCTCCGCCGACCTCTGCTCCGGTTTAAGCGCCTCCGGGCGCTGGTGTGAGGTCACTGATGCGCGCCGCCGCTGAGGCTTCCGGGAACTGTGGTCCCGGGGCGGCGGCGCGATGGAATGCCTTGTTTGACTCTCTGGCGGTGGAAACGGCGTCCGTGGACCCCCTCGCTGCTTTCAGGTAGGTTCTGGCGTGGTGTTGGTGTAAAAGAGCTGCTGAGAGAATGGGTGGGAGAGATGTAGGACTCAGAACGAAAATGAGAAACAAAAGTGTGGGTGGAGGAGTAGAAAATGATGGGTAGAAAATGTAGGCAGAGGTGAGGGTCATTGAGTAGTGAAGGAGTTGAATGACTTTGGTGACAAAGTAGGATGATGACGAGTAGATGGAGTGGAGATGGAATAAGAGAAGTGGATGGATAGATGATATAGAAGGCGAGAAAGTGTATTTGGGAGATGGCTGAGGCTGGAGCAGCTGGGGAGAGGATAAGAGTGGGTATGGTCTGAAAGGTATTCCGAAGCATGTGGAAATGAATGCCAAAATAAGAAATGGTTATATCCTAAGACTTGCACCATTGTTTTACCAGTATTGAAAAACAAAAGGTCTGCCATGAAATGGGCACTTGGGGTACTAGTGAACTTTTGGCCATAAGTAATTTTACAGTTAGATGAGACTTGGAAGAAGCTGGTGAAATCTTTAGAATAATTTAAAACCATTTTAAGCTAGTAAGAACTGTATTGATGCGCAATTAGGGTATTGGTATAATTCTCTCAAGGTTCTTTTTTTTTTTTTAATGAACTGCACTTTTATCCAGCTAAGACGGTGCTGCCGCAAATCATTCAGGGCTTGTAACCAGCATTCTTGTTCGCCTTCCGTCAAAATGTTTTGCTATTTTATTTGACCCAGTAGTCACCAGCTAAAATCAAGTTTGGTTTTGGCAGGAAGAGGAAGACCTTGCAGCAGGAGTGGGCCGGTCTAGGGTTTCTCTATCCACACAGCAATACTCAGATGATGAGGATGATTACGATGATGAAGATGACGACAATGTTCATAACCCCAGTTCCACTATGAGGTAAAATCTCCAACAAAATTGGTTAACAATTATTTGGTTCTTGTGACCTAAATATTGAGTCTGGTTACTTGGCCATATGATCCTCTATGACTATGTAATTGGGTAAGAATGTGAACTCAGGAAAATAAATGGTGTTTACTAAATTGCTTCTTGTTTTTATAATGCTACCCCCCTATGGTAAATGTGTGTATATTGTTAGTTTCCTAGAAGCCCCATGATGAGGTAGTCTTAATAAATGTTTTTCAATTGGTTTTTGTGCGTCTGCAAAGCTTAGATGAATGTTTCATTCTTTAAAACTTCACTGATAAGAAAAACATTGCATAATAGTCTTCTTGAATTTAAAGCTTAGCCTGAGTTGGTGTAACTAACTTAAATGTTAAAGTAAAAGGTTGACTGGAGAGTTTTCTTTCAATATTGAATGTACTCTAGGCCCACATGTTCTCCTTTCATTCTGGTACTGGGTCTGTCTAAAAAAACTCTAGTTTTGCAGTTCTGTTAATCAACCCAGACATTTTCAAACGTTTCTTTCCCTAAACAGAGCAGTCTTGGTTAGCCACAATCCTGCTCTACTATTCTCCCATGTCTGTACACCACACTCCTGACCTGCTGCAGACAGAACTATTCCAGAATCAAGACTTTGGTTTATATCTTCCTGTGGACAGCAGACTAAAACTGCATTTTGTAATTCCCTTGCAGTGTCATGATTCATTGAAGTCTGCACTGGTAGTGCTGCGCTTTCTGTGGTGGGGTTGTGGAGATGTCTATATGGGTCCCACTTAAAGATGTAAAAAAAAGTGATGGTTGAAATGCTTGATTTAATCTCAACTGCTGCCCACTGTGCCACCTTAGGCCTGGAGCAACCCTATGCAAACCAACCTAGCTCCTTCCCCAATATGAAATGCCAGGCCAAGAGTGATAATCATATTGTTAATCTGTTTCTGTAATGGCACAAATGATCTAAATATCAGTGTACTCGAATACAACCCAGAGTAATTACCAGTGGTTTAAGATTAGTTCAGGCGTTCAATCTGTTATTTTTTGTGCTGTGCAAAAGCGAGTCTTCCTAAATTGGAAAGGGTAGACCTAAATTTGCATGGTAAACGTCAAGCTGTGCCTCACTGTGCCTCACTGATATGACCAAACAAGGCCATACCATTCTGATATTGTTTGTGTCCACATTCAGAACTTCCTGGTGTTGCAGTTCTGTCTAGGCTGTCACTTTTGAGGCATAGCCAAGCTAATTTGGATATTGTTCGCCTCTGGCTGTAATGGCACAGATGAGCTAAAGAAAGCTGGGCAGGAATATAGCCCAGGTTAAACACCCTTGGCTGAAAATTAATTCAAGCATTTCAGTCATCGCTTTTATTTGCAGTCCATAACTTCCCTAATTTGGTTTTTAGACAAACTTGCTGTTATTTACCTATGATAATGTAGGGAGCAGAGCGTGCTCTCATTTATGATCTTTGCTCGTGTGTAACCTAACTGAAACCCACATTCTCTTAAACAGGTATAAGAAGAGGACTTTGGGGAAGCAGAACCTTCTGACTGGAGCTGAGAGTGGCAAGCACTCTGTTCTTCTACCTAACACAATTACTATGTTGGCTGAAAAACTCAAAGAGACTCAGAAGGACTTATCCATCCCTCTGTGTATCAAAACAGGGGTTGGGACCACTACTGTGGTTACCCCTGCTCATTCCCACCCTTCCCCAACACCAAGCAATGAAAGCACGGACACAGCCTCTGAGATTGGCAGTGCTTTCAACTCCCCATTACGGTCCCCCATTAGGTCAGCTAACCCAACCCGTCCATCCAGCCCAGTAGCTTCACACATTTCCAAAGTGCTGTTTGGTGAAGAGGAGAGCCTTCTACGTGTGGACTGTATGCGATCCAACAGAGCTGTCCGAGATCTTGGACCTCTCATCAGTCTAGGCACGCTGCACTTATCAGAAGAAGGAGTCCTATACCCTCAAGCGGCCACAGGTTGGTGCACTGTTTGTAGGGGAGTGTAATAAAGTAGGCTGTGCTAATACTCAAATCTGTAACCATTGACTGTAATGATCAACCGTAATGTTTGCTGCACTGAAATAAGATCAAAAGAATTCAGAGTGATTTTCTTTCAAATATATATTTTTGAATGCCTTGTAGTACTCATAAGAGTTGAATGGAACAAGACTTTGGAAAACAGAATCCTCCCTACCTATAGCCCAGACAGTAGTAGTATAAACCCCTGAGAGCTGTCACCTGACATCAAGTTGAACTAGTTTGTTTAACACATAATACATTAGTTTGTTTTTAATTATTCATGCCTTTATTCTGTTTTGGAAGTTGGTATTTAAATTTGTTTTCAAGACTACACTTTGTTTTTCAAGTTTTTACTGAGTATCTCTCCTTTGGTTGCCCATCTGTCCGTCCGCTTTGTGAATGCTGAAGCACATAGATACCTTCTCTTGGATCCTGGTGTGCTAAAGAAATACCTACTGTATGATAGGGAATAAAGGAGATTCTGTCTTTACTAATTGCACCACAAGTTTTTAAACCACAGTACTGGAAGTGAAGGTTCTGGGCAAGTACCTGTAGCAGAAAATTCCAGAGCCATGATTTCTGAACAGTGTTTTATAACTGTAAGAATTCAAGTACTTTGACACTCGTATTATTGGAGCGATCAGTGTAGGAAAGTGCCCCTTTTTGGCTTGGTCACCCCTACATTTCACCTGGTAGATGATGTGATTTCGACTGAAAGTGCACTGGGTTCCTGCAAACAAGGCCCCCCAGTGCCAGATCTCTTTCCCCAAACTGTACAACTGTGTCCCCAATTGACAATACCTTTGGCACTCTGTAACTCCCTAGTAAATGGTTACCCTGGTCCCTAGGGCCTGACATACTAAAGAAGGTCCCCAAGGGCTGCAGCACAAATTGTGCCACCCTGAGGGATGCCTCACTAAACTCGTGCAGGGCTGACATCGCAGGCTGCGTGTTTTGGTGCAGACAAAAGTGAAAACAAAACAAGACGCACATCCCTGTTGCCAGGTCCCCTAACACTGCATATAATATTTGTAAGTTACTCCTACAGCAGGCCTACCAGGCAGGGTGCCGTTATATTACATGTGAGGACATATCTGCATGAGCAAAAATGCCTCTATGCTGGGCAATTCCATTGATGCCAGTACAAGTGATCAGGGAAGCCATTTTAACCCATGTG
Organism: Lissotriton vulgaris; assembly: GCF_964263255.1. Lineage (NCBI taxonomy): Eukaryota > Metazoa > Chordata > Amphibia > Caudata > Salamandridae > Lissotriton > Lissotriton vulgaris. The sequence continues at coordinate 920,248,809 of NC_141697.1, forward strand.
CTGTACACTGGTGAAAACAAGTTCCACAGCTACATGGTAACTTCACTGAAAATTTAGATGTTTTGTATCCATCATCCCCTTTGGTTTTTCGATGTTTTGTATCAAACATCACATATTCACAAACCCACCCTGATTCCAATAATCGATTTGTGAATACATGCACATAGAGGGCACCTTAGAGGTGCTCCCTGAACCCCTACCAGCCTCTGGTGCGTTGGTTGACTGGTCTCTGCCGGCCTGCCACTGAGACAGATTTCTGATCTCCCTGGGTGACGGCCTCTGCTCTCAGGAGTTCAGAAGCAAAGCCGGCAATGGGAAGAGGGTGTTCACATCCCCCTCCCTCAGGATGGCCTGCTGATTAGCATTCCAAGGCAGGGGAACTACAATGAAGCCACCACCTTTGAAATGTGAATCTGGCTTCCCTCACAGGAGAAAAGCCAACCCTGTAGGAAGATGGCTCTGTATATATTATACCAAAGTAAGGTATATTGTGCACAGAGTCTAGTGGATCCCCAAAGGTATAGCAGAGGCTAAAGTAGATAATACCTTACTCTCTTTTGTTTTAGTGTGGTTGAGTAGTTTGGCTTATTAGATAGTGTTAAGCATTTGTTGTACACTCTCAGGCAAGAAAGTATGCCACACACTCAAAGACTGAATCCAGACCAGTTGTTTGTATAAAAAGATTTTTTATTTCTAGAACCAAGGGTTACTTAGTAGCAGGTAAGTTGTACTTTTCATACAATGTTACTTTTCTAAATACAGTGAGCACTGGTTTTGTTGGAAGTCAGATTGCTTTTGCAGTTGATAAAACTGTTTGTAAGCTGTTAAAAACTTGAAATTACTTTCAGATTACTCTGTAGTTACTTTTCTAGTTTGGCATGAAACAAACTACTAACACAGTTTAAGCAATTCAGGACATCAGTAAACAGTATCTCTTTTTTAAAGGCACTAAGTTACTTTTGTTGCAGTTTAAAACTGTTCTACACTTTAAAAGATTTTTCATCGAAAACCCACCATACAATCGTATAGAGAAAAACAAAGTGTTAGGTTTACAGGTAAGTAAACGGGTTTGGATAAGGAGTTCGGGGGGGTGGGTTGGGAGATTGTTGTACAAAGGTCCAGGTTGCCACTCAAGGGGCACCGCCAGTGGCACTAGGGTGGGGTGCCAATGTTAGCCAGTTGGGCAGGGGGCTGCTCAGTTGGGGCTGCTCACTGGCAGGCCGCTCGGTCTTGGGAGTCAAGCTCCTGGGATGAAGGTAAGGGCAACAAGCATTTACAATGCAATGGTTTTGCCTTTGTTAAAGTTAGAGCTATTGGCATTGCTCTTGACATTATTTTTATTTATGTTTTTTTTTAACATAAATAAATGGCATTGTCATTTACAATAGCAGGGCACAGGGAAGGGGGGGCGAGGAGAGACGACGGAGAGCTGCGGGCTCAGGGAAGGGGGGGCGAGGAGAGACGAAGGAGAGCTGCGGGCTGTTGTTGTAATGCTTGCATGGATGAGTTGGTGGATGCATGGATGGGTGCATGCATGGATGGGTGTATGGATGGGTGTATGGATAGATGCATGGATGGGTGGATGGATAGATGCATATATACAGCCAATCCCTCAACAATTTATGCAATCCACCAACCCATCCAACCAACAACCCATCCATGCATCCACCCATACATCCATGCATCATGCATACATCCATCCATCATGCATCCATCCACCCACCCACTGCGTCCCACTCCGACCCCTCTAAATATAACTCATTTTTTCAGTATATAGAGATGACTGTATTCACTAGTATATGCAGTAGACCTTTCTACTCTAACATTCCTATGTGACTCTTGCAGTACATCTATTCATATCCCTTCCATATGTATATAGAAATATGACGAGAATCAACAGTCTCTTCTTTGTGTGACTACATCTAGTACATTTCAATTGTTTTCCTGTTTGTATCTTTTACTTAACGCATGTAAATCAAAGTCCTTAGGTTTGGCAACTGGTTCTTATGTAAAGCGCTCTGACACCTTCGGGTAAAGTTCGCGCTACATAAAATCACATTAAATAAAACTTTACCCCACAAATCCAACCATCCATTTGTGCCTAGGCTTACATTTGTGCCTAGGCTTACATTTTACGGCCTCGAAGCACACAGAGAAGGGACAGTTTACTAAGTCGAGGCTTTGTAGGGTGCATGGCAGGGGACAGTTTTAGGCGCCAAGGGAGGGTAGGGAGCAGAGTCAGAGTACTTCACGGAGGTAGGGGCAGTTTTTTATGGTTCAGGGCAGGGGGCTGCGGTACTTTTTGGAGCATGGCCTTATTTTAAAGGGCTCAGTTCAGGTGGAGGAACGGCACAAAACACCAGGCAGACAGAGGGCAGAAGGACACAGAAACGAGGGGAAACAGTTCCATGGACTACAAGTCCATGAAATCAAAGCAAATACCAAGAATGTATAAGGCCATTCCTGCTTGTAAACAGAGAAACTAAAAGCACTGGGGGTGCGGGGTGCCCAAAACTGAAATATCATGCAAAAGAAAGAAAACGCAAAACGAAGAACGCAAACAAATAAGGCCGGTAGGTTCTTTTGCGATTAAACGCTCATCAAATTCAAGGTTTACAACGATACATAAATTCAAATAAACACGGTACTCTGTGGGTAAAATCTTTCACAAAATTATACTTTAAAAACTCAATGCCCTGCTCACTTGAAATTCCAAAACTGAAATAATTGCAGTCTCCTAAAACCAATCACTTTGTAATACATCGACAGTAGTGCTATAAACCTACCATGATTCAGCAAACAGCACGATTTAAACCAGAAAAAGCTAGCTTCCCTTCGAGTGAACTCTGCGCCCTGGCACTCCTATAAATACCACTTTCCTATTCCACCACCTCACCTGTGGAGGAGGGCGGGCTTCGAATTTTAAAGCCGCAGGACATTGCAAAAGGCGTCTTTCACAAGAAATCATCAATTTCTTTACTTATTTATCTGTATGATCATATACATTTGTATGAAACTCGTATTCAGTTTCTATTTCATGAACAGTGACATGTCGCTCATATCAGGCGTGATCACTTTCCCCAGCCCGGCCCTTTTACTTGCATTCTGATAAGTGCAGTCCTGCAGCTACATTTACAGGAAAATTACAAGTACCAGAATGCAAAGGAAAAAAAAACTACTAGTAAGTGACCCACCTTAGCTTGAGATTACGTGAGATCTCTAGAGTAATTGGTTCAGGAAGTACAGGTGAACGCCAAGACTCCTCACTGGTATCATTATGTCCTGCTAACGTGCACGTGGCATCTGTCAGCAAGATTGCTCACTCTAGACATAAAGCGGCACTCTGTAGTTCTTAACTTTATTACACTAATTCGCATATCTGCCTAGAAGTTACACGAGGTGTGACATAGCAAGCCAGTCCTGGATGCTAGCCAACATCAGGTTGCATTCTGGGACTTAAAGTTTCTTTGGTACCGTTGTAAACGTGGATTTAACAATCCCAAAATGCAAAGTGTCAGAAGCAAAACATCACGTCTTACTGCAAGTGTATATGATGGTATACTTCGACTTTATAGCTACAACTAATGCATTCTGGGAGTTGCAATCGTGGTTCTCTTCAGCAGGCGGGAACGGGCACCGGGAGAGGCTGCAGAGCAGCACCGCCAACACCCAGAGATGCAGGCCGGGCCACGGGATTGCCAGCAGCCGCCGCTGCCCCCAGGACAGAACCACATCGCTGCCGGCGGCTGAGATCCCCGGGGCTCCTGTACTCCCGAGCCTCCTGCACGCACGTGTCCTCCCACCGGACATGGCAGAGTGAGCTCCGCTCCGAGGGGAGCCGACCCTCGCTGCCCCTCCGAGAGGTCCAAAGGGGAGAACTCTCCGACCGCCTCCAAGACAAACGGACAAGTACAACCACGCCCAGGGAAGAAAACGCGGGAACGCCCCCAAATCTGGTCCGGCCTTGACGGACAGATCCGGCTTCCAATGGCTAGCCTCCATTTATGGAGCTAGCCAATGGGAGCCGGGGGACGTTCCTATATCCCATATTGTAATCATTAGATTTCGTCTGCGCGAACTGCTTGCGCAGTAACGCCAGGCAAAACCTAAAAAGAGCCCCATGTTAGCTGCAAGTCCACCCCACCAGCGGTAGCCAGTTTCCCAGGAGGTGTTGGGAGCCCAATGCCTTCCTGTGGAGGATTAACTATAAACCAAAAGCAGTACCAATATTGCCACACTACTTGAATTTTGGATCTCAGGTGATCACTCGAATCACTGACTGAAACAGTAATTCTCAGGAAATATTTTATCCGGAATGAATCAAAAAAGTTTTATTTTTTGTCACAAATATCAAATCAATGAGCAATTTTTTTCATTTGGATGCAAACAACACTTGTTTAGTTCCACATGACATATCAAAGAACATAAATTCGACAAACAAAAAGACAATGATTTTTCACAACAAATTCTCAACTTGCATTCGACATTCATACAAAACACATTGATATCTACATACATATAACCATTATATACAAATATTTACAACATCACAATTAGGAAAATATAGCATTGGAAATCAGCAAATAAAGAGTTTTGATATGCTTGAGAGTCAATCGAGAATTCCTAATGCTGGGTAGAGGAGGACCTCCTCTACCCAGCATTAGGAATTCTCGATTTCTCGAATCTCGATTTTTGATTCATTCCGGATAAAATATTTCCTGAGAATTACTGTTTCAGTCAGTGATTCGAGTGATCACCTGAGATCCAAAATTCAAGTAGTGTGGCAATATTGGTACTGCTTTTGGTTTATAGTTAGTTTCTGGTGAGGCTTGTCCTTATTGCCAGTGAGCCCAGACCCTGTTTTGGTATTGGTTCCTGTGGAGGATGTCAGTCGCGGAACAGGACTGCAGGCTTGAGCTGGAGCCAGAAGACTGGATGAAGGGAACTAACAACTGTAGGATGAAATTGAGTTGCTGGACAACAGGACACCGTTGGTCGGTCACTTCAGGAATGGGGAGAGGGGGGAGGGTGTCTGCGTGTGCAGGAATGTCTTTGGTTGGTCGTTTTTCGGGGGGCAACTCTAAGATGCCCCCTGGGTGCATTTTTCATTAAATCCCACACAGGCATCAGTGTTGGTTTAATGTGCTGGGCAGTATGATACCAAACTTCCCAGACTTCAGTAAAGCCATCCTGGAGCTGTGGAGTTCATGTTGACAAAAAACCCAGCCCATGCACTCCAGATGACTTCACTGCACTTACAAAGTCTGTGAGTGGCACAGACCGTGTTGGGGGCATTCTGCTCTTGCATCATGGCAAGACAAGGCATCATGGCTCTTGTCCTCTCCCGCTTGGATTTCTCAAATTCCCTCTATCACGGTCTGCCCAAGGCCCTCCTTTTTAGGCTGCAGATCGTCCAGAACCAAGCGGCGAGATTGGCCTTCGGGATCCCGAAATGGCAATCCGCTAAACCTCTCCTTACCAACTTGCATTGGCTTCCTGTCACCTCGAGGGTAGCCTTTAAGATCGGCTGCCTTGCCTTCAAATCTCTAACTGGTCCCTGCCCCGCATTCCTGAAATCCCTTATCAGTCCCTATTGTCCCTCACGCAACCTCAGATCCTCTCACCTCCGCCTCCTGGTTGTCCCCTCTTTCAAACTCTGCAGAATCGGAGGTCGGAGATTTGCACATTTGGCCCCTAAATTCTGGAATTCTCTCCCACCCTCACTGAAATCCACCAACTCGCTCTTCCAATTCCGTAGATCTCTGAAAACATGGCTCTTCCCACAATCTGGCTAACTCCCCCTGCCCATCCCCAGCACCAGATCAGCGCCAGGAAACCCACGGTGACAGAGTGCTCTATAAGCTCACCTTAACATAACATAACATAACACCTGGCTATGGTTCACCCTACCTTTAGGGCTGTAAGGCTTGCTAGAGGGGTGACTTACCTATGCCACAGGCAGTGTTGGTGGGCATGGCACACAGGGATGTGTGTCATGTAAACTCTTCAGTTTGGTCTGCACCAAAACACACAGCATGTAATGGCAGGGTGGAGTGTTAAGGTGGGGGGTTACTGAGGGTGGCACAATACATTCTGCAACCCTCCGAGGTCCTCTCTGGTCACAAGGCCCTTGGTACAGGGGATATCTTTTACAAAGGACACCTTTTACAAGGGACCTACATGTGGCCCAGAGGTGTGCCAGTTGTGGGTACAAATGTACAGTCTTAAAGAACATGGGTGCCGGGGCCTGGTTAGCAGGATCCCAGCACATTCTCAGTCAAGTTAGTTGGCATCCGCTGTCTGGTGAAAAGGTAGGGGGTAACCATGCAAAAAGTGTCACTTTCCTACAGACCCCCTTTGGCACCTGGACAGGTGGGAAAATTCTGTATTTAGGGAAGCCCCTGGCACCAGAAAACCAGATCCTGCTGAACTGAAAGAAGACAACGAATGTTAAAAGTAGCAAAAAGCAAGAACTGAAGCCCCAGCAACTGACTTTGCCCCAACGTTGCCGGCCTGCCTGCTGCCTTTTACGATTGCACCAAACAACAACTTGTCCTACAGCTTCTGAGTCCCCAAAGGCCGGGATCCCTGCCAGCACTACACCCAGGAACCAAGAACTCCTGAGAAGTAGCAGACCTGCTTCCCTGCAAGCACCCAAGAACTCCTGAGAGGACTTTGTGAAAACAGAAACCGATTACTGAAGATCCCACTGCACCCGTCGCTCCAAGCCAGAGTTGAAGTGGACCAACAGTGTCACTGTGGTCCCCCAGCCCTCCAGTGGTTGAGTCCACTTGTGGTTTCGCCCCCCAGCGAACTCTCCGACATCTCCTGTAGCCCCCTCTATCACTGCTGCTCCTAGTAAGGAACACCCGACCCCCTAAAGATACCTCGGCAACAGTCACCCATGGGCTGTGGAGAAGAAGACCAAAGGTTCCCTACGTCTCCGAGCATTGTAAGGTCTAAGCCCCCCTTTGGATTTATCCTGACTGGCTCTCTAGTCAAACCTGCAGAGAAGTGTGGCTCAAATGGTTAGAGCGGCAGACCCTGATGCAGAGGTCTGGCCCGGACAAGGGTTCAATTCCCGGCTCGGCGGGTCTTGGGCTCAATTTCCCCGGACCTGATAATTCTCGCCTCTGTGCCTATTCTAATCATGGGTCCCACTCTGCAACTCTGGGCAATAGCTTGCTTAATCTCCTCAACGGCCCCAACAGCGCTAGGATGCCTGGCTTCACCTTTAGGGTGCCCAGGAGTGGGCACTTCACAGGGAAAAGCCAGGAAGGGTTCCACAGCGGTATGTGCACAGTGCCTGAGAGACCCCTTCGGGGGTGATTCGGGCGCTATATAAATGCACTACATTTACATTTACATAGAGTAGCATTGGGCACCTGATGCTGTTTTGCACCGCTGCACCCTGCCGCCCTAGTGCCGCTAGTGATGTTCAGCTGGTGCTGCCTTGGACCTTGCCCACCACTCACCTTAACTCCTGAAGACTGGACCCGTAAGTCACTGTACTGTACCTTAATGCCGCACTTGTTTTTTCTCCCAGAGGATATAATTTGAGCTTCTGAAAATTGCACTTAGTGACAACTTTTTAAAACAAAAGTATTTCTTTTGAAAAACGTACATACCTGAACGAATTGCTCCTGTTGCCTCAATATACATAAAGATTCATGTAATTTTTAGAAATTGATTTGGATCTCCTGTTTGAGTTGTGTGTCTCACTGATTGACTATTGTGTGCATTTGTGAATGTCTAACACTCCCCTCTCATAAGCCTAAGGCTTCTCGACTACACTACCCCCTCAGAAGAGCAACTTGCGATTGCTAGAGCAAGCCCCTGTCCACTTATAAGGGAACCCCTGGACTCTTTGCACGATATATTGCATTTTGATATATATTTTTTTTAAAACCATCTTCCTACAGTTAAACACATATGTTCTCATACGTGCAAGTGGTCTTGGAATTCTTGACTAATAATAAGATGGGGGAAAAAGTCAGACTTGAACTACAATAACCTGGAGTTCATATTTGTACATTAGGAATCATAAGATTTGAACACAAACCAAGAACATTTTAATTTGTGGGTTCTCCCACCCTTGCTTCATAATCTTCAATCTCCCTAATGTTTGACTCTAACAAGTGAACCCACCTTACTCACTGGCATGACCCCTCACTTCAAACCTAATCTATAATTCCTCTTTGCCCCAGTATTGGAACTTTCATAGATTCCCATGCTTTTGTATCATTCCCAGTCGTCGGAATGGGAGGCTCTGTAACAAAATAACATAGCAGTAGGCACAACAGAGAAAGAAAAAGGCCTAGGCCTCATTCCCTTTTGTAGCATATCCGCCTCTTTTTGTAAAAGAGAACAAACTAAGCATCAGCCAATTAGAAGAGCCTCACCCCATAGAACCCTCCTGAAGGAACCTCAGAGCCTCAGATTTTCTACCGCACGTTGTGCTTAGGGAGTCTCCTTTGAGCTCTGCTCAATCTTTACTTAGTTTTTTTCAGGATTTCTCTTCAGAATTGTTGGCTCTCCATTCCAGGATGTCTGATAAGGAGAAGAAGAAGGCCCTTTTCAAGCCATGTTCCACCTGTGGCAAGGAAAGATGGTTTGTTGAGGATAAGCATAAAGATTGTATATATTGCCTCTATCCTGATCATAAGGCTGCGGACTGCAAGATTTGCCGCACCTTTTCGACCAAGACCCTCCGGGATCGTGAGGGTAGACTTCTTACCTGGCTCCAGAAGTTGAAGTCCAGAAAAGACAGTCTCCAGCGACAGTGAAGACTCTTCTTCAGCCTCATCTACGAGAAGGTCAGTCAAAAGGTTTAGGGTTTCCCCTTCACCTTCTATGGAGCGTCCATCTAAGGCCTCAAAAAAGACCCCCAGAGAGTCTGAGAGCCAGGGTCCGGTCGAATCTCCTCACCATGGTGAAAAGGAGAGGGAAGGACCATCTACACCTTCTTCTGGGATGAAGACTGATCCAGCCTTCAAAAGACCTTCTTCTAAGTCTTCTGGGAAGTCTGACAGAAGTTCCAAGTTGTCGACGACGCAGATGAAGGCTTCGTCGACGAAGGCTTTGTCGATGAAGGCGTTTAAGCCCAAGCTTAAAATGGTACCGTCGATGGGCTCGTCCACGGTACAATCGACGTTGACGGGATCGTCGACGACGACTGGATAGTCGACGACAGTGTCAGCGACGTTGACGAAGATGACGGCAGCGACGACGAAGAGTTCGTCGACGGTGCTGATGACGACAGTGTCGGTGTTGAGGGCTTCGACGGCAGCAGGAGCGTCGACGGTCTCGTCGACGACGCCCATCTCGTCGTCGATTGTTTGTCGACAAAGTCTACTCCGTCGACGACGACGGCAGTATTACCACATACAACTGGATCGTCGACGATTCTGTCGTTGGCGGAAAGAATCACTATTTCCATGAAACGGATTACTCCCGACATGACGTCTCCTAGGAGAGTTACCCCCTTGCCTCCAGCTCTGCTGTTACAAGAGGATGATGACAACTCAGATGATGACAATCAGGACTCATATGGATATGTAAACAGTCCATCTCAGCTTCTGGTTAAATGCAAGGAGACGGATTCCGAAGGGGAGTACCAGCATGAATGTGGGTATCATCATTCTGCCCAGCCACAACAGTATTCGAGGCAAGACATGGTGTCTGTACCATCTTCTCTCTTGCAGGATCTCCACAACATGCTGCAGGATTACAAATCTAGATGTTCACAGCCTGCTGCTGTTCCGACTACGCAAGCCCTGCCTGTCCCTGCGGCTCCTGCAATGGTTTCTCTAGAATTGCCGGCTCAGGTGATATCTCAGCCGCAGACACCGGTTCCACAGGTACCTTCGATACCACTGGACACTCATGATGATTCCTCGGATGAGGATCAAAACTTTGATTGCAGACCTGATCAAGGTGTAGAATGGGACGAGTGTGTCATCCCAGACTCAGCTTCACCATGTCCGGATCCGGTGGACTCCCCGCCTGTGGATATAGGGGGGATTCCATAAACTGATGGAGAGAGCGTCTAGCAGATTCAAGCTACCAATGCCTTCTGCTGTCACTGAATGTTTTTTATATGACTTTAAAGAGCCTTATAAAAAGACTACTAGATCTATCCCTATTGTCCAACATGTTTGGGGGGAAGGCCTTAAGGCAATGAAGAATTCAGCGACAGTGGTCCCTGTACTACCGCGCCTCGACAAGAAATACAAAGCACCTGAGGATGGTCCGGCGTCTTTGACGGGACACACAAAACCGGACTCTGTGATTTCTCAAGCGGCACAGAGGAAGTCACGCAACCCTTCAGCTCCTTTGACAACTCCTCCAGATAGAGAAGGCAGGAGGTTAGACAACGCTGGGAAGAGGTTCTCTTCAATGGCTAGTCTTTTGGTGCGGGCAGCAAATGCCTTGGCAATATTGGGCAGGTACGATCACCAACTATGGTGTAACGTTTCGCCACATTTGGATCAACTTCCTCCAGAATCAAAAACAGAGGCGAAGAAGATTTTACAAGAATGGGAAGCAACGTCAATGGAAATTATAGACTGTGCCATGGACATCGCCACAACAGCCTTTCGTTCATTGGCTGGTGCTGCAGTCCTTCATCGCCAGGGATGGCTCAAGGCGACTTGGTTCAGACCTGAAATCCAGAATAAGATCCTGGATCTACCTTTTGATGTAGAGGCATTGTTTGGAAAGTTTATAGATGACACTCTCCAGGATATTAAAAAGGACACCGAGACAGCTTAGTCTCTGGGTACGCTTCAGTACCGTAAAGCTCCATTCAGAGGTTCCAGAGGCAAAAGTACCACGTACAGAGGCTCTTACCAGCAGCAACGGTACTCATCGTCTGGCTCAGATTCGCAACAGTACCGCCAGCCTTATCAGCAAAGACAAGGCCAGTCCTCAAATTTCTCAAGATCTAATAATAGAGGAAAGCAAACTCGCCAAGGACGCGATACGTCCAAGAGACAATAGCGGCCTCCTAGCTCTTCCTACTGTGCCCACCTCCGCAAGATCATCAGTAGGAGGCAGGGTATCTCAATACCTTCAGAATTGGTCCAAGATAACATCAGACCGTTGGGTGCTAAACATCATTCGAAAGGGCCATACTTTGGAATTTACACAAATCCCACCATCCAAGCCCCCGGCCGCCATCCAATCGAAACATTTGCGTCTTCTGCGGCTCGAAGTTCATCAGGTGCTCCTGAAAGGTGCTATAGAGCTGGTCCCCTCCGCTCAAAGAGGAGAAAGATTCTATTCCAGGTTCTTCCTGATACGGAAGACGCTAGAGAAATGGCGCCCCATTTTAGATCTCGGGGAGCTCAACACCTATCTCATCTCCCTGTCTTTCCGGATGGTCTCACTTCAAGACATACTGCGTCTCATCAATCCAGGGGATTTCATGGCCACGCTCGATCTCGAAGATGCATACTTTCACGTACCGATTCACCCGGCACACAGAAGGTTTCTACGATTTACAGTAGCCAAGAGCCACTTTCAATTCAGGGTTTTACCCTTTGGTCTTTGCTCAGCCCCAAGAATCTTCACCAAGGTGCTGGCACCAGTTGCAGCATTTCTACGGAGAATCATTTTCAAGTCTTCCCTCACCTGGACGACTGGTTGCTGAAGGCTCTGTTCAGGGAGGCCGCGGGCGAAGCGGTTGCATGTACAAACCTTTTTCAGAATTTGGGTCTCACTCTAAACAAGGAGAAATCATCTCTGGTCCCGTCCAGGACTGCACGCTTCCTGGGGGCCATCTTGGACTCGAATCTCAAAAAAACTTTCTCAAGCTCGGAGAGGCAGGAAAAACTGCAAACCATGGCGCTAGCCTTAAGAAGAAGGTATCTTTCAGTACACCGTTACAAATCTCTTCTCGGAGTGATCTCTTCATGCATTCCTCTGATTCCACACTGCAGATTGAGGATGCGTCCTGTTCAGGAGCAGCTGGACATCCAGTGGAGACAGATTCACGGTTCGTTCGACGACAAAGTGACCATCACCTCGGCAATGAGAAAAGCTGCCTTGTGGTGGACAGCGGTACAAAAGGGGGTGGTGATGGACGGAGCATCTGAATCAATCAAACACTCACACCCAGTCAAAAGGTCTGGGTTTAATCCATCACCGTTCTTTAGCCCACTCTGCCACCCCAGTTCAGACATGGCTATATGCAAATCAGTCTGACCCTGTGCCTCATGGGAACAGTCCAGCCCGAACTGCCAAGCCATGTCTTCCCTGGACCGGAAACAAGCTTCTGAGGACCGGTTTCTGGCATTCCAGCCGTCTTCAGCCCGGCTTGCTTGAATCCAGCGGCAAAGTGAGCAAGGGACTCACGTCTGAGCATACCCTGCCACACTTATGGCGGCCAAAAGCGGTACAAAAGGGGGTGGTGATGGACGGAGCATCTGAACCAATCAAACACTCACACCCAGTCAAAAGGTCTGGGTTTGATCCATCACCGTTCTTTAGCCCACTCTGCCACCCCAGTTCAGACATGGCTATATGCAAATCAGTCTGATCCTGTGCCTCATGGGAACAGTCCAGCCCGAACTGCCAAGCCATGCCTTCCCTGGACCGGAAACAAGCTTCCGAGGACCGGTTTCTGGCATTCCAGCCGTCTTCAGCCCGGCTTGCTTGAATCCAGTGGCAAAGTGAGCAAGGGACTCACGTCTGAGCATACCCTGCCACACTTATGGCGGCCAAAAGCGGTACAAAAGGGGGTGATGATGGACGGAGCATCTGAACATGATTGGTTCAGATGCTCCGTCCATCATCACCCCCTTTTGTACCGCTTTTGGCCGCCATAAGTGTGGCAGGGTATGCTCAGACGTGAGTCCCTTGCTCACTTTGCCACTGGATTCAAGCAAGCCGGGCTGAAGACGGCTGGAATGCCAGAAACCGGTCCTCGGAAGCTTGTTTCCGGTCCAGGGAAGGCATGGCTTGGCAGTTCGGGCTGGACTGTTCCCATGAGGCACAGGATCAGACTGATTTGCATATAGCCATGTCTGAACTGGGGTGGCAGAGTGGGCTAAAGAACGGTGATGGATCAAACCCAGACCTTTTGACTGGGTGTGAGTGTTTGATTGGTTCAGATGCTCCGTCCATCACCACCCCCTTTTGTACCGCTTTTGGCCGCCATAAGTGTGGCAGGGTATGCTCAGATGTGAGTCCCTTGCTCACTTTGCCGCTGGATTCAAGCAAGCCGGGCTGAAGACGGCTGGAATGCCAGAAACCGGTCCTCGGAAGCTTGTTTCCGGTCCAGGAAAGGCATGGCTTGGCAGTTCGGGCTGGACTGTTCCCATGAGGCACAGGGTCAGACTGATTTGCATATAGCCATGTCTGAACTGGGGTGGCAGAGTGGGCTAAAGAACGGTGATGGATCAAACCCAGACCTTTTGACTGGGTGTGAGTGTTTGATTGGTTCAGATGCTCCGTCCATCACCACCCCCTTTTGTACCGCTTTTGGCCGCCATAAGTGTGGCAGGGTATGCTCAGACGTGAGTCCCTTGCTCACTTTGCCACTGGATTCAAGCACGCCGGGCTGAAGACGGCTGGAATGCCAGAAACCGGTCCTCGGAAGCTTGTTTCCGGTCCAGGGAAGGCATGGCTTGGCAGTTCGGGCTGGACTGTTCCCATGAGGCACAGGGTCAGACTGATTTGCATATAGCCATGTCTGAACTGGGGTGGCAGAGTGGGCGAAAGAACGGTGATGGATCAAACCCAGATCTTTTGACTGGGTGTGAGTGTTTGATTGGTTCAGATGCTCCGTCCATCACCACCCCCTTTTGTACCGCTTTTGGCTGCCATAAGTGTGGCAGGGTATGCTCAGACGTGAGTCCCTTGCTCACTTTGCCACTGGATTCAAGCAAGCCGGGCTGAAGACGGCTGGAATGCCAGAAACCGGTCCTCGGAAGCTTGTTTCCGGTCCAGGGAAGGCATGGCTTGGCAGTTCGGGCTGGACTATTCCCATGAGGCACAGGGTCAGACTGATTTGCATATAGCCATGTCTGAACTGGGGTAGCAGAGTGGGCTAAAGAACGGTGATGGATCAAACCCAGATCTTTTGACTGGGTGTGAGTGTTTGATTGGTTCAGATGCTCCGTCCATCACCACCCCCTTTTGTACCGCTTGTGGTGGACAAAGCAGGAGAACTTATCCCAATGTCTATCCTTCGTAAGCGATCCGTCTCCTCAGGTTGTGAGGACGGATGCGTCATTGGACAGCTAGGGGGCAGTACTGCAGGATCTGCATGTCAGTGGACATTGGTCACCTCATAACCGTCTGCTTCACATCAATCTCTTGTAACTCAGGGCAATCAAACTGGCTCTTCAAGCTTTTCTCCCTCGACTAGGAGGTTCGAAGGTTCTCATCCGGACGGACAACACCAAGGCCATGCATTACATAAACAAAGAAGGAGGAACCAGGTCTCTCCCATTCTCAGGAAGCCCTAGAAATCTGGGAATGGGCGATCACGGGATTTCACTGCAGGCGGAACATTTGCCTGGGATCTTAAACGAAAATGCTGACAGACTAAGCAGGCTATCCTCAGTCAGTCACGAGTGGGAACAGAACCAGCGAGGTCTGGACAAGGTTTTCCAACAGTGGGGCAAGCCTTCAATAGATCTATTTGCCACACCGACCAACAAGAAATGCTTGTCTTATGCAAGCAGGCTTCACCATCAAGGATCATTGGGAATGCACTTTCGATAGCCTTGTCAGGGACATTTGTTCACGCCTTTCCCTCCATTCCAATGATCCCGAGATTTATCAGGAAAATCTAAGTGGAGCAGTGCAAGATGATCTTGATAGCCCCTGCTTGGCCGAGAAGGTTCTGGTTCACGGAACTCCATCTGTTGTCGCTTGTTCCTCCTCTTCCCTTGCGAACCATTCCGGACCTTCTCACGATGTCAGAGGGGCAAATTTGGCATCCGGATCCAGCTTCATTGCACCTGACAGCATGGCTCCTGAGCAGCGAGAATTAATGAACCTTCCCATCTCAAATGAAATAAGAGAGGTTCTCTACCAGGCTAGAGCTCCTTCTACGAATAAGACTTACCGTTTCAAATGGAAAAGATTTTGCATTTGGTGCAGGAAAGAAGGTGTTGACCCTTTGTCTTATCAACCTCATCAACTTCTGCCTTATCTTTTGTCCTTAGCTAAGATGGGACTGGCCCATTCATTCATAAAAGTTCACTTGGCAGCGATTTCTCGGTACAGATGTTCTGCGTCTGGACCTTCTCTTTGGTCTTCCAGGATAATTAAACAGTTTTTTAAAGGATTGTTCCGTGTCTATCCCCCAGTGAGGCCTCCGCCTCCTACTTGCCAACTGAATTTGGTCCTCACACTGCTCATGAAAGACCCATTTGAACCAATACATCGAACAGACATGAAATTCCTTTCATGGAAATTGGCTCTTCTTCTTGCCCTCACATCGGCAAGACGCATTGGGGAGTTGCAGGCTCTCACAATTCAGGAACTGTTTCTCCAATTCAAAAGGAATACAGTAATCTTAAGAACTAATCCGAGGTTCATACCCAAAGTGCCCTCGGACTTTCTCTTGAATGAGCCAGTTATTCTTAAATCTTTCTTTCCTCACCCATCCACACCAACAGAGAGGTCACAGCATTCTCTGGATGTACAACGGTGCTTAAAATTTTATTTGGATCGCACCAAAGGATTCCGTAAATCTTCCCAATTGTTCATTGCTTTTGGTGGTCCTCGCAAGGGCCTCCCTCTTTCAAAACAAAGTATTGCGAGATGGATTTCCAGTGCCATTCTCCATTGCCATTCGACAGCGGGTAAGCCGCTGACCAGCAAATTTAGAGCGCATTCCACAAGATCGGTGGCTTCTTCGACAGCTCTGTTCGCGGGAGTGCACATCAGAGACATTTGCAGGGCTGCGACTTGGAGCAGCGTGCACACCTTTACAAAGCATTACTGCTTGGAATCCTTGACACAGGAGGACACGGCTGTGGGCCAGGCAGTCCTGAGAAACCTCTTCCACTAATTGGTGAGCTTTCCTTTCTATCCCACCTTCCTTTTTCTGCACATTTTGTATCTATCATGTACTGTTGGCTATTGCAATGTATGTTTATGCCACAAAATGTGTTTTTTATTGCGGACTGCTTGCTACTCTGATACAAAAGCATGGGAATCTATGAAAGTTCCAATAGTGGGGCAAGAAAACAAGTTACTTACCTGTAACTTTGGTTCCCCAGCATTGGTAACTTTCATTGATTCCCATGCGCCCACCCACCTCCCCGAGGAAAGCTCAGCCTTCAGCAGATGGGGTGACTGTTACACAACGGCTAGGAATTTTGAGGTTCTGAGGTTCCTTCAGGAGGGTTCTATGGGATGAGGCTCTTTTGATTGGCTGATGCTTAGTTTGGTCTCTTTTACAAAAAGAGGCTGATATGCTACAAAAGGGAATGAGGCCTAGGTCTTTTTCTTTCTCTTTTGTGCCTACTGCTATGTTATTTTGTTACAGAGACTCCCATTCCGAAAACGGGGAATGATACAAAAGCATGGGCATCTATGAAAGTTACCAATGCTGGGGTACCAAAGTTACAGGTAAGTAACTTGTTTTCTTTTTACAGATTGTGACCGTTACCCCTTATCAACCCATTTCCAGAACATACTTGTAAATCTTACCGGTGATTTTTAGTAGGTATACACCACCATTTACTGTTGTCACACAAACTGCAATCTCTGAGCCCCTTATCCTTCTTAACTCTAGTCCCTTCATAAATCCTCAACCACATATCTTTGAGCCCTCAGTACTTATCCTTCACCTAGTCAAGCTATTTCTGATGGATACTTCTGACATCAGATTACTCACCTTGTCAGTACCTCCAGGCGCCAAATTGCATATGAACAATTTTCTTCAGCAGTTCCC
The DNA here is from genome assembly GCF_964263255.1 of Lissotriton vulgaris. Lineage (NCBI taxonomy): Eukaryota > Metazoa > Chordata > Amphibia > Caudata > Salamandridae > Lissotriton > Lissotriton vulgaris. Next base: position 920,265,727 of record NC_141697.1, read on the forward strand.
TTGCACGTCAATAGTTAGCATTGTGCAGCTGCGCATCGCATCCATCCTCCGCTAGATGGGACGCAGTGGCCCTACATAGTCACCACCTCAGCACACTGGCGTTAGTTCCTATCTGTTCGAGGCATATGAGCTGCAGATTGCACACTGTGCATAGATCGCCACCTGGTGTTGGGCCCGGATGTTTGCAGTTTGTTGTTGTCCTGAAAAGTTCTTTGGAAGTCACGAGATAGGTGACTCCTCATCAGGGCCACATTGCGCATGGGCATCTGCTCTATCCCCAGATTGTTTGTTTTTTTCCGCCATCGGGCTCGGATGTGTTTCCTGCGCTCCAGTTTGGAACCGTTTTCCTTTGGCGCGCAATCCTCACCCAGTTCAACGGTATTGTTTCGATCGCGCTACATCGACGCGATTCTCTACCACTTTGAAGTCTTCGATTCCGGTTGTCGACGAAGGCCTTCGGGCCTACCTAGGCCTTGCTTTCTGGCTCATGGAAAGAATGCCACTCAAGAAGTGTCCTCAATGTGGGTCAAAGTTTCCCCACACCGACCTACATGAGGTGTGCAACCTTTGCCTCTCACCGGAGCACGAGGCCAAAGACTGTTCGGCGTGTGCCTCATTCCGCTCCAAGAAAACATTCGGGACCGACAAGCTCGAAGAACAATGTCTCGCTCGTCCGCTTCGATCCCCGACGACATCTTGCAAGAGGGCGTCGACGTGCCAGAACACCAGCACGCCGAAGAGAGTATCTAATCCTCAGATGCCGAAGACTCCGACGTCGAGGACATCACTCCAGCTCAACGGGTCGTAAGTAAGACCATCGACCCCAACCCTTCCTCGACACCCTCAAAAAAGTCTTCAGTCATACCCTCACCTTCGGGCCCGGGTGCACACCGAGACACTGCTTCCCACGCCCCGCCTTCGGGCCCGGCAAAGAAGCCCACTAAGCCTTCAGGCGGCTTGGGCTCGAGCCAACCTATTCCCGGTGCAAGCAATATACCGACAACGAAAAAGAAGCCATCTTCCTGTACTACGCCGACCGTTGCTCCAACACCTAAGCACACAGCGCCGAAGACTGGCAGCGGCTCATCGATGCCGGAACCGCACTCGGAGCCGAGTAAAAAACCGCCCAAAGCGCCAGATTCACACGCGTCTGAGCCGAAAAAACACCCGGAACTGAAAAAACAGGTTCCGGTGAAAGACATTCCAAAAGGGCACACTCCTAAGCCAAAAGACTCGACACCAGCTACCGACTCGGTGCCGAAAAAACCTACGGAGCCAAAAACTTCGCCAAAGGATTTGCCCCACGCAGAAGAACTTTTTACACAGGATCCCAATCAGAAAACTCTTGTAAAGGATCCTAAAACCGGACAATTAACTCTCAGCTCCAAGAAGAGACCACTTGAGGCACCAGCACCTCCTCCCCTTCCAAAGAAGGACATTGCAACCCTCCATTAAGGGTCCCTTCTCCACCACCTCCCCATATTCTTCCTCCTCCTACACCTCCTCCACCACATCATTCACCTACACCATCTACTAATCCAGATGATGATGCAGACACAGATTCTGACGATATAGGTGGGGGTGCACATGACCCAGCAGGCACCAATAGTCTCCCTCAGTCACCTAATCCATGGGATGATTACAACACCCCTGATGTGCCTTACGTCCCACAAGATGATGTATACCCTTCTAGACCTTCCCCACCAAAGGACACTGTAGGGCTTAACCTACTAGTCCAAAGAGCTGCACAATATCATGGGGTGGACTTACACACCGATGCAGTGGAGGAAGATTTCCTATTAGACACTTTTGATAACACTCAAAGGTCTACTGCCATTTTACCAATGCTTAAGGGTGTCATCAAGCACTCAACAGAGGTTTTTAAGGATCCTGTCAGGGCTAGGGTCCTCAATCCTCGCATTGAGAAAAAATATAAAGCTGCCCCTACAGATCCAGTTTATATTAAAGGTCCAGCACAATTAAATTCTCTAGTAGTGTCTAATGCACGTAAACGTGCTAATTCCCAGACATCAGGTGAGACCTCACCACCAGACAAAGAATCTAAGCTCCTTGACGCCTCCGGCAAGCGAACAGCGGCACAAGCAGCTAACATCTGGCGCATTGCCAACACCCAAGCGTTGCTGGCAAGATACGACAGGGCACATTACGACGAACTAGAGTCCATAATGCAGCACCTACCAGACAAATACAAAAACAGAGTTAATTAACTTATACAGGAAGGTAAAAATATCATTAATACTTCCATCCGTTGTGCCCTAGATGCTGCAGATACCTCCTCAAGGGCAATCAATACCAGCACCCTACTATGTAGACATGCCTGGCTAAGTATTTCAGGTTTTAAACCTGAGGTACAAAACTCCATCCTTAATCAGCCATTTGATGAGAGACATTTATTTGGCCCAAACGTGTCTTTAGAGAAAATGAAAAAAGACCCCGATACAGCAAATTCTATGGGAGCCTTGCAGCAGCAAGCTCCCAGACGTTCCTTTCGTCGCTCATCATACAGAGGCAACACAAGAGGCTACTCCTCAGAAAGTCCCTCCTCTTCCTACAAAACCCCTGGTCAATCCACATTCACTAAGGGCTACCAGAGAGGGGGTTACAGGGGTAACAACAACAAAGGCAGAGGCAAAAACAACAACTCACGCTCTGCCTCTACCCCTACCCAATGACTTTCCTCCCCTCCCCCCCACATCATTCGACTCCTGTGGGGGGAAGACTTCAACAATTCCTGCCTGCCTGGATCAAGAACACATCAGACAGGTGGGTGCGACAAATTATTCAGTCAGGTTACTGTCTAGAACTAACATCTACCCCCCCCCCCCCCAAACATACCACCCAAACAGCGTCCAATGTCACAAGAACATCTATCACTGTTAAAGCAAGAAGTAGTATCCCTGCTAGAAAAAAGTACAATAGAACCAGTTCCTCTGCACCAACAAAACAAGGGGGTTTATCTCTATATTTTCTGATTCCAAAGAAGGACGGCTCTCTAAGGCCTATTTTAGACCTCAGATCGCTAAATATATACATACAGTAAGACCATTTTCACATGGTCACACTCCAACAGGTCCTTCCGCTCCAGCTGCAAAACGACTTCCTGGCTACTCTATATCCCAAGGACGCATACTTCCACATTCCCATTCACAAGGCTCACAGGAAGTATCTCAGATTTGTAATAGACGGGCAGCACTATCAATTCAAAGTACTCCCATTCAGAGTTACAACAGCACCAAGACTATTCACCAAGTGCTTAGCAGTAGTGGCATCGCATTTACGAAGGAAACACATTCATGTCTTCCCGTACCTCGACGACTGGCTCATAAAAGCCAGCTCATAGAATCCATGCATGGAACACACTCATACCACTATCCAGCTGCTCCACAACTTGGGGTTCACAATAAACCTCACCAAGTCTCATCTACAGCCATCCTAAGTACAACAGTACCTTGGTGCCACAATAAGCACCTCAAGAGCGCTAGCTTATCCCACTCCAGCAAGGATAGCCAGCATGCAAACTCTTCTAACAAGGTTTCAGCCACAACACTCCCTCCCAGCAAGAGTGTTCATTCAACTCATAGGGATGATGGCCTCTTGCATCTTCATAGTACCCCATGCAAGACTTCAAATGCGTCCTCTCCAAGAATGCTTATCACGTCAATGGAACCAGGCTCAAGGTCACTTAACAGACCTAGTGTTAGTAGACGGTCGGACTCCTCGCTCTCTGCAGTGGTGGAACACCAAAACCTTTCCAAGGGACGACCGTTCCTAGAGCCAGTTCCTCAGATAATCTTGACTGCGGACGCATCGCTCTCCGGCTGGGGAGCCCACCTACTGCAACACACCATGCAAGGCAGGTGGACACAACGCAACAATAGTTACTCCACATCAATCATCTGGAGTTACTAGCCATATTCCTAGCACTAAAAGCTTTCCAGAAGCAAGTAGCAAACAAAGCCGTGTTAGTCCGCACAAACAACATGACAGCAATGTACTACATACAGAAGCAGGGAGGCACACACTCCCTGCAACTCTCTCAACTAGCACAGGACATATGGAGGTGGGCTATACCTCAAAACATATTCCTCCTAGCCCAGCATGTTCCGGGAGTACAAAATTCTATAGCGGATCTGTTAAGTCGTCAAACGCAACAAACACGAGTGGGAACCTAGTATGCAAGTTCTTCAACCATTCTTTCAGATGTGGGGCAACCTCAAATAGACTTATTCGCCACCCACGAAAACGCAAAATGCCCAAGCTTTGCCGCCAGATATCCACACCCACTGTCAAAAGGCAATGCGATATGGATGAATTGGTCAAACAGATTTGCGTACGCTTTTCTACCTCTACCACTCATGCAACTAGTAGTACGCAAACTACAGCAGCATTCTCTGACCCTCATCCTAGTTGCTCCAACGTGGGCCAGACAACCGTGGTACACCACACTGCTACAACTGTCTGTGGTACCGCACCAAAAACTGCACCTGTCTCCACACCTCTTAACACAGAACTGTGGAGAGATCAGACACCCGGACCCAGCTCAGCTCAACCTTGCGATCTGGCTCCTGAAGTCCTAGAATTTGGATATCTGAACCTTCCTCCAGACTGCATGAATGTCATTAAAGAAGCTAGACGTCCAACCACTAGGGCATGTTACGCGGCCAAGTGAAAACGATTTGTGATATATTGTCACAACAACAATATTGATCCCCTAAATGTGTCTATTCAACACATTATAGGATACTTACTGCATCTCCAAAGATGCAACTTAGCCTATACTTCTATTAGACTACATCTTGCTGCAATAGCAGCATATCTGCAAAACAGACAACATCTATCTCTGTTCAGAGTGCCTGCCATTAACGCCTTAATGGAAGGCCTTAAAAGAATAATCCCTCAGAGTACCACCTTCGCCTGTGTGGAATTTAAATGTTCTCACACGGTTAATGGGACCTCCCTTTGAACCTTTACACAGATGTGAATTACAATTTTTAACATGGAAAGTTGCTTTCCTAGTAGCCATTACTTCTCTGCGGAGAGTTAGTGAACTACAAGCACTAACCATCCAAGAACCCTTCTTGCAAATGCATCAAAATAAGGTAGCTCTACGAACAAATCCAAAATTCCTGCCCAAAGTCATTTCTCCATTCCATCTCAATCAATCTGTGGAACTGCCAGTTTTCTTCTCGCAACCACAGTCCGTAGCAGAAAGAGCTCTTCACACATTACATGTCAAATGAGCATTGCTATACTACATAGAAAGAACTCCACCTTTTCGTAAGACAAAACAACTTTTTGTGTCTTTCTCACCACCACACAAAGGTAATCCCATTTCAAAATCTGGGATAGCTAGATGGATTATCAAATGCATACAGATTTGTTACCACAAAGCTAAACATACGCTATCTGTTCTTCCTAAAGCCCATTCTACAAGAAAAATAGGGGCTTCAATGGCATTTTTAGGGAACATTCCCCTAGATGACATCTGCAGAGCAGCTACATGGGCTACACCGCACACATTCACAAAACACTATTGTGTAGATGTGCAAACAAAACAACAAGCTAATGTGGGCCAGGCTGTTCTCAAAACATTATTCCAAACTACTGCAACATTTAGGGGTGGTCGCCGCTAAGAGTGGGTACTTCTATACAATCTATGCACAATGTGCAATCTGCAGCTCATATGCCTCGAACGGAAAATGCTACTTACCAGTATGCATCTGTTCTTGGCATGTAGAGTTGCACACGCCCAGCCGCCTCCCCGGCTACCCTTGTCTGTTCCAGTATTATCTTAATTAGATACAAATTACACGAGCATCCTTCCTTTTCTTGCAAAGCTCCATCATTTCCCTAATGGTGAAAAACAATCTGGGGATGGAGCCGATGCCCATGCGCAATGTGGTCCTGAGGAGGAGTCACCTATCTCGTGACTTGCGAAGAACTTTTCAGGACAACCACAAACTGCAAACATCCGGGCCCAACACTAGGTGGCAATCTATGCACAGTGTGCAACTCTGCAGCTCTACATGCCAAGAACAGATGCATACTGGTAAGTAGCATGTTCCTTCTGTGTCTTTCGGACCCTAATCCGAAGCTCGCTCCTTCGCAGTTTGTCAGGCTTGCTCTACAATATTTTCATAAAATATAATGAGGTGACCTAATGTGCCTCAGAACCTGGGCGTCTAGAAATTATGCTACAGCTGGTTCTGTCAGGTGAAAAATGTCTTATAATTTCATCAATAAATGTACAGAAATCAAAAAAACACACGAGGATGAAATCGGTTATCTTCACCTTGTCACTTAAATCACATATTCTTTTTCAACTATGAATATTCTCTTGTGACAGCCATACAATTTTGAAAAAATCTCAAAAACGAAAAAGAAAAATATTACAATTTACCAACTTTGATTGATTTCATCCTTATATGATACAATATTTTAAAATATTTTTTCCATTGTGTTGTGTACAGCCTGGCCCCCACCACACCCCCACATCAACCGGTTTCAAAGTGTGTGTAAGAATTGCCACAAACAAATGTCGGTGGCAAACACCTTGAGGCCTGTCTCTGGTGTTTAAGCTTCTCACATGACAGTTGTGCGGCAACTGCTCTTGATGTTTCTGAAAGCATTCCTGAACCATTAGGTTAAACTACTTCATGGAACATTTCTGAAATGCATGATCCCACTTAAAGTCAAGGATGCGTTGTCCAGGTCATTCTCACAAGGGCTCTTCCTCCAGATTGAGGTTGTCCAGTAAATCAAAAAAAGAAAAAACATAAGACGTCGCAACACGGATTCCGTGTGTCTCACCACTCCCACTATGGGGAATCGTTGACCCCTAGGCGTTCTACACAGCACCAAACTCTATATTCAATCTCCGCCTTAATACTATTGATACCGCAGCCGCAAATACAGACCTTTAGGGATGTCATACCTTAGTTGTTTGATACCGTACTGGATCATCTTTTGTCCCCAAGGATCCAAGAGGACCTCCAGCAGGTACACTGTCTGAAGGCCCGTCCCCGACACCCGCTATGCCCTTTGACCCTGTTTCAGGGTCAGCCCCAGCTTCATGGCCGGCACCAAACCAATGCCCCTTACCCCTGGACCACTTCAAAGAGGGCAAGGCAACAGCTTGCTCCCCGGGATTGGCTTTGCCTAAACTGTAGTTCTTCCAACAATTTTTCCCCTTTAAAGGTTTCCAGCAGAAGCTGCATCAAATCTTGCCACCACAGCAGCAGACCTCTCAGACCTTTGGAGACCGAGATAAGTAATCCAACCACCACCGTCTAGGCTTCCAGGAGCGACAAACTATCCAATCCCCAGTCTCTCCCCCAGCAACCACCCCAAAAGCACTTTAATATGCCTTCCCAGAGTACTGTCGTCTGTAGGAGTTTTTACCTCCATGGTTGGTCGAACATTACATCAGACCGAGGAGTGCTCCACATCATCCAAAAGCGATACACCTTCCCTTTCCTCTTCACCCTTCCGGACATGCCTGTTCCACTACAATGCCTCCTAGAGGACCACTTTTCCATTCTACGAGAGGTGGTTCAGGCCCTCCTGGATGAGGGTGCCCGAATCTAAAGTCCGGACTGGTTGTTATTCCCTTTACTTTCTGGTGCTGTAGAAGGGCTGAGGCCTCCACCCTATCCTTGATCTTTGCCCAGAGAACTTCTTTCACAAGAATGTCAAGTTCAGGATGTTCACCCAGGTCCAAGTTCTGTCTGCCCTGGATCCATGAGATTGAATGGTGTTGTTGGATTTACAAGATACCTATTTCCATATCCATGCTATGCAGTCCGAAAGGCATTACCTGTGGTTTTAGGTAGGCCACAGGCAATTTCAGTTTTAAACTGATGGTGGTGGCCGGTGCCCACCTTCAGCGGTTGGGAATACCAAAAGGCGAAGGCCAACCCGTTAACATCACTGAGGCTTTTCTTTGGGGCTTTTATATCAACACATCAAAGTCACATCGGACTCCTTCACAGAGGCTCCCCTTCGTTGGAGCCATTCTAGATATGGTGCTTTTCAAAGCTTTCACTCCACCTCAATGAGTCCAGGACATTCAGGGTATAATCCCGATGTTTCTACCCTCGGCCATGCTTGAAAAATGAGTGGCAAAGGTTGACTGCATTTGATCTCCCTTCTGGACTGGTGAGTTTCATCTCGTCAGTTGGGCATCCCTTGACTAAATCAATCTATCTGGGAAGCCGGGGAAAGTTTGTTGTCTCTTCTACCTGAAATATCCAACATTTACAAGCACAGTTTTCTGACCTAATACTCTTTAGCTTATCCTTAGCCCAGCAAGGTCTTGCTGTGCTGAGTTACAGGTTATTTATCCTGTGTTTCAACCTTTTTAGTTTCACCCAATCAGCCATCTATAGTCAAATCACCAGTTGTGATAAGTTTTCTAATTGAACAAAAACATATGTTCCTGTTAACACCATTTGTGATGCCTCACTGGTACCTCAGCCCAGTTCTCACTTTTTTCATAATCTCCATTTGTGTCAATGCACAGCTGCAGTCTCTGATTGCTCATCTTAAAGGTGGAATTTCTCATATTAATAACTCCAGCTCATCGCATGAGTGGTTGCTCCGGACTGAAGCAGTATTTCTCCTGAAAGCTGTCATGCTTTTCCACATAGGACAGTCCATTACTCTACCAGCTTTCTTCGCGCTGCCCCATCCTTCTTAAGAGGAAGACAGACTTCATTGCTTAAATCCAAATGGAGCTCTAAGTTTTTACATTGATGGTACCAAGGAATATTGGTTGAAAATCCTCTTTTTGGGGGTTTGTCTGGGGCAAAGAATTGTAAGCTGTGCAGAAGAGAACCATCTCTAGATGGGCTGTGCTGTGTATCAAAAATCTACCATGGATTAATCAAGAACCCTATTACGGAAGGCCTATGCACTCATTCTACCAGAGCAAAGAAGGCTACCACTGCGCTGGCATACTCTGTGCCTGTCTTGGAGACCTGCCAGGCTGCTATTTGGCCTTAGTTCACATGTTCATAAATCATTACTAACTGGATAGTCAGATCTGACCGGAAGGGCATTTTGCCCGATCTGTCCCGCAGGTTTTCCAGGTGTGCACCGTTCCTCAGAGCCACCATGGAGGTACTATTTGTGCTCCTCACTAGGTGAGGAATCTGCGGTTAGAAGTATCCCATTAGAAAAATAAGTTACTTAAATGTTCCTTCAGGTGGACATTCGAACTAACTGCAGATTCATCCCTGACTCATCATCTTCCTTGTTCTGTAGAATGGGCTATGCTAATGAGATTTGTAGGAAGCTGGCTCTGTATGTGGTATACCAATATGTGGTTATAGCTTGCACAGAGTCCAGAGTATCTCCCAGCAGTGTAGAGGGCTCAATTTAAATCCAAAGTGCTCTATTAGTAGCAGTGTGGGCGAGCAGCCTTGGGCCTTACACAGAGGAGTGCAAGACATTTATTGTTTATTGTACACAAAAGGCCAATAACCGACACATAACTCAACAAGCATTTGCAATGCAATAGCTCTCGCAACTAGGCAAGTTTGAGGTATTGGCCTTGTAAACGACAATGCCTTTTTTTTTTGCTTTTTAAAACTGAAATTAAAGGCATTGTAATTCACAACGCCAATAGCTTAAACTCGCTTAAATGCGAGACCTATTGCATTGCAAATGCTCGAGGGTCGGAGACGGGTCTCTGAGATTAGTGTGTTGCGTCACGGCCAATGGGACCGCCGGAGACTGCCTGCAGGAATGCGGCAGCTGGGTGAGCACTGGGGTGAAGGTCTTGCTGCGGTGCTGCGGGTGCCTGTAGCGATCGGAGAGAAGAGACTGCTCCGCTGCTGGGTCTGGGCCGGCAGCCCCTGGCAGTTTTAGGTCAGTGCGGCAGCTGTCAGACCGGGTGCCAGTGGCGGGGCACCGCGGGTGCAATTGGGTGCCGCTTCTCCTTACAGCCACTGAAGCTCAGCAGATGAGTGGTGTGGGGGCGATTGCCTGTTGACGTCCCAGTCCCATCTGTTGTCGGTGGCTGCCCCTGGGACGCCATTCGCCTGATCTCATATAGCAGTGGTGGCTACGTCGTTGGCGCCGCGTGGGGGATGCACTCCTGGCCACCAACTTCCCAAGCCTGCTGCAGTCCACACAAGTGCAGCACCAACTTCAGTCACTAGATGGCACACACAAGATCTTAGGCCACTGATCGAGCCAGCTACACCCGCTGCAGTGCACTCCCCAGGCTGTTGCATGTTGGGAACAGAAACTCTCCCCTTCCAAAGGTGATGTGCACAGATAACCAACTGGAGGCCCTTCTGTCTCCAGGCCAGGCACAGGATGAGCTGCACCGCAGGTCAGGAGATGGGTGGGAAAAGTGCAGCCACAGCTAAGAGGTGGGTGGTGACTCTGGTGCAAAAACGGCACTCTTCAGGGCAGGGAGCAGGCACGGCCAGCCCAAGGCAGTTGGTGTGTGCTCCGCGTGATCAAACAAACACCACTTCGTCGCCAGTGTAATCTTGCTTGAGTCTTATTGTAGAGGCTGAGCAGCCTAAATTCAAGAACCCACACGGACAGGGTTGTTACCATCTGGGAGTGGCCATGAGTGGGCAACATTGCGTTTATTTGCAATTATAATCATATGTTCGAGGCATATGAGCTGCAGATCCTACATTTAGCAATAGATCGCCACCTGGTGTTGGGCTCGGATGATTGCAGGTTGTTGTCTTCTTGGAAGAAGTCTTTTGTAGTCACGAGATAGGTGACTCCTCCCTTGGACAATACTGTGCATGGTCATCGACTCCATCTTCAGATTGTTTTTTTCCGCCACTGGGTTCGGATGAAAGTTTTCCGCTCCGGCTAGAAAAATACTTTTTCTGCTTTTTCGATGCGAGAAACTTCAAACAAACTTCTTTCGACATCGAATAGACTTTCGACATCACCAGCTACATTCCGGTGCGTCGACGCGGGCCGTTGGGCCCATCGGCGAGTGCGGCCTACGACTCATGGACAGAACTCCATTCAAGAGATGCCCGGTATGTCGAGCAAAATTCCCTCAGTGACCATCACGAGGTTTGCAACCTCTGTCTCTCGCCAGAACACTACGAGTTGAGCTGCACAGCCTGTGCCTCCTTCCGATCGAAGAAGACCATTCGGGATCGGAGGGCCCGTCGACACGAAATGAGGAGATCCGCACCAGCACCGGAGGCCATCTTTGAAGAGGAGATCGTCGAAGAAGACGTCTCCGACAACGAATATCCAATCGAAGATATCTCCGAGGACGAGGCTCCACTCGGCGCAGAGGAGGACTCGCATGATCTCCAGATAATATCGGGGGCAGAGGATTCGGACGATTCGATCCCATCTCGACAACCCGTGAGTACATCTGCCCCTGCACGACAGACATTACCCAAACAGAAGGCCACGGTCAGCACTCCGCCCATGGGGCCCAGTCGAGACCGACATTTACCCTCTAACGCCCCGCCTTCGGGCCCGGCTCAGAGGAAAGAGAATACGCCTTCCGGTGCCTCGGCACCGAAGAAACACCATGTGCCAGTTACACCTCCTCCATTGGCACCAAAACATCCTTCGACACCGAAGGACTCGTCGGCACCGCAGATAAAACACCCTTCGGCGCCCAAAGACAAGGACACTTCGGCACCCGTACCATCGGTGCCGAAGCCAAAATCTATACCAAACCCGAAAGCTTCGACTCAGAAACCTTCCGGTTCAAAAAACAAAGAGGGGAAGCCAGTTTCCGGCGCCACAGGCCCAGCAAAACCTGTCTCCACGCCGAAACCTCTAATATCTGTACCGAAGACCCCAGATAAGGCTAAACAACCTTCGGCACCGAAAACATTTCCAAAAGACTCAGCTAATCCTCCTAAGGCAAAAAGCACTAAACAACCTCTATCTGCTCCGAAAAAATCGACGCCGAAGAAGATTATAGAAGAGGAAGAACTGTTTAGACCAGATCCTATACAGAAAAAGGTCCATATTAATCCAAAAACTAGACATGTGGAGGCAATCCCTTATAAGAAGAGACCAGCAGACACACCACTTACACCTGTGGTTCCTGCCAAAAAGGACTGTGCAACTTCTCCAATGCACCCTTCCTCTCCTTCACCTTCTTCCTCTCCTGTTACTCCATATGTGGAACCTATAACTTCTCCTATTCACTCTCCTGCATCATCACACCACACTGATGAGGAGTATGATTTGGGTGGGGGGGATGATGTTCCAGAGCCACATACATACCCTTTAGATGAGGATGTTAACACAGAATATCCTAAGGATGATGATGCAAATAATGTTGCACCAAATAATGCACCAGACATCCCTGATCCCCTTTACTACCCAACAAAACCTTCCCCTACAGAGGAGAGTATTGGTTTTAATCATTTATTAAACAGAGCTGCACTTTACCATGGGGTTCCCATGCACTCTGATGCCATTGAGGAGGACTTCTTGTTAGACACTTTCGAACAGTCACAAAGGTCTACCCAAATATTACCAATGATTTGGGGAGTCATTAAACATGCCCCAGAGATTTTTAAAGATCCAGTAAGGTGTAGGGTGTTAAATCCTAGAATAGAGAAAAAGTATAGGCCAGCACCAGCTGATCCAGTATACATTAAGGGTCATCTGCCATTAGACTCCTTGGTAGTGTCAAATGCACGCAAAAGGGCCAATTCTCAAACTTCAGGGGACACACCCCCGCCTGACAAAGAGTCCCAAATTATTGATGCGTCAGGGAAACGAATTGCTGCACAAGCAACAAACATATGGCGCATAGCAAACACACAGGCTTTACTCTCACGCTACAACAGGGCTCATTACGATCAACTAGAAAAGTTAATGGAACACTTACCAGATCAACACAAGGATCTGGCAGCAGAACTTTTACAAGAAGGCAAATTAATTTCAAATGCCTCAATTAAATGTGCACTAGATGTAGCTGACACAGCATCCAGAGCAATGAACACTAGTGTTATTCTCAGGCGTCACGCATGGTTACGCATCTCGGGTTTTAAACCAGAGGTACAAACTACCATCCTAAACCAGCCCTTTAATCAGAACCAATTGTTCGGGCCGGAGGTAGATAATACATTCGAAAAGATGAAGAAGGACACAGACACCGCTAAGTCTATAGGGGCATTACAATCCACCCAAACTAGCGGTTCTTTTCGCCGCTCCTCTTATAGAGGAGGCTCCAAGCAGACCGGCGCAGACACATCATCTTTTAAAACACACACGCAGACCTCCTCTAATAGAGGATTTTTTAGAGGAGGATACAGAGGCAATAACAACAAGGGAAGGGGTAGAGGTAGTAACAACAACCGCTCCTCTTCCACTCCTAAACAGTGACTTCCCTCTGCCTCCCCTACAGCATTCCACTCCTGTGGGGGGCTGACTTTCACAGTTCCTACCTGTCTGGAACTCCATCACAACAGACAGGTGGGTAAGACAAATTATCCAACATGGCTACTGCCTAGAACTCACAGCAACCCCCCCAAACATACCACCGAGGCAGCGTCCATTGTCTGCAGAACACATAACTCTGCTTCAACAGGAAGTTCTAGCACTTCTTCAAAAAGATGCTATTCAAGTAGTTCCATTAGAAGAACAAGGAACAGGAGTCTACTCCCTGTACTTCCTAATTCCAAAGGACGGGACTTTAAGACCAATTCTCGACCTCAGGCCACTCAACCACTACATACAATCAGATCATTTTCACATGATCACTTTACAACAGGTACTCCCATTACTACAACAGGGAGATTTTCTGTCCATACTAGACCTAAAGGACGCCTACTTTCACATTCCAATACATCCTGCGCACAGCTAATTCTTAAAACTACGATCAACGGCAGGCTCAATCAGAAGGCAGCTGAGACCTACCAAACTAGCCGCAATAAATTGTACGAAGATGGAGAAAGGGTCGGAAAACAACTAGCCTTGCGTACCCGACAGAAACAGTCACTCAATAAAATCAGCAATATCCACGCAACTGGTAGGATATATACTGAACCTGGTGAGATACTGGATGTATTTAAGGGATATTACGAAAACCTCTATCGTAATGAAGATATCCATGAGCTATCTGAAATTAAGGAATCTTTACGGCTTTGGCTAATGGAATGTGGCCCAGATAATACTCTAGATGCAGTCACTAGGGATGACTTAGAAAAGGACATCACGCAAGTAGAGTTACAGGTGGCTTTAGCAGAACTTGCGTTAGGCAAGGCAGCTGGTCCGGACAAGATCCCCCTAGACCTTTATAAAATTTTGGGAGAGATCATTATACCATACATGTTAGATCTTTGTATAGGCATTCAGTACAATGGTAATGCGCCTGTATCTTGGAAGGAGACCAACATAGTAATATTTCCCAAGAAGGGTAAGCCCCCTGAACTTCCCACTTCGTATCGCCCTATATCCTTGATAAACTCAGACTCGAAAGTATATGCAAAGGTCTTGGCTAATCGGCTCAGGAGGGTGGTAGAACATCTGGTCTCCCCGTGGCAGCATGGTTTTATTCCCCGAAAGGGAACTACGGATCATACCCATAGGGTTATCTCATTATTCGATATCATGACTGCGACGGGGGGCCAGATGTCTATGATCCTCCTTGATGCCGAAAAAGGCCTTTGATCAAGTTTCTTGGAAATATCTGTGGGTAATATTGGAATTTTATAACTTTGGGGCCGGCTTTGTCAGGTCGATACAAGCAATGTATCAAGATCCAATTGCCAAAGTTCAGACAATGGGCTTACAATCTAGATCATTTAACATTCTAAGGAGTACAAGGCAGGGGTGTCCCTGGTCCCCGATACTCTTCGCCCTCTATATTAACCCGCTGATTATGAAGTTATTGGCAAGTACCGTAATAAGACCCATTAAAACAGGCATACATGAAACTAAGATACTTGCCTATGCCGATAACGTGGCGGTTGTAACATCAAACCCCACTGAGGCAATTGGAGAGATCGAAAATATAACTCAGTCTTTCCGGGTTATGTCTGGATACTCTTTGAACCGTGAACAAACTGTGGTTATTTGTACAAATAATACTCTATTCAATGATTCCAGAAAGGCAGCCAACGCCGTCTATCTTGGCGTTTCTATATCCCCGCAGATTGAAAATATTAACAAACTTAACTACGAACCCCTGTTGGAAAATATAAAAAAGGACCTTTTGAGGGTCAATAGTTTATATCTTTCAATCATTGGTAGGATCAACTTTGTCAAAATGAATATCTTTCCAAAGATATTATATTTTTTCCGTGCAATCCCTATAATTGTTGAGGATAAGATGATAATGGCCATGGAATCACAAATTTCAAAATTTATTTGGGGGTATGGCAAAATTAGGAGATCCGTGAAATTTCTCTCCCTACCACAGGAAAGAGGGGGTCTGGGGCTGTCAAATATAACCCTTTATCTTTGGGCTAGTCTCTTCCAAGGGATGTTTCCCCTATTGAATATAAACCCAATAAGTAATATTATAGCTGGGGTTAGGATTCCCTCAATATACGAGCTAGCTGTAGGAGAGAAAGCAAAGGGCCTTTTGCTGAGACAGATAGAACCATCCTACTATAAGAAGGTCAAGTTTAAAATCATCAACAGCGCTTGGAAGGTATGGAAGAAAGTATCTAAACATATGGATATTTCGAAGATCAACAAATACACACCATTATGGCATTCCTTTCTGCTTTCCAAGCAAGTCAATGACGATATTGCTAAGAGGTGGGAAAGCCTCGGATTGGTATCAGTGGGGGATTTTATAGACGCTGAGCCTGCCGTCAGGTTCTTCAGCCTCCAAACAAAATTTAATATACTGTCGTCTGACCTTTTTAAATATATTCAAATAAACACCATACTATCAACAAAACTCCCAAACATCTCAATGTCGAATATTCCCATTTTTGAGCTCATAGGGGGCAAACAAATCTCTAGGATAGGCACACTTTATGAATTAATGCTCAAACAACAACATGATGATCTGGAGAGAACTGAATCACTCTGGTCATCAAAATTGAACAACCCGAATGTCGACATTGATAAGGTCCTTTTGCTCTCTGCCAGGGTATTCTTAACATCAACCCTTAAGGCCCAACTCTATAAGACTATATATAGCTTATACTTTACACCGGCAAAACTGCATACATGGGGGAAAAGAATAGATGACAACTGTCCCAGGTGCGGTATAGGTCCGGCCCATCTAATACACATGTTTGTGGAATGTAGTAAATTGACCACCCTTAAATTAAAAATTTCGGAATACTGGGAAGAGGTGTTCGGGCACAGAGTTTCTGTGTCCCCAACTCTTTTCCTGTTAGGACATGACAATACCCTTGGGCATAGCAAAGAAGAAGAAATGTGCTTGTTCCTGGGTATGGCTGTGTATAGGCTAATTCTGGCCACCCGATGGAAAGATCCCTATTCTCCTAATTTCCAAGTTTGGATAACCCGGTTTTTGGGGATATTCAATCAAGAAATGGCAATTTATACAGCTAAGGGTAAAAAGGCTAGACAGCGTGGGTTACAAATTTGGTACCCTATTACCACCTGGAAAGATAGGTTTTAGCCGTACTCAAGATGTAAAGTTTATTTATTTAAACAAATGTAAATAAATATGTTTGTGATATATCCCTGTGGCAAGAATTTATAGTTCTTTTATGCATCAATATGTTTCTACTGTATTATGTATCTCTTAATGGATTTAAGTATATTATTGAAATATTTTTGTAATCTTTTTTATATTCTTGTATGCATTGAAGTTGCCAAATAAAAATTTATAATAAAAAAAAAAAGGAAACGTACCATTAGAGGACATATGCAAGGCAGCAACATGGTCTACAATACACACCTTCACTAAACACTATTGTGTTGATGTGCAAGCCATCATTTGTCCTTAAAACACTATTTCAGTATGCTGCAACGGATACAAGCGACCACCGCTAGGGGAGACCCTGCTGCTCAATCGTTGCTAAATGTAGGATCTGCAGCTCATATGCCTCGAACGGAAAATGCTACTTACCAGTATGCATCTGTTCTTGGCATGTAGAGCTGCAGAATCCTACATGCCCTCCCGCCTCCCCGGGACTTATATCCGTTCCAGTACTCATCTTACTTAGATGCACACGCATGGACATCCTTTTCTCTTTTACTTCTACTAACTCCATCATTTCCCATCATGGCGAAAAACAATCTGAAGATGGAGTCGATGACCATGCGCAGTATTTTCCAAGGGAGGAGTCATCTATCTCGTGACTACAAAAGACTTCTTCCAAGAAGACAACAACCTGCAATCATCCGAGCCCAACACCAGGTGGCGATCTATTGCTAAATGTAGGATTCTGCAGCTCTACATGCCAAGAACAAATGCATACTGGTAAGTAGCATTTTCTTTATATAGTGTTTACTACACCCATTGAGGCATTGAACTGTTTTAATTATCCCCTTTGCAGCCTGTAGCATGCAAATAGTTTACACCACACATAGGAGCTGCAGTTGAGTATATCTTTATTCACCTATGCACATTAAGATGCCGGCCGCTTTGCTCGTTTGAGACCGGTGTCACCCCTACAGCAATTACAGCATATTCTGTGAGGAACTGAGCTAGCTCCTTAAGAAGATGCAAGACAAGGGTTTCCAAGGGAGACGGATGCCGGGAAGCGTTGCTGCCTAGTCTGCGAGAAGCCTTCTTCTTGGGCGCCTGCCAGCGTTGCTGGACCAGGCTCCCGTCCTGAAAGGTACAGTACTGCATGTTGCAGCGACACCTCCGGTGCACCAATGGTTAACGGCTCGCCGCGTCGGTCGGTCGGTCCAGAGCTCCATTCCTGTAATCGGAGACATTATTTCATTGGCGCACCTGACAGACCTGACCCGCTGCAGCTCCGGAGTTAGCAGGGGGAGAAGTTAGCGAGCAGGCCGGCCCGGCGCAGGCGAGTTCAGCGCACTCTCGTCTCCTGGCTCCTGCATGGCGGCAGTGTAATGAAAATAACCTTTAAATGGAGCGCACTGCTCCCCCGGCGTCTGCGGACATGGGCATGCAAACAGCTGGACAAGAGGAGCTCGTTCAAAATGGCTAGCAGAAAAAACAAGATGGAAGAGACGCCGTGCACAAAAGACACCGTGCGCTTGCACATCATCGCACGTGTCTGCCACTTAAATAAACATGTGTCTGAAGAGACGCCATGTGCGAGCATACATGAGCTAAATCTCCAGTCCGGGTGGGCGGACCTAAGAGCGACAAGGCGGATACCATCCCCGCTTCCAGAGAAGCTAGACACAAAAGCAATGACAAGGGTCAGGTGAGTACCAAAACTTCTCCACGAGTAGCACAGGCGCGGTCGGGTGCAGAGGTCAAAATCTGAGTTTGGTCCAATGCGTTTCAATGGAGGCTGGGGGGAGGGGCTCAAAGCCACATTGCTTGCAGGTAGGTAAATCAGTTGCAGGGGCAAAGCTTTAGGGGTAAGAGCAAGTACGGGTGGGGACACAAAGCAGCACCAAACATACACCACCTGCAGCACAGGGCAGCCGGGTGCAGGGTGCAGATTCAGCATTGGGTGCCCAATGCTTTCTAGTGGAGAACTAACTTCGGACAAACAGGCTGCTGGCGTCGCACTGGAGGCTGCAGGATGGAGACCAGTAACAGCAGAGGTAAATAGGGATGTAGGGTGTTGTAGGGGCACCATTGATTCAGCGTACAAAGTCCCGGGGACTACGGCTACCAGGCTGCCTTTAGACGTTGGAGCCCTTTAACGGAGCCGGTCGCGATCAGGGGGATCCTCTGGATTCAGGCTGCAGGCGTCGTCGTGGCCCTTAGGTCTGGATCGCTGGGGAACCTGTTATGGATTGGTGGTCCACCTGGACACAAGCCTGAGGTGTCTGGTGCAGAGTGGGAAAGACTTGTGGAACCGCGGGGCATTGGAGTACTTTGTGTTGGATTCTTGGGGACAAAACCGCTGTCCTCTGGAATTCTGGCAAGTTCAGGCAGTCTTCCTCTTGTTTCTGAAAGTCGCTGACTGCAGGACAGGCATAGTCTTCTTGCAGGGTTTTTGAAGCTGGAGACTGGCCTGTAGGGCTGGGGCCAAGTCGGTAGTCATCTTCTGGCTTCGCTGCATGGTGTCGTCTTCTTAGGTCACAGGTAACTAGTTTCCAGGTCTGGAGGAGCCACCTAAATACAAAAAGTAGGGGTGTTTTAGGGGAGTAGTAGGTAGGCCCAATGTACCACTTACCAGGGGTCATTACACCCCCAGTCCTGAGGGAGAGGGCATAGACCGTGCCCTGATTGGAGAGGCCTCCCTATCTTCAAAATGGCAGAGACTGAAAGATGTGCTTCACCTCGCCTCCCCCACCTTAGGGGTGGAGTTGGCAGAGGTGGGCTTTACCGCCCAAAGTGGAGTTGTAAACCGCGGGCTGTCTTCTGCTGCTAGCAGCAGAGGGTGTGGGGGATATCATTACAAAGCCAACAGGTCTTTGAAGCTTAACTCTCGAGCACCCTGCTCATCCTGGGGTATAGGGTGTGACACCCCCGACCCAGGAAGTGCATTGTTTCTGGTCCTAGAGAGCAGAGGCACTCGAACCAGGGGTCCAGAAACCTGTGTGGCAGTGGCAGGCTACCTACAGCCAGTCTGTGACCACACCAGGGTTAGTAGGTTTTCAGTGGCACCCACCTCTAAGGTGCCCTCCGGTACATGGTTCAATAAATCCCACAGTAGCATCAGTGTGGGTTTGATTGAGAAGAGTGGTTTGGTACCAAACACCTCAGTATTCACTGAAGCCATCATGGGGCTGTAGAACTAGAGTTATCGAGTGTTCAGCCCGTTTACTCTCAATAGCATCCCTGGCATTTACAATAATATCAAAGAATAGACCCTAATATTGTAAAGGCATATCTGCTCATGCAGATATGCTCACGCCTCAGATATAGTGCACCCTGTCTTAACCCTGTTAAGGCCTACTAGAGGGGTGACTTACCTGTATCTTATGCAGTGCTGGCTGGCATGGTAGTGTGCCATGTCGACTTTGTCATTTTGTCTGCACCAGGCCATGCATAGTGCAGTGGCAACCTGCAGGGCCTAGGTGAGGGGTCCCCAGGGGACCCTCCTCTGTCCTAATGCAATGGGTGACCTGGGATCATTTTCTAGGGACGTACAGAGAGCCTGATGGGCCAATTGTGGAACCGTTTAAGGGAAAGAACACTGGTACTGGAAACGTGGACCGCAGGGTCCCAGTACCCTTCTGTCAAAGTTCCATCAAAAAACAGGTAAAAAATGTGGTGGGGGTGGGGTATTGCAACAGAACCCCATTTCATCACAAGAATAATTTTGGAGATCTGCACATTGGCACAAACTGATGACATGTGAGGGAATTGCTGAAGAACATTCTCTGCATCCAATATGGCACCTATTTAGAAGCTGAGGAATCTGCAGCTAAATAGAGTTATGGACGGTGGGTAACCTGTTGTTTTTTTTTTTACTACGTTTAAATGTGTTCTCTCTGTAACGGGAGGAATAAAAAATCTTAAAGCTCACTGTTAATGCTTGATATTCTGTTCTCTTCCTTTCCTTCCTCTAACTCTCCTATTCCTATTTCTCTTACTTCAGTTAACCTGTTACAGTTCGCACACAAATTTTAAACTTTTCTTTTCTTATTATACCCATGGATTCCAGATGGGGGAAGAACTACTTCCTTTCCTCTGAAGCAGAGTGAAGGCTCCCATCCCGCTATTAAGATGGAAGACAAATGTGTTTCTGAGGCAGCTAACCGGGGAGAGAAGAGTGGGCATGGTAGCCGAATAAGCGAACTAGCTGTGGGTGATAAGTATTCACCGAAGGTGAGTGTAAAGGGAGGGCATAATGAGGTGTGTAGCAATTTGAAAAGGAGTGAAGCATAACTTGGAGAGTAAGTAGGGATTTAGAACCTGTTTGAAAGAATTGATGAATGAGAAATCGATTCTGAGAATGAGTTTAGACAGAAGAGTGAACATAGCACTTGGGGTTGATCTTGTTTTGAGTGCCTAAGGGCTTTGTATGTTGAAGTAATAAAGACTCGTGTGGGTGTAGGATGGAGACAGCATGTAGAGTTCATTAGATATGCTGGGACATGGATTACAGAGCAAAAGTGTGAATTGGTCAAAATCCTTTATTTTCACGTTCAAGCCTGGTTATATTTTAACTTCACAACAAGATTTAGTAAATAGGCTGACTTTGTAACCTGCTACATTCTTATATTTAGTTATAAATATTTATCATCCTGTCTGTAGGAAGCTGGGTACTTATTGCTGTACACCCCCCCCCCCCCCCACACTTCCCCACACACACACACGTCTTGCCTGGTATTTGATACACCTTTGACTGAAGTGTACTGGGTTCCTGCTAACCAGGTTCCCAGTACCAGTGTTCTTTCCCCAAAATTGTACAATCGTTTACCCAATTGGCAAAAAATTAGCACCGTCTGTAAGTTACTAGTAAATGGTACCCCAGGTAGTTGGCGCCTGAGGTGCTAAAGAAGATCCGTAAGAGCAGCCGCACAAATTGTGCCACCCTAAGGGGCCCCACACAAAGCACATGCAGGCTGCGTGTCTTGGTGCAGACAAAAGCGAAAACACAATATGTCATACATTCCTGTGTCATGTCCCTTGCCCCTGCATGGAATATCTGTATGTCACACCTGCAGCAGGCCTAACGGCCCTACAGCAGGGTACTGAATATTACATGTGAGGGAATATCTGCATGAGCAGATATGCCCATGTGCTGTTCAGTCCTATTTCTACTAGTAGAAGTGACCCAGGAAGCTATTTTAAAACATGTGTCGGACACTGGTGAAAACGAGTTCCCAAGCGACATGATCGCTTCACTGAAAATAGAGAGGTTTGGTACCAAACGTCTTGTATTGGTAAACCCACACTGATGCCAGTGTTGGATTTACCCTTGGTAGGTTTTCAGGGGGCATCTTGGAGGTGCCCCCTGAAAACCTACCAGCCTCTGGTTCCTGCCACTTGAGACGCTGTTCTCACCTCCTAGGGTGAGAGCCTTTGATCTTAGGAGACCCAGAACAAAAGCCATTCCAGGAAGATGATGTAACCCCCCCCCCCCCCCCCCCCTCCCACAGGGTGACCTGCTGATTAGCCACTTGGGCCGGCAAGCTTCAAAGAAGCTGCCTTCTTTGGAATGCAAATCTGGCTCCCCTTGTAGGAGAGGATGCCACCCCTCCTCTGTCCGGAGCACCTTGGCACCTGGACAGGTGGGTAGGCGTGCCATCTACAGGCTAGTGCCACCGCTAAGGTGGACAACTGTGAAGTAGACACGATTTTTCAGAAGTAGCCATCTTTGTGATGGCATGCTTAGGAATTCTGGGAAATTGTTCTGCCCACTTCCCACAGGAAGTGGTCATATAGGGTGCGTAGTGACCCCAAGGGTCAGTAGCCCATTGGCCACTACCCTACACTCCATAAACACCCCTAAATGTAGTGTTTTGGGGAATCCCTGGCACCATAGAAGAAGGTCCTGATGACCTAAGAAGAGGAAGAGACCAAGGAGCCACAAACGCAGAGAAGAGAGAAGCAGCTGACCTGTTACCAACCCTGCCGGCCTGTCTGCATCCCTCATTGCAAACTGCGCCAAAGTCGACTTGTCTTGCGGCTCTAAAAACTTGGGTGGACTGCCTGTCTTCTAAAAAGACTCAACACCTCCCATAAACAGAGGACCTGTTCTAAGTAAATCTCCAAAAGAGAAGACTGAGGACTCCGGAACAGCCAAAACCTGGCACCCAAATCCACCACTGCACCCATCGCCTCCGTCCCCAGTTAAAGTGGACCACCTTTGTCAACAAGGGTGCCCGACTCCGAAGAGCTCAAGTCCAGTGTGTTTTCACCCCTCCTGGACTCCCTTACGTCTCCTGCAGCCTCGGCAAGCAGGCCCCTCAACTGCAACTGCTCGAGTAAGGAAATATCTGACTCCTAGGGACACCCCTGGAACCGTCACCCGTGGCTTTGAAGAAGGGGACCAAAGATGTCCCCAAGCATGCGAGGCCTGAGCCCACTTGCTCGTTCAGCCTAACTGGCTTTGTATCCATAGCCTGCAGCCTCTTTTTACAGTGACTGATCCCCATTGAAGCGTATTGAGATCCTGATGCTGATTTGCACCCTGCACTTGGCCGCCCTCGTGTCGCTAGGGGTGTACTGTTGGTGCTACCTTGCACCTTCCCACCACTCACTTAAACTTCTGGAGATTGGCCTGTAAGTCGATGTACTGTGCCTGTTTACTGAGCTTGTTCTTCCTTCCATAGGATAACATTGCAGAACTCCGAAATTGCAGTGTCCACTTTTTAAAGTGAAAATAATTTATTTTTAAAATTGAAGATACCTGAACGATTTTTCTCTGATTCCAAGTCGTATATAAAGGTGCAGAACTCCTTCTCGATGTCATTTATTAATCATTGTGTGTATTTTTCAAATGTCTTGCACTTCTGTGTTAAGCCGAAGACTGCTCAACCACACTACCACCTAATAGAGTACTTTGGGATTGCATAGTAAGCCCCTGTCCACTCTTAAGGAAACCCCTAGATTCTTTACACGGTATAGCTGGATTTTGATATAGCACATAAAGAGCCAGCTTCCTAGATTTTCAGGAACCTCTAAGATAAGAATGTGAAGCAGTGTGCGGCTTTTGTTCACATTTAACGTTTTAAACATCATTGCCGCTTTCTATGATTGGCCCGATAGCTCTTAAGAATTTGGATCGATTACTTTGCATGTGAATATGGGCGTCTGACCATTGCTGGGTCGCTATATCCACCGTAAAATTACATACGGAGTTGGCTGCCCAAATATAGTGGGTATCTCGATTGATATCTGAGCACTCCCTGAGCGAAACAGGCCTCTATTTTGTCTGAGACATAGTTGCTCAGTTCCCATAACTGTACTTCCCTAGGCCCTAACTGTTCATTTGCTAGGCCTCCCAGTGAACACAGGCTAAATTTGATGTTGGATTGAGTAAGGACTAACCAAGAATGGAGATGTATTCTCTAACAGAGCTTTGTTGGATTTATTTGATGTAGTAATGAACTATAACACCCCAGATGGACAAGTTCTGACATATTGTCCGACTACATAATAAAGGATCTAATTCACATTAAATCTACTGTACCTCCTATACGCAAAGTTACTTGGGGAGAGGTCTTGGCCTAACAGCTAGGGCGGTCGACCTCCAACCTGGGGAACCGGGTTCGAGTCTCGGCAATGACTCTAAACATTCTGTTATTCTGGGCAAATCACTTGATCTCCCCGTGCCTAACAAAAACATGAATGTCCTCATGTAACGCAACTGGTGCTATGTAAAGCGCTCTGATACCAGATACCAGGTCAAGTTCGCGCTATATAGAACTACGTGAAAATAAAAATAAAAAATACAATACAACCTACTGGAGAAGGTAACAAATTATTCAGATCGGTTTATAGAGCACATGTACACCATATGGGTCTGTCTAGCACTAATGTTGGCAGATTTTTCGAATGATTCTGGGTGGCTCAAAATACTATTGTACCCCAATGTTTTGCAGTATTTAAGTATATTCAATTTGACATGCTAAATAAAAGTGTACATCCGGGTTGATTTTATCTGTACCTGTTTCCATGCAGTTGAAGCAGATCTAACCCATATTCGGTGGTCTTTTGTTTCACTGACTCACTATTGGGGTGATATCAATAAATGCACTACTGGCTCGTATTACTGGTTATCAGATACATTAAAAACTTGGCGGCTGGGCCTCTTTTCACACTGCAAGGCCTACAAAGCACCTGGGAAATTGGTAGTCCTTGCATTACTTCTAGCAAGATGTAATAGTATTTGTATTGTATTGTAATTGCATTTATATAGCGCTTACTACCCCTAATGAGGCGTCAAAATGCTTTTTTTGGCGAGTAGCACACTACTACCGAACCCATTAAATATTAGTGTTGAATTAGTATAGTGAAATATGAAAGTAATTTGAGTGTTGGCTGTTATTCAGGTATTTGGATAGAGAAGGGTAGCAGAGTGATAGAAGAGGGAAACAAGGTTTGCATTTATATAGTGCTTGCTACCCCTGATGAGGTTTTGAAGCGCTTTTTTCGGCGAGTAGCACACTACTCTGGAACCCATAAAGAATTAGTGGTGAATTAGTATTGTGAAATATGAAATTTGAGAAGTGGACATGTTAGTCTGTTATTTTGATTGAAAAAGATGGTGGAGGGATGGAGGAATAGGACTGAAGGATTTTGAATTTTGTTTGGGGGGGTGTCATAACAGTAGGAGGAGACTTGGGATGAGTAAAAAGGGATGTGATGGGAACCAGATGCAAAATTTCCACACCAGGGTGGCCTGCTGTCAACAAATCGAGCAGGAAGATTATCCCAGAGCGTTTGCATGCCCCATCTCCACCTACAGTGGTCTATCCTGAAACTATGAGGAAGGACACCCCAGTTGACGGTCTTTTGGCTTCTTTCAAAGACTTTGAAAGGAAGATTATTTCAGCCCTTAATGCATTTGATACTCCAATCACTGAACTTGAGCAAATTGTTTTTTTTTTAGGGATCATTTGATACCCTATATTCAAGTATAAGTAGCCGGCTCTCTGATCCCCAGCATACCATTCCAAACGCAGGTCCGAGTACTCTCCCCTGAGACACCATTGCCAGCAGCAGGGGGGGGGCAACATCTTAGGCTCAAGCATAGGCCTCATTGCAGCTTTTTCACAACCGCCTTTGCGATCCTACACTCCCAACCTACCCAATGTTTTGAGGGTCACGGTGGCTAACTGGGTGGCAAGTACTTGGCACGGCGACACAGCAGGGAAGCTTGAGCAGCTCAGATTTTTCTGCTGCTGCTACATCGCAACACTCACAGCCAACATACTGCCCCTCCAATACCACCACCGATCAGCCCTCAGCGGATACTCCCTACATCAGTGGTTCCCAAACTTTTGACTCCTGAGGACCCTTATTGAGTCACTACTGGAAGCCGGGGACCCCCAAGCAATTTATACTATATACATTTCAAACATTTACACACTCATTCGCTCTAAATACACAAAGAAGTGCACTCCAACCAAATACTTTAAAGATGTTTTTATTTTATATTGAACATTTTTGCAAAAACAAACATTTTTATTGGGAAAGTTGGTGCTACATCTTGGCGACTAACTTTTCAATGTTTGGTTTTATTTCGCGGTATGAGTCTCCTACTCCTGCCATGGCTGGACTGGAAACCCAAAGCAGGCCTGGTAAATGTTGTCAGACCAGTCCCCGTACGGTGCACACCAAGTGCAGTGAGTGAGCCTGACCATTACAAAGGGGGCTTTGGAGGCCTCTCCCCCAAGAACATTAGGGAACAAAGGTGCATTCTACAACACATTTGACATTTATATATTGCTTTGTGCTACCTACTGTGCACCAGGATATTACAATATTTGTTTAGGGGCTCTTCAATGATTCTCTCACTATCACCCTCCAACGGTGGCTATTATCTCTTCATAGCCCCTCTGTCAAATGTATTTCATTTGTTTCATATCATCTCTCACACCAGTGTAGGGTGTCATAGCACTTTTCACCACATACATAATGAAACAATGAATCATACAGGTGTAAATCAGTGTATAGAGAATGTTACATAAGATAAAGAGGACTTCAAGGTGTAGGATTTAAATGTCATACATACTGGTAGGCTTTCCTTAAGAGTGCTTGGTCTGCAGAAGCACAAACTCAGGATTCAGAACAGAACACAATGTTTAACATTGACTTTAATAATAAGAATGTATTTATACCCAAACAAACCTGTTATTAGCAGCATCAGGATAATGAAAGACTGGGGAAAAATCATAACTTGCTAACTTGTACCATACAGTTTGCATGCAGCTCTTTGATGCCAGTTCATAGCACACTATGCTAGATTACGATTGTAGCTTATTAGCTTCACTGTGCCAACAGAATCTCGATGACAAAAGCAGCTAACCACTGAGCTATGCACATAAAATAATGTTTTTGAAATGCATGATACACGTTCTTTGCAGCAGACATATTCACCCTCTGCGCTACCTTAGATGACTCAAAGCTGCCACTGGACAAAACTGCCATCTCTCTCTAGAAAGTGCATTAATTACCGGAGTTATCTTGACACTTTTATTGTTGCCATAAAAATGCTGATTATACAATTAACTTTGCAGTGCTTTTACAACTGCTGCCTGCGGACCCCCTGGGAATGTGTCACGGACCACTGGGGGTCCGCGGACCACAGTTTGGGAACCACTGCCCTACGTCATTGTACTGGGGTAGTGCCCCCTTTGTGGAGAGCGGCAGAGGAAAACTTCAATCAACTTTAAATTAAGACTGTACACTAGCTGGCAACTAGGAATAATTCTTCATATCCCCCCACACAGATGCTGGCAGAGAAAATTATAATGGTCCGTAGGGTGAGTTGGATAGACCAAACCCTGAAAACGGCGAAGGGAGATTGCATCATAGTGAATTTTCATAACACCCTGGAGGCGGGTTTAATTTTTCGCGCCTTAGGCTCGATGGGCACACCTTCAGACTGTATTGCAGCTCTCCCACTGGGCTTTTTTTTACCCCCCAACCCCAACGTTGGAGGATTGAGACATTTGACTTTACAATAGGGAAAGCTGCGGGATCGCCTGGCAAATACACAGGACTCATTTAACACCACTCCCCTGTTACTGAGCAATCGTTTCCTCTTATTGAGCGAAGGGACTGGACTGTTCTCCAAACACAGACCTTCAGACTCATGCCTCCCTAACCAAGGATCCCGTGATTGGGACCCAAGACTTCATTAAGGTCATCTGTTGGACTATAGCAGGGGTCCAGAGCAAACTGTTTGACATGACTGGCTGGGCATGCTGAAGAACTTTGGTCTGTCTACAGAAAACATGGGACACTAAGGGTTGCTTGTAACTTGATGGTTCTCATCCAGGAAAAACTCATCAATAGTCATAATCTATGAATAATCCCCGCCCATGTGCGGGATCCCAGAGCATATAGAAAATACATGTTCGAGGCATATGAGCTGCAAATTACACACCATGCATAGATGGCCACCTTGTGTTGGGCCCGGATGTTTGCAGTTTGTTTTGTTGTAGAGATGTCTTTGGAAGTCACGGGATAGGTGACTCCTCCTTTGGATGATACTGCGCATGGGCATCGGCTCCATCCCCAGATTGTTTTTTTCCGCCACCGGGCGTTGATGTGTTTCCAGCGCTCCGTGTTGGAACCGATTTCCTTCGGCGCGCAATCCTCACCAACTTACAGAAATTAAATTTCGAACGCTTTTCCAGTCGACGCTACTCTTCAACACCGAAAACTTCGATTCCGGTCGTTGACGACGGCCTTCGGGCCCAACTAGGCCTTGACTCCAGCTCATGGAAAGGACGCCATGGGTCGGTGTGGGTCGAAGTTTCCCCACACCGACCTTCATGAAGTGTGTAACCTTTGCCTCTCCCCGGAGCACGAGGCCAAAGACTTTTCAGCTTGTTCCTCTTTCCGCTCCAAAAAGACTATCTGGGACCGAAGAGCGAGGAGAACAATGGCTTGATCTTCAGCTTCGATTCCGGACGACATCCTTGAAGAAGGCGTCAACATTCCAGAACACGACGTCAACAGCAATTCCGAGGCAGAAGACTCCGAAGTCAAGGACATCACTCCAGCGCAGCGGGTCGTAAGTAAGACCGTCGACCCCGACCCTTCCTCAACACACCCAAAGAAGACCCCGGTCACACCCTCACCCTCGGGCTCGGGTGCACACCGACACACTGCTTCTACTGCCCCACCTTCGGGCCCGGCTAAGAAGCTAATTAAGCCTTCAGGCGACTCTGGATCGAGTCGGCCTTCGCACGGTGCCGGCGCACACTTACCGGCACCGAAAAAGACAACTTCACCGGCTACGCCGACATCTAAACCATCGGCGCCGAAACATACCACTACTCCTTCGGCACCGAAACCCAGGTTAGAACTAAGCAAACCCGCTTCGGATTCGAAAAAAACACTGGAACCGAAAAAAACATTGGATCCAAAAAACATACCGGAGCCGAAAAAATCCTCGGAGCCGAAAAACCTTCGGAGCCGAAAAAGACTCCTGCTTCTCCAGTTAAAGACATTGCCAAAAAACCAAAACAAACCGCTTCGGTGCCAAAACCTTCCTCCGCACCAAATGATCGGCCTCCTGCAGAAGACTTACTTTATCCAGACCCTGCTCAAAAGACTCTAGCTAAAGATCCAATCACTGGACAGCTAATTTTGGCTTCAAAAAAGCTACCACTGGAAGAAGGACATGGCTACCTCTCCCTTAACCCCTTCGATGCTCATGACGAGCTCAGCTCGTCATGCAGTACACTGCTCGTGTGCTCATGACGAGCTGAGCTCGTCATGAACAATGGGAATTGCTGCAGCACTGATGGTGTTAAGACTGCCTTCCCCTTCTCTTTCACCTGTACCATCACCACATTCTCCCATACCAAAGATTCCCCAGCATCCTCTATCATACCAGACGATGACAACCGGGATGATAGCTCTGATGATTTGGGGGTAACATACCTGATCCAGCTACTCCCACAGGATCACCTGAACCGTGGGATGATTATAACACTCCAGATGTCCCAAATATCCCTCAGGATGACATATACCCCTCAAGACCTTCTCCACCAGAAGACACTATGGGTTTCAATCAATTGATTCACAGGGCTGCGCAATATCAAGGGGTAGACATGCATACAGACCCTGTAGATGAAGACTTCTTAATGGATACCTTTGATAATGCACAACGGTCCTCATCCATTTTACCAATGCGTAAAGGAGTGATTAAGCATTCTCCTGAAGTCTTCAAAGACCCAGTCAGAACTCGGGTCATTAACCATCGCATAGAGAAAAAATATAAAGCTGCTCCCTCAGACCCAGCATATATTAAAGGTCCAGTACAACTAGACTCACTTGTAGTTTCCAATGCACACAAGAGAGCAAACTCACAAACATCAGGTGAAGCTCCACCACCAGATAAAGAGTCTAAGCTACTTGACACATCAGGGAAAAGAACGGCGTCTCAAGCAGCAAACATGTGGCGTATCGCCAATACACAGGCATTATTAGCCAGATATGACAGGGCACATTATGACAAATTAGAATCATTAATGAGGCACCTCCCTGATAGGTACAAGGATAGAGCAAATGAACTTATCCAAGAGGGGAAAAACATTACAAACACCTCTATTCGGTGTGCACTGGACGCAGCAGATACTGCCTCTAGGGCAGTTAACACCAGCATCTTATTACGTAGACATGCCTGGCTACGCATATCAGGGTTCAAACCTGAAGAACAAAGTGCCATTCTAATCAACCCTTTGATGAGCAACACCTATTCGGACCTAACGTAGATGTATTACTTGAAAAAATGAAAAAGGATACAGATACCACCAAATCTATGGGAGCCCTGCAGTTGCAGGCTCCCAGACATTCATTTCGACGCTCATCCTATCGACGTGCCACCAGGGGATACTCTTCTGAAACAGCTTCTACCTCATACAAAGCCCCTACACAGTCCACTTACAGCAAGGGCTACCAAAGGGGTGGTTACAGGGGTAACAATAACAAAGGCAGAGGTAAAAATAACAACTCCCGCTCTGCCTCTACCCCTGCCCAATGACTCCCTTCCCCTTCCCCCGTCCCATTCCTCTCCTGTCGGGGGAAGACTTCAACAATACCTGCCAGCTTGGGAAAACATCACAGCAGACAGGTGGGTGCTCCAAATAATTCAGTCAGGTAACTGTCTAGAACTAACATCCACCTCCCCAAACATACCACCCAAGCAAAGTCCAATGTCACAAGAACATTTAACACTACTCAGACAGGAGGTAGTATCCCTCCTGCATAAAAATGCAATAGAAATAGTCCCAGAGCATCAGAAAAACAAAGGAATATACTCCCTATCTTTCCTAGGACGGATCTCTAAGACCCATCCTAGACCTCAGACCTCTAAACATTTACATACAGTCGGACCATTTTCACATGATCACACTCCAACAAGTCCTTCCACTTCTGGTACTAAACGACTTCCTGGTCACTCTAGATCTCAAGGACGCCTACTTCCATATTCCCATCCACACAGCGCACAGAGAATATCTCAGATTTGTGCTAGACGTTTAGCACCACCAGTTCAAAGTGCTCCCATTCGAAGTCACAACAGCGCCAAGGGTGTTTACCAAATGCCTAGCAGTAGTAGCAGCACACTTAAGAAGACAACATATTCATGTCTTCCCTTATCTAAACGACGGGCTCATAGAAGCCAGCTCATACAGCCAGTGTGTACAACACACTCACGCTACTATTCAACTGCTTCACGACTTGGGATTCACAGTAAATCACACCAAATCGCATCTGCAACCCTTGCACATACAACAGTATCTCGGCGCTACAATAAACACCCAACTACCACTAGCTTATCCCTCTCCAGCCAGGATAACAAGTGTACAAACTCTCCTAACAAAATTCAAACCGCAACACTCGCTACAGCTAGAGTGTTCATGCAGCTCATAGGAATGATGGCATCTTGCATATTTGTAGTACCTCACGCAAGACTGCAAATGCGTCCACATCAAGAGTGCCTAGCACGCCAATGGAACCAGGCTCAAGGTCAACTAACAGACCTAGTGTTGGTAGACGGTCGGACTCATCGTTCTTTGCAATGGTGGAACACCAAAAACCTTTCCAAAGGGCAACCGTTTCTAGAGCCAGTTCCTCAAATAGTCATGACAGCGGAGGCATCGCTCTCCGGCTGGGGAGCTCACCTACTGCATCACACCATGCAAGGCAGGTGGACACCGCAACAGAAGTTACTCCACATCAATCATTTGGAGTTGCTAGCTGTGTTTCTAGCCCTAAAAGCATTTCAAATTCAAGTGTCAGGCAAAGCTGTCTTAGTCCGCACAGACAATATGACAGCTATGTACTACATAAACAAACAAGGGGGAACACACTCTCTGCAGCTCTCTCAGTTAGCATAGCAGATATGGAAATGGGCTATACCAATAAAGATCTTCCTCTTAGCCCAACACGTTCCAAGAGTACAAAACACTATGGCAGATCTGCTAAGTCGACAAACGCAGCAGATCCAAGAGTGGGAACTTCATCCGCAAGTTCTTCATCCGTTCTTTCAAATGTGGGGACAACCTCAGATAGACCTCTTTGCCACCCTCGAAAACGCAAAATGCCCAAGCTTTGCCGCCAGATACCCACACCCATTGTCCAAAGGCAATGTGATATGGATGAACTGGTCAAAACTATTTGCGTACGCTTTTCCTCCTCTCCCACTACTTCCGTTAGTGGTACGCAAACTACAACAACATTCCCTGACGCTCGTTCTAGCATCTCCAACTTGGGCCAGACAACCATGGTACACCACGCTGTTGCAGATGTCTGTAGTACCACACCAAAAACTAAACCTATCTCCACGCCTATTAACACAGAACCATGGAGAGATCAGACTCCCGGACCCAGCTCAGCTCAACCTAGCTATCTTGTTCCAGAGGTCATAGAGTTTGGTTACCTCATCCTTCCTCCAGAATGTATGAGCGTTATCAAAGAAGCTAGAAGTCCCACTACTAGAGCATGTTATGCTGCTAAGTGGAAACGGTTTGTCATATACTGCCAAAACAACCAAATAAATCCTTTAGACGTGTCTATTCAACACATCATAGGATATCTATTACACCTTCAAAAGTGTAATTTAGCCTATACATCTATCAGACTACACCTCGCTGCCATTGCAGCATACTTACAAAATAGACAACATCTGTCTCTTTTTAGAGTACCAGCTATTAAAGCTTTCATGGAAGGACTCAAAAGAATAATTCCTCCCAGAACGCCACCTGCACCAGTGTGGAACTTAAACATTGTTCTCACAAGATTAATGGAACCTCCCTTTGAACCATTACATAAATGTGAATTGCAATTCCTAACCTGGAAAGTAGCTTTCCTAGTAGCAATTACTTCTCTCAGAAGGGTTAGTGAACTACAAGCATTTACCATTCAAGAACCTTTTCTGCAAATGTATCATAACAAAGTGGTTCTTCGTACTAATCCTAAATTCCTTCCTAAAGTCATTTCACTATTCCATCTAAATCAATCAGTTGAGCTGCCCGTATTTTTCTCGCTGCCTCAGTCGCAGAAAGAGCTCTACACACCTTAGATGTCAAAAGAGCATTACTGTACTATATCAAAAGGAGACAAACTTTTTGTAAAACAAAACAACTTTTTGTGTCTTTTTCACCGCCACATAAAGGCAACCCCATATCAAAATCAGTGATCGCTAGGTGGATTGTTAAATGCATACAAATATGTTACCAGAAAGCCAAACGTACGTTAACAATTCCTCCAAAAGCCCATTCTACAAGGAAAATAGGGGCTTCAATGGCATTCTTAGGGAACATTCCCCTAGATGATATATGCAAGCAGCTACATGGCTTACACCGCACACATTCACAAAGCATTACTGTGTAGATGTGCAAACTAAGCAACAAGCAACGTGGGCCAGGCTGTACTAAAAACCCTGTTTCAAACAACTGCAACACATACTGGTGGTCGCCGCTAGGTGTGGGTACTGCTATACAATCTATGCATAGTGTGTAATCTGCAGCTCATATGCCTCGAACGGAAAATGCTACTTACCAGTATGCATCTTTTCTTGGCATGTATAGCTGCAGTTACACACGCCCACCCGCCTCCCCGGCTACCTTTATCTGTTCCAGTATTATCTTAATTGGCTATAAATCACATGGACATCACTACCTCTTGTACAGCTCCATCACTTCCCTAATGGCGAAAAACAATCTGGGGATGGAGCCGATGCCCTTGCGCAGTATCATCCAAAGGAGGAGTCACCTATCCCGATACTTCCAAAGACTTCTCTACAACAAAACAAACTGCAAACATCCGGGCCCAAAACTAGGTGGCCATCTATGCATAGTGTGTAACTCTACAGCTCTACATGCCAAGAACAGATGCATACTGGTAAGTAGCATTTTCCATATATACCTGTTTATACAAATGTGAAAAAAAAATATATATATGCAGCCTAAAACATTTCCACAATGGCCAAAATGCTGAAATTACATAGGTTTGCATTGTAGCACCTATACTCTCCCAACCCCTAAGGAAGAAAGAGAGCAGTAAACATTTGTCATACAACAATGCTTTATTGCCATAGAGAAAACCTGTAATTGCAGGCATTTGCCAGTAGGCTGCAGTAGAGTATAAAGAAACAAAGAAAAACTGACACCTTGCCTTTAATGCATTAGAGTAGGGGTACCGTGCCTTTAAGACCTGCAGGAGACCCCTTGCTCCCATGATGCACCACAGGTGGCATTTAGGTCAGTTCTTTTTTTTTTACGGCTCCTTCTGAGAGGATCCTGGAGCTTGAGCTCTTCAGTTTTTGTGACTAAATCTGATTTTGAAGAGATTTTTTCAGAAAATTCAACGTTTTCTGTTGTCTAAAGGTTTCTTCTGCTGGTTTTGTGAACTTCCATACATTTTTTCCAGTCAGAATGCCAGCCTTATTCAGGAAATGTCCTTCCTGTGACAAGAAGATGACACTGGCAGATCCACACTCGGTGTGTATTGTGTGTCTTCCATCCTCACACAATCCTGACCAGTGCCACCATTGCCAGAAGTTCTCCAGGCGGACCCTGCGCGACAGGGAACGCATAAAACTCCATGCACTGCTGGAAAAGGACAAGAGTCATCAGGGTGGTGGCCATGGAGGCCCCATACCACCATCTTCCAGTAAACAACATCAAAAGCGGCGACATTCCACCTCTCCTGGCCCCAGAAAGAGGAAGGGAACAAGAGATTCACCGTCGACGTCAAAGTCGCCGTCGTAGAGGCCCAGGTACTCTTCAGAAACACCATCTCGACGTTGAGTCTCCGCCACATGCAAGTAAGTCGGCGTCGAGGCACCACACTTCAGGCTCGAAGGCTGTGGGTGCTGAGAGACCTAAGTCTCCGTCGACGTCGAGGCTTCCGTCGACGTCGAGACACTCTTCGCCGCCCTCGATTGGGTCAGCATCGAGAGTCGCGACGGCAAACATCTCGCCACCAGTGGGCTTGCCGTCGTCGAGAGGGTCGTCGAGGTCCCACCACTCGACGTCAAGAAGATCCACGTCGACACAACGGCATGGAAAATCGCTATTGACACGACGTCGTGAAAGATCGCAGACGACTCGACGGCAGATCGACGTCAAGATCTCCAAATCGACGCCGAAGGGCGACTTCGAGGTCAGCTCATCGCCGTAGGCGATCGACGTCAAGACCACCATCGAGACCTCATTCAACGCCGATGGGGACTCAGACCTCACCGCCGTCGAGGCACTCGACGTCGAGAGAAAAGATTACAGCAATCACGGCGGAGTCCCGGCGGAGTCCCGGCGGAGTCCCGGCGGGAGTCTGTTCCAAGGTCCAGATAGTCATCTGGAGACCGGTCATCGTCTCCAGGACTGCATATTGTGGAGATCTCACCCAAGGTATCCCCCAGACCTGCAGAGGAGAGGGCCCACGGTCTGTCGCCTCGCTGTCCGCAAGGTGCCGGGTCAGGTGGCCGCAGTAGTTCAGGCTCGGATTACTCCCGCACGTATTCGCCATCCAGGACCACTCCTCGGAGAAGCACTCCAGCTGGACCCTCGAAGTCTCCCCCTAGGAGATTTGATCGCCTTCCAGACCAAGATCACCCTCTACACGTCGGTCTAGGTCCAGGGATTGTCACGGCAGTCATCACGACAGACCCCATAAGAGAAGGCGCACAAGATCACCCACATGGTCTTCCTCTACAAGATCTTCGGTCCGGGACTACTCCCCGACCTTCTCCTCAACTCCTCCATCACGGGTGTCGCCCATCGATGACATCTCGACTTTCACAGATGTTCTGGGTAGGGGTGCAAAGAAACTCAACATCACTTTGCATGCCCGGTGGTTCCCACGTCTGACATCTTTGGTACCTTACATCACCGTACAGCTCCTAGACTGCTGCTACCACTGGTTCCAGGATTTTTAGAACCGGCTATGGCCACCTTCCTCACCCCTGCGACGGTGGGTTCCGTTCCATCCAGAATTGCCAAAAAATACAAGGCTCCAGCAGAGGACCCCTTGTTTCTCAGGGCTGACCCACCAGCGGACTCTGGGACTTCATGGCTGCAGCCACAATGACAATCAGCTTTTACGTCCTCCTCTGTCCCCCCTGAGAAGAATAGTAAACAGATGGACTCATGGGATGATGTGCAATACTTCAGCGTCATCAATGAAGGTTGCGAGTGCCTCTGCTCTTCTCTGGAGATATGACTGATCTCTTTGGGACTACCTGACACGATTCATCGAGAAGCTTTCCAAAGAAGACCGGCAGGATTTCACGGAAATTCTGCAAGAAGGGGGGCTAGTAGCCAATCAGGTGATAAGTGCTGCAGCGGACGCTTCAGATCTCGCCGCTCATGGCTTCTTCCATGGAGTCTGTCCACGACGCTCAGCTTGGCTTCGCCTCACAGGCCTCAAGCCTGATGCCCAGAAAAAAAAATTCTGAACCTTCCATTTAATGGCCCGTCTTTGTTTGGGGCTCACGCTGACGACGAGATGAACAAAATGAAGGCAGAGATGGACACTGTCAAGGCTGTTGACCTGGAAAAGCGCAAAGAGTTGAAGAAACGTTTCCTTCAGGGCGACAAACGTTCTTTTCAACAGAGGGTTCAAACCCCTCAATGGTCCTCCAAGAACCAACAAAGATCCCAGTTCCAACAAAGGCGCCCTGGAAGAGGAAGAGGCAATAACAAACAGCAGTCCACCTCTAAGCAGCCTCCCAAGCCTTGAGTCGTTGCTTCCTCTGCAACCGTTCGCCACTCCGGTGGGAGGGACTGCAGCTTTTCACCTGGAAGAGTGGAAAACCATAACAAGAGACAAATGGGTGCTGAATATTGTGCAGCATGGTTACTTGCTGAAGTTCAAGTCTCCTCCTCCGCAAGTGCCCGCCCCCCCCCCAATTCAAGCGCCTTTCTCATATTCAAAGTCAGCTGATAAAGGACAAAGTATCTATCCATCTGGCAAAGGCCATAAATGAGGTCCTGCCCCTACAAAAAAATCAGGGGGTGTATTCCCGCTACTTCCTAGTCCAAAAGTGAGGAGTAGCCAACGAGTATAAACCTATCCTCGACCTGCACCTGCTGAACAGGTTTATCAGAAAGGAGAAATTTTGTATGCTAGCCCTTCATCAGATCTTTCTGCGCCTTCACCAGGGAGATTGGATGTGTGCCATCGACCTGCAGGACATCTATATTCATATACCTGTCTCAGTGAAGTTTCGCAAATTTCTCAGGTTCCAGATCTCTTCTCACCACTATCAGTATCGAGTGCTTCCGTTTGGCCTCAAATCCGCCCGCGGACAGTCTCCAAGTGCATGGCGGTGGTGGCTGCCTTCCTCCGCAGACGGAAGATATTAGTCTACCCATACCTAGACGACTGGCTCCTGAAAAGCTCTGCACCTACTCTACTTCAGAGCCATCTCACATACTGCCTCAATCTGATGCATTCCTTGGGGTTGCAAGTCAACTACAAAAAGTCGGTCCTCAACCCCACCCAACGAATACACTACCTGGGCGCCTCCCTGGACTCTGCAGAGCCAAGCGGGTGTACTTCGGAGGAGAGGTTGTCATTGATGCTTCTGAAGTGTCGCACCCTTCTTGACACCCAAAGTCCTACTGCCAGACCAGTGTCGTCACTCATGGGATCGATGGCCTCGTGCATTTACATTGTACCCAATGCACGCCTTCACATGCGACCTCTGTAGCAGGCACTCGAGGATCAATGGTCTCAGAGGTCAGGTCACTGGGAAGATCGTGTCTCTCTCCACCAACTTGCCAGAGACTCCATCAGATGGTGGATGAAACGCTCTCACCTGCTGCAAGGCGTTCAGTTTCATCAGTTGCCTCCAACGTAGACAGTGGTCACAGATGCCTCAATGCAAGGCTGGGGAGCTCATATGGACCAGCTTCAGGTACAAGGTCTCTGGTCCGAGACAGAAAGAAGCTATCATATCAACTTCTTGGAGCTACGGGCGGTCTATCTGATGCTAATGTCCCTGTACCCGTCTCTTCAGTCCAGCCACATTCAAGTTCAGACAGACAACACAACAACGATGTTCTATCTGAACAAACAAGGAGGCACCAGGTCACGAGTTCTTTCTCTGGAAGTTCAATCCATTTGGCGGTGGCTTCTGGCGAGAGGTCTCTCCATTGTTGCAGTTCACCTTCCAGGGACCCTGAATGTTCAGGCAGATGGTCTAAACAGAGACTTCGTAGAAGAGCATGACTGGGTGCTCAACGAAGATGTCGCCCAGGAGGTGTTTCGGCAATGGGGAGTGCCAGACATCGATCTGTTCACAGACGTGGCAAACGTGAAATACCCCGTCTTCGCGTCCAGATTCCCCCAGCAGGGATCACGGGGGAATGCACTTTTGATCAGCTGGTCGCAGACATTGCTGTACGCTTTTCCTCCACTCCCTCTGATCCGGGTGATGATGTAGAAGTTCTACAGGACCAACACCAGAATGATCCTGTTAGCGCCGGAGTGGCCACGCCAGTAGTGGTACCCGGATCTCCTCGAATTGTCAGAGGTTCCTCACCGGAGGCTACCATACCGGCCGGACTTACTGACCAAGGACGAGAGAAGGGTGTTTCATCCCAATCTTCCCTCCCTTCGATTGACTGCATGGCTCCTGAGGTCATCCAGTATGGCCACCTAGACCTTTCGGCTGACTGTATGAACATACTTAGAGAAGCGAAGAGACCCTCCACCAGAAAGTCTTATGCTTTCAAGTGGAAGAGGTTTTACATTTGGTGTAAGGACAATGCTCTCAATCCAATTCAAGGTCAGGAGCAGGTAATTCTCCCATACTTATTACACTTGGCAAGGTCAAGCCTGAAGTACCCCTCCATCAGGGTTCACTTAGCTGCTATCACAGCGTACAGGAAGTCTCCTTCCCAGACCTCAATCTTCCTTATGCCTGTGGTCAAAGATTTCCTAGAGGGGCTTAAAAAGGTGTTTCCACCAGTGAGGTCCCCTTCTCCTCCCTGGGAGCTTAACATTGTACTTACCAAATTGATGGGTGCTCCTATCGAGCCTATTCATAAGGCGTCTTTGCAGCACTTGACCTGGAAAGCTGCCTTCTTGGTAGCCATCACCTCAGCCCGCAGGGTGAGTGAAATTCAGGCCCTGTGCTGCAAGGAGCCTTACACGGGTTTTCATTCCAATAGAGTGGTGCTACAAACTCATCCAGGCTTCCTGCCCAAGGTGGTCTCGGATTTCCACATCAATCAGACCATCACACTGCCTACTTTCTTCCCTCAACTAACCACTCCCCCGGAGACATCTTTAGACTCCCTAGATCTCCTGAGGGTTTTGAGATTTTACCTGGCTAAGACTCTTCCACTTAGAAAGTCCGACCGGCTCTTTGTCAATTATGGTTCAACTAATACCGGTCTGACAGCTTCAAAAAGGTCCATCTCTAGATGGATCGTCTCATGTATAGCTTTGTCATATCAGCTAGCTAACAAGGCTCTGCAGGGCAGACCACATGCACATTCCACCAGAGGGAAAGCTTCTACCACAGCCCTCCTTCGCAACATTCCAATATCTGAGATTTGCAAGGTGGCTACATGGTGCTCAGTACATACCTTCACCCGCCATTACTGCCTAGATCCAGATGCCCAGGCCGATGCCCAGGTGGGGCAGGCCTCTTTGAGAAATTTGGTGCAATTTGAATGTGATGCTTATTCATGTTGTATATATTTGTTGCTCGTCCGCGAGACTTTGGGTATGGGCTTGTTACTCTATTCATAGATTATCACTATTGATGAGTATCCCCCGGATGAGCAGGATTAGTTACTTACCTGTAATCCTAGTTCTCATCCAGGGGTATACTCATCAAAGTCATAAGCGACCCACCCACCTCCCCGGACGAGCATTACTGGAAAGTTATGTATGATGATTGCGGATCTACTCAGGTTCTTATGCACCTCCAAAAAGAACTGACCTAACTGCCACCTGTGGTGCATGTTGGGAGCAAGGGGTCTTCTGAAGGTCTTAAAGGCACGGTACCCCTACTCTAATGCCTTAAAGGCAAGGTGTCAGTTTTTCTTTGTT
Organism: Lissotriton vulgaris; assembly: GCF_964263255.1. NCBI lineage: Eukaryota > Metazoa > Chordata > Amphibia > Caudata > Salamandridae > Lissotriton > Lissotriton vulgaris. The sequence goes on from NC_141697.1 coordinate 920,305,952, forward strand.
TATTTATACTCTACTGCAGCCTACTGGCAAATGCTTGCAATTAAAGGTCTTCTCAATGGCAATAAAGCATTTTTGTATGACAAATGTTTACTGCTCTCTTTCTTCCTTAGGGGTTGGGAGAGTATAGGTGCTACAATGCAAACCTATGTAATTTCAGCATTTTGGCCATTGTGGAAATGTTTTAGGCTACATGTGTGTGTATATATATATATATATATATATATATATATATATATATATATATATATATATATATATATCACTTATGCACTAGTATTACAGGTAACTAATCCTTATTCCTCCCACTCAGTTTTAGCTACCCGCTCTTCTAGTGGGCGTGCTAGTGGTGGCCTTTACGACTCTAATTGAATTAGAATATAACTGTAAATTCCAGGTGATAAATTCTAAATGTAAAACTATCTTGGGCACCCTTTCAATATTTCCTAACAAACATAGACTGCTCCTTATCAATTTCTATAATGCAGTTTCCCTGAAAGATGGAATGGAAGCTATGACTAGTCTTAAATGTTTTATGGCTGACTTTTTTCTACCAGAGACCCCCTTTACTCCTGAGTTAATAAAAAGGAATCCGATTTTGAAGGGCCTTTTGTAACCCAGGCACATTTTAAACACACATGCCAAGTGGAAGCAGCAAACAGTCTGATTTCAGAGTTTAATCTGGTGAACTTGTTGGTGACCAAAGATGACCCTGTGTAGGCTTACATGCCCACCTTTAAGGTGGGAGGGCACTGTAGTTTAATTGACTATATCGTTGTCTCTGGTTGTCTGCTCCCCACACTTTTAGACTTTGAGGTTTTACAACATCATTTGAGCGATCATATCCCATTAACAGCTTCATTCTATTGGGATAATTAGGCAGTGAGCTCTAAACCTACTTACCAGGCGCCTACCACACTAGCTGATCAGGGCTGAAGGATAAAGTGGGCTAATATCGTCCCATCGACATTTGTTCAAAACTTGGTTGGCTCTTGTCATGATGATTTTCAAACTTGGCTGTCAGATGCTGAGCCACCACAGAGGATCCTGGCGTCATTTACTAATATCTGCAGGTTTATTAAGTCAGCACTCCTTAAATCTGTTGCTTCGCCGGCCACCTGTGTAATTAGATGGTTTGGTAGACAATGCTCTAGAGCCCATTAGGACCAATGGATTCTCTTGCATGCCAAGCCCCGCTGTCGAGAAAAAGTCAAGGGCTAGGGCGGCCTTTATGAAAGCCTGTAAAGATTGTAAAGCCTAAATCAAAGACGAGACCTGGGACAAGTTGATGATGGCTAGTCAACAGCGCAACAGCTCTGCCTTCTGGAGTGTCATCAACTTGCCCATTTTTCTTGAAGATCATCTCACCATGCAGGCATGTACCATTCCATCTCAGGCCTGGCTAGATCATTTTAAGGCCTGAGCCTGCAGAAGGTATCTGGACAGACTGTAATTTAACCTTCAGCCTGACAGAGGTCAGAGTTGCTATTTCTCAGCTGCCCATAAATATGGCACAAGGGCCCAATCAGGTTCCTGGTGATCTATACAAGGATTGAATAGATTTGTGGCCCCATTACTGACACTGCACTTATACTCTGCTGTATCTAACCATCTTCCCTCAACATGGTCCCAGTCGATATTAGTCCCGGTTTTTAAAAAGGGTAACCTATCAGACCCGGCCTGTTTTAGGCCGATTTCCTCATAGACTTCGAGCTGAAAATTATTGGTAGGATCCTATTAAATCGCATCAGCGTCTGGGCCGAGGAGCAAGGAATACTGCCTGACCTCCAATACAGGTTTCCTCCTGGACGGGGAACAATAGAACATACCTTGAATATCTATCTTTTAACCTGCAAGTATGCCGACGCCCGGAAGGGGGCCATCCATCTGGCCTTCATGGACCTTAGCTCGGCCTTTGATAGGGGCAATCGCTCTAAGCTCTGGTAAGTGATGGAACAGATGGATGTTGATATAGTTTTAATTAACTTCCTGCGTGATTTGCACAATGGCCTGTCCACCAGCGTTAGGTTTGGTCGGGCCCCAATGGGGAATGTACTGAGCACTGTACAATGAATTGGAAAATGGCTGCCCCCACTACATAAGAGAAATGGCATATGCTGCATCCATCATATGGCTTGAAGTGGAGAGCATACACCTACTTAGGGAGGAACGTGTTGGCGTACCCAAAATATTAATTGCTCAATCATGAGATATCATGTTAGAATCCTTGAAGTCCTACAAGAATAATTATGCCCCCCCCCCCCCCCTCCCCGAGATGCTCCGGAAATCCCAGTTGTAATAGAATTTGTTTATTGCAGTTTGAGTTGTTGTATGGGCCTTGATCTATACAGCTCTCTATAGTTATTTCTAAAAGTTTGACAAACTATATGGAAAGCCACAGTAGATCAGAGTAGTGAAGGGGTTGAACCACGCAAATACCTTTCTAAAGGATCTTAGTTTTTTTCCTTGACTTGTGGATAGGTGGGAGGGTACATGCGAGTTGACATAGAAATGAGGCTGTATAACTGAAAATGCAAACCGGTTTATTTACTGCTCCCCATAACTTTGAATGCTTTGGGCACTTGTTATTAATCCTGTTGCCAAAGTAACTCATTTTGCGCAAATAAAACCTTTTTTTTTTTTTTTTTTTAAATAGAGAGTGTTGAACCTGTCCTCGTGGCGTGGTTCCCCCCCGACACTCAGCCCCCGACAGTTATCCCTGTGCAGCAGAAACCCTTGGTTGTCCCGTCCCCTGTCCGCCCCGTTCCCTACAGGACCCTACCAAACGGACGACCATCCCCGCCATCTATCCCCCCGGTACCGGGCGCCCAGAACCCGCAATCACCCCTGAGGGCCCCCGGTAGCCATCACCCTTCCCGAGATCCCTGACTCCCTAGCCCCCTGCATGACCCCGGCCCCAGCGAAACTTAGGCTTCAAACGCGCCATGCCCGGCTGGGGGGTTGAAGGTTTCCTCTGAGGGAGATAGGGCCAAAGGGTTTCGATAACACCTCCGGCCTCCCCTGGGAGACTGGTTTCCCTCACACCTCTGGCCTCCCCCTGGGGACTGGTTTCGATCACACCTCTGGCCTCCCCGAGAGCTGGCTCCAGGCCCTGATAGGCGTCTGGAAATCCCTGGACGCATCCTCAAAGGACCAAAGAGCCAGCCGGCAGAAACCCCGACGATCAGCCCCAAGGCATCAGATCCCCGCCTGCGAGGGTCCGGACTTCAAAGGGGAACCTGACTATAACAAGGCCCGCCCTAGAACTAGCAGGCAGTGGAACCCTGGAAAAGAGAGCCCTGCGGACCTGGTCGAGGCTCAGCCATTTTTAGAAAGAAGATCGATACTGGAACTTTGTAACTTGTGCGAGCCCTGCTGACGACGTCGCGGCTCATCCTTGCGGAAAAGGACATTCGTGGAACATCTTGAGCCCTGCTGACGTGGTCGCGGCTCCCCAAGAACTCACCGACACTCCATTCACTCCGGATCGAGCCCTGCTGACTTTGTCTCGGCTCGAGGAGTACTCTGGTCCGGCTGGACCATCGACGCTACCTGTACGACCTGGCTCGAGAAGAAGTGAGTGGAGCAGCATTACGGACCCCATCTACCGTATCCCCCAGCTCGAGGATTGAGAGCTGTGCGCAGGGTACGCTTCGTACTTGTCCCGGTACTGTGACTGTCCCGCATCCCTATTCCTCACAACCGAGACTCTTTACGATCCCTAGATCGTCTTGTAAATACGTACTCGTTTTTCCTCATATGTACTGTTGATAAAGACCCTTGTATACTGAGCTCTACGGTGTGGTGTCCGTTTATAAGTGTGGTGGAAGCTCAGTGCGTACGATCCTAGATACGAAGCCTTCCCCTGCGAGGGCCTCCCACCAGTGCTCGGCAGCGTTCCTAGGAGAGGTGGGTCACAGGTGGTCGGGAGAGCATATCCTGTCCACCTGGGATCGCCCCTTCTAACAGAGAGCAAACAGATATAGTTCACAGTTGGAAGAGGGAAGTAGGTGAAATGAGCGACAACAAAGTCTCCACTAAGAAGCAGATGTTTTGATGTTGTGGGATAAGGAAAATAACAATGAAAAAGTGCTGTGAAGATGGGAGGGAAAGCAGAAAAGAACTGTTAATACATAATAAACAATACACAAAATGCATTTTTTTTCCTATAGGAACTGTTGGCATTACTGAAATGTGTGGAAGCTGAAATAGCAAACTACGAGGCATGTCTAAAGGAGGAGGTGGAGAAGAGGAAGAAATTTAAGGTGGGTTTTGTCTTAGGTGACTGTTTCTAGGCCAAAGCCTACCGAACCGCACAGCTATTTGGTTTGCTAATGACTTCTTGTAGGCATTCTGAAAGCTTTGTTGGGAATGTATTTCGCCTATTGCTTACTATTGGCTTTGTGGTTTGTAACTCACGGTTGCTTGCCTTCTATTTGCTAGGCTTTATTTATTTCCTGAGTACAACCCTCCTGTGGACCATTGCCTGTTTACTGTACCCTTCTGTGTACTCACTTTCTTAAACAAGCCTTTAAATCTTCTTCCTATTTTGTCGCATTTGCTGTGCATTCAAAGACAGGGCAAATGTCAGACTCTGTCTTCCAAGAGAGCTTGGTGTTTACTTTTCTTTCTCCGACTTGAAAGTGAGAGAATTTGTCTGTTAATCCTTCTGGGTGCCCATGCGAGAGAAGAGTCTGTAGGATGTTATTTTTTCTAGCACATGACAAAATGAACTGTGCGGATATTTCAGACTATATCAGAATTAGATGAGTACAAATGAAGCACATTTTTTGTAATTATGAAGTGTGGTGGAAACCAATATTTGAGAACAGTCAAAACACATTAGTACTCTAGGTGATGACATTTAATAGTTTTCGTGCAGTACAACTGTATGTCTGTGCAAATGTAATGGCCATTTCAATTGAAAATGTGTTGTCTGTAATGACATTGCACTACCACACCACACCATACATACTATACACTATGCCCCTCCACTTTACACCACTCCACACAATGCCACTCATTCTATGACACTCTGCCACGCCCCTTTACGAAATGCCACGCCAGTCTACGAGATGCCACTCTGCAAAATGCCACTCCATGACCCTCCACTGTAAGCCACACTATGACACAACCGTGTTACTCCACTCTACGTCCTTCTCCTCCACACCACTTACCCTACTCCAGTCTACCCACCCCACTCCAACCATCCCCAGTCCACTCCAATCTACTTCACTCCACCCCATTCTAACCCATTCCAGTCAACTACAATCTACCCCACTCCAATCTGCACTCCACTCTATCTTTACTCCACCCAATCTACAATACCCCAATTTACCACAGTTTACCCCACTCTCCCACTTATCTACTGCATTCCACTCTACACCAGTCTACTCAATTCCAATCTACTGCACTCGGATCTAGTCTGTCCCAAACTACCACCCTCCACTCTGTCCCAATCTACCCCACTCTGCCCCAATCTACCCCACTCCGCCCCAATCTACCCCACTCCACCCCAATCTACAACCATCTACATCAATCGAATCTACCCCACCCCATTATACCCCACTCCAATCTACCACCCTACTCCAATCTACCTCACTCCAATTTGCCCCACTCCAATCTACCCTACTGTGCTCCACTCCAATATACCCCACCCCATTGTACACCATCTCACTCTAGTCTACCCCACGTCACTCTAGTCTACGCCATCTCACTCCTGTCTACCCCCAATCTACCCCTCCCAACTCCACTCTACCCCATTCCAGTCTACACCAATCCACCCCACCCGCTATGCCCAACTCCATTCTACCCCACTCCAATCTACCCCACTACACTCCAGTCTACCCCAATTTACTCCACTCACTGCACTCCACTCCACCCCTCCCCCTCTATCTCACACCTCTCCCCACTCTACCTCGCACCACTCAACCCCACCTCACTCCAGTCTACCCCACTTCACTCCTGTCTACCACCTTCAACTCCACTCTACCCCACTCAGTATACCCCACTGCCCCCCAATCTACCCCGATCTACATGTCTACCCCACCGTGCCCTACTCCAGTCTACCCCACTCCACTCTGATCTAATCTACCACCTTCACTCCACTACAGTCTACACCTCTCCACACCACTACAATCTACCCTACTACACTCAAGTCTGACCCCGGCCATCGACCCCACTCCACTTTAATCTACTCCACCCCACTGCAATCTACTTTACCCCAGCCCAATCTACCCCACTCATATCTACTCCATTCCATTCTACCTCACTCCAACCTACCCCACTCCAATCTACACAATTCCACTCCAATCTACCCCACTACACTCCACTACAATGTAATCGACTCAAGTCTCACTCTAACCCAGTCTACCTCACCCAACTCAAATCTACCTGTGTTCCAATCGACCCCACTGCAATCTACCCGACTCCACTCCACCCAACTCCACTCAGATCTACCACACTCACTCAATCCACCCCACTTCCTTCCAATCTCCACTACCATCTCTCCCACTCAATCCCACCACACTCCAATCTACCCAACTCCGGTCGAATCTACTCCACTCCAATCTACCCCAATATAAACCACTTCAATGTACCACAGTCTATCCCACTTCACTAGTCTACCCCACTACTCTCTAATCTACCCTAATCTAAACCACCCCAGTCTACCCCACTCCACCCCAATCTATCCCAACCCTATCCAACCCAATCCTATCTACCCCTCCTGTAGGAAAGTGAGTTTCTGTTGCCATACATCCCCACTTTTTGCCTGGCTTTTGATGCATCTTTGACTGCATCCCTGCTAACCAGGTTCCCAGCAACTTCAGATCCCTCTGTAAGTTCCTAGTAAATGCTACCACTGGTACCTAGGGCATTGGGACTGAAGAGGGTCCCATTCACCAAGGCCATGCAAACTGCCACTGCAGCCTGCATGCTTTGGTGCAGACAAAAATGACAAAGTCAACATGTCGACCTGTATTCACATACAGGGGTTTGCCCAAATGATCCCACAATACCTGGGCAAGGCACAATCTAGACGGGAGGAAATAGTATCTTACAGGAATTTAATTATTATAAATGTCATTACCACTGTGAAAAATAAAATTAGTCACTGGTGATGTATTTGCTTCCACAAAGCATTATTTATTTGAATTTTCTAACGAGCATGGTAATCTTCTCTCAGCGTAGTGTGCATAGTGAAACACTCTTGACAAACATTCATACATATATCAATCACACGAAATGAAAGAGAAAAAGAACAAGAAAAAAAATACTGTGCTGTACAAGTTCTGCATTTTCAATTTGTGTAGCAACTAGAAACTTTCTTCCAGTTCTTCGTACATATGATGGCTGTGCTTCTTAATTATTACATAGTCCATAGAGGAAGTAGTCTATAATGGGAACATATACGGAGGACAAAGTAGCCCTCTGTTTCCTAGTGTGTGTCCACGAGTTATAATTTGAAAGGTTTATAGATTGAAAAAAGGAGACTCCTCCAACCTGTATTGTCGACAAAAGGCAAATTTGTCCCCCATGTGTGTTTCCATTGTAGGCTACCTCCTGTTTTGACGTTGCAATAATTAAGAATCACAGCCATAGCCTGTTAAAACAACTGGAGGACTGAAGAAAGTTTCTAGTTGCCCCACAAATTGTTAATTTAGAATTTGTACAGCACAGAACTTTTTCTTATTCTTTCTTCTTGTGTGATATATGTATACCTGTTTGTCAGGAGTGGTTTACTATGCATACTTCAGGTACCTACACCCGGAGTGAAGATTACCATGCTTGTTAAAAATCAGAATAAATAATCCTTCCTATAATCAAATACATGCCCAGTGACGCATTGAATACATTTTCATGGTGAAAATTACATTTGTAATAATTAATTTCCATAAGATACCATTTCCTCTCGTCTAGAGTGTGTGCCATTTGAAAGCAGACCTACCTACGGTATGGTTAAGTTACCCCTCTAGCAGGCCTTACAAGCCCGAAAGGAGGGTGCACTATACCTCAGTTGTGGGCATATCTGCAGGAGCAGATATGCCTCTACCATATTTTTTTTTTATTGTTTTGTTAAATCTTTTTGTTGAACCTCCTTCCACACCGATTCATCCAATTGTTAATGCTATATTGTGAAGTATATTTACATCTGTGCAACTCATTTATGCACATATACATTTGTATAATAGCCTCAACCGGAGGACTATATATTAACAATCCCCACCCCACCCTCTTCCCCCACACACACACACACACACATTACAGTGCGGTCTCCCCCCGGCTTTTCTCCAATGTCCTCTGGAGTGGCTCATTCTTCGAACTGAACCCCACGTACTGCTCATTACCTGTATTACCCGTCCTCCCGTGATCCTGAGGGTGATGCATTGAGGATTGCCTCTGTTATACCTCGCCCATACTAGCCCTGACTTAGTTGTGTCTCGTCGTCGTGTATTCTCCCCTCCTTCCCTGTGTTCATCACTCTCTCCTTCATCCCTCGTCATGATCCCCATGAACGCTACCTATTCGATTACGTTCTCCTCCAGCTTTTCATCTCTACGTGTCCTTTTCATATATATTTCCTCCGCTCGTGCCCATTCTAATACATCCTTCAGCCATAGATCTATGGAAGGCTTCCTATTACTCAACTATCGAAAGGCCACCCTCCTTTTTGTCAGCACAAACGTTAACTGCAGAAATTTCCAGTCTGTTTCCGTCCCTGGGTTTCTTAACCATTCTTAACAGACATATCCTCGGAACTGCCTCCCGAGTTAGTCCAGTCACCTCTGTCATTTGTTCCGTCACCTCCTGCCAATACTGTAGAACTACCTGGCATTCCCATGCCATATGGAAGAACGAGGCCCCATCCACCTCACATGTGGTGCAAACTGCACCCCTTCCCACATACATATTCTGCTAAGTTTGATCAGTGTTATATATGTTCGGTGCAGGTAATTAAAGTGCGTCCGGCTAATAGAAGTAGGTGCCCCCTGAAAATTCAAATACGAGGCAGACGAGCAGGGGAATCCGAAACAATTCAATACAAAACAAACGTCTGCCCCACTGATTTTGGAAATGGGCTCAACTCGAGTCCCCAATAAAATATCATCAGTAGTAAGCTCACTAAGACCAGAACAGAATCATGCCAATCATGACACTACATTCATGGAAAGATCATTCAAAATGTATTTCATTTTTTTATATAAATTTCTCAAAGTATAAATACATATTTTTTCAATTCTTTCAAGTAGTAACAAACATGATAATATAAGCTTTAAATACAGTTAAAGGACAATCAATCTACCTCCCACACATCCTTTCAAACAATCAGGTCAGACTCACACTTAATCACACATTCATCATACAAACAATATATAGCACACACTTCAGTTGCCTGTTCTTAATGCTGTATCGGGTCCTGCTTAGTCTCCCAACAGGATAGAGGTTAGATGGTACAATTGCAGGACCAACTTGAGGCGCCAACGCGCGTTTCGGTGCTCGGCCAGATCTAGGGCCACACCTTCATCAGGGCAACCAATGGAAGGGAGGGGAGCAACAGCAAGATCTTGCGGCTTGTAATTCGTCCTGTATAATGAAGGACACAGAGTTATCTTCAACTCATCTACAGGCAATCATTCGAAGAAAGAACTACCGCCCAAGAATAGGATTCAGAGCCCTGAATCACACCGTGGCGTGACGTCGGTAACAAATAGCAGGCAGAGTGGAAATTCGTCTGTCCCCGATGAGCCTCTAAGCATCCGTGTCAATTTCCCCAAGATGGACTTTCCGACTCTTCCTTTCCTCTGGACTGGTTCCAAAAGTAGGCTAAGTGTTCAGATTCTGAAAGAAACGTCAGGGAGAGTACAGTTTGAGTGATTCAGTTCAGGCAGAGAATGGCGTTTTTCAGGAAGCTGTCACACTGGTTTATAGGCTAAGTCGGTCTCGGGCAGCAAAAAGCAAAAGCGTCTGCTGGCCAATAGCCGGAAGCTTAAAGTGCGTCAACCTGAAGCGTGTATTGCTGGACACCGTCCGAACCAGCTCACATGCCGCGCTCCATTCAGTGTCTTTGAAAGGGCCTCCTAAATACTCCTCCCATGCCCTTCTGGCCGGCTTTTCCCTCACTCCTCTGTCTCCCCTACCATATTTGTCTATTCTTAATATTGTAAGTGCCAGGGAAGCCATAGAGAGTTCATGGGCTGGAAACCTGACAGCTCAAGTTCCCCAGAACCATGGTGGCTTCACTGAACCCAGGAGTGTTTGTTACTGTATGAAAGTGCCCTCTTTTTGCATGGTTGCCACCACTTTTTGCCAAACTGTTGATGAACTTTGAGTGTGCCCTGGTTTCCTGCCAATCAGGTACCCAGGGCCTATGTTTTTTTCCCTGAAAACTGCATTGAGGCAAAAACTAAATGGACTCTTTGGCCACATGTTAGTCATTTGGTAACATAGGTACCAAAGGCATTGTGGAAAGGGAAGGCATCTAAGGGCTTTAACACTTATTGTGCCACCCTTAGAGGCCCTGTACCTTTACACATACACTGCCCTTGCAGGCTGCGTGTTTTGGTGCAGAACAAAGTGAAGAGTCGACATGGCATACATCCCAGTGTGCCATTCCTACAACTCACTGCCCTGGCATAGGTCGGCCACCCCTCTAGCTGGATGCACTATACCGGTGGTGAGGGTACAGGTGCATGAGCCCTGTACCCCTACATGGTCTAAGCCCTTTCTTGGACATAGTAAGTGAAGTGCTGCAATTACGAGTATATGGTGCTGGGAGTTTGTCATTACGAACTCCACAGCATCATAATGGCTTTACTGAAAACTGGGATGTTTGGTATCCAAGTTCTCAACACATTAAATGCAAACTGATGTTAGTATGGGGTTTATTGAAAAATGCACTCTCAGAGCATCTTAGAGATGCCCCCTGAAAAACGACCTAACTCTAATGTCCTGGCTGAGTGACTGCTCGCCAGCTGCCACCACTAGACCTGTTTCTGGACCCCTGGGTCAAAGCCTGCTGCTCTCGAGGTCTGAAACAATGCATATGCTTGGACCATGTGCCAAGCCTCCTCCCTCAGGATGAGCATGGTCCATGAGGTAATGCTTCAAAGTCTTGCCGCCTTTGTGAGCAACCCCAGCCCTTTGTTGCTTCCAGCAACTGTCTCCCACCGGTTCTGACTCCCACTTTGGATGGGATAGTAGGCGGGAAAACCAAGTGAGGAAGGGAGGTGTGCCCACCTTTGCCAACCCCACCCCTCAGGTGGGGTAGGCGAGGTGAAACACAACTCTCAGTCCCGCTATCTTGCAACTGGGGGGACCCAGCCAACCAGAGCGAGGCATATGCCCGCGTCCCACTGAAGGGTGGTATAATAGGGGTGAAACCACCCCAAGGAAGGGGGCCATTGGTCCCAACCTTTACTGACCTGTAACACCCCTAAATCTAGTATTTAGGGGCAACCCTAAACCTTGGCTCCTCAGACAAGAACCAACCAGAAGAAGAGTAGGAGGACCGAAGAAGCTGTACTGAACTAAGAAGAGGATGACGCCCACTGACTTGGCCCTGGCTCTACTGGCCTGTCTGCAACTCAAACCTGCTCCAGCGAAATCCCAGCGTGTCCTGAAGCCAGTGGCCCTGAAGGACCTGCCCTGCCTTTCCAAACACAAGACTTTCTCTCGTGAGGACCGGATTTCCTCACCCTCTGACTCTGGCTCTGGCCAAAATTGCGAGTCTGCACAACTCTGCACCTGATGCCCACGGCCCGAGTTAAAGTGGCCCAACACCACAAGGATGTCTCCCGATGATCTTGACCAGAGATGTGGTGATCTCTGACCTGCCACGAATCTCCAATTGATGCCTGCAGCCCTTTTCCGGAGGATCCCCGCGACCGGAGCTGGTAAAAAAACCTGACACCTAAAGACACTCCTGCACCCGACGTCCCACAGCCTTGGGTGGCCCAAGGACGGCGTCCCAGCATCCCCAGGCATCCCAACGTACCTCTCCAACCGGTGGTCACCTCCAGAAGATATTCGTTCCCAAGCCTGCAGCCTTTGCAACCGGATTGTCCCCATTGAAATCAACAGGGCACCAGATGCCAAAACAGTACCCTGCACCCAGCCGCCTCTGCGGGTGTACTTTGGGTGCTAACTCTGATCCCCCTTTGCCCTGAGCCTAACACCAGGAACTTTGCTCCCACAACTTTGTGGCCTGCTCGTGAGCAGCCACCAACCGGAGACCCCTTATCCCCCATTGGATACCATTGGGCCTCAGTACTCTGCACCCGGCCACCCTAGTGCCGCTGAGAGTTTTTCTCAAGAGTGCATCTTTGACCCTAGGGGAACCCTGGTTCTAATCCCAGAATACCAACTCCCACAAATCAGTACTTCGCTGCAAACTGTTAACTTAATTTCTAGGGATGGGCGTAGTTTGCGAGGTAGCGCTACGCAAAGTGCACTTCGCGAGCTACGCGTAGCACTACGCGAACTGCGTAGTACCCTGTTCACACTGTGCAAGACGCAGTTTTTAATGATTGCACAGTGCGTACAAGCATCTGGCACTGTGCAATAAGTTCGGGCTGGACTGTTCCCATGAGGCACAGGGTCAAGGCTGATTTGCATATGGCCATGTCTGAACTGAGGTGGTGTGGAGTGCAAAAAAACGATGGATTTAGGCCCAGATCTCTGTACTGGGGTGAATGTATGACATTGTTCTGCATTCTGTCCATCAACTGTTGGTTTTGCATTTGTCACCCCGAGTGGGAAGGGTATGCTCAGACGTGAGTCCCGTGCTCTCCACACCACTGGAGTCAAGCGATCCTGGCTGAAGACGGCTGATATCCAGAAACAGTTCCTAGGATGCTTGATTCCGGTCCAGGGAAGACATGGCTTGGCAGTTCGGGCTGGACTGTTCCCATGAGGCACAGGGTCAAGGCTGATTTGCATATGGCCATATCTGAACTGGGGTGGTGTGGAGTGCAAAAAAACGATGGATTTAGGCCCAGATCGCTGTACTGGGGTGAATGTATGACATTGTTCTGCATTCTGTCCATCAACTGTTGGTTTTGCACTGTGCAATCATTGACATCGGCATCTTGCACAGTGCAAGCTGTAGTTTTCTGCCGCTAGAGTAGATTTTTACTCGAGCTGCAGCTTTCTCAACGCGGACTTGTAGTTTCTCATCTTCAGCAGTCGCGAGCATACGCGACCACTCGCAATGAGAAACCCGACCTCCCCGCGCTGAGAATCTCGCCGGGAGGTTTATTTTCCACGCTCGCAATCGGCAACTTGATGTTGCTTATCGCGAACAAGGAAAAAGTCTCGCCGGGATGTCATTTAGCTTGCTCGCGGTCACCAACTTGACGTTGAGGACCGCGAGCAAACAAAAAATGACCGCCGCACTACGCTACACGTGTTTGCACTGTGCTATGTGCAGTTTTCGTAGTGCGAAGTAATGCGAGCGTAGCGCTTTGCCCAGGGTTATTAATTTCCTCCCATAGGATTGCATTGACTGTTTTTCTTGAAAATTGTTTTAAGTGTTGAGTTGGTTTGTATTGAACATTAAAAAACTGCATAAGTGCTAAAAGTGAATTACTTACCTTTTGGCTAGGAGATGTCTCATTGTGATATCTAGGCATATCACGCTGATTGGCAAAAGTAATCTAAAAAGTAATTTACATATTAATCTGTAAAGTACTAAAAAGTAATTTTGAACTGTTGACTTGCCTGTAATTCAGCCAACTGCATTTGAACCTGCATTCAACTGTAAATCACTGCATACGATTTTGTAAAGTAGTATTTCACTTACCTGCCCCAGGGTTGGCTTGGTTCTAGAAATAAAATAACTAAATAATATTTTTGGTACAAACAAAATTGGTCTGAGTTCAGTCTTTGAGTGTGTACAACAAATGCTTAAAACTACCCTCTGATAAAGCCTTACTGCTCGCCCATGTTACCACAACTAGAGAGTAAATATAAGAAAGTTGCCTCCAGTTTTTGCTGAGCTGCTGATGTGCTTTGACTGAGTATGCCCTGGGTTCCTGCCAAACAGGTACCCAGGGCCCATGTTCTTTCCCTAAACTGCATTGCAAACAAAATCCAATTGGCACTCTTTGGTCACATGTCAGTCCCTTGTAAATTATACCACAGGTACCAAGGGCACTGTGGCCAGGGAAGGCCTCTAAGGGCTGCAGCACTTATTGTGCAACCTTAGAGGCTTTGTACCTTTACACACACCCACTGCCTGTGCAGGCTGTGTGTTTTGCTGCAGAAAAAAAGTGAAGAGACGACACAAACCACCTCCCTGTGTGCCATGCCTACAACCCACTCCCCTGGCATAGGTCATCCACCCCTCTAGCTGGGTGCACTATACCAGTGGTGAGGGTACAGTTGCATGAGCCCCGTACCTCTACAGTGTCTAAGACAATTCTTAGACATTGTAAGTGCAGTAATGCCATTAAGAGTATGTGGTACTGGGAGTTTATCATTACAAACTCCACAGCACCATAATGACTTTACTGAAAACTGAGAAGTTTGGTATCAAACTTCTCAGCACATTAAACCCACACTGATGTCAGTGTGGAATTTAATGAAAAATGCACACAGAGGGCATTTTAGAGATGCCCCCTGTAGAAACGACCTAACACTAGTGTCCAGGCTGAGTGGCTGCTCACCAGCTGCCACCACCAGACAGGTTTCTGGACCCTTGTGTCGAGAGCCTGCTGCTCTCTGGGTCTGAAACAATGCACATCCTGTGACGAGGTGCCTAGCCTCCTCCCCCAGGATGGGCAGGGTCCACGAAGGGGAAGCGTCAAAGGCTTGCTGCCTTTGTGAGCTTCCCCAGGCCCTTTGCTACTTCCAGCAACTGCCCCCCACCAGTTCTGACCCCCACTTTGGGAGGGAGAATAGGCAGGAAAACTAAGTGAGGAAGGGAGGTATGCCCACCTATGCCAACCCCACCCCTCAGTTGGGGGGGGGGGGGGGGGGGGGGGGCTGTAGGGTGAAGCACACTCTCAGTACCCGCCATCTTGCAGGTGCGGGGAATCCAGTGAACCAGAGTGAGGCATATACCCCCCACTGGAGGGTGGCATAATATGGGATGTACCCACCCCAAGGAAGGGGACCATTGGTCCCAATTCTGAGAAAGTGCCCTCTTTCTACATGGCTACCCCCACCTGTTGCTGAATTGCTGATGTACTTTGACTGAGTGTGCCCTGGGCCCCTGCTAATCAGGTACCCAGGGCCTACGTTCTTTCCCTAAAACTGCATTGAAGCCTGAACCCAAATGGCATCTCTGGCCACAGGTCAGCCCCATGTAAATGGTACCACAGGTACCCAGGGCACTGTTACCAGAGAAGGCCTCTAAGGGCTGCAGCACTTATTGTGCCACCCTTAGAGCCCTGTACACTGAGACACACATACTGCAGGCTGCGTGTCTTGATGCAGAGCAAAGTGAAGAGTCGACATTGCATACATCTCTGTGTGCCATGCCTACAAACCACTGCATAGTCACCCCTCTTGCTGGGTGCACTGTACCAGTGGTGAGGGTACAGGTGCATGAGCCCGGTACGCCTACAGTGTCAAAGTCCATTTTTAGATATTGTAAGTGCAGTGCTGTCATTAAGAGTATATGGCGCTGGGAGTTTGTCGTTATGAACTCCACAGCAGCATAATGGCTGAAAACTGGGAAGTTTGGTATAAACATCTCAGCACATTAAACCTACACTGAGGCCGATGTGGCCTTTAATGAAAAATGCACACAGAGGGCATCTTAGAGATGCCCCCTGAAAACTAACCTACCAATAGTGTCCAGGATGAGTGACTGTTTTCAGCTGCCACCTTCAGATAAGTTTCTGGACCCCTGGGTCGAGAGCCTGCTGCTCTCTCGGGCCTGAAACAATGCACATCCTGAGGCGAGGAGCCAAGCCTCCTCCCCCAGGATGGGCAGGGTTCCTGAAGGGGAAGCTTTGTGAGCTTCCCCAGGCCAATTGCAGCTTTCATCAACTGGTCTCCACTGGTTCTGACCCCAATTTTGGGCGGGAGAACCAGCAGAACAAACAAGTGAGGATGAGAGCCAACTAGGGACATGCACATGCCCCCCTCCCACTGGATGGTGGAATAATAAGGGGTGTACCCACCCCAGGGAAGGGACCCATTGGTCCCTGCCTTTTACCTACCTGTAACGCCCCTAAATCTAGTATTTAGGGAAACCCCTGAACCTTGCTTTCTCAGATCCAGACAAGAAACCAGAAGAAGGACCGAACAGCCGTGCAGCAGCTAACAAGAGGTAGACGCCCACTGACTTGGCCCCAGCCCCACCGGCCTGTCTCCCCCTCGAACCTGTTCCTGCAAAATCCCAGTGTGTCCTGCAGCCAGCAACCTCAAAAACCCCGGAGGGCCTGCCTGCCTTCACTTCCAAAGACTGCTTCTCCCGTGAACACCGGATTTGTTCAACTGCAACCTCTGGCAGCAGCCGTCGCCAAAACAGCACTCTGCACCCAGCCGCCCTTGTGTATGTACTTTAGGTGGTAACCCGGATCCCCTTTTGCCCTGAGTCTAACACCAGGAGCTTTTCTCCCACAACCCTGTGGCCTCCTCATGAGCAGCCACCAACCGGAGGCCCCCTATGCCCCATTGGATAACATTGGACCTCAGCACTTTGCACCTGGCCGCCCTAGTGCCGCTGAGGATGTTTCGAGAGTGTATCCTTGATCCTGGGGGAACCCTTGTTCTAACCGCAGAAACTCAACCCCAAAGACCGAGTACTTACCTGTTAACCGATAACTTCATGTTCGAGGCATATGAGCTGCAGATTACACACTGTGCATAGATCGCCACCTAGTGTTGGGCCCAGTTGTTTGCAGTTTGTTGTTGTCCTGAAAAGTTCTTTGGAAGTCACGAGATAGGTGACTCCTTTGGACCACATTGCGCATGGGCATCAGCTCCATCCTCAGATTGTTTTTTTCCGCCATTGGGACTTGGATGTGTTTCCTGCGATCCGGTTTGGACAGAATTTCCTTCGGCTCGCAATCCTCACCCAGTTCGACAGTATTGTTTCGATAGCGCTCCACATCGACGCGATTCTTCACCACTTCGAAGTCTTCGATTCCGGTCGTTGACGAAGGCCTTCGGGCCTACCTAGGCCTTACTCTCTGGCTCATGGAAAAGACGCCATTCAAGAAGTGTCCTCAATGTGGGTCGAAGTTTCCCCACACCGATCTACATGAGGTGTGCAACCTTTGCCTCTCACCGGAGCACAAGGCCAAAGACTGTTCTGCTTGTGCCTCTTTCCGCTCCAAGAAGACTATTTGGGACCGACGAGCTCGAAGAACAATGGCTCGCTCGTCAGCTACGATCCCCGAGGGCGTTGACGTGCCAGAACACCAGCACGCCGAAGAAAGTGCCAGCTCCTCTTATGCCGAAGACTCCGACGTCGAGGATATCACTCCAGCTCATCGGTTCGTAAGTAAGACAGTCAACCCCAACCCTTCCTCGACACCCTCAAAAAAGGCTTCGGTCACACCCTCACCTTCGTGCCCGGGTGCACACCGACAGACTGCTTTCCACAACCCGCCTTCGGGCCCGGCAAAAAAGCCTACTAAGCCTTCAGGCGGCTCGGGCTCGAGTCAGCCTATTCCCGGTGCCGATCCTATACCGACACCGAAGAAGAAGCCATCTTCCTCAACCACGCCGACCGCTGCTCCAACACCTAAGCACACAGCGCCAAAGACTGGCAACGGCTCATCGATGCCGAACCGCACTCGGAGCAGAGTAAAAAACCGCCCAAAGGCCCCGATTCACACGCTTTGGAGCCGAAGAGACACCCGGAACCGAAAAAAACATGTTCCGCTAAAAGACATTTCAAAAGGTCACACTTCTAAACCAAAAGACCCTAGACCAGCTACCGACTTGGTGCCGACAAAACCTCCGGAACCGAAAACTTCGACGCCAAAGGGTCTGCCCTGTACAGAAGAACTTTTTACACCAGATCCTAATCAAAAAACTCTTGTAAAGGATCCTAAGACTGGCTAGCTTGCTCTTAGCTCCAAGAAGAGACCACTAGAGGTGCCGGCACCACCCCCTCCTCCAAAGAAGAGAGACATTGCAACCTCTCCATTAGGGGTCCCTTCTCCACCACCTCCTCATACTGTTCCTCCTCCTATCCCTCCTCCACCATATCATTCACCTACACCATCCACTAATTCAGATGATGATGTGGATACAGACTCTGATGACACAGGTGGGGGTGCACATGACCCAGCGACGACCAATAGTCCCCCTCAATCACCTAATCCATGGGATGATTATAACACCCCTGATGTGCCTTACGTCCCACAAGACGATGTGTAAATGTATTGGCATTTATATAGCGCACTACTTACCCGTAGGGTCCCAAGGCGCTTCGACCGCTGCGAAACCCTTCCTGGCTTCCCTGAGAGATGGTCCCTTAATGGGTATCTCCAGGGTGAGACCAGGCATCCCCGGCGGTCTGGTGGGGCCGTTAGTGAAGATGAGGCAAGCTAATGCCCAGAGTTGCCGAGTGTGATCGCTGATCAGAGTGGGCACCAAGGCGAGAGAATTATCGAGTCCGCTGACCCTGGTCCAGAAACCTGCCGCGCCGGAAATCGAACCCTGGTCCCGGGCCGTCCTCTTCTCTCGGGTCTGCCGCCTCTAACCAGTGAGCCACACTACTTCACCACGATGTATATCCTTCCAGACCTTCCCCACCAGAGGACACTATAGGTTTTAACCTACTAGTCCAGAGAGCTGCCCAGTACCATGGGGTTGACTTGCACACCGATACTGTGGAGGAAGATTTCCTATTAGACACTTATGATAACACACAAAGGTCTACTGCAATTTTGCCAATGCTTAAAGGTGTCATCAAGCACGCAACAGAGGTTTTTAAAGATCCTGTCACGGCTCGGTTCCTCAACCCTCGCATTGAGAAAAAATATAAAGCTGCCTTTACAGACCCAGTTTACATTAGAGGTCCAGCACCACTAGATTCTTTAGTAGTGTCTAATGCACTTAAACGTGCTAATTCACAAACATCAGGTGAGGCCTCACCACCAAATAAAGAATCTAAGCTCCTTGATGCCTCCGGTAAACGAACAGCGTCACAGGCAGCTAACATTTGATGCATTCCCAATACCCAAGCCTTGTTGGCAAGATAGGACAGGGCACATTATGATGAAGTGGAGTCCATAATGCAGCATCTACCAGACAAATATAAAAATAGGGCAAATGAACTCCTACAAGAAGGTAAAAATATTACTAATACTTCCATTCATTGTGCCCTAGATGCTGCAGATACTGCCTCAAGGGCAATCAATACCAGTACCCATTTACGGAGACATGCCTGGCTACGTATTTCAGGTTTTAAACCTGAGGTACAAAATTCCATCCTCAATCAGCCATTTGATGAGACACATTTATTTGGCCCTAATGTCGATGTGTCTTTAGAGAAAATGAAAAAAAGACACTGACACAGCAAAATCTATGGGAGCCTTGCAGCAGCAAGCTCCCAAACGTTCTTTTCGTCGCTCATCATATAGAGGCAACACAAGAGGCTACTCCTCCGAAAGCCCCTCCACTTCCTACAAAACCCCTAGCCAATCCACATACACTAAGGGCTACCAGAGAGGGGGTTACAGGGGTAACAACAACAAAGGCAGAGGCAAAACCAACAACTCCCGTTCTGCCTCCACCCCTACCCAATGACTTTGTTCCCCTTCCCCCCCAACATTCCACTCCTGTGGGGGGAAGACTGCAGCAATTCCTTCCTGCCTGGACCAACATCACATCACACTGGTGGGTGCGACAAATTATTCAGTCAGGGTACTGTCTAGAACTAATATCTACCCCCCCAAACATACCATCAAAACAGCGTCCAATGTCACAAGAACATCTATCACTGTTAGAGCAAGAAGTAATATCTCTGCTAAAAAAAGTGCAATAGAACCAGTTCCTCTGCACCCACAAAACAAAGGGGTTTACTCCCTATATTTTCTCATCCAAAGAAGGAAGGCTCTCTAAGGCCTATTCTGGACCTCAGACCGCTAAACATATACATACAGTCAGACCATTTTCACATGGTCACACTCCAACAAGTCCTTCCTCTCCTGTTACAAAACGACTTCCTTGCTACTCTAGATCTCAAGGACGCATACTTCCAAATTCCCATTCACAAGGCTCACAGGAAGTATCTCAGATTTGTAATAGACCGGCAGCACTATCAATTCAAAGTACTCCCATTCGGAGTCACAACAGCACCAAGAGTATTCACCAAGTGCCAGCAGTAGTGGCAGCACATTTACGAAGACAGCACATCCATGTCTTCCCGTACCTCGACGACTGGCTCATAAAAGCCAGCTCATACAACCAGGGTGTGCAACACACTCATGCCACGATCCAACTGCTCTACAACTTGGGGTTCACAATAAACCACACCAAGTCTCATCTACAGCCATCCAAAGTACAACAGTACCTCGGTGCTACAATAAACACCTCAAGAGCGCTAGCGTATCCCACTCCAGTAAGGATAGCCAGCATGCAAACTCTTCTCACAAAGTTTCAGCCACAACACTCCCTTCCAGTACGAGTGTTCATGCAACTCATAGGGATGATGGCCTCTTGCATTTTCATGGTGCCCCATGCAAGACTTCAAATGCGTCCTCTACAAGAGTGCCTATCACGTCAATGGAACCGGGCTCAAGGTCAATTAACAGACCTAGTGTTGGTAGACGGTCGGGCTCATTGCTCTCTGCAGTGGTGGAACACCAAAAACCTTTCCAAGAAACGACCGTTCCTAGAGCCAGTTCCTCAGATAATCGTGACAGCGGACGCATGCTCTCCGGCTGGGGGGCCCACCTACTGCAACACACCATGCAAGGCAGGTGGACACCGCAACAAAAGCTACTCCACATCAATCATCAGGAGTTACTAGCTATATACCTAGCACTAAAAGCTTTCCAAAAGCAAGTATCAAACAAAGCTGTGTTAGTCCACACAGACAACATGACAGCCATGTATTACATACAGAAACAGGGCGGAACACACTCCCTGCAACTCTCTCAACTAGCACAGGACATATGGCGGTGGGCTATACCTCAAAACATATTCCTTCTAGCCCAGCATGTTCCAGTACAAAATACCATAGCGGATCTTTTAAGTCATCAGACGCAACAGACCCACGAGTGGGAACTTCATATGCAAGTTCTTCAACCATTCTTTCAGATGTGGGGATAACCTCAGATAGACCTCTTTGCCACCCACGAAAACGCCAAATGCCCAAGCTTCGCCGACAGATATCCACACCCATTGTCCAAAGGCAATGCGATATGGATGAACTGGTCAAACAAATTTGCGTACGCTTTTCCACCTTTACCACTCATGCCACTAGTAGTACGCAAACTACAGCAGCATTCTCTAACCCTTATCCTAGTTGCTCCAACGTGGGCCAGACAGCCGTGGTACACCACACTGCTACAACTGTCTGTAGTACCGCACCAGAAATTATACCTTTCTCCACACCTTTTAACACAGTACCGTGGTGAGATCAGGCACCCGGACCCAGCTCGGCTCAACCTTGCGATCTGGCTCCTGAAATCCTAGAATTTGGATATCTTAACCTTCCTACAGACTGCATGAATGTCATAAAAAAAGCTAGACGTCCAACCACTAGAGCATGTTATGCAGCTAAGTGGAAACGCTTTGTAATATATTGTCACAACAACAATATTAATCCCCTAGACGTGTCTGTTCAACACATCATAGGATAATACTGCATCTCCAAAGATGTAACTTAGCCTACACGTCTATTAGACTGCATCTGGCTGCAATAGCAGCATATCTGCAAAACAGAAAGCATCTTTCTCTGTTCAGAGTGCCTGCTATAAAAGCCTTTATGGAAGGCCTTAAGAGAATAATTCCTCCCAGAGTACCACCTTCACCTGTGTGGAATTTAAACATTGTTCTCACACGGCTAATGGGACCTCCCTTCGAACCATTACATAAATGTGAACTACAATTTGTAACATGGAAGGTTGCGTTCCTAGTAGCTATTACTTCTCTGTGAAGAGTTAGTGAACTACAAGCACTAACCATTCAAGAACCCTTCTTGCAAATGCATCATAATAAGGTCGTTCTACTCACTAATCGAAATTCCTGCCCAAAGTCATTTCTCCCTTCCACCTCAACCAATCTGTGGAACTGCCCGTTTTCTTCTCGCAGCCACAGACAGTAGCAGAAAGAGCTCTTCATACCCTAGATGTCAAAAGAGCATTGCTATACTATATCGAGAGAACACAATCCTTTCGTAAGACAAAACAACTTTGTGTCTTTCTCACCACCACACAAAGGTAATCCCATTTCAAACTCTGGGATAGCTAAATGGATTGTCAAATGCATACAGATTTGTTACCACAAAGCTAAACGTACGTTATCTGTTCCTCCTAAAGCCCACTCTACAAGGAAAATAGGGGCTTCAATGTCATTTTTAGGGAACATTCCCCTAGATAACATCTGCAGAGCAGCTACATGGTCTACACCGCATACATTCACAAAACACTATTGTGTAGATGTGCAAACCAAACAACAAGCTAATGTGGGCCAGGCTGTTCTCAAAACATTTTTTCAAGCTACTGCAACAGATAAGGGTGGTCGCCGCTAAGAGTGGGTACTGCTATACAATCTATGCACAGTGTGTAAACTGCAGCTCATATGCCTAGAACGGAAAATGCTACTTACCAGTATGCATCTGTTCTTGGCATGTAGAGCTGCAGAGTTACACGTGCCCACCCGCCTACCCGGCTACCCTTGTCTGTTCCAGTATTATCTTAATTAGATACAGATTACATGGACATCCTTCCTTTTCTTGCAAAGCTCCATCATTTGCCTAATGGCGAAAAACAATCTGAGGATGGAGCCGATGCCCATGCGCAATGTTGTCCAAAGGAGGAGTCACCTATCTTGTGACTTCCAAAGAACTTTTCAGGACAAGAACAAACTGCAAACATCCAGGCCCAACACTAGGTGGCGATCTATGCACAGTGTGTAACTCTGCAGCTCTACATGCCAAGAACAGATGCATACTGGTAAGTAGCATTTTCCTTCTCTCCTTAGGAATACATTGACTGTTTTTACCCTGAAAAATGTTTTAAGTGTGGAGTTGATTTGTATGAAAACCTGAGAAACTGCTACTGTGCAAAACTGATTTTACTTACCTTTTCTCTGGGACCCATTGTGATATCTAGACATATCACACTGAGTGAGTAGAAAACATAACTTAAAAAGTAATCTGAACAGTCATTTTAACATATTGACTTACCTGTATTTGAATCCACTGCATTTGAACTTGCATTCAATTGTAAAACATTGCATAAGATTTTGCAAATGAATGAATGAATGAAATAAAATTTATACTGCGCAACTAAAACCCGAAGGCATCAAGGCGCCTAACAAAACAGATCAAAACATTAAGGCAGAACACAACTACAAGTATGCCTTCGCAAAAAGCCGGGTTTTCAGAGCCTTTCTAAATGACTGCATGGTGGGGAGGGACTTAAGTTCCACCGGGAGAGTATTCCACCACTTAGATGCCAGGGTGGAAAAGGCTTTGCCGCCCCATTTAGCTCTACGGGTGCGTGGAACTGATAACAAAAATTTGTTAGTAGAGCGCAAGTTCCTAGAGGGGCTATAGAGGGACAGGATGGATCCAATCCCAGTAGGGCTGCCTCTGGCCAGGGCCCCGTAGGTCATGCACAGGGTCTTAAAAAGAATCCGATCTTCCATGGGAAGCCAGTGTAAGGATTTTCTGGCGGAGGTGGCCGAGGCACGTCTGGGCAGATCTAATACGAATTTGGCCGCCGCGTTCTGGACCACCTGCAAGCGCTGCAGCAGACCCCTATTTAATCCAGCATACAGCGCATTGCAATAGTCCAGACGGGAGCCAATAAGAGCGACTACAACTTGTTTTCTCGCCTGCTGAGAGAGATAATGTCTAATTTTCCTCAGTACATGGATTATGCCCCAGCAGGTCGAAACTGTTCTATTGACCTGTTGACGCATGCTGAGAGTAGGATCGATAAGAACTCCTAAATTTTTGGCCAAAGTAACAGGGACAGGACACGCTCCCAGTGAGGCCGGCCACCAATTCGCCGACCATATCTCTTCCTTCCCTCCGAACACCATGACCTCCGTCTTCTCCCCATTTAATTTCAATGAATTGTGAATCATCCATTGAGCGACTGCCTCCATACAAGATCTAAAATTGGAGGCAGCTGAGCTGGCCGGCTGGGAGAGAGAGACGAGGATCTGGGTGTCGTCGGCATAGGAAACTACCTCCATCCCGAAAGATCTAATCAGTCCGGCAAGTGGGGTCACATAGATGTTAAAAAGGGTCGGACTTAGTGCCGACCCCTGCGGGACCCCACAATGCACAGACAGGGATGGAGATAGGAAATCCCCCAACTTCACCCTCTGCTCTCTCTGGTCGAGGAAAGAGGTCAGCAAACGCAGGGCAGGCCCTTCAACCCCAATCTCCCTCAGGCGCGATGTTAAAACCGAGGGAGACAGGGTGTCGAAGGCAGCCGTGAGGTCTAGCAGGATCAGGAGGGTGGTCAAGCCCTTATCAGTACGTGTGCGGATATTGTCCAGCACTGCCAGGTAAGGGCAGACTCGGTGCTGTGTTCCCTCCTGAAACCATGCTGCGAATAATCCATCTGACCTGAACTTTCCAGGAAGCCCGCGAGATGCTTATTCAGATGGGTTTCCAGCATCTTCGCAGGAGCAGGGAGCAGTGAGATAGGGCGGAAGTTCTTTAAGACCCCAGGGTCTAAGGATGGTTTCTTCAGCAATGGCCTTACCACTGCCCTCTTCCATTGCTGAGGGAAGATGCCGTCCCTCATAGCCCTGTTCATAATCTCCACCAGAGGGGGCAGGAGAGATTCCCTGCACTGCTTGAGGATCTTAAGCGGACAGGCATCTAATGGGGAGCCAGACCTAGTTTTGTTCAGGAGAATCTCTAGTTCCTGAAGAGAGAGAGGCGGGAAGAGGGCAAGGCGCCCCAAGGGAGAGTTCTCAGCAAGAACTGGTACGGAAACAGAGGGAACCAAGGGCTCGGAAATAGAAGTCCTCTGCAGCTCTAAAGCTGAATAAATATCAGTGATCTTAGTCTGAAAGAAAAGAGCTATGTTGTTACAAAGCTGCTGAGAGGTAATGACAGGGTTCGGGATCTGCAGGGATGTGAGAGAGTCAACAATCTTGAAGAACTCTTTCGGGGAGGAGAGTGAAACAGTGAGAGCCGTAAAATATTCCTGCTTCACCCTTATTACCTCCACCTTATAGCCCCTCAATAGAATCTTATGCGCCTCCTTGTCCCTTAGATCCCAGCTGGTATGCCAGAGACGCTCCTGTCTCCTGACTTCCTGCCTAAGGAGTCTTAAATGCTCAGAGAACCACGGAGCCGAAGGTTTTTTCCTCGCCGAGTAACGCAACCGGGCAGGGGCCAGTTCATCAAGTGCCATAGTAACGGCCTTTTCATACTGCGAGACCGCCAGATGAACGTCTTCCTCTTGAGATGTGGACATACTAGAAATCCAGGGAGCTATTAGAAATATTTTTAAAATTCCTCCGTGATTCCATCTTACTCGGGATCTTTTCATTCCTGACAGCAGTCATACAGGTCACTTCAATCGGTACAGCAAAGTGATCCGACCAGGAAAGGGGAAGGGGGTCTTTTACAACCAGCCTGCCATCATTGGAGAAGATCCCATCAAGCGTATGGCCCGCTTGATGGGTGGCACCTCTCACAAGCTGATTCAGGCCACAAGCGGACATGACATCCAGCAAGGAGAGAGTATCACTGGCCTCCAACTTCTCCAAGTGATAGTTCAGATCTCCCAAGATCGTTAGATGTTCTCAGCCAAAATAGGGTTCCAGGATGTGCAACAATTGTTGTCCAAAATCCGCTCTGGGGCCGGGGGGACGATATATCAGGATCCCATTAAATGGGGTTTCGGAGACTCCCTTTAGAGAGAAGTACAGGGCCTGGAAGTTATCCTGGGGTTCCGATAAAGGTAGGGTGTGACAATGAAAACTATCTTTATAGAGGATAGCCAGCCCTCCTCCTACCCTGCCTATTCTGTCCAGCCGCGCTAGAAAATAGCCCTCTGGAATGGCCTCAACAAGATCTGGGCCAGAAGAATCCTTTGCCCACGTTTCGGTGACAAATACCCACGAGGGCTTTGTGTCCAACACAAACTCCTTAAAAGCGATATTATGCTTAACTAACGAGCGGGCATTAATAAGGAAGCCATCTTCTCTCACAATACTGCCTCTTTTGTTGGTATGGTTTCCCGATGGGTGAGATGACGGAGGAAAGCTAGAGCCCCCATAGCCCTCACAAAAACACCAAAACCTAAAGGGTGGGAGAGGGCTTCCGGAGAAGTTTTAAAATGACATGGGAGCCAAGGTGGTTTTAAGTTAAGCAGGTCATAACTAGAATACCTGACCACCGTGGAGTTTTCCTCAAGGCTACACGACAACCAGCCGTCCAGCCAGTCCTCAGCGCGGACGGGCGCAGACGGGCTGGACTCCGGCGTGACTCTGGCGTCACTTCGGCGCACACGTAGCGCGCACACGCTGCACGCCATTATATCGAGTTTAAATAGGGCTCTAGCCAGTCCACCTGACTGCTAGAGCGCAGAGTGAGGCGTGAGCTTCCCTGAAATCCCCCCAAGATGGCGCTCACCAGAGTAGAAAGCGCGAAGGACAGTCCGCCTAAATAGCGGTGCGGGGCACAATTACGGTGCGGCAATGCGAAGGGGCAGTTAAAAACAAGGTAAGAATGTAGTCACACACAAATTAAAATTAATCAGAAAAACGGGAGTGATTAAAAGCCCTGAGGCGTCTTAAAGCAAAGCGCAGCGCGCAGTAGTGAGGAGCCTAACAAGCCGTTCGTGTGTTCGTACAAATTATTTATTACACTTACCTGTGCCAGGCTTGATTTGGTTCTAGAAATAAAATATCCTAATAATATTTTTTATACTTGCTTAATGCTTAACACTACCCACTGATAAAGCCTTACAGCTCGCCCACACTACCACAATTATAGAGTAAGGGCTATCTACTTTTACCTCTGCCTACATTTGGGGTTCCACTGGACTCTGTGCATACTATACCTCATTTTGGTATAGTATGTACAGAGCCAGCTTCCTACATTGGTGGATCAGCAGTGGGATATACAACTTTGCATTTGTTGGACTTTGTCTTTCAAATTCCGATTTTTGAATCAAACCCATTTTCCCAATTACTGCCTCAGGGAACATGGTAGAAATTCAAGTTTAGTATACCTGAGCTCAGAATAATAAAATACATCTTTTAGCAAAGTTTGTTTTAATATTCTGAGTTTGAAAATACCACTTTTAGAAAGTAGATATTTTCTTGTCTAAGCCTTCCAGTGTGCTCTGCTGTTGTGTATTGACTGTTTGGGTTTAGAGGGGCAAGGCAGGCTGAGTCAGACCTGGGTTGAATAGAGAGATCTGCATTGAGTACTGGGGAGGGGTAGCTCCTTGACGGAATAGGGCTATGCCTGGCAAGGTGAATGCTGGCTCCATCTCCTACTGTGCGTTTGATGGCTGACCCCCTCTTTCTGAAAGGAAGGATGCAGCCTGATAAACAAAATGCTCCAGGCCTGCGCAGAATTGGTACTGGCTGGGTTCAGTGACTAGAGACTTTTGAGAACAAAGACTTTAGGGGTATAAATATCTGTGTCCAAACCCCTGATTTTGTAATTGCTCCTAGATGTCAAGAAGAACCTCTGTCCGTTTCACTGAAGGACTCTGCAGGAGAGGACTGTCCTTGTGCTTGTGTGCTATTTCTTGGATTGGCCTGCAGTAGTTTCCCCTGGACTTGGAAGAAGAGGGAAAAGGACTTTTGCGAGAACTTTTATTTTGCTAAAGCAATCACCCAAGGGCTAGGAGAGAGCTAGCCTCCTGCTGGAGTCACAGGCCTATCTGACTCCCCCACCAGCCTCCTGATTCCTCCCTGCAAGGATTTCTATCTGAAGGTGAGGCCCCTGTGAGTTCCAGAGCCTCTAGTTCTACTCCAGAGAAGACAGTGCTGAAATCGTCGCTAACGCCCGTTTGCGAGCCGCTGCAGACAAATCACTGCGCTGCTGCCGCCAAGTGCTCGCAAACCAAGAACCATGGCATTGCACGCTTGCGGGCCCCAAAGTGCTCGCTACTCCCAAAGATCATCGCATCGCACGTTTGCGGGCCGCCGAGTGCCCGCTAACCCCGGATCATCGCATCGAGATCATCGCATCGCAGTGGGGGTGCCGTGCGTCTGCCATTTTCCTCGCATCACGCCCGCATCGTCGCTCCCTCGCGGAGCGCCATTTTCTTTCATCGCAACAGTAGCGCACACGCAACAGGCTCAGCGGATCATCCGCCCCCTTGCAGCAAGGATTCAACGCATTGCTGGCCTATCGTGAAGAAGTTTGTCGCTTTGTCCCGCACGCATCCGCAGACCGGCGCATCATCCTCCCTTGCGGCAAGAATGCAACGCATCGCCGGCCTTCCGTGAGGAAAATTATCGCTACAGCTCGTTTGCGACATTTTGTTGGTTTTGCTACGAAATCCAGGTACTTTGTAAGTAAAAGGGTCGCAGAGACCACTGCCTTGATCTGAACTCCTATTTGCGCACTCTGAACTATTTTTTCAGCATTTCAAGAATAATCCTATTTTACAGTATTGTGGCTTTTTAATGTTATTGGTATTGTGTTAAGTCTATCTATAAAGATACTTATTTTTTATAACTACTTGTGTGGTGTCCCTTTGTAGTGTTCCTCACTGTGTTACTGTGTATGATCATAAATGCTTTACACACTGCCTCTGAGATAAGCCTAGCTACTCGTGCTACATTACCACAGGGTTGAGCAGGGGTTATCAAAGGGTGTATTCCTTATTCTGACTTAGGAAGAAGGGTCCCTACTTGGACAGTGGCCAGCCATTGCCAACTAGAGACCCCCATTTCTAACAGCTGTGTATCAGTCAGAAATCTTCTTGCCAAAAGTAACTTTCCTTCTGTCATGCTAGCCATGACTGACCTTTCTTTTCATGTGCCACCATGAAGAAATCTAAAATGACAGGCCCGGTGGAAATCTTACAACTTTTGACACCATAAGTAGCTTTGACTTATTGTTGCTTGTGATTATCAGATTTTCATGATTCCCACTCGTGCCAGGTAGGCTCGTTCAAAATGATAGTCACTGTATATAACCAGGAGATCAACCTTCTGAACCATGTTGAATAATTAATCCTGTTAATAAGCGAACTGCCTAAGTTAGTTCGAATTTCTTAGTAGTTGGAATCTCTTAGGACCTAGCATTGCACAGGCCCTGTGATATCACAGTAGCCACTGAATTTCTTAATTTCAACCCACTTTAACTACATTTCTGCCTTCCACACCTTTCATTATTGCTTTCAAAATGTTGAAAAAAAACAGCAATCAAAAACCTAGGAATGAAGACCTATAGGTATCTTATTTTGTGGTGGGTTCTTAATACCTTTCTCTGTTCACAATGGTTCTGTGAGTCTATTGATGGATGTATTGAAATTATAGATCAAAGGTTAAAGTGTGTTATTTGCTTTCCTTCGCTCTTTCCTAAGACTTCCTAGCCTTGAATTCTTGTTGGAAAAGCATCTTATTTTCCTTTCATGTTCTTTCTCCTCTGCAGATTGATGATCAAAGAAGAACACACAACTATGATGAATTCATATGTGCATTCATCTCTATGCTGGCACAGGAAGGTGAGACCTGACATGTATGGAATTAATGAGTGCAGTAGACAGTATTTGAAGTTTGTAATCAAAATAAAATATTTAGGATTACCTCCCATATGCTTGCAAGTGACGTGGTGGTGGCTGACTATTGTCAAACATAAGTTACTTATTTTGGTGGCAGTGCCAGTCAAGGACCTCAGTAGCTATTTTGTACATTAATGATAATCTTTCCACCTCACTTTTGTTTGCATCTCTGTATTCCTTTGGCCATGTATCATTCTCTCCATCTGCTTCTTTTCTAAACTTTCCATTTTTTCTGTTTAATTTGCTTTTTATTTTTGTAGTATTTTCCTCATTCATGGTTAGTTTGTCCCTCCCTTGTCAGTTCACTTCTTGTTCTTTCTATTCTGCATCTTTCATTCCCTTTATGATTGTTCCCTGTTTCCTTTCCTCTTTCCTATTTCTTTAGTTCATGTCTGTGTTCTCTATTCAAACTATGTGTCTTCCCCCTTCCAGGAATGTTGGCAAGTCTTGTGGAACAGAACATCTCTGTACGAAGGCGTCAGGGAGTTAGCATTGGTCGGCTTCATAAACAACGAAAACCAGATCGTCGTAAACGTTCCCGTCCTTACAAAGCGAAGCGCCAGTAAACCGCAGGAGTTCCACAATCTTCCAGCACAGCTGTAAGGATGCCGAGAGGTTTGCAGAGGCTCACATGCTTCTGACACAGCAGTGATCGCTCGTTCAGCTCAACGAAAGGTGACCCTGTGAAGAATTTGGCCATGGGCAAGTGGGTATTTTGTCTAGGCGTGGACAATTTCTGCAAGAGAAGTCCTGCTGCCGCCATGCGTAGGCGCCCCAAGCAGAGGTTTTGAAGCAAAACATGATGTGGCTTGGCTATCTGGATTCTGACCTTCGTTGAGTTGCGATGTCTTTCAGACACATCACCACATCGCAGCCCTCCTGGAAGTGGGTTGTCAGTGGTAGTACTTAACTGGGTACAGTGCCAAGTGTTGGCATTGTCAATGGACACTGATAAGTGGCAAAGAAAGTTAGGTAAAATTACTCTATGGATTGCCTTTACATTTGATCTTCATCATGTGGGGATTTGCTGTTCTTTGAAGGCCCTAATATAGTTCAGCATCACTCAGTTCAGGCTATCTTGGGGAAAATCTCTTTTTATGTAATCCTTCGCTCTGCAGTTGGTAACCAAAATAAAGTGAAATTAAATAGTAAGTTGAGTTGATAAGGCAGCCAAACCAACCCTACTGCAATTCCAGTTCAGTGTTTGTGGTGCATTCACTAAGGCAAGGTCTGCTTCTTGTAGTATTGGCTCAAGTTCTTTTGCATTTGAGCATAAAAGGAACATAACTGTTGTCTGATCCTTACAAGATCATCTGGGCAGTCCTTAAATTAAACCAGTTCCTAAGCTCCTGTTTTTTTGCGGTGTTTTCATGCACTCTGGTAACTTCGGAGGTATTTGGCACAGGTGCAAACATGGTTGACTTCAGCCTAAAACAGCATCACACAGGTGAGCTATTCCTAGCTATGTATTATTTTGGTGGTGTATGATTGATATTTTGCCTCATGTTCTGTCACTTAACTTTGCTGATATGATTTATTGTCACTCTTTCACTGTTACCACTGCTGAAATGGTATTCTTTCCCCTAGTGGCAGTGTGTTTTGAGAGTTGATTGGATGATATTTGTCTTATCTTTCTCTTTGTGGAGTCTCTGAAGTCTTGTTCTTCTGATATGAATTCCCTGCAATGGCTTGGCAGCATGCCGCCATTGGTACTGCTGAGATGACTTTATTGTTCCATATTGTTCTTTTGTGTTGTTCGGTTGATATTAGTACACCAAAGTGTCAATATGTGTTCCCGGTTAACACATTGGTTTGCCACAGGCGTTGTTGGGATTGTATTGTGCTGTTCCCTTTTGCATTGCCAGACTGGACTTAATTTGCCCAGATTTGTTTCTCTCTGATGCCGTTTCATCTAATGTCTGCCCTTCTTGCTGTTTTCTTGCTCTCCAGCGGCACCCTGCTCTATTCTGCACTGCTGGAGATAGCCAGTTCATTGTTGAGGTTGGAGGCTGGCATTTCTGAGAACTCTTGCTTTACTGGCATTGTTGGGGTGATAGTTGGTTTGACTCAGTGATTTTAACAGATAACAAGATGTTATACGTGCTGTTAGCTAATGGAGCAGTAGTTGACCCTTTAAACTTAGACAATCTGTCAATGCAGGGCAAAAGAAGGCCAGAGAATGGTGAAGTGCTAATTTTCTGTACTGGGCAGAAAGCCTAAAAAGAGTGCCCTATATTCATCGTGAGGCTTTGTGCTGTAGGAGGGTGTTTTGATTACTTAAATAAGAGATACAGGCAGTAGCTGAATACTTGAATTGCTGAGGAAACATGAAAGAGAATGTAATGGTATTGCCTTGGAGATCAGTGACTGAGATGTACACAGAAGACTTTGATTCCCTTGATTTGCAATAGTTCAATGTTGGAGAATGCCTTCATTTGCTGAAGGGACCCAAAGGTCTTGAGGTGAGAGAAGATTCACTTCATGAGAGATGCTAGGATCGGGTGGAAAAACTTTCATTTACAAAAAATTTACTCAATTTTGAGAATTGATGCTAAATCCCAGGACTGACACTAGTGCTAAATCCATAGAAAAACTGATTTAGGGGGGCGCTTCTAGTACTAAGTGGAAAACGGTGGCTCAGATTCTTTGCATTTATAGTCTTTGACTTGGTGGACAACCAGTAATGATCAATGAATATCTGTGCCTCCAATGTTTCCTTAGTGTACAAGTATTGTAAATTTATACAATGTCCGATCTGTTATTAAAATAAAAAACAATGTTAAATCTTGCTCCGAAAGGAAACAAAATGTGTCCGTGTTATCATTGAGCCTTATCACAAGCGTTTTTTTTTAACAATGTCAGTGTACTTTGTGCAGGTTAGTAATTAAAATGGTATTTGAATTTTATTAATGTATGTACTTTTAGTATGGCATCTTTTCCCAAAAGATTATATAGCAGTTTCACACAACTGTTAGAAGGGATGTCTTAAAACGGGTGTCTCCATAGCTTTTGCCACAGAACTATATAGAGAGACTTGTCAGCTCCAGATAGTCACCTACTAATTTGAGTTTTGGATTCCCAAAAATCCAGGATGCAGGCAAGCAGGTTTCATGTTCCTGAATCCATCACATCATATCTAATCAGAAAGTGATATCAATGCATTATCCCACCCTATGCACCATTCAAAGACCTGCCCGAAGCACCTGCCCAAGCTACGGGCAGATGATACAATGGCATCACCCTTCAGCCTGTTCAAACCTGAGGGACCTAGGACCAGAACCCCTCATCTACCAAGGTAAGCCACCCAATATTGAAAAATGGTACAAGTTAGTTATAGGCAAATATATGAAAAGTGTATTATCCATGATGCGCGGGTTGACTTTTCCCAAATAAAGTAACTTTAATGTGAAGTTAAACTCTATGATCATTATATGCCCATGCGTGGCAGTTGAAACTAGAATAATATATTTAAATACCCCCAAAGAGAAACATTTCATGTCTGAAAACCAGAATGTAACTCAGCTGACATTTTTTGTTTAACAAGCACCCAGAGATAGAATAATATTTAATTGTTATAGGTTATTTCTACGACAAGAGGTAATAAACAACTCTATGGGTAGAATCTCAGTGGCGATGACATTTTATTTTTAATATCAGAAATGTCTAATTATATAATAAAATTCCCCAACTTATCATGATAACACCTTCCAAGCTTTTTTATTTTAATCAATGGGAAAAGTGTGTGAGATCTCAAACTTGCTGTTTTTTTCAGATGGAGAACACTCATATATTTAATATTTTATGTATGTTTATTTGAGATTCTTTACACTTAAGACAGTTTTTGTTGTTTAGAATATATAAGAAAGCAATATTTTTGTATACAACTATTTATCAAATCGACTTGCATAGACCTGGGAGGTGCAAGGTGCAAGTTCCGACAACGCTATCTGCACGAGACCTGTAATCTCTGCCTACAAAGGGATCACAGGAACAAGGACCGAAAGACCTGCGCTGTGTTCGTCGAAGGCTCTCGAGGCCTGACGAAAGCAGAGAGAGGAACATCACGCAGCAATATACAGTAGTCGGGCATCGCTGAAGGACTTGGGCCTCTCAAGTGATGAAGATGAGCAGGTTGCGGCTGCAAAGTCAGCACACAGAGGCTAGGACATGGAAATCCTCGTTGGATGCTATGAAAAGATGTGCTGCACAGAAGACTACGAAGAATGTCGGAAAGAGACCAGAAAAGGTAAGAAAACCCCCTTGGATACCAAGGGCGTCAAAAAGAAAGTGCACAGGGCAGCCCAGGCAACGAAGAAAACAACGACCGAGGGTCAGCCGTGTCCCAAAGAATCTCACAGATCCCATACCAGGGGTACCGGCGAGGGTACAAACGTCAACGTCGACAAAGACCACCTCTGGGCAAGAAGCCCCGAAGGAAAACACCAAACCTTCTGAGCCATAATCCACCATACTAAGTAAGAGGGCCTCCCTGAAGAAAGATGTCGAAAAGGCCCTCGAGGTGGAAAAGAAGAGAGGAAGGTTAGAGGCAGAAATGACTGCGCTCCTTCAATGAAACAAGCATTTGCAATGCAATAGGTCTTTGTTGGACCTAGGGTATCCTAGACTACATAGGGTAGCCTGGCACAGTAGTGGCTACAGCTAAACTCAAGGCGTTGGTTAAGTGCTTACAAAACCCACTCACAGTAACTCAGTGAATAACCACTAAAACAAAAGACACAACACCGATTTTTGGAAAAATACCATTACCTTTTATAAAAATAATATGACTCTTCTTTTTATGCAAAATGGGTTTACAATTAGTTTAGCAATAATGCACCTGTGTTACACCAACCTCAGCATTTTTCCCACTCTAGGAATGCTAATTCATAGGTACATTTCCTTTGTACGAAACTGTTATCAATCCCACAAAATTACTTTATCAATCAGTCATCACAGTCAGTAATATTCACTATACAGGTTACACATTTACATTACAGACCTGGCATGTACATTTCATTACCCTTCTTGTTCTCAGCGCTCTTGTTCAAGCACGACAATCTCCTACCCCCAGCAGTGCTGTCTTTAGAGCTCACAGCCAACTAAAAGCTAAATAGGAGACAAGAGGAGTTAATAAGGCTTCCCCCCCTTGTTTATTGAATGGCTACACCTCTCTGTTAAGGGTTCCAACTCCAGGGGTGTGATGATTGAGAACCTGACAGAAAGTTCTGACTTCAATGTTTTTTCTATGGCCCAGTCCCTTGACCACTGGCACAAGTACCTGAACCTGACAGAACGTGCCTGGAGTTAGTAATCTGAAGTCAAGTTTCCCCAAGGTCTTCTGGGAGGGCCTCAACACTTCTTACCCGTGTTTGCTGCTCAGTCACAGGGTTTATTTAATGCCGGCACAGCCGCCTCCCATTCCCTCACTCCCCAGCTTACTTCTGGCGTTGTAGTCGATGCAGCTGGCGTTGCCCGTGTCACGCGGTGTCAGGGAAGCCTTCCCGCCGATGAGGAGGCGTGTCAGAGAAGCCTACCCCAGTCCGGGGTGCTCCACCGAGGCGTCCGATGTGGCGCTTCTGCCCCCTTTCCGCGTCTCTTCACGCAATCGCCGATGAGCGCGCTGTTCTCCCGGGCATGCGCGTAGCTCTCCTGCAACTTCGCCTCCGCCCTCTTGAGTCGCGCTGCTCCTCGGAGCCTGCGCGATCACCGCCGGTCACAACACCTCCCCGGACAGACGCTGCACTCCTGGGCCTGCCCGAACCTAGGCCCCTCCTGCTCTCAGTAGCGGACGCGCTGGGGACATGCGCGGAAGCGCTTCCTGACTTTCACTGACGCGTCCGGTGCCCCCGGGGTCCTGCAGTCAGCCAACACAGCGCCGCTCTCCACACGCAGTCACTTCCCTCACCTGGCTCCAGGGAAAGTATACTCCTGATCGGCGCACTCGCTCTCCAGGTCGATATGGTGCCACAGACACCCGCCTTCACCACAGCAGACACCCGCCTTCACCACAGCACATCCAGTGGACTCCAGCCACGACACGGGGCTCACAGCTGCTCTACAACACTGGTATGTGCAGCGCTGGGAATGGGAAGTCAGGGATACCCTCTGTTAAGAGCGTTCTGAGAGGGTTCACTGGGGCTCAATTTTAGAAGGGTCTTCCTTCTCAAGTAGATTAATTTCCTTATCAGCAGTTGATGTTTGGGGAGGGATTGGTCAGAGGCTGAAGGGGGAACGTCTCTCTGTAGTGACTGTCTGCCTCAAAGACAAACTAGCTGCTCCCAGTGCGTCCACCTCCTCTCACCACTGCCTCACTCCTCCACTCTTGGGTCAGCACAAAATGGCTGCTGGTCACTGGCCTTTTATAGGGTGGCCTGAGACCTGCAGAAGTCACTAGATGGTTCTAGAAAATTCCTTATGTTAGCCTATGGCCTGATTTCCAGTAGTGTCCGTTATGGCAGTTGGTGGCCACCATTTTAGGTTTCTGGATGTCCCTAGATTTTCAAGGGGCTTGACTAGGCCTCACAGGTTATGAGGGAAAAATGGCGTCATAGCCAAGGAACACCTAGCCCCCTGACAGCACCGAAAAATCCTGGTGGACATGTATAAAAAATAAAAACAAACTCTGGGAGGCTAAGGGGGACAAAAATAAATAATAATGGTTAGAACATCCCCAGAAGCAGACAGGTCTAACACGCGTCCCCCCCAGCTGAAAGTGGGGAGAACTACCCAACCCCTTGGGAGTCCTCATCACTAAGGCGGAAATACCTGGATAGACCGTCTGCATTGGCATGGTCCGTCCCAGGTCGGTGTTCCACCCTAAAGTCCATTCCCTGTAGGGAGATGGACCACCTTAGCAATTTGGGATTCTCCCCTTCATTTGCATCAGCCAACGAAGGGGGCGGTGGTGAAGGGGGCGGTGGTCAGTCTGAACCAGGAAGTGCGAGCCAAACAAGTATGGCCGCAGCTTCTTCAGAGCCCAAACCACCGCAAAGGCTTCTCTCTCAATTGTACTCCACCTCCTTTCCCTGGGGAGTAGTCTCCTGGACAGGAAGACCACGGGTTGATCCAAGCCCTCATCATTTAGCTGCGATAACACTGCCCCAATGCCATGTTCTGACGCATCTGTTTGGACAATGAATTCTCTAGCAAAATCAGGGGCCTTGAGAATGGGAGCGGAACACAATGCTTGTTTCAAGGTCATGTAGGCTCGCTGGCAAGCCTCCGTCCAGACTACACGTCGGGGTTGTTTCTTGGAAGTAAGTTCAGTGAGGGGTGCCACAATTGTGCCATACCCCTTCACGAAGCGACGGTAGTATCCAGTGAGGCCCAGGAAAGCTCGGACCTCAGTTTGAGTCTTGGGGGGCTCCCAGGCGATGATAGCCTCAATCTTTGCCTGGAGGGGCTGCACCGTCCCTCTGCCCACCAAGTGACCTAGGTACACCACCGACCCCTGTCCGATCTGGCACTTGCTGGCCTTGATTGTCAAGCCAGCCTGTTGCAGGGCATGAAGAACAGCTTGCAGGTGCTGCAAATGATCCTCCCAGCTGCTACTGAAGACAGCAATGTCGTCCAGGTAAGCAGCGGAAAAAGCTTCCATTCCAGAAAGGACCCTGTTCACCAGCCGCTGAAAAGTGGCAGGGGCGTTCTTGAGCCCGAAGGGCATCACACGAAATTGGTAGTGTCCCTGAGGTGTAGAGAAGGCTGACCTTTCCTTCGCCTCCTCGGTAAGGGAAATCTGCCAGTACCCCGAAGTTAGGTCAAAGGTACTTAAGTATTGGGCAGCTCCCAGCCGGTCAATAAGCTCATCCGCCCGGGGGATGGGATGTGCATCAGTCTTGGTTACTGAATTTAAGCCTCGGTAGTCCACACAGAATCTCAATTCAGGTGTGGTGCCTGGTGGGGCAGCTTTTGGTACCAAAACCACCGGGCTAGACCAAGGGCTACCAGAAGGTTCAATCACTCCTAGCTCCAGCATCTTGGCGACTTCACTTTTGATGCTGGCCTTCACCTTGTCCGACAGCCGGTAGATTTTAGACTTCACAGGTGGGCTGTCTCCTGTGTCCACGTCATGGGTACACAGGTGGGTCCTACCCGGGACAAGGGAGAACAGAGAAGAAAATTGCTCCAGGATCTGGCGGCAATCACTCTGCTGTTCAGGAGTCAGGGATGGCGAGAGAATCACTCCCTCCACCGACCCATCCTTTTCTTGGGACGAGAGAAGATCAGGGAGAGGTTCACTTTCCTCTTCCTCTGCTCCATCGGTTACCATCATTAAGACAACCTCGGGCCTCTCATGATGTGGCTTGAGGCGATTGGCATGCAGCACCCGGTGGGGCTGCCTCGGGGTCTTAAGATCCACCAAATAGGTGGACTTACCCTTTTTCTCCAAAACCTCAAAGGGGCCTGTCCAACGGTCCTGGAGGGCATTTAGCTCTCCAGGTTCCATTACCCACACTTTCTGTCCAGGCTCCAGTTCCACTGGGTGAGCGTTGTGGTCGTACCACTCTTTCATAACTGCTTGGCTGGCCTCCAAGTTGTCTGAAGCTTGCTTCCACAACTTAGCCATTTGGCTCCGGAAGGCCAGCATGTAGCTCACCACGTCCTGGGGAAGCTTCCTGGGAGTCTGTTCCCATCCGTCTTTCACCAGGCTGAGAGGTCCCCGTACAGGGTGCCCGTACAAAAGTTCGAAGGGGCTGAAGCCCACTCCCTTCTGTGGCACTTCCCTGTAGGAAAACAAGAGACAGGGTAGGAGGACGTCCCATTTCCTCCGCAGGCTCTCAGGTAGACTCCGTATCATACCTTTCAAGGTTTTGTTAAACCTTTCCACAAGACCATTGGTTTGTGGGTGATAAGGAGTGGTAAACCGATAGGTAACGCCGCACTCCTTCCACATAGCCCGCATGTATGCTGAAAGGAAGTTAGTCCCCCTGTCGGACACAACCTCCTTGGGGAAACCCACTCGGGTGAAGATCCCCATTAAGGCCCTTGCCACTGCAGGTGCAGTGATGGTCCTCAGAGGTATTGCCTCTGGGTACCGTGTGGCATGATCCACCAAAACCAGTATGAACCGGTGACCAGCTGAAGTTGGTGGATCCAATGGCCCTACAATGTCGATACCCACCCTCTCAAAGGGGGTGCTAACGACAGGTAGTGGTTCCAGGGGAGCTTTTAGCTTCACCCCTGTTTTCCCACTGGCTTGGCAAGACACACACGTCCGACAATATGTATCAGACGCCACTTTCATTCGAGGCCAGTAGAAGTGGGGGACAAGCCGGGCAAAGGTCTTGTCCTGTCCTAGGTGTCCTGCCAATGGTATCTCATGAGCCAGTTCCAGAAGAAAGGCTCTAAAGCATTGAGGGACCACCAAGGCCCTGGATGAACCATGTCCAGGCGCCTTGGGCTCACTGTAGAGGAGTTCATCCTCCCAGTAAATCCGGTAGCTCCCTACAATGTTTCCTGCTGCCTGGGCTTTGGCCTGTTGCCGCAGCCCCTCGAGAGTAGGACACTCTTTCTGAGCTTTGCAGAACTCTTCCCGGGAAGGACCTCCCTCCACATGCCATTCAGTAGGGATGGGTAGGTTCTCCAGGGAAGCAACATTCTCCCCTGTGGACTCCAGATCCACCTCCGCAGGTGGCCCGTCTGTCTCACGAGGTGGAGATGTCGAGGCAGGGTCCTCCGGCCTCCTGTCCTTCTCCTCTCTGGCAGCCGGCTGGGCCATTGTTCCAGACTCCAGCGTAAGTGAACTCCCCCTTCGGGCAGTCGCGGACCTTGTGCTGACACAAGTCCAGTCAGGGGGTCCCAGCATCTCAGAGTGAGTCTGGTACTCCACCCTCCTCCAAGCATTGTGCTCCATATCATTCCCTAACAGGCAGTCAACAGGCACGGCAGGGCTTACGGCAACTCGAAGTGGACCTGCAACCCCTCCCTACTCAAAGGGAACCTCAGCCACAGGGTAGTGGCCCAATCTGCCGTCAGCCATTACGGCGGGATGGAGTACATCTGGGATGACCTGCTCTGGAGATACCAGCTGACTCCTTACCATAGTCATGCTGGCTCCTGTATCTCTCGGAGCCTCCCCTCTACGGCCATTGATGGTGACCCACTGCTCATACTTAGTAGTATTAGAGGGCAGTTGGGTCTTTGGAACCATCTCCTTATCTCCCAGGGACACTAAAGTGACACCCGCCCGCTCCCCACCGTTACCCAAAGGCATCTCCTCCCAGAGCACTACACTAGTTATTCCCGGGGCTTTTCCTCCAGTGGGAGGGGGTGGTCTTTTTGGGCATCTCACATCTCCCTTATAGTGTCCCACACCACCACACTCAAAACAATGAACAACCCTTGGCTGCTGGCTTTGGCCAGGGGTAGGGTTGCGAGGGGGGTTACTCTTAGGGATGAATCCTCTGCCCCTTCCTTGCGAAGAATTTTGTGGACCTTTTGAGAACTCCCTCTTATTTTCCCCTCCCTCTTTCTTCTGGGGGCGCCCTGTCCATGCTTCTGGGAATCCCCTCCAGTCCCCTTAGTTGACACCCGGGTACTAACCCAGATGTCCGCCTCCTCAGCAAGCTTCCTGGGGCTGGTCAGCTTGCTGTCCACCAGATGCTGTCGTAGTTCGGGAAGACATTTCTCGAGTAGGTGTTCCTTGAGTATGAGGTCATATAGTCCCTCATAGTCCCCTACCTCGCTGCCTCTCACCCAACCCTCCAGGGCCTTCCTGGAGTAATCCAAAAAGTCTACCCAGTTCTGCGTGCCTAGTTTGTGGCTGCCCCAGAACTTTTGCCTATACTTCTCAGGGGTCAACCCAAACTTTCTTAACAGCGCTGACTTCATAGCCGGGTAGTAGGTCTGTTCACTTTGATCTAGGGCCAACAAGGTATCCCTGCCAGTGGGGGGCATGTATTTATATAACCCACCCCCCCAGTGGGCTTCCAAGATCCCATGGGCCCTCAGTGAGACCTCGTAGGCGGCTAGCCATTTTGCAATGTCATCACTGGGTACATAGCATGCCATAATATCTTTTGGTAGGTAAGGTCTGGGTTCTCTGATGTTGGTCTGGGTATGGCTGCCACCATTCTCTGATTTGGGGGTTCTTAGGTTTAGGGCTTGTAAATCCATCTCTTTGATGGTCCGCTCATGCGCCAACCTCTTGTCC
This sequence comes from Lissotriton vulgaris, assembly GCF_964263255.1. Classification (NCBI taxonomy): domain Eukaryota; kingdom Metazoa; phylum Chordata; class Amphibia; order Caudata; family Salamandridae; genus Lissotriton; species Lissotriton vulgaris. The sequence goes on from NC_141697.1 coordinate 920,346,965, forward strand.
TCCCTTTCCATGTCCATCCTGGCTAGTTCTATTCTCATCTTCCTCTCCTCCCTCCTATCCTCTAACTCGGCGTTGGTCAAACCCCTCTCCGAGACACTACTGCCCACTCTGGAAGGTGTCCTAGGACCTGTTAAAAGGTTCCCCCCTCCCGCCTGGTACAGTGTTGCGGTCTCCAGGACGGCGTCCCTGTCACTTCCCTCAGGATCTATTTCCTCCCCGGAATGAGCCTCCACCCATGCCCGGATACTGGTCAGCAGCTCAACTTTCCTGGCGCCTTTCTTAAAAAACACCCCCTGCTGCTGACACCATTCCTTCAATTGGGTCACGGTATAGTTTTCCAGCTCTTCCACATTTATCTCCATTTCTATTTAGAATATAAACTTTACACAGGAGAAATCCAAAAAGTGACCTGGGGTCAACCTCCACCCACCACCAGTAGTTAATTTAGAAAAAGCAAAATTTAGATTAGGAGGGCCGCAGGGAGAAAACTCCAGGTGGGGTCCCGTGGTAGGCACTGCGTTACTCCTAAGTGAGTGTAAGCACAAATCCGTAATCCCACCGCTGAAACACCAATTATGTTGGACCTAGGGTATCCTAGACTACATAGGGTAGCCTGGCACAGTAGTGGCTACAGCTAAACTCAAGGCGTTGGAAAGTGCTTACAAAACCCACTCACAGTAACTCAGTGAATAACCACTAAAACAAAAGACACAACACCGATTTTTGGAAAAATACCATTACCTTTTATAAAAATAATATGACTCTTCTTTTTATGCAAAATGGGTTTACAATTAGTTTAGCAATAATGCACCTGTGTTACACCAACTTCAGTATTTTTCCCACTCTAGGAATGCTAATTCATAGGTACATTTCCTTTGTACGAAACTGTTATCAATCCCACAAAATTACTTTATCAATCAGTCATCACAGTCAGTAATATTCACTATACAGGTTACACATTTACATTACAGACCTGGCATGTACATTTCATTACCCTTCTTGTTCTCAGCGCTCTTGTTCAAGCACGACAATCTCCTACCCCCAGCAGTGCTGTCTTTAGAGCTCACTGCCAACTAAAAGCTAAATAGGAGACAAGAGGAGTTAATAAGGCTTCCCCCCCTTGTTTATTGAATGGCTACACCTCTCTGTTAAGGGTTCCAACTCCAGGGGTGTGATGATTGAGAACCTGACAGAAAGTTCTGACTTCAATGTTTTTTCTATGGCCCAGTCCCTTGACCACTGGCACAAGTACCTGAACCTGACAGAACGTGCCTGGAGTTAGTAATCTGAAGTCAGGTTTCCCCAAGGTCTTCTGGGAGGGCCTCAACACTTCTTACCCGTGTTTGCTGCTCAGTCACAGGGTTTATTTAATGCCGGCACAGCCGCCTCCCATTCCCTCACTCCCCAGCTTACTTCTGGCGTTGTAGTCGATGCAGCTGGCGTTGCCCGTGTCACGCGGTGTCAGGGAAGCCTTCCCGCCGATGACGAGGCGTGTCAGAGAAGCCTACCCCAGTCCGGGGTGCTCCACCGAGGCGTCCGATGTGGCGCTTCTGCCCCCTTTCCGCGTCTCTTCACGCAATCGCTGATGAGCGCGCTGTTCTCCCGGGCATGCGCGTAGCTCTCCTGCAACTCCGCCTCCGCCCTCTTGAGTCGCGCTGCTCCTCGGAGCCTGCGCGATCCTCGCCGGTCACCTCGCCTCCCCGGACAGACGCTGCACTCCTGGGCCTGCCCGAACCTAGGCCCCTCCTGCTCTCAGTAGCGGACGCGCTGGGGACATGCGCGGAAGCGCTTCCTGACTTTCACTGACGCGTCCGGTGCCCCCGGGGTCTTGCAGTCAGCCAACACTGCGCCGCTCTCCACACGCAGTCACTTCCCTCACCTGGCTCCAGGGAAAGTATACTCCTGATCGGCGCACTCGCTCTCCAGGTCGATATGGTGCCACAGACACCCGTCTTCACCACAGCACATCCAGTGGACTCCAGCCACGACACGGGGCTCACAGCTGCTCTACAACACTGGTATGTGCAGCGCTGGGAATGGGAAGTCAGGGATACCCTCTGTTAAGAGCGTTCTGAGAGGGTTCACTGGGGCTCAATTTTAGAAGGGTCTTCCTTCTCCAGTAGATTAATTTCCTTATCAGCAGTTGATGTTTGGGGAGGGATTGGTCAGAGGCTGAAGGGGGAACGTCTCTCTGTAGTGACTGTCTGCCTCAAAGACAAACTAGCTGGTCCCAGTGCGTCCACCTCCTCTCACCACTGCCTCACTCCTCCACTCTTGGGTCAGCACAAAATGGCTGCTGGTCACTGGCCTTTTATAGGGTGGCCTGAGACCTGCAGAAGTCACTAGATGGTTCTAGAAAATTCCTTATGTTAGCCTATGGCCTGATTTCCAGTAGTGTCCGTTATGGCAGTTGGTGGCCACCATTTTAGGTTTCTGGATGTCCCTAGATTTTCAAGGGGCTTGACTAGGCCTCACAGGTTATTAGGGAAAAATGGCGTCATAGCCAAGGAACACCTAGCCCCCTGACAGCACCGAAAAATCCTGGTGGACATGTATAAAAAATAAAAACAGAAACTCTGGGAGGCTAAGGGGGACAAAAATAAATAATAATGGTTAGAACATCCCCAGAAGCAGACAGGTCTAACAGTCTTGCATTAGGAAAGTTTGAGCTATTGGTATTGTAAATGATACATTTTTTATTTATGTGTTGGTTTTGAAAATAGCGAAATGAATAGCTTTGTCATTTACAATGCCAATACTATTAACTTTCGCAAATGTGACACCTATAGCATCTATAATGCAATATGTGTCTTATTTAAGTGTCTTAGATATATTGATATTACAAATAACAATTGCTTTGAATTTTTTTTTAATTAATACTTAAATAAAAGTTATTGTAATTTATAATTGCAATAGCTTAAACTTTTGTAAATAACTTTTATGAAGATTTTGTTCAGTGTATTTTATTGTGACGAAAATCCAAGAACAGAAGTGAAATATTAACATCTTTTTGTGACATTTGTAATAAAGCTTGAAACATTGAGAGAACATATTTGAACCAGTTTCCACCAACCTCCATCCTGGTCCCACCGACATTTACTATCAAGCAGTACTGTGACATTTCCAAAGATTTTCCCACAGAAAAAAATGGGAGACTTGGAGATCCGTAGGCTTGTGAGTTGGATTTTGTAGGTAGTAGTAATACTGGAGTACTAATTTACGTACTACAAAATGTAGTTAGTGAATTGGGCCCTCAGTCTTGTTCAAACTGCACCATCACATTGTGAGAGAGCTACAGCCTGCAGCATCACATCGTCTCTGTGCAGAGCTCCTTACAGAAGTGCTATGCTGCCTTCAAAGCCCCAAGTGTATCCCCTGCCTGCTGTGCTATGGGGTGAGCAGTAGCAATGCACTTCAATCTCAGCTCAGAAGGCAGAGCCTAAAGATGGACACCTCCTTACACAGGGACCGGTGCAGTGCAGCGTCCTCGCCCCCTCAGCATGGCCAGTGCTTGCTCTGTAAATCAATAAATAAGTGCCAGGGTCCTGATTTTCTTAACAGGTCACCGGTGGAGCCGCCCACTGCTGCCATTCTCACAGAAACTGCACTCTCAAACTCACATGTCTGTTTCTGTGATTATAGTTCCTAGGTTATCCCTTGTGCTATGTTCAGCGCTACACTTATGGCTAACTCTCTTGATGCAGCACTGTAGATATACAAGTTTTACATTATACCGTCTGTTTCAAATGGGCAGTGTTCCAGGTTTTTGGAGAGAGAGTTTGACAATGAATCGTTTTAAATCTGGCATAATTTGCCTGTCCAGCGGGGTTTTATTTGTATTCTGGCATTTTTAGCACAGCATTCACAATGGAAAAGAAATTACAAAGGCAAAAGGCGATGAAAACAACAGGAGCTGAGAGGCTGCTTGCCTGCTTGCCTGCTGTTGGTCCACTATGAAGTTCCTTTACGCTTTTGGCTGGGGTACTAAATCCAATTGTGAATTTGGCGTTACCAACAGCAAACTAGCGAGACTATCCTACATCAATGAATAAATACTTCAGGAGGAAGAATGCAAGAAATGTATAGTGCCCGGCTGACATACCGTGGCTAAAGTTAGCTATGGGAGGCATGCCAGCGTTTCATCTGCAGTGTTGATGCTACCTCACCTCTGTGCCTTGGTAGCAGTGGCGTTCTTGAAATAAGCATGTGGGTGTCACACAAATTTGTGCAGGTGTGGGACCCAGCGCTCCATTTTGTGGTCCTGAATTTATTTCTCATCATGCAACTTTGATTCAGAGCAAGATAGATAGAACAGAAGGGAAGAAGGCAACAAAAAATTAAAAACATTGCAGCGGCGACGGGGTGGTGTGCGGCCTTACAGACTGAAGGTTGACGTGGACAGGGAACTACAGTAGGGGCGAGCAGCCGAGGTGCTCCAGCACTAAAGGCTGTGGGCAGAGGCTCTAGTGGTGCGGATAACGGAGTGGACCTGCTGGGGGTGGTTCTGCCCCTGGAGGGTGCGCCGCCTTGCCTACCTTCCCCGCCTGAAGCTGGTGGAGACGCCTGGGGGGGGGGGCGACTTGGAGGCCTGATGGGGCACCAGAGAGCCCCTGCCGAGAGATGAGCGGGGGCATGCGATAAGCCAAGCCAGAACCTACAGAATGTTTGAGCTGCCCCCGGGCCGTTATTTCGTGGCCGATGGAGGGCCGGGTTTAAGACCGGAGCGGAGGGGGCCAGGGACGGTTGCTGGGCCCTTGACGGAGGCCCTGACCTGCCTGACTCTGCCGGCGGTGAATGATGGGCAAGTGAATGGCGACGCTACTCCGGCGGCTGGGGATGTAGAAATACGAGGGGGACAATAAATACAGAAAGACAGTAATGGAGAGATACGAGGGGGACAAAAGAATTACAGATAGGCAGCAATGAAGAAATACGAGGGGTACAAAAGAATTACAGATAGGCAGCAATGAAGAAATACGAGGGGTACAAAAAGATTCCAGAAAGGCAGTGATAAAATATACACAATGCAGCAATACGAAAAACAATGGTACCGGGCTCCCGAGGCAGAGGGCCTCGAACCTGTGACGGGCGGTGACGAGCAGCAGAGGCACGCAGACACACATTTGGTGCTGTGTGGCGTGGAGTGACCTGCCTGAACACAACACTCCTCTGCATTTTTCTAGATTAGCACGATAAAAATATACATACATACAAACCTACCACGTGCCACCCTGCTCCTTATTTTCTCTTTCTGATTGACCCAGTAAACTTTCCTCTGCAGGTGAATCATACCACAAGCTCCCTGACAGGGCAATACCCGTTTTCAGATGTAACACAGGAATAAACGTTTTTGGGTACTAGAGTTACACCCAAAGTGGTACTCCTTTTATCATGTGTGACTACTATGCCCATGATAGCAGTGAATGTTGAAAGCAGCTAGCTACAGTCATTGAGTCTTGGTATTTTTACCACCACCTCAGTGAGGGGACTACCTACTTGGTCTTGCTACGTAATTGCTACATAAATCTGGCAGTCTGTTACGACGGTGTCCCCAATTCACCCTAAATATTAGCAGTCTGTGTGTGAGTAGGGCTAGGAAACATGACAAGTGAGCGCCCACAGAGGCAGAACCCCTCTATTTCTGTAACCTCTGAGTTTGTACGGTGATACATAGGTTTACTGGTAGCCAGAGCTGGTTTCTCCATTTGCGTGGAATCGTTTCTCACTCCTCTGCTTTTACCCATCTATGCTGAATCCATTTTAAAGCACTCGAACATGTCTGTTTTAGATTCATACATCTTTCAATGGAGGAGGAAGATGCCTGTGAGCCAGATTCACAGAACTAACTTAAGACAAAATCCTAAACTTACTACCATTTTGGTATTCACAGAAGGCACTTACTCATGTTGGTATTCACAGAAGGCACTTACTCATTTCGGTATTCACAGAATTTAGGAGGCCTAACTTTAGGACTCCTAAAAGGCTTCTGTGAATACGAAAGTCTTAAAGTTAGGATTTTTCTCAGTTTAGGAGTAGTAAAGTTAGGATACCTAACTTTACTACTCCTACATTGAGAAAAATCCTAGCCTTAAGACTTTCGGTATTCACAGAAGGCATGAAGGAGTCCTAGAATTAGGACTCCTAACTTCTGTGAATACCGAAATGAGTAAGTGCCTTCTGTGAATACCAAAATGAGTAAGTGCTTCTGTGAATACCAAAATGGTGGTAAGTTTAGGATTTTGTCTTCAGTTAGTTCTGTGAATCGGGCCCATTGAGGCCATCTTCCCTCGGTGATGCTAGATTAAACATTTCAGCCTCTGGTCTGAAAGGCACAAAGCTTAAGCAAAGAACTGTGTCCAAGGGCATGGTGACTGCTGCATCCCTGATCATAAGAGACGTTTTGCCTTCCCAAACTCTACATCCCGTGTACTTCACTGGCGGAGAAGGAGGAATTCAACAAGGGCTTCTCACTGGCGAGTGGTCATCAGGCTCCAATCTGCAAAACAAAGCGGACATTATGGAATGTCTCTTCTCCCCCATGAAGGCAGCGTGGCTTTTAGCAGAGTGTTGTCATGAAAGTTTGGGGACAATTTTAAATCTGAGTGGTCAGATGGCTTGGGCTTAGCTGCCACTGTTTCTTGATTTAAGTGCCTCCTTTTAGAAAATTCGAGTTTTACCTTTTGACTTGGAAGAGCTCTGTGCATCAGTAAGGTGAAAGGGTGGTACCAAATGCAAAATGGGCTGGTGGTCTTAAATGAAGGAATAGTTTGACTCCTGAACTGAAAGATTTGCTGCTGCAGCAATCTCAAAGATAGAGGAGCGAGCTTGTCTTCTTTGTGGAATGCCCAGGGCCCCAAGTTCAGTTGTTCATCTTGCTGCAATAAGGGCATCTAATTAATCAAGGTTTGCTACGAGTGCAGATGGGAACCTGCTTTCAAGTTTAACTTGAGATCACCAAGGCAGGTTGAGAGAAGCCCTCCCTGTGCTACAAAGAAAAGTGCGACTGCATATAGCATGAAATAAGACACGCAGCTATCGAATCCGTCCAAGCTAGGCCTCTATCCTCCACCATCACTGAGCAATCATGTGTGCTGAAATCTGACCTGTGCCTCAACACCTGTAGTGTATGAGATTTGTGTACCAAAAGACTTGCAAACCAGTTGCCCAGTGAACACCAGGGGGAATGGAAGTGGCTTAACGCTGCACTCTCTGTTACACAGGGCTGCACCATATTTACAACAATATGGTGCAGCCCTGCATTTCCCTCTGCACTGGCGCAAAAGTTAGCTGCCTAGCGCGAACACATGCACCCTTGCACCATTAGTGCAAGGGTGTCTGTGTTACAGGGGAAGATTGTTTGAGCATTGCTGCTGTGACACAGCTATGCAACACTTTTCATTGTGCCCTCCTTGCGTCACCATGAATGTGCTGTATTTACTGTATGGTACTCCATGTTGCAGGAAATGACAGATGCGCCAGGAATCCTGATGTATCTGTTGGAGCAAAACTCATGCATTGCTGGAGTTGTGTCGTAAGCATGCTACAGCTACAGCAATCCATGGGGAGACCTATACACATTGCACTGCACCACCATAACGCCTGCTATGAGCCAGGTGTAAGGTTTTAACACAGCGGCGTCCTAGAAGTGGCGCAGTGAAATCGTATAGATTTCACGACACCAATTCTATGATGCTATCTTGCAGGGGAATGCCCACCCTGTATACATTATACTTGACGCAGGTATAATGTGGTGCAGGGGTTTATAAAGTGACACATCTGCCTAGATGCATTATGTGGTAAAATGGCGCAATGTAGCACATTCTTTTTTACGCTGCCGCTGCGTCACAAAAAGCGACGCAATGGCGGTGCAAAAGAGTTTCAAGGTGCTCATAAATAAGCCCCTTTATGTGCAGGAAAGTGTCCCTTCCTGCACATAAACAATCTTTAAATGTTGTTTTGTAACTTCTATGTGTGCTGCTTAGTGCAGCACACATAGAAGTTGAAAAACATATTTTCAATTGATGATTGCTTATGTGCAGGAAGGAGCACCTTCCTGCACAAAAACAATCAATGGTGTTGTGCTGTTTCCATGTGTGCTGCACTACGCAGCACACATGGAAACAACAAAAACGAAGAGAAATTCAAATTTTTCCTCATCTCGCCAGGGTAAGACCAGGTTTTCCCTGGTCTTAATTTAGGCACTGCCCCATATTTTTGCAACCCTTGTAAATATGGTGCAGTGTCAAAATCAGTGGGTGTTGCGTTGGAACGCCCACCGCAATACCCATTGCCCTCTCCATTCACGCTAAGTATCGAGTGAAAGGGGACCTTATTTACAAGGCAGCGTTAAGGTACGTTAAGTGGTTTAACGCTGCCTTGTAAATAAGGGAAGCTCCTACCGCCACCACAACGTCCAAAAAAGTGATGTTGTGGTGGCGATAAGGGCTTGTAAATATGCCCCTGTAAGACCAGTTAGCGAATCAGTGGAATGAATGAGTGTAAATAAGAATGAGGGCGTGTGGGTGAGAATGAGTGTGAGTAAATAAATTAATGTAACTCAGCTTTGGTGAGGAAGAGTGTATTATCACACTTGTGAGTCTGCTGATTAAATAGTGATAATTATTGTCAAACGAGGCATCCAAGGCAAAATGCTTGGCCTGGCTCTCTGTTGGTAATGTTTGGCATAGGATTCTGCCGTTGCAAAATTCTGACACTGGCAGGCAGGGGGTCATTCTTGGCATAAAGGGCACAAATAGCAAATGAGGGCATTGCTGTATTTGAAGATATTCTGGGAAAAAGTGGTATATGTGGCAAAATGCTGATGCTTGCATACTACAGGTAAATGTTGTCATATGGAGCACCTGTGGCAAAATTCTTTGCATATGAGGTACCCATGCCAAAATTCTGGAGCTGTCATATTGGAGGTAATTCTTTATTTAAGATGCACCCATTGGGAAATGTAGGACCTGCCATCCTAGAGGTAATGCTTGGCATGTGGGGCACCCAAGCTTAAGTGCTGGCATAATGGATGCAATACTTGGTTTTAGCCTCGGCCAAACTCCTGAGACGGCTCCAACGCATCCAGAACGCCTCTGCACGCCTGATCCTCGACATCCCTCGCCGCAGCCACATCATACCCCACCTGAGAGACCTGCACTGGCTCCCGGTCAACAAGAGGATAACCTTCAAGCTCCTCACCCACGCACACAAGGCACTCCACAACACCAGACCAACGTACCTCAACAGACGACTCAGCTTCTACACCCCCACCTCCGCCCGCCGACTTCGCCCTCGCCACAGTCCCCCGCTTTCGAAGAGCGACCTCCCTCAGCAGATTGTTCTCCCACCTCGCCGCCAAGACCTGGAACATCCTCCCCATCCACCTACGGCAGACTTTCAGAAAACTCCTCAAGACCTGGCTTTTAGAGTAGAAGCATCATTCCCCACCACAGCCGCTTGAGACCCTCACGGGTGAGTAGTGCGCTGTACAAATGAAATGATTGATTGATTGATTGATTGATTGATAGGGAGGCTAGCCCTGCTATATGGGGAGGGGTGCAACCAGCACTAAATGCTGGCCTTAACAAAACAGCAACAATTTTTTACCGTTGGCTAGACATGGTTCTTGGCATAAGAGAACACCAATGGCATATGACAAAATGCTGACCCTGGGACTGCAGAGGTAAATATCTACAAATGGAGCACATTTTGGGGGTAAGACCTCTCAGAGGCATCAGCAGATGAACCCGAAAGTGACGAGGGGTAAATAGCTGAAAGTGACATGATGTACACGGATAGTAGAGTAGCGAATAACACTCTACCAAGGACACCTACATTAGATTGCGAGTGGAACACTATTTCCCCCCTTCCCTCCCTAGCCTGCTCCATTTCCCCCACATCCCCCAATTGTTTGCAAGGCCCCCAATCTCTCCTCCGCCGCCTCCCCTCCACCCATCCAGATACGCACGAAGCCCTCAAGCACCACGGTTAACCATACAACTAGTATACATTGACTTACACAAGGGGGCATATTATCAAGACAGGCGATAAAATTATCGCAGTTTTAGCAGCAGAAAACTGCCGCTAAAACGGCGATAATGGGATTGATAATATGCTCCATGGCATTCCAATTGAAGCCCATGTTAGATGTACTTCACATTTAACATGGGCTTCAATTGGAATTCCATAGAGCATATTATCAAGCCCATTATCGCTGTTTTGGCGGCAGTTTTCTGCCATTAAAACAGCGATAATTTTATCGCCTGTCTTAATAATATGCCCCACAGAGTTAAGCGCGCACCACATTGGGATAGCACAATGAAATGCAGGAATAATAGCCGTAATACATATGTTGATCTATGGATGTAATGCAAGAGTTTCAGGAGGCAGGGTAAACTGTTGTGTTATTTGAGTTTAATTGGCTATAGTTAAAATCCGAACGTCAAGACAATACACCAATTAATGATACCCTAAATCTGTTAATAAGTGATAATATCCAAATTGTCTAACGTAATGTTTGCATTGTCGACACAAAGTTAAAGTGTAAATTGAATGGACTTACAGGTCATGTGATGGATGTATTGAAAGCTACAAAACAAAAATAATTGGTCAACTCATGTGGAGCACCAGACTTTCACACATTTGTGTGTGATTTGTGCATTAAAATGCACTATTTTAAAACTTTTTTTAAAAAAAATCTTCCCAGCAAACTTCTACTTCCCCAGTTCATTTACAAGAAGTTCTCTCACTCACAGGTGTGAATGTAGGGCGCATATTACTCTACACCAGTTTCAAAGATCAGCCCCTACAGCCTTTGACCCTCTCTGACACTGTGCCCCAGCAAATATCTAGATGCAGCACCCAAGCTCCTGATATGCAACTGGATGCATTTACACGGACTTTCACTTCGCCTCCTGCATCTGAGGGACAGTAGAGTCCCATGAGCATGTAGAGACTGCACCAGAGTCCCACGTGGCTCTACTGAGAGATGTTTAGCACCGTGAACCATTACTAGAACTGACCAACCAGATTTTACACTTAAAAATAAAAAGAAAACACGATTTTTTTTTGCATTATAACATTGTTCCAGTAATCATATACGGGATAATCACACAGGTCAAAATAAAGACAAATACAGAAATAATCTCTGGCATTGTAAGCTTTTTATTTTCTCCAGAACAATCTTCACTCTCATGTATCAACGCCTTCTGCACGTGTTCCAGCAAACATTCACTTTTACATGTTCTTCCAACTATAGTCAAACATTAAATCTGTTAAACATTAACTCGTCATGTTATAGATCAGTCAACACAGCTATCCGAGGGCAATGACATTGGACTTAAATGCACGTATCTGCTGTGAAGCAATACCAGTTAAGTGAGGTACCATCTGTACCAGCTATGTGACCACTGTCAAACCGACTCTCGCCTGTTCCACTGTTACAATATTTCTGGTGCCTACATCAGGAAGTCATAGCAGGCAACCAATATAGTAAAGCAGGCCTCTTTTCATGGGGGCATCTCAACCGATTTAGCTTCATCTTATCTTGGTTAATGTAACATGCCAATCCTCCTGAGGTGTGGGCTTACCCAGCATCCTTTCTTTTTAGAGTATGGCAGCAAACCTATGCTTCTAATGACGTCTCACAGCCAATCGTTTTTTTCAATGTATCGGTATCTTACGTTTTGCCACTATTAAGGCCAAATCTACACATTTGCAAATGTGTTTATTCTCCTTAATATGTGGCATCTCTCCCAACAAACATAGTTCAGGGGACATCGACAATGTGTACCCACCAGGTCTTAGAGTTCTGCCATTCTCTCATCCCAATACTGCGCTATCACCCCACAGCCCGGTACTGTATGATAAAACCCACACCTGTGGAAGGGCATCTTGGGCAGGCACCCACAGTGCCAGCAAGATCTGTGCCAACCTAGCTGGGACCAGACATGTATGATGCATAAAAATGTAACTGTGTATTTGAAATGTTGATTGTGTTTGAACAACTCCCAATTCTCCATCCAATATCTGCATGGAGATTAAACTCCCACTGCAATCTTACTTTAGGTATATCCGAATAAAATGCCGGAGCAACGGCTGCATACAATGCTGAAGTCGCCTGTCTACCTTCCCCATGTGTCAATAAAAGCATTAGTGTGTCATTTTTAGAGGTTCAGGGGGTACATTTACAAGGAGTTAACGCCACCAGAAGGTCACTTTTTCTGAGGCAGTATTAAAACACTTATCGTGGCTTAACCCCTTGCATGCTGATGACGGCCCCCAGCCGTCATGCACTACGGCGCTCGTGTGCTGATGACGGCTGGGGGCCGTCATAAACCCACCCACGTGCGATTTTGCCGCAGAATCGCGGCCGTATGCAAGGGGTTAATGCCGCCTTGTAAATATTAGTTTGAAAGTATGTGCAGTAGGTGTTACAGTGGGTGTTCCATCGCAACACCTGTCGTTTTATGATACTGCCTCAGATTTACAAGGTATGGGGTAGCGCCAAAAATATTACCAGGGAAAATCTGGTCTTCAATTAGGCGATACGAGGAGAATGTTTTAATTTCTCCTCATATTTTGCTCTTTCAATGCCCTTTCCATTCTGCAGCACACATAGAAACAGCAAATCGCCTGTGTAGATTGTTTATGTGCAGGAAGATGTCCCCCCTCAGGGACACTTTAGTCCTCTGCTTCCAACATACAAAAAAACATGAGCAGGTGGTATCAGTAAAGATGGCAAAGTGTGTAATGGTATGATTTATATTATCCATGCATTTCTGATGTTCTTTATAAAACTTGGAATGTATTCTATCGTGACATTCTCACCTCGAGAATGTTCATGGGAAGTTCTGGTCAGTTGACCAGTAGCAGTTTGTGGCTGAGGTTGATTAAACCCAACTGTTTGAATCTATCTGAAGATTTCTCTTTATTTATTGTGGTAAACACCACATTTATTTGTCGACGATCGGGAGAGAAACAACCTCAACACAAAGACTGGCTTGTTAGACTCACCACTCCTCCAGCGGCAGACTTATTTAAAGTGAAGCGTTGTCTTCCCGGCGGCTGATCGGACGTGGCGTTCGGAGTATGACAAAGATAATATGGTGAGGAGTATGGTGGGAGGTCTATGAGGAACATTGCGGGACTTTGGAAATTAAGATTGGCAGTAATCTTTGTTAACCGTTGTGCGTGCCAGTGACGTTTGTGATACTTGTGTATGCGTTCCAGCTTGCTTTCTGAACATCTGGTTGAAGAGAATTTTCACGTTGCGTATGCGTGTCAGTGACGCATATCGCTTGTTACATAAAAAACTTTCTCTTCACGACAGTGAGGCATTCTTAGTCTTAAAGGAATACGAAGATGCGAGCTGTGATTCACTGAGACATCTCTGCGTCATCTTTGTGACGACAACAATAACACATGCTACATTTTTTTTTTAAAAGGGATGCAGTGTGACGCATTGTAGTTTGCTGGCAAAATAATTGACAAGGAAAATTAAATAAAGAACTCACAAGCCATTAGAGGAGTAAAGACCATTGTTAAAAAAAGGATCTTTAATTTTATTATACCAAGAAGATGAATTTATAAGTAAAAAAAAAGAAAAGTATCTAAATAGAATTTGCTACTATAAAAGTACATATTTAAAAAAAAAGGTAATAAGGAATATTTTTTTTGTCAAAAAAAAGATTAAACCTTGTTACTTTGGATAAAAATTAGAGGAAAATGCAAAATGTGACTCAGCCTGCATTTTTTCTAACAAGCCCAGGTGAGCCTAATGTTAAGTGGCAGAAATGGATGAAAATATTTGCTAACTATGCAAGGGTGTGTTGCACGAACTTAAATGCAGAGAGAAAACATTCTTTATTACTGCACTGTCTGGGAGGAGAAGGTCAGGATGTATTGGAACACTTACCGGAATTAAGTGCGTCTGAACAAAGAAACTTAAATGAATATGAAATAGCAATTGAACAATTAGATCAGCATTATCTACCCAGATTAAGTACTATAATGGAAAGATACCATTTTGGTTTGCGAGGTCAGAAGAAAGATGAATCTGTGGAAGACTATGTCTCGGCATTAAGGAAGTTGGCCTCTTCATGCAAATTTGGTCAAACTTTGGAAGAAAGGATAAGAGACCAGTCTGTTTTAAAATGTGCACATGACAGTATAAGAAAAGAACTTTGGTTAAAAGATGAGCCTCCATTGGAAGAAGTATTGGTTATTGCAAAACAAGTTGAGCACATGACTAAATGTGTAGATGAACTGAAAGGGGAAAAAGAAAAGACCACAGACGCTGAAACAAAGAGTGTATCAAAAGTTGAAGAAGTTATATGACAAGTAAAAAAAGAAGACAAAGCTACTAGAGATAAAAGTGATACTGTGTTGAATAGCTCTAACACAAATGTTACAAATGTAAATAAAAAGTTTTCTTGTTTTAGATGTGGAAATTTTGGTCATTTGGCAAATTCTCCTAATTGCCCTGCATTAAAATCTACGTGCAATACTTGCGGTAGGAGGGGGCATTTCTTGAAATGTTGTAGAACTAAAACGAACAAAAGGGAGAGTTCTAGTAGAAGATGGTCACAACCTCAGGTAAAGACAGTGACTTTTCAAGTCAATGGAAACCTTTAAAACATCCATGCATTTGGTAAAAGTTGATAATGCATTAATTGACTTCAAATTTGATTCTTGCTCACAAATTACTATGATTGATGAAATGTTGTATCTTAAAAGTTTTAATACCAGAGTTAAACTTTTAAGAAGTGACATTTCTCCTTTGGGTTATGGCAGGAAACCTATCAAAATGTTGGGTTACTTTGTGGCTACCATTGAGTTAGGGAGTCGAATTATTCCAGGTAAAGTTTATGTGGCAAAGCAAGGTGATGCTCTACTAGGTTGGCAACATCAACGTGATCTAGGGATTAAACTTAATCCCAATGCTTCACCTCAAGTACAAATACAAAAAGTGGATGATATGTCTTCCTGGTTTGCGGATAAATTTCCTAACGTTTTTAATGAAAGTTTAGGATGTTTACAAGGTTATAAGCACCGTATTAAATTAAAAAAAAATGCAGTCCCAATTGTAGCAAAAGTAAGGAGACTTCCTTTAGGCGAACAAGAAAAGGTACAGAAGGAAATTGATAAGCTTATTGAGAATCAGATTATTGAGCCTGTAGAGGCCACAGAATGGTTGGCACCTGTTGTGATAGCTAAGAAACCTTCCGGTGAGATACTTTTATGCATAGATTTATGCGCTTTGAATAAGGAGGTTGTTGTGGACAAGTTCCTTTTGCCAAATATTGATGAAATTGTGGGAACATTGGAAGGAGCGAAGTATTTTACCACCCTAGATTTAGCTTCTGCTTACCACCAAGTAGAATTAGATGTGTCTTCTCAGGAGTTAACAGAATTTATTACAACAATGGGCACATTTAAATTTAAAAAGATGCCATTTGGGCTTATCTCAGCGGCTTCAGTATTTCAACGCATCATGACTAGAATTCTTAAAGGTCTTCTGGGTGTTAAATGTTATCAAGATGATCTGTTGATTTATGGTAGTGATATACTTGAGCACAATGAACGTGTGTGTGCGGTGTTAGAACAGTTGAGTAAAGCAGGTTTGTCACTCAAGAAAGAAAAGTGTAAATTTGATATGGAAGAAGTGAATTATCTTGGACATTGCATTAAGAGTGAAGGTGTTTTTCCTAAAAGTGAGTTGGTTGATTCTATTGACAATATGGCAGAGCCAGTCAATAAGGAGGAACTACTTTCATTCCTTGGTATGGTTGAATTTTATGGAAAATTCATAATGCATTTTGCTAACAAGACTAAAAATTTGAGAAGACTTACTGCGAAGTGTGTGGTTTTTGAGTGGTCGAGTGAATGTAAGAGGGAGTTTGTAGACATTAAGGAGGAGTTGAAGAAAGCTCCGTGTCTTCATGCATTTGTTCCAGGTTTCCCAACGTTCATATTTACTGATGCGAGTGACAAGGGTCTTGGAGCTGTTTTAGTTCAAAGTAAACTTGGTAAGGAATCTCTGATTGCTTGTGCTTCAAGATGTCTTAGAGGACCGGAGTTAAATTACTCTGTAATACAGAAAGAATGGTTGGCGATTTTTTGGGCACTGAGAAAATTTTAAAATTTGATTTGGGGAACTAAAGTTAATGTCATGTCTGATTACAAGCCGTTAAAGGAAGTTTTTTGGAAGAAAGGTTTAGATGCCATCTCATCTAGGAGTAGGAGATGGATCATTTCATTTCAGGAATTTGACTTTGATGTACAATACATTCCTGGGGTTACTAATAAATCCACTGATTGCTTGTCTAGATTGATAAATAGGGAAGTTGTAAGCGATGAAGATGTGGTTGAGGTTGACGATGTCATCAATGTGTGTGAAGTTACAGAAGGTACTGTTGAGGAGAATGACTGGAAAAAGTAACTGGAGAAGGATAAATTATTGATTTACTTTTTCATAGTCTATCAGTCTATTCATTTGTAGTCAGCCAGCAGTTTCCCTCCTTTGGTGCCACCTCTGAAATGTAAAGTGTGGTGTCTCGGGAGCCTACCCTCACACCCCTGGTTCACGCCAAATAAGCCCAAAGGGCTCTCTTTATGTAGGCCACCAACCATCTCTATGCCAGCCTCAATCCATGCTCTTGTATTTATCCGTGTTAACGCAGCGTCCTCTCTGGGGATCATGGCACTCTTGCTTTCAAGCACTTCACCTAGCCCTGCCAACACTCACTTATTGTGCGTAATGCCCTGGGGTAGAGAGGTGGCAGTGCCGCCCCACCCCAGAACAAATTCACAGACAAAAATGCCCCAAACAACTTTGGACCTCCACACTCTCTGCATCTCCAGCCTCTCCTATATGTCACATATGCCACTGCAGTTGTGCTGAGAGATAATATCACTTTTAGTTTGGAGCTCCCATACCACCGGCATCCAGAGTTCGGATTGTTTTCCCAGGTGCTAGTTGACATCAATTTACGCCCCATATTAATGCCCCTCGCAATGAACGGAATTCCTGAAAGAAAAAATGTGGGAATCTTTCGTTGCAAAGCTGCAATATAATATAACCATCAAGGTGGCAACAGCATTTTAATAATACATATCCTGCTCATGGGGAAAAGGCAATCCTGCACAGAAGGACATTGAGGGGCATATTTACAAGCCTCTATCGCCACCACAAAATCACTTTTAGTGACGTTGCGTTGGCGATAAGGTTTTTGCCTTCTTTACAAGGCAGCGTTAAACTACTTAACGTGGCTTAACGCTGCCTTGTAAAAAGGCATCCTTTCCAGCTACACTTGGCATGAAAGGGGAGGGCAATGGGTGTTCCACCACAACATCCATTGATTTTGACGCTGCCCCCTATTTACAAGGTTGATGTAAATAGGAGGCAGCACCAAAATTAAGACCAGGGAAAACCTGGTCTTAAACAGGCAAAACGAGGAGAAATGCTTTATTTCTCCTCATTTTGCTGTTTCCATGTGTGCTGCCTTATGCAGTACACATACAAACAGCAAATTGCCAATGATTGTTTATGTGCAGGAAGGTGTCCCTTCCTGCACATAGACAATTACAAAAATTTCATTTTGCAACTTCTATGTGTGCTGCATAAAGCAGCACGCATAGAAGTTTAAAAAACGCCATGAATGATTGTTTATGTGCAGGAAGGTATCCCTTCCTGCACATAAACAATCATTTCCACCAACGCAGGCACCCTTGCACTGTGGTGAAAGGGTGCTCACGTTGGTGCTAGGCAGCTGAACTCAGTGCCAGTGCTAGGAGAAATTCAGGAGTGCGCTGCATTCTTGTGAATACGGCGCATCCCTGCCTTTTCAGAATGGAGAAGCGTGGCCTTAGCAATGTTTGCGTAACGCCACGCTTCTCCATTCTGTTGTAAATATGCCCCTGAATGTCTCACTGAAGTCAACATTCTTCTTGATTCTCTGCATGTAGCCTTTCATTATCCTGGTAGACTTTCACTCTCAGATATCTAAAAGAAACAGGCTCCCATCCAAGCACAGCCTCT
Organism: Lissotriton vulgaris; assembly: GCF_964263255.1. Taxonomy (NCBI): domain Eukaryota; kingdom Metazoa; phylum Chordata; class Amphibia; order Caudata; family Salamandridae; genus Lissotriton; species Lissotriton vulgaris. The sequence goes on from NC_141697.1 coordinate 920,365,005, forward strand.
ATCTGATTCTAACCTTCCACTGTAACACTCTGCAGTGGAAATATACAAAACTTCCTCCTGATTACATTTTACGCTAGAAACATGGGCATATTCCGATAGCAATTGCATTCCTGCAGGTATATGCTGTGTTGGATCTTTAACCCCTTCCTTGCTGCCGTCGGCCATTGGCCGACGGCAGCACTACCTCCCCAGTGCTGCCGTCGGCCAAAGGCCGACGCGGCCCCGCCCGTTTTGCGGAAGTGCCGCACTGCGCGAAAATTGGGGCCACGGTAAAGGGGTTAAAAAAAAAAAGCATCATCCACATATAATGAAATAACGTGGTACCTCCCTGAGAGCCTAATGCCCCATTCTTGTGCCCTAGTTCACAATTTTACAGCCAAATGCTCCATGGCTATTGAAAACAACGCTGGGGATTGACAACACCCTTGCCTAGTGCCTCCAGAAATGGTGTATGGCCCAGAAAGAACCTGTTCCATTCACACCCTCATTATCCGCTAGCTGTATAGCAGGCATATCTAAAGCAAAAAAACTCCCAGTATTGCAAGTATAGTACGAACTGTGAACAAATATGGCAGCAGTAGCATATTGAATGCCTTCTCTATGTCTAGAGTCGCCACCACAGCGTTAACCTCCTCCCTCAGAACAGGGTTGGATTGGGAACAACATTTGGCTTGGGTACCGAAAGCAAAAGTGGACCGCATAGGTGGATAATGACCGTTCATGCAATTTTGCTTAGTTTTGGGAGTAATTTTGGGAGAAAGCTCTGATAAATTAAGATTTCTAAACTCGCGGAGTCAGTAGCATTGGCCAAGACTAGACATACCATTATTTCACTGCAACTAGCCAACAGGTCACCTCACCTAATCTTCAGGCCTATACATTTCTCTACATCAGGTGCGGGGTTCCAGGACTGCAGAAACTGAATACCGGCCATTTAGAGAATCACAAATTTTACCTGCCTACATACCTGAATTTTGCCTTCAAAAAGCCCACGGCCAATAGGCCACTAGGGCGAAACACGTGTCGGCTGTCCTTTTTTCCCGCATATGCAACAATAAATAAAAACCACGCACGCAAAACTATTAAAGAACATTTGAAAATTATTTTTGGAATACTGTTGACAAACCGTGAGGGCACAATCCTCCATTTTCCTCTATACTTAACCCCACAATGGCTCTTGGGTGAAGCCGTTCGTGAGGAATGTGCCACAACACAATTGGCCCCCGACAATTGTAGCACCTAAGCCCAGGAGGTCGTTCTCCCAGTAAACAAAGTGTTTTCCGGACTGACTACCATTTGCCTGGACTGCAGCCTGCTGCCGCATACTCACAAGAGAAGGGCATTCTTTCTGCTCCTTGCAGAACTCCTCCCTGGAGGGACCTCCTTCTTTCTGCAAATGGGTCAGCTCAGGCAGGTCTCTCAGTTCGGCGATCTGTTCCCCGGTAGGCTCCAGGGCATCCCCCTCAGGGTCTGCCTCCTCCTGGGCCGAGGGAACTTCGGGGACCGGCTGTCCGTGCCCCCTGCACCTTCTCTCTAAGGCCGGTTCCTGGGCCTCTCCTTCAGGCTCCAGGACTTCTTCAACACCCCTACTGGCTGCCTTTGACCGGTTGGTCACGCACGCCCAATCGGGTAAACCCACCATCCGCAGATGGGTTGTTTTCTCCACCTTTTCCCAAGGGGAGTTCTCCAAATCGTTCCCTAGCAAACAGTCTATAGGCATGGCGTTTCTCACAGCGACCTGCAGAGTACCAGAGACCCCCCCCCCCACTCAAAAGGAACCCGAGCCATTGGACAACAACTCTCAGAGTTGTCAGCATTGACAACCCTACAGTAGGCATGGGGTACAACCTGCGCTTGAGACACCAGGTGCTGCCGGACTGCAGTCACACTGGCTCCTGTATCGCTAAGAGCTTCCACCTTCTTTCCATTGACGGTCACTACTTGCCCATATGTTTTAGTGTTAGAGGGAAAGTAGTTTTCAGGGACCATCTCGCTGTCTCCAAGTGAGACTAGGGTCATCTGAACAGGATCCCCACCCTCTTGGACTGCTACCTCCTCCCCAAAATTAACACTAGCCAGTTGCCGGGGTGGAGCACCAGTGGGTGCGGGTTTTCCAAATAGGCGACACTTAGGATCAGTGGTAATGTGACCCTGGTCACCACACCTGTAACAGGTGATGGCCCCTCTTTGAACAGGTTTACCTGTCGGGGCCCCGTTCTGCTTCGGGGGTGAGGGAGGCTGAGAACCCTTCTGCTGGTTCCCTTGGGGATTACTTTGGGGGCCTCGTTGGAACCCTTTCTGTTTTCCCTTGTCCCCTCACTCTTCTGCTGGGGACCCTGCCCACCTTTGGCTGAGTCTCCCACTGGACCCTTGTGGACCCTGGTGCTGAGCCAGCGGTCCGCCTCCTCAGCAAGCTTCCTCGGGTTAGACAGCTTGCTATCAATCAGGTGCTGGCATAGCTCAGGAAAACAATTACTGGACAAGTGCTCCCATGCCATTAAATCAAGAAGCCCTTGAAAATCATTCACCTTGCTACCCTTTACCCAACCATCCAGTGTTCTGCAGAAAAAGGTCACATACTCCACATACATACCCCCAGTAATCTTAGTACACCCCCTGAACCTCTGTCGGTACATCTTAGGAGTTAACCCAAACCTGGTCATTAAGGCCTCTTTCATGTGGGTGTAGGAATTGTATACTTCAGAGGGCAAATCTAACAGGGTGCCCCGTCCCTCGCTAAGGAACTTCCCCCACAACCCCGCTCCCCAATCTCTTTCAGGGACCCGGTGGGAGGACATCGCTACCTCGTATGCCCGGAACCACTGTCCTATGTCATCCCCCTTGAAGTACTCCTTCACTACATCTTTCGGCATGTACACCCTTGACTCTACCTGCACTGGCGTTGCGCTGCCACCAGGAGCTGTGCCCAAGCTTTTTGTTTTCAGCTCCAACTCTTTGATTCTCATATCATTTTTTTATTTTTTTTATTTTTAAAAGACCTTTATTGTTCAAAGAAAAAAAACACATTTGCATATGGCACGTAGCCAGCATTCCGCAGGGGCTGGCATCAGAGTAGAACATACAAAAGAAATACTGGTAAGTTAACACAGCCAATTAGCCGGCAACCCTGGGGTCCGGCGGCGTAGCTCAGGAAAAACACGGAAACATTGTTCAATACACAGCACGAGAACAATCAGGTCTGTAGATTTTGATTTTTTTTTCGTCGGTTTAAACACATCCTTGCATTTCTGGCATCTGCACCATATGAGCTGTAGTCCAAGCCCACAATGTAAACAAAAGGCGGCAACAACTACCAGGTAGAGTGTGGACTGGGAATAGAGGTACCGAAAATCTTGTGCTTGTGATGCCACCATGCTGTGGACAGGTGTATAGTGGTATAGCTCACTAATGCAGAGTATTAGTCGCATATATCCGACGACGACGCCAGGTTACGACCGCCACAGCGGAATCCTAGGCGTCTGTTGGCCTAGTGTAAATTGAACCCTCCAGTGCCTGCGACATATGTATGGATGCCAGAGGTGGGGGTCCGTGTGCAGGTTCATTCGCCCGGTGTCAGAGGGCAATTATCCCGGGTATGGCCCGCATCCCGTGTGTGTGGCATGTTGTGGCATGTCATGGCAACGGAGGTGCAATGTGTCTACAGGTACATGTCATTCCGCGACATTGTCACGGCGTGTAGGGTGTCTCCGTCAGCAACAATAAAGGGCTTGGTCAGGGAACGTGACCAGTGAATAAACAAGGACCGAAACCAACACAGTGGTGAAAAAACTAGGGAAGGGAGGGGAAAGAACAAGTGCGTTCATCGGCGCGTTAGGAGGGCGGTAGTTGCAGCTTTGGTGAGGGGTCTTCGGTTCTGGGGCGGGGTGTGGCCGGACGGTTACTGGGGTGTGGGGGGGTCCATGAGAAGGCGCACGCGTGATGTCTCCAGAGTGCAGCTATCGGAGGGATCCTTCTGCGAGGGATATGGTCAGGATCTATCGTGTGGGAGATGCCATGTGGCGCGTCAAATACACCGGTCCGTCGTCTGCGGCAGAGCGTGCGCTGTAAGCGGGTAGGAGCGAGTGTATGAGTGCGGGTTTGGCGCTGTGTAAGCATGTGTTATGTGGAAAAAGGGTAGAAGCGCCAGCAGCCGCTGGGGCAGCGTGTCGGTAGGGGGGTGGAAAAGGGGGCGAGTGTGGTGGCCCTCCGCAATGCCCCTCATCGCTGCGGAGGAATAGGGTCATGTCTGCTCAAGTTATCCCTTGTTCCTGACAGGCTTGCTGGAAGGACGTAAGAAGATCGTCCCAGAGCTGCGCAATGGGGAATTTCCGAAGTCCTGCTGTTTCCTCTCGGAAGAGCACCGTACCTTCTGCCCGTGCCCAATTGATGAAGGATGTGTGCCAATGTCGGGTGTGGGGGGGTGTTGACCTTCCAATGTTTGGTAAGTAAGCGCTTAGCAGTGATTAGACCCATATCCCAGAATCTCGCCTGCACCTTGTTGAGCTTCGTGCGCTTGTAAAGCCCTAAAATACAGGCTTCCCACGTCCGCGGTACATGTTCAGCAGTGCACTGCGTGAGTAATGTTGTGACCTCATCCCAGTATGTTTGTATGGCAGGGCAGTGCCAGAGCATGTGCAGGAGATACGCCCCTATCAAAGAACATCGTTGGCAGGCAGTGTCAGTGGCCGAGAAATATCTGTTTATTTTGTCGGGTGTGAGGTAGGCTCGGTGTAAAATATAGAATTGGATAAGTTTGAAACAGGGGTTGCATGGGATATTAGTCGGCCCAACTAGTATCATAGCCCACTCTTTGTCAGTCCAATCCGTCCCTCTGTCGATCGCCCACTTCTCTCTGAGTGGCAGTGTGGAAGGCTGCGTGTGTAGCAGTAGGGCCTGTGCTAGCCAATGTATGATATGTGAGCCGTTGCCCATGACATGCAGATGCTGCATAAAATAGTGCATCGGCAGTTCCTCCGATATATCACCCTAGGAGGCGGTTAGTGTGTGGATAAGGGATGCGTGTAATAGAAACTGTCCTGCAGGGAGATCCGTGCTAGTGGCGAGATCCGCAAAAGAAAGCTGCGCGCCATCCGCATAGAGGTCGCCCAGTGTTTCCACCCCAGCACGCGTCCAGCTGGCCAAGAGGTCCTCTGTCAGTGTTCCCACTGTTCCGGGAGTACCCAGGAGTGGGAGTATCGGGCATATGGCTTCATGGCACGGGTAAGCCGTAGGCATCGCAGAAAGCATCTGCGCGCGACCACTAGGTGTAATTGTGAGGGACAGGGGGAGCGGGTCATAGGATGGAACAGTGTGTATACTTGCGTCTGGGTCCAAACAGTAGTATCCGAGGCAGTGTCCCCCAGGTTCTTGCCGCAGAGCCATCCCAACACCCATTGCAACTGCGCCGATAGGTAGTATAGCTCCATGTTGGGAACCGCCAGGCCTCCTGATTCAGTGGTCATGAACAGTTTAGTCAGCGCCACTCGGGGTCGGCCCGCATTCCAGACAAGGCCACGAAGCAGGACCTCCAGTTCCCGAAACACTTTGTTGGGTACGTACGTCAGAATGTTGGCAAAGTAGTACAGAAGCCTTGGCAGGACTATCATTTTGGTCAGCGCCACACAACTAGGCACATTCAGGGGCAGGGTCTTCCAGAAGCCAATTTGGGCACGGATGGAGGCAATCGCCCGTAGCAGGTTCCCCTCTAGGACGTCTGCCGGGGCCCGGTAAACATGGATTCCCAGATAACGGAACGTGGTGGGGTACCATTGCAGCCTCTCTCCACCGATGTGGATGTCACTTTCAGGCGTATCCGGACTGAAGGAATAGGCTTTGATTCTCATATCATGATCCAACTTGAGTTTCTTTTCCTCCATTGCCAATCTTTGCTTTTCCATGTCCATCTGTCCATTCAATCTTGCCATCTCCAATTCATGCGCTCTGGTTGCGGCCCTGTCTGCCAGCTCCTCTGACGACAGGACTCCGGGCACCTCGACAAGGCTTTCTGGTGGATCCACCACCAGCTGATTCTCTGGTTCTCTCGATTCTTTCCAGGCTCTCAGTGCCTTGATGAGTTGGGCTTTACTTTTGCACCCTGTTTGGGCGACTCAGAACTTCAGGCAGAAACCTTTTAGTTGCTCCACTTTGTAGTTTTCAAGCCTTTCCCAATCGACATCATCTAGTCCAGAGATGACAGAGGCTGCTCTCACGGGGAGTGAACCAAGCATGATTCGACGATACGAGATCTCTCAACAAGATTTAACCGCATCCGTGCGGCGCGAATTCCCCGCCCATGCTGACTCCGCCTTGCGCGGGCGGAGTCATGACGGAACGGTTCTGTCATCAGCACAGCTCAACCGACGCTGATGACGGAACCGTTCCGTCATCAGCATCGAAGGGGTTAAAAGACAATAAATCTGTGGCTTCGTTATAGGTCTGCTCTCACTACGTGGTGATCAATAATTCACTGTATATGAATCATAAATGCAAATTCGAGATCCTCACCGCTGCCTCCAATGTTAGACTCGGGGGTCTCTGGTTGGCACAGGTATGTACTTGTGACAAACAGGGACCCTCTCCTCTAGTCAGGTTGAGAGAACTACTCCTTAGAAATAACCCTTGCTCACCCTCTAGGTAGTGTGGCGCAAGCAGACAAGGCTTATCTTCAGGGCGATAGGTAGTTACGTATTTATGATCACATAGAGTAAATATAATGACCCACCACAAACGGACACCAGGCGTAAGGTTTTATCAAAAATGCATAGACTTTATATAAAAATACTTATTTGCAGAATTATCACAAAACCATATATAACGTTTAGTGACTTAGGCCACCAGATTTAAATAGGCAATAGTTCTTAAGTGTTCTTTGTCAGCAATGTACGCTGTGGGCCGATGCGTGCTCCGCGCTGGTGAAGCGACCCGTTGGGGGCTGATGGACAACAGGGAAAACAAACGTTGTGGACCCTGGATCCGATGTGAACTCGGGATCGAGTTCAAGTGTACCTTGTTGCGGGTGTCTGAGGCGTTTCAGGCGCGGCCTCAGGTGAGGGCAGACGAGGCCGGCGGTTCTCCGGGGATTTATCCGGCTCGAAGGCCCCTCGAGGGGTGAGGCGGTTGAGCGGGATGGTGGAGGGTCGTGGCGATCCGGGGTCTGGAGCAACACACAGGCTGAGGCGCCGTTCAGGCCTGCAGGGACGTACTTTTTCTTAGTACGCCGGGTCGTACCTGTGGATCTGTGTGGGTCGTCGCGTTCTCGGGCAGACGGGTGCAGCACCGGGCCTCCGGTACCAACGTACGGAAGGCCTTCTTGAGGTGTGGCACGGGCCTTGGTATGCAGGAGGGCAAAGTGAGACAGTCGGTACGTATCGACGTACGGACCGTCCGGGGCTATCAGATGCGCTCCGTGTAGATTCCGGCGGGAGAAGATGAGAGGTACACAGCGCGTTCCGTAGCAGGCGAGGTGTCAGGAGAGCGGGCGGCCCGGCACTGAAGCGGAGAGCAACTCAAGCTTGAGCGGGGCTCTCTAAGGAGGGGCGACCAGGCTCCGAGCTGTCAGGACCTTAGGAGGGCGAAAGCACCTGAGTCACAACTCCGGCGAGGAAAAAGAAAAGGGCACAGCAGCAAACGGGCACAGGCAGAATTGAACCCACTGGTCCTGGGGTTCAGTTCAGGGGGCAAGCTCAAGATCAAGCCCTTGGAGATCGTTTCAGGCACAAGTCTTCAAAGTCCTCTCTGGTCTTTTCCTCTCCGTTCTCAGCAAGACACCACTGCAGGTTTCCTTCCTTCAGCTTCTCTTGGTCCTTCTAGTCAGGCAGAGGTTTGTCGTGGTCAAAACTGGATCTAATTTGGTAGGAGCGGAGCTCCTCTTTTTATACACTGTTTCTTTTGTCTTTCCTGGCCAGGGGGGCCTTTGCATAGTCCATCTCAGCTCTTGAGTACTTTGTTTTGCGAAGTCTGGGTTTTCCTTTCCGTGAGCAGGGCAGGCCCCGCAGACGCTCCGCAGGGGGTGGCGCCAGCATTGTGCCGACAAGTACAGTCCAGGAGTACTCTGTTGACGACCTCCACTCTCTTCTTAAGGTGTATGGCAGAGTCGTCAGCCGCTCCCCAGGGGGCGTAGCCGGCATTGAGGTGGCAGAGCACAGGCCTATTCAGAGTCAAGGGGCACTTCCCCATACTCATCCTGGTGTAATCTTTCTATTCACCTCCTGTCTTCTCCCAGCCCTGTCACTCACACAACCGAGACAGCAAATACACATACGAGCAGAGGCGGGCCGAGATGGTTAGGCAAGCAAATGCTAACTTTCTAAAAGTAGCATTTGCAAACACATGATATTAAAATAAACTTTACTAAAAGATGTATTTTATTATTCTGAGTTCAGGCATACTAAACTTGACTTCCTACCATGTTCCCTGAGTCTACTGGGATTATAGAGTGTAATAATCCAGCAGCCCATTCTGGCCTATGAGAACAGGTAGCCTTGCGATAGTGAAAAACGAGAATGGCTGTAATTCACTATTAGGACATGCCACACACATCAGGGCTTGTCCTACCTTATGCTTACAATGCACCCTGCTCGTGGGCCTACTAAATGGGTGACTGATATGAAGTAAAGGGAAGGGTTAGAGGCCGGTAAGTGTGTGCACTTACCCAGCCAGCATGACAGTACCAGACTGCACGCAGGTTCTGCAATGGCAGACCTTAGACACATTTTTCATGCGGCTCCTGTGGGTGGCGCAACCCGCGCTGCAGGCCCACGAGCCGTATCAGCACTTACAAGCCCTGGCACTCCTGGTGCACTTTACTGGGGACTGACCGTGAATCCAATAAGCCAATCATGGAAATCAATTACACGTATACACTTTACATTGGGAGCACTTGCACTGCGGCACGGATTGGCCGTGGCGCAGTGCCCTGAGCAGCGAACACCAGCAAAACATCTGAGGCACATCAGCAAAAAGTGGAAGGGAGACTCATGCCAAGGTGCCGGGTCTAACACGAACTGATTGAGTAATTGGTCTTGTAGTTGTCGGAATAGGTCTACATGTTTTAGCCCACGTGGAAAAGTATGTGGGACTTTCGTCAGGACCTTGTGAAATTAGTGAAAAGTGAGTGGCAAAATTACGCCACGTGTATAGGATGGCCACAGCACACTCGCTAAGGTGTGTTGGGAAAAAGGAGTGCAAGGTTGGCACTGAGAACTGATGTATCGGTACCTGAAACAGAAATTAATCGGTACCTGAAAAAGAAATGACAAGACAAAACACAAATGGCAATTTTAAAATCAACATAAAAAGAGCAATCTTTAGTGTGGGCAAAAAGTGCCTGTCTATTCAGGGTGGGTACTGAGGTGAGTCAAGGAGGGTATAGCCGAGTGATCAGGTGCTATGATGGTACATTGGCATATGGCAATTAGCCGGTTTATTAACTTGTAAGACATGCCTGTAATATAAGAGGTACAGTTAGCATGCTGGATAGTGAGCCAAATATGGTGGCAAAAGGCTTGGGTTATATTGCTTAGCCAAGGGGGCATACCTCCTATATGAGTGGGGTAGCCGGGTGGTATTGTACGGTGTGCATAATACCAGGTGCCTAATGGGGTTGATGATAGGCTGAGGTAGCTGTGAACTGTGGTTTAAATAAAATCAAGTAATAAAGAACATAGTTACACTAAATTGTAGTGTGAGGCAGCGGATCGGGGGCCACCTGAGAGGAACCGCCTTGGGTCCCACTCTGTGAGGACGGGTTCAAATGAGAGAAAGAAAGTAAGGCTGAGAGGTCCGGTGGACCGAGGTGATAGAGCTCCACTTGTTGAGAGAAGTCTGACTCGTACTGAGATAAATATCTCTGCCACGCAGTGGTAGTGCAGCGTAAATTGTAGAAAAAACGCCCCCGTTGGGGGATAAGCACATGGAGAATGAAACTTACCTGTGTCTGTCGGCAGTTCCTGCAGTAAACCTGTTGCGACTCCCTGGGTCCCAGCTGCTGGTCTGTGAGCGGCGCATCTCAGGCTAAGTAGTGAATGCCGGGAACTGTAGTGGCGGTATTGCGTCATAGGTGCAATGCTAGAATAGGAATGCTAGCGTGCAGTGGGGGCGCGGGCATCATTCTAGGAGTATTTTTATTTTATTTTACTATAGCGCGAACTTTACCCGAAGGTGTCAGAGCGTTTACATAAGAACCAGTTGCATAACATAAGGACTTAGGATTACACGAGTTACATAAAAGATACAAACTGAAAAAAATTTGCAAATGTACAAGATGTAAAGTCACACAAGGAAGAGATACAAACAGAAAGAAAAATTGCAAATGTACAAGTAGTAAAGTCACTTAAAGAAGAGATAAAAATGGATATACTCTTAAGAGTCACATAGGAATGGTAGAGAGTACAAAGGTCTACTGCATATACTAGTGATTAGAGTTATCTCTATATACATAGGGAAGGGATACGAATGGATATACTCTAGGAGTCACATAGGAATGGTAGAGAGTACAAAGGTCTACTGCATATACTAGTGATTAGAGTTATCTCTATATACATATATATACACATACTAGATTTTCTCGGGTCAAGACCCTAAAAACTAGGATAGCAGAGTTCCATTAAGTGGGGTCGGAGGGGGGACACAGTCACAGCACCGAGGGAGGGTGGGAGGGATACAAGGGTAATGGAGAAAAGGCAAATCAGAGGATCGTCAAGGGGGAAATGAGGGAAAAGGGTAAAGGACGAGGGAATGGACAAGATGGCGGGTCAGGGTCCAGAGAAAAGGGGCCGAGAGCAGCAGCAAAATGGCAGCCAGGACAAAAGAAAAAGTTAAGAAGTCCAGGAGAGTCCGTGGCGTAGTTACTTTCATTTGAATGTGGCTGCAGGGCTGCTGCCTGCATCTGGTGTTTTCACAGCCCGCTGCTTTGTTTTGCGGAGGGGTGTGTGTGCCCGGAGGGCCACTCCGCATGGGCCCTCTCTACTGGCCGAAAAATTACGGGGGCTGCTGCAGACGTGGGGAGGCCGGGGAAGGAACAGCTGAAGAAAGGTGTACACTGCAATGCAGGGCCCCTAGTTTATGCAAAGGTTCAGCAGTGCGCAGATCGATCTGGCAGAGACAGTGGTACCGGTGTGGGTGCAATACAGATTCCATATGCTTTTCTCATCCGTTTCTGGCAGCCTGCAGAAAAACGTGTAGACAACTTGTCCCCAAATGGAGCTAATTACCCGGGACACGACCCTTATTCCTTACAGACTTGCCACAGACAGTCTCAAAGCTCTCCCTGCAATGCCCCTTGACCGGTCTTGATGTTCTGCTCGCTCGGTAAAAAGACAACAATTCAAACAGCTAAACATGTCAAGGCTGACTCGGGAACTACGGGCATGTGGATGCCATGGACAACCGTCTGGCTTCTCAGGAGAGGAGCAATAACTCATTTGCCTGGCCAGTTTTGCATGATTTTCTTGTCTGATTGGCACTTCTTAGTGCTGACTGTTGGGTACTGCTTTGAGACAATTTCTTAAGATAAGGTGTCTGGGGAAGAAGTATCCCCTGTGTCTGATAACTCTTTTTATGGTGTATAATCTATCTTCTGCAGATTCTTCACCCCTTCTCTCCTTTTGAGGTTGTGCCAGTACTAGAAAGATCCCATTGTAGATTCGGATTGATACTTACATCTGTCTAGTTTCCCCCTCCTTAGGCTTTGGTTGGCCGCCAGGAAAAACAAGCATTGGCATAAACAATAGGTCTCGCCTTTGGGACCTTATACGTTTTTAGCCATGCACCAGTTGATGTTGATGCACCAAGGATATTGTGCTGCATAACTAAATACTTATAAGGTCCCAAAAGCGGAACCTATTGGCTGTGCCAATGCTTGTTCCTTTTTTTCTATGTGTGCTGCATTCTGCAGCACACATAGAAAGAGGAAAAGCCTCTTTTGATTATTTTTGTATAGAAAGGTTTCACTTCCTGTACAAAAATAATCATCCCCGCAACGCAGGCACCCTTGCACCATAGTACAAAGGTGCCTGCGTTAGCGCAGGCAGCCCATTGCGCGCCGGCGCAGGGAAAAAGCACAGGAATGACCCGTATCTTATAGATAGGGCGCAAACCAGCCCTTTTCTTTTGTCGTAGGGAAGCGCAGCAGGAAGGCCTGCTGTGCTTCCCTACGACAAAACCTCATAAATGAGGCCCTATATATCTAGTCAAAAGAAGACCTCTGTTTATTTAATGAAGATCTGTCTTGGGGTAATAATGATCTGTAAATATATTTTTGCTTTCTATGTTACTTCCGTAGGACACTTTGCTGTCTACTACAATGCAAACTTGGTGAACGGAATTGCACTAAAGTGGCATGCAAGTAGTACTTTACTCAGAGGTGTCCTTCTTCGTTTGGTGTAAATACATTGAACAGTATTTGACAAATTAATGCTACCACAGAAAATGTGGGCAGGCTCAGAAGAGTCTTGACGGATAATTTGAGGATCTTTCAGGATCCAGATCTTTGAAGTCACTCATGATAATAATTTTGAAAACTAAACAGTTACTTGGACAAGGGAGTTTATTTTCCTTTCCCATTATCATGAACAGCACAAACTTTAGTGGCGATAATGTTTGCGCCGTTCTTGATAATATGGCCCTCAATGTTTTTGTGGTGGCTGCTATTACAGGATACCAGGCACCAAAGTCTGTGGCCTTGAAAAAGTGAAATATGAGAGTCTTGGGGAGCCTTCTCTGAGGGACAGATACTGATCCCCAAAAGTAAACAAGCATTAGCAAATGCAATCACTTACACTCAGCCAATGCTTTGTTAATGCGGCTATTTGGCTGGCATATGCCAATGCAATTTACTTTTTAAAATGCTCCAACGTTAGCAAAGCCAATATCTGTGACATGTAATCTTGATAGTTTATTTGTTATACTTTCAAGGAGGCTGTCAAATCACAACTTGTTATTCAATTGACTCAGCTGAGTGTGATCTGTTGATGACGACCCAATAATGAAAGGAAAGAATTACTTTTAAAATTTGCATTCAACAGTATGCTTTCTTTTGACGCATTTATTTATTGCACCATTTTTCGGCATCTCCCGTTTTCTGGCAAGTCAGGGCTTACTTGCCCCCCTTCTTTAGCTATCAAAGGCAATGGCAATGCAATAACATTGCTCAGGCACTTTAGGGAAGTGTGATCCTCCTAAAGCACCTTGAAATTACCAGTCATTCGGGGTGTCGCTATTTTACCTGCCCATGTACAAAAGAGCAAAAACACACAATTGAATGCCGGAATGCAGAACAAATCAAAACATTCACCCCCACTCAAGAGATCTTGGTTAAATACATCCTTCTTTTGCTCACCATACCACTCCAGTTTAGACCTGGCTATGTGCAGATTAGTCTTGAAACTGTGACTCATGGGAACAGTCCAGTCCGAACTGCCAAGCCAGTTCCTCTCTGGACCGGGACAAAGCATCCAAGGACCGGTTTCGGGGTTTCACCCCCCATCAGCCAGAATAGTTTGAATCCAGTGGCACAGTGAGCCCGGGACCCACGTCTAGGCATACCAGGCGCACTTATGGCAAGAAAGCAAAAAACACGCAATTGATGGACGGAATGCAGAGCATATCAAATCATTCACCCCCAGTCAAGACTTCTGGGTTAAATCCATCATTCTTTTGCTCACCATGCCACCCCAATTTAGACCTGGCCATATGCAAATCAGTCTTGACCCTGAGCTTCATGGGAAGAATCCAGTCCGTACTGCCAAGCCAGGTCCTTACCTGGACCGGAACCAAGCATCCTAGGGCCGGCTTCAGGGTTTCACCCCTCATCAGCCGGAATAGCTTGAATCCAGTGGCACCGTGAGCCCGGGACCCACGTCTGGGCATACCCGGCGCACTTACGGCAGGAAAGCAAAAAACACACAATTGATGGACGGAATGCAGAACAAATAAAAAAAGAGAGCATGCAGGAATCTGTTCAAAGCCATATCTTTGTGATTCTGGGAACTCTAAAGCTACATACATGCTAGTTCTCACTAGGCACCAACAAGGAAACAAATGCATGATGTGCTTGAATGCAGTCATTGCCATGGTTATAGAGGGTGTGGAATCGGATTTCATAATTAAACATTCTATACCTTAATCAGTATGTCAAGGGCGCAAATATAATGTTTGTACTGTGTTTAATATAATACAGTTTTTAAAGTGGACCTAGTCAAGCTTCAATTGCACTTTCAAATGTGCCAGATGTGCAGAATGCCCTATGATTTGTTCCCCTTCTGTCGATGCACAGAGAAGCCTCAAATGTGACATTCAGTGTTTCAGTATTTTACAAAATACAGTCAGCCTTATGGTCCTTGTTGGAAAATGGGTTATTAGTAGGGGTAAGTATGCACCAATCACTAGGGGGTGATAGGGGGCGTACAAGCAAGTTGGCCGCATTCCTGTCCACTGGGCCCGGTTAAGATGGAGCCTCCGGAGTAATTGGCAAACTGGTAGCACACAGCAGAGCAGCTGAAAACATCGGACATATGCGTGGAGGTGCGCTGCTGCACCCGGAGAGACATGTTGGGACCAGGTGTGCTGCAATGATCTCGATGACTTGACTGCGACCTGGGAGACGCGACCGAAGCGCAGTACATCTATGCTGGAGATGGCGGGAAACTCTGAGGGCAATTTATCGGATTCCCCTGTACCTCCGATACCACAGTGACACTGCAGTAGCGATGGTATCACCATAGAACGTTTCGACCACAATCTCCGTACCGCTAAGGACTACAGTCTTAGGACCTGCATAAAGAACAGACCTCTTGTGTTAGGCCCGCCTCATCGACGTGATTGCTAGCGGCGATGAGATACCAGGCCCGGTGGGCCCCCACCCGAGATAAATAGTAGTAAGGAGGGACTACTATGGCAGACTGTTAGAGGATCTGAATGGGTGCGGCCATTGATGATGGCTAATGATGGGCCAGGAGCAATGAATAGATGCCCAATAAAAAGAAATAGCACCACACAGACTCGTAATACAGAAGGCATAGAGCACAACTTTGAATCTCTGGCAAGAGCGATTACGGTACATCAGATCAGAATCTCTGTGGTATACAGAAACACCCTGAGGACATGGAGCGCTATCTGTGGTACCATTACAAGCATACATAAAACCCTCTGACGAGTTAGCTAGTGGAGAAATCCAGCTCATGAATATATATGCCAGCATCTGGCTCCCGATCCATGAATGAATGAATTAATATTAGCCTTGTAAAACACAAACTTTGCCCGGAGGTGTCAAGGCGCTACGGGAAAGGCAAACAGACCGGAATGGGTGGGCTCACAGTAATGAATAGGTAAAGAGCCAAGTCTTCAGGGCCTTAGGGAAGAAGGAGTGAGACTCCAGTCCAGAAATTGAAGAGGGAAAAGAATTCCAGAGTTTGGCCGCTGCAAGGGAAAAGGCTCTACCCCCCATCTTACTCTTCTAAACCTCGGAACTACCAGCACATTTTTACTGGCAGATCTTATCTGCTTAGTAGGAACATATCTTCGAAAAAGCCTTTTAATGCCATCGGACCCCGTGTTATAAAAAACCTTATGAGCGAGACAAAGGGCTTTAAACAGGATTCTCCAGCCAAGAGGGAGCCAATGCAGCTTCCTAATAGTAGCTGAAACTGAATGGTGTTTTGGGGAGACCCATCACCAGCCTGGAAGCAGCATTCTGTACCAGCTGTAGTTGGTGGAGAAGTCCCTTGTTGACACCCAAGTACAGAGCATTGCAATAGTCCAGTCTGGACAGCACGAGGGCAAAAACTGTCTGCTTTCGGGAGAAAAAGGAAAGAAATTGAAATATCTATCTAAGCATCCTAATACTCCCAAAGCAGGTAAACACAGTTCTGCTGACATGAGGGCCCAGGGAAAGGGAATTGTCAACTATAATGCCGAGATTTTTTGCAATAGACCCGGGGAGTGGACAAAGGCCAAGCATGTACGGCCACCAGGCCTCTGACCAGATGTCTTGTTGGTTTCCAAAGATCAAAACCTCTGTTATGTCCCCATTGAGTCTGAGATCATTCTCAACCATCCAGGAGGCCACTGCCTGCATGCAGTTTTTAAAATTAGTTGCCGATTCTTCTATGTTGTTGGTAATAGACACCATAATTTGGGTGTCATCAGCATAAGACAGCACCTCTAGCCCAAAGGATCTTACGTCCTTGGCCAGAGGGGCAACATAAATGTTAAAAAGGGTCAGGCTCAATGAGGCACCCTGAGGGACTCCACAGAACAACTGATTGGAAGCTGAGTAAAATTAATCCATCCTAAATATTTGTTACCGGTCCGTGAGGAAAGAGGTGAGTAAGTTCAGGGCAACGCCCCTGACACCCATTTCATCATCATAATCTTTATTTCGGTTGTAAAACCATAAAAGATACAAAAATATTCTTCCTTAACAGTGGGGCCCATGATACAGTTAACACACGTAAAAGTAGATATTTAGTGCACCAGGTTCAACTTGTCAAGTATCACGTCATAAGAATTGTAAACACCGAGGAAATCACTAAGTTGCAGCTTTTCTATGTGTGTACTCAATTAAAAATCAAGTAAAAGCATACTACAGGAATAAAGTGCAAGTGCAATAATGACTAACAATAGCCACAATTTAAAAAGATTTGGATAAAAGCTTTAAGAAGAAAGTTAAAACAGGATCCTAAGGATTAAAGTACCCTCGAGTCATAAGATTTTTACTACAGCTGGTCCCTGGCACAAGGAAGAGTGGACAGGAGCCTTCGCCTAATGGCCCAGAACCGGCCAAAAAATGTTGCAATGGCACATACAAAGGAAGGTCTCGTATCTGATCTTAGAATCCGTAGTGCGTCAAGATGGCTATGGGTCCCCAACAGTCTGCATAGTGGGACCAACCAATTCCTTCTTGGTCTGTCGTAAGCTGGACATGCAAAGAAAACATGGCCCACCGTTTTGTTTGGGTCGGGACAGGATGGGCATCCCTTGGACTGGCTGATGTTATTTAGCCAAAGGTTGGTAAAGGCATTGATGGGTAAGCAGCCAAACCTAAACAGGGTATACAATATCCTGTCCCCAGGCACTTTGATGATATCGAGATATTTCTCAAGGTATTTCAAAGATTTAATGTCTAAAAAAACATTGGTTAGGCATAGGCAGCCATGACGAATCCTCGAATAGGTGCTCTGTTCTATCCATAGCCAATATTGACGCTTTAGCAAGTCTTTGAGTTCCGTAGTGGAAAACTAGCAGGCTCATTAGGGAGGCCAATTTCTGCCCGAACAGTGTGAACATATTTTATCCACCCAATTTGTTTGTTCCTGTCCAGGGCGGACACTTCGTTAAAAGCAGCAACATAAGGGGCCAGGTCTGGGGTGGTGACCAACCTATACCAAAAAAGCAAGGGGCGCAGACTCGCTTGGTCATGTGTAGACCTAACTCCCAGATCCAGTTTTAAAGGAAGGAGGGGGGTGCTATGGGGCAAGGCTTCAAGACTTCTAAAAAACTTGTTTTCAACTGTTGTTAAATTCCTTGCGTCCACCAGACTCCACAGTTCTGCCTCATAGAGTACACTAATCACAACCTTTGATCTATAGAGTTTAAGAGCCGGGGCTACGGGCTTCGTATATGATAAGCAAATCTCCCGCCGTAATGCCCCTGCTAGCTGAGAGAATTTTAGGGACGCCTTGTTCAACTGATTATTCCAGGTCATGCTATTGGAGACCACTGTGCCCAAATATTCAAAGGAGCTAACCCTCTCCAAAGGGACATAATCTAGGACCAGGTTCAGTTTAAAGGATTTACGAGGATTCATTATCATCAACTTGGTTTTGTGGTATTAATAACCAAGCCCCTCGCATCACAGAAAGCCTTAAATTTGTCCAGGAGCTTCTGGAGACCATTTCCTTAATCCTGCCCACCAGTCTCAAAGGAGAGATGGTATCAAAGGCTGCTGTAAGGTCCAGAAGGATCAATAGTGTTGTATGACCAGCGTCAACCTGACATCGAATGTTGTTGATTACAGAGGTTAACGCCGTCTCCGTACTATGCTCACTTCTGAAACCATGCTGCGAGCCATTGAGCAGCTGATGTTCATCCAAATAGGAACTAAGGTAACATTTCAGATGTTTCTCCAGAATTTTTGCTGGGACGGGTAAAAGGGAGATGGGACGATAATTTTTCAACTCAGTGGAGTCCAAAGAGGGCTTTTTCAAAAGGGGTTTAACCACTTCCGTTTTCCACGAAGGGGGGTACTGCCCAGATGCAATGACTGCATTAAGTATTGAGATCAGGTGAGGGACAATAACCTCCCTTCCTAGTTTCATTATCTTCAAGGGGCAGGGCTCCAATGGGGAACCAGACTTGATTCCGCTTAAGAAACAATCCGTGCCCTCTTGCCGTAGAGGAGGGAAGGTAAGTAGATTTTCTGCCTTCACAGTGGTGACAGGGAGACCTGAAAAGGAGGAGTGCATCGGAGGGGCTATTTTGATTGCCTCAGAGTTGAGGAGTTCCAGTGAGGAATATATTTCTGTGATCTTGGATGGAAAAAAGCTTGCCATTCTATCACACAGGTCCTGAGAGATGTCAGTAGAAGCAGAGGGTAGAGGGGCAGAGAGAGACTTAATTACATTAGAAAGTTCCCTTGAAGACCTAAGGCATCCGTTGACATACCGCCCACACTTGTAACAAACATTTATCACAGGACACACACGAGTGGCGCACCACGGGCTGTGAGCCTGGGATAGGGCGTTACTCCCCAACTCCTGACAAATCACCAGCTGGCCATCTTGTGTTGCCTGCAGCCTCAAGACACAAGTGCACAGTAGGTGGCACTGGTCGTTGGACAATGGGCAAAACTGAAGGCATACAATCGAAACTGTCATTCGAGGCATGAAAAACTGCCGTATGCAGCCGGAAGAGCAGACTAGTGCTGAGTCCCCACTGGACAGCCAAGATGACGATTGGAGATCCTGGCTCCTCACCATAAAAAACAGCCTCACGTCCATTGAGTTCAAAATGGATACCATGTCTGCCCGCATAGATACTATTGTCCACAAGATAGAAAAACACAACAGCAGGATCACTGAGGCTGAAAATAGAATTTCTGAATTGGAAGATACCACAGTGAACAGTAAAGAACAACTATCTCAAATGGATCGTCTGTTGAAGGTGATCCCAGCGAAAA
This sequence comes from Lissotriton vulgaris, assembly GCF_964263255.1. Lineage (NCBI taxonomy): Eukaryota > Metazoa > Chordata > Amphibia > Caudata > Salamandridae > Lissotriton > Lissotriton vulgaris. Next base: position 920,384,179 of record NC_141697.1, read on the forward strand.
ATGAAGATTTAGAGGCGCTCTCACGCCGGAACAACGTGTGTATACTGGGATTACCTGAGAAAGGTATTCAGCGCAGAGGCCTTCTCTCTGCAACTGGTAGTTGAGCAGGCGCACAGATCACTTGGCTCGTGCCCCCCCCCCCCCCCCACTGTGGTGCCACCACAGCCCATCACAGCCAGATTCCATAATTACCGCTATAGGGACAAAGAGTTATGCCTAGCATGAGGAAAAAAGAAAATTGAGTATGACAACCCTACCCCTACTTTCTATCCGGACTTCACAGTGACAGTGCAGGAAGCCAGGAGAAAGCTCATAACGGTAAAAAGGAAACTCCAGTAAGCTCAAATTGACTATGCCATGATGTAATCAGCGCAACTCAGGATCACTCACCAAGGGAAACAGCATTTCTTCCACAATCCACAACAGGTGGAGGACTTTTTGAAAAGGAATCATCGGGCCGCTTCCAAGGCGTGCACCAGCCAATCCCGATCCAGATCGACTTCACAGCTGTCCAAATTAGACTGAGTGTACTGCAGAGGATACATATGTGACTCGGCAAGACAGGACAATATAAGGGACTCTGTAGAGTTACCTGTTCATACTCCAATGCATACCTTGCGGAGCACCGCGGTGAGGCCAGTATAACTGGACAACCCTTCAGAATATCCTGTGAGATATTACTCAATCTATTAATGTGATGTAGCTGATAAGGTGACCTCTCTTTTCTATTTTCATCTCTATTCCCGATGTCCATCCATATATACACGTCCGGGCACGCTACACCCCTATTCACTGGTAGACTCTTATTTAACAGGCCACAATGGGTAGGAGGGTAGACGTGGGCCCCCAGGCAGTACCACCACGGGAGAACCCCCTTTTTATGCTATTGTTAGGAATTTCGATATCATTGATGTTTACGTATGAGCAATATGGTTGGATGTCTCAGTTTTCAAAGTTAACGGAGGGAGAGTTATGCATACCTGGCAAGTTGGGGAAGTCGGTGTGGGAGAGGGTGGGAGGCAGTTTTCACAGCATCATGTCTATCTTTGGCAGTGTACTGGAGAAGTGCAAGTCAACCGTTTTGAATATCGTTGTACTACCTATAGCAGTAAGTCTCAATAGTCAATTATGGCAGGCTCACAACAACTCGCTAAAATTCACTGTCTGTCCTGGAATGTTCGAGGTCTAAATAACCCATGTAAAAGACGACACATTCTGGGATATTTAGGCAGACATCACATTCAAATCGCTCTTTTGCAGGAGACGCAGCTAGACCCTTCCACCTCACCAAACTTCGCACCTCGATGGGCAGTGAGCAGTTGTTTCTCGTCTTACTTCACATACGCTAGAGGTGTGGCAATCCTTATTAAAAAGAATACACCATTTGTACTGGGAGCTTCCATACTAGATTCACAAGGCAGATACTGCATTATGTGGGTCCGGCTCTGGTCACACAAGGTTGTGATCATCAACTGTTACAGGCCTAATGTGGATGACCCACATTTCTTTGCCACCTTGTGGGGTAAAATACTCACCATGGGATCAACATATGTCCTTTGTGGAGGAGATTTCACCACCGCTTTGGAACTCACGCTTGATAGATCCCATCCAGCACCACACCATTACACTGCAGCGCAGGGGCAACTGGTGGATATTATAGCAGACAACTACCTACTAGATGCATGGAGGCAACTACACCCCACAACTAGAGAAGGCACACATTACTCTGCGGTGCGTTCAACTTGGTCCAGAATTGACTACTGGATTATTTGTACTGGACTGGGACAATGGGTTGATCATGTTGAACACCTAGCGAAGACGTACTCCAACCACTTCCCTATAAAAATGGTACTGTCCCTCCCAGGCAGAAGGACACCATACAACAACTGGCGATTGAATCCAACTCCTTTGTTAGATGCCATATTTCAGGTCGAAATAGGGCAAGAAATATAGGATTTTTTTGACCAAAACATAGATTCAGTGGCGAAGGTTACTACGGTTTGGGAAGCCTTTAAAGTCACCATGAGAAGATCGTGCATCTTTAAGGAGTGTGGTATATTACGTGATGTAGTGAGCCTAAAAAGCTGGATGCCGACATTAAAACCCTAGAACAGGAAATAACAGAGCCCACTGGAGGGAAGCCACAAAATTCGGCCTCAGGGACAAAATAACTGACTACAAAGACACAACGGAGAGAGAATGCAAATTTAGAGGTAAATACTACAAAGCTCGCAATTATGAAGAAGGGGATCGCCCAAGGAAAGCCATGGCAGACTATATTAGACATCCCAGGTTTTCCAACTATGTGATCAAACTTCATGACTCAGAGGGCACTATTCATACGAGCACTCAAGACTTCTTGCACATTTATGCGACATACTACTCTACACTGTATACCTCACAAAGACAGCAACCCCTTAACCTCCCACTATATTTAGAAGATATCGCCCTAGGATGGCTAGGAGCTTCCCAACAAGAGTTCCTGGCAGAAGATCTTGAAGAGAATGAAATATCCACGGCCATCATGCAAATGAAGTCTGGGTGAGCCCCAGGATCGGATGGGTCCCAGAAGAGTTCTATAAAACCCACGTAGTGCCCTTAGTCCCCATCTTAAAAAAAGTGTTTGATGAAGCACGCGTGGTAGGTATACTCCCATTAACCATGAGAGAGGCCATGGTAACTCCACTGCTTAAACCTGGCAAGCCAGCAGAGCACTGCAAATCGTATTGACCACTATCTCTAATCAATTGTGACCCTAAGATCCTGGCCAAGGTCCTCTCAAACAGGTTGAATCTTTTAACAGACAACTTAGTATTGCCAGATCAAGCCGGATTCATACCAGGATGAGCGACATCACACAACCCTCGTACACTTTTCTCTGTTATGCAAGATATTGATCCAGATGTAGCTGCAGTGGCAGTGTTTTTAGGTGCCATTAAAGCATTTGATTCTGTAGATTGGGACTATCTAGTTGGTTTGCTCCGACATATGGGAATGCCCCCAGGTTTTCTCAAATGGATAGAACTCCTATACCAGCAGCCATTAGTTACTGTCCTACACACTGGCTCCCGCGCATCCCCATTCAAAATTACTAAAGGAACGAGGCAGGGCTACCCACTATCTCCGCTTTTATTTGCTCTTGCAATAGAGCCGCTAGCAGCAAACGTGAGGAAACCACATAAGAAGTGGCCGCTAGCATATCTCCCAAGGCATCTTCTTATATCACTATATGCAGATGATATAACCCTCTACCTTAAAGACCGACAAGGCAATCTAAATCCAGTACTACAAAATATCACCAAGTTTGTGAACACTCTGGAATACGCATCAATTGGAGTAAATCGCAAATATTCCCCCTTACCGATAAGGTTAGACAGTACACAATAGACTATCCCTTAGAGTGGAGTACCACGGAGGATAAATATCTAATAATTAGGATCACTAGAGATAAAACTAAACTAATGTGCATAAATGATGGTAGAACCTTAGGCGCCCTGACAGATTCTGTTACTTGGTGGGTAGCTCTGCCGCTGTCCATGGCAGAGAGGATCTCCCTAATAAAATGGTAATACTGCCCAAAATGCTCCACCTGTTTACAAATATCCCTTACAATCCTGGGCAACCATATTTTGCAGCTTAAAAACACAACTGATTTGATTGACATGGCGAGACAAGGAACCTAGGCTAAAATGGGAGTTGCTGACACCGCCTTTTTTGCAGGGGGGATTCGAGGTGCCTGACCTGCAATTATACTACTTAGATGCACAGGCACACTCTGCAGCATACTGGTTCCACTCACCCCCATTCAAGCCGCATCTAGCAGTTGAAATGGGATACATGGATCCCATCCCCCTGTCAGGGATCATTGCCAAGCAGTCTAAAAAATGGGATACTGATCCTACCACAGTATCTTGTACTAACACCGCATTGAGGGAGATAGCCAATAAAATGGGTACACCAATGTTATATTCACCCTGTTTGCCTCTAAAATATCACCTGGAATTGAAAGTCAATTATGAAGGGGCTTGTAGACAAGTTCTAGATGAAGATCAGGAAGAGACATGGGGGGACCTGTATGAAGATGGGAAGTTTCTAACCAAAGAACAGGTCTTCCACGAATATACACCCACAGCGATGGAGTTATTCATGTTTGTGAGACTTAGGCAAAGTGTAAGGTGACCACCCCAGAGTTCCCACACAAGCCACAAATTCTCCCATTACATGAACTACTGCAATTGGAGCCACCTCGGCATGTCACCTTTGTCATCTATCATAGCCCACATACAGATTTTAAGGCACCCTGGACAACATCGCACACAAACTGGGAGGCAGAGCTAGGCACAACACTATCAGACCAGCAATGGGAATACTACTGTAAGCAACTAAGTAATACTACATCTAATAGTAGGCTACAATGATCCATTATAAGTGCTTACATCGCCTATACTACACCCCGGCCAAACTGTTTAAGTTCCACTTAAGGGACAATGATAAGTGCGAGGGGTGTAAAAAGGAAGGAGCTGGCTTTCTATACCTGGCATGGGAGTGCCCAAAAATTAATGAGTACTGGCACCCCGTATATGCAACAATGACACAAATGGTGGGAGCCCCACTTCAGATATCCCCGATTACTGGCATTCTGGGCTACACTAAAGAAGTTGAAATAGCACACAAGAAATATACAGCGCTGGGGTTATTGATAGCTAAGCACGGGGTTGCCTGTAAATGGGGTAGAGGAAGGGCTCCCACATTTAAAGGCTGGATCCACGATCTAATCTTGTGGCAAGAACAATCAATCACGTATGCAGAATTACTTGCACCCACATCTAGACCTAGGGATATATGGGAACCCTTGAAGACTGATCTTTTGGCCACATCAGATGCGACATAGACCATTGTAGATGGGTAGGATGTGGTGGGAAGGGAGGAAATAATTGAGGAGCCAGATTCACAGTTCATTAGAGGGCATCATGCTTAAACAAGCCATCTTCTGGAGGATGTACTTGTGAAGGAGGCCTATGGGAACTCAGTATGTAATTGATATATACAGAAATAGGATGTTGCCATTTATTTGTACTATAATCAAAGTGAATGTGTAAGATAATCGATATACAATGTATCAGCAATGTTTACTGATATGTCACAATGCAATATAAAGATGTTTATATGCACTGTCTGCACTATATAAGCTGTGGATGTAATGTTATGAAAAAGTTTAATAAATAAAAGTAAAAAAATAAAAAGTTATGCACCTATCACTAGTAATAAATCCACAAACACAGTATAGGGTCCTGTAAAGGTCTCAGTAAATTAGCCTCTTGCATAACCCTTGGTATCTGACAACAAGCAGTCATGCCTAACTTAAAAGACAGGAGTGTAAAACATTTAAAAGCACCAATACATCAAATAAGTACTGACACAATACACAATAAAAATCCCACACCAATTTACAAAAATAGTAAACATTTTTATAAACAAATAAACACCAAAATGACAAAATCTCAATGTAGGGAACCGGAGATATGAATTTGTAAACATTAACCACTTTATAGTGCTTAAAAACCTATAGTGACACTCTAGGACACCTGGTTGTGCTTGACCGGGACAAATTCAAAATTTCAGGGCGACCACAATAGAGTCCTGGTCAGATACATTAAGCAGGAGGCCCAGTTCATTATTTTACCTTCACACCTAGAAACTATTCTGGAGCTTTTTCTTCTGATGGCCCTCGAACCTCCTCAACAGGCCGGATACAAAGAGGGTTCACCAGCTTGACTTTTCACAATGCCTTGTCAAATTCTGGAAGTCCGGAGCTCCAGAGCTTTCAGTGTGCCGAACATAAAATCCTGGCTGGGTTGCAGTTGAAGGTGGCCAGCTTGACTCTCGAGGTCATGTCGGTCACCTTATTGAGCTTTTTCCCAAAAGTTCTCCAAACTTCAGGAGGTGCTTCCTGAAGGCCTCCTTGTGGGTTCAAAGTGTCCATAACATTAATCCAAAGGTCTGGAAACTCCTGGATGGTCTCTGGAAGGTCTGGACGACATTTACTATAAACAGACACCTTTCAGCGTTTGTTGAAACCTCCAACTGTCAGGATCATTCCCAGTCGGTCTTTCGCCCCCGTCACAGTACGGAGTCTGCCTTGGTCAATGTCTTGGATGATATTAGAATGCAGGCGGGTGCGGCCGAGCAGTAATTCTCCTACTGCTCCACTTATCCGCCGCATTTTACACCATTTCACATCTGATTCTCCTAAAAAGATTACATACTATAGGCATTCAGGACACTGCCTTGGATTGGCTGACAGACTTCCTTCAGGATAGAACCCAGACTGTTAATCTGGGCCCTTTTAAAGCTAAAACTACCTCTGTTACTAAAGGAGTCCCACAGGGCTCCTGCCTCAGTCCCACCCTTTTTAATGTTTACATCGCCCTGCTGGCTGTTCTGCTTAGGAAGATTGGGTTCACCCCGATCTCCTATGCGGACGATACACAATTGCTTCTGGCCTATGACACTGACTCGCCTAATATCCAAGAAATATTTTCTAAGGGCATGCTTAGGATTACCTCTTGGATAAGTCAGAACTTTCTCCAGCTCAACACAGGTAAAACTGAAATCATGCTGTTCACCGAGGGAGGTACAAAAGGGGGATGGTGATGGACGGAGCATCTGAATCAATCAAACACTCACACCCAGACAAAAGATCTGGGTTTAATCCATCACCGTTCTTTAGCCCACTCTGCCACCCCAGTTCAGACATGGCTATATGCAAATCAGTCTGACCCTCTGCCTCATGGGAACAGTCCAGCCCGAACTGCCAAGCCATGTCTTCCCTGGACCAGAAACTAGCTTCCGAGGACCGGTTTCTGGCATTCCAGCCGTCTTCAGCCCGGCTTGCTTGAATCCAGTGGCAAAGTGAGCAAGGGACTCACGTCTGAGCATACCCAGCCACACTTATGGCAGCCAAAAGCGGTACAAAAGGGGGTGGTGATGGACGGAGCATCTGAATCAATCAAACACTCACACCCAGTCAAAAGATCTGGGTTTAATCCATCACCGTTCTTTAGCCCACTCTGCCACCCTAGTTCAGACATGGCTATATGCAAATCAGTCTGACCCTGTGCCTCATGGGAACATTCCAGCCCGAACTGCCAAGCCATGTCTTCCCTGGACCGGAAACAAGCTTCCGAAGACCAGTTTCTGGCATTCCAGCCGTCTTCAGCCCGGCTTTCTTGAATCCAGTGGCAAAGTGAGCAAGGGACTCACATCTGAGCATACCCTGCCACATTTATGGCGGCCAAAAGCGGTACAAAAGGGGGTGGTGATGGACGGAGCATCTGAATCAATCAAACACTCAGACCCAGTCAAAAGATCTGGGTTTAATCCATCACCGTTCTTTAGCCCACTCTGCCACCCCAGTTCAGACATGGCTATATGCAAATCAGTCTGACCCTGTGCCTCGTGGGAACAGTCCAGCCCGAACTGCCAAGCCATGTCTTCCCTGGACCGGAAACAAGCTTCCGAGGACCGGTTTCTGGCATTCCAGCCGTCTTCAGCCCGGCTTGCTTGAATCCAGTGGCAAAGTGAGCAAGGGACTCACGTCTGAGCATACCCTGCCACACTTATGGTGGCCAAAAGCGGTACAAAAGGGGGTGGTGATGGACGGAGCATCTGAATCAATCAAACACTCACATCCAGTCAAAAGATCTGGGTTTAATCCATCACCGTTCTTTAGCCCACTCTGCCACCCAAGTTCAGACATGGCTATATGCAAATCAGTCTGACCCTGTGCCTAATGGGAACAGTCCAGCCCGAACTACCAAGCCATGTCTTCCCTGGACCGGAAACAAGCTTCCGAGGACCGGTTTCTGGCATTCCAGCCGTCTTCAGCCCGGCTTGCTTGAATCCAGTGGCAAAGTGAGCAAGGGACTCACGTCTGAGCATACCCTGCCACACTTATGGTGGCCAAAAGCGGTACAAAAGGGGGTGGTGATGGACGGAGCATCTGAATCAATCAAACACTCACATCCAGTCAAAAGATCTGGGTTTAATCCATCACCGTTCTTTAGCCCACTCTGCCACCCAAGTTCAGACATGGCTATATGCAAATCAGTCTGACCCTGTGCCTCATGGGAACAGTCCAGCCCGAACTGCCAAGCCATGTCTTCCCTGGACCGGAAACAAGCTTCAGAGGACCGGTTTCTGGCATTCCAGCCGTCTTCAGCCCGGCTTGCTTGAATCCAGTGGCAAAGTGAGCAAGGGACTCACGTCTGAGCATACCCTGCCACACTTATGGCGGCAAAAAGCGGTACAAAAGAGGGTGGTGATGGACGGAGCATCTGAATCAATCAAACACTCACACCCAGTCAAAAGATCTGGGTTTAATCCATCACCGTTCTTTAGCCCACTCTGCCACCCCAGTTCAGACATGGCTATATGCAAATCAGTCTGACCCTGTGCCTCATTTGAACAGTCCAGCCCGAACTGCCAAGCCATGTCTTCCCTGGACCGGAAACAAGCTTCAGAGGACCGGTTTCTGGCATTCCAGCCGTCTTCAGCCCGGCTTGCCTGAATCCAGTGATAAAGTGAGCAAGGGACTCATGCCTGAGCATACCCTGCCACACTTATGGCGGCCAAAAGCGGTACAAAAGCGGTTGGTGATGGACGGAGCATCTGAATCAATCAAACACTCACACCCAGTCAAAAGATCTGGGTTTAATCCATCACCGTTCTTTAGCCCACTCTGCCACCCCAGTTCAGACATGGCTATATGCAAATCAGTCTGACCCTGTGCCTCTTGGGAACAGTCCAGCCCAAACTCACCGAGGCAGTCACCAATTGGTCCCCGAGTTGGTGGCTGGAAGAACTAGGAACGGCACCTTCCCCCAAACCAGTGATAAAGAACTTAGGGGTCCTGGTTGATAGCAAACTGAATTTGGATAAGCACATAGCATCCACCAAACGCGCTTGCTTCCACGCCCTCAGCCTACTGCGGAAAGTCTTCCATTTTCTCTCCTCCTCCACCCGGAAGACTCTTATTCACGCTCTGGTACTTAGTCGCCTAGATTTCAGAAATGCCCTCCTCATCTCCGCCAAAGACTCTGCCCTGCAGACCCTACAAGTGGTACAGAACACGGCAGCTCGCCTAGTTACCGGCGCCCCCTACCGTACCCCGTCCCTCCCTCTCCTACATAAACTTCACTGGCTCCCCATCCGCAAAACAATTCATTTTAAAATATGCTGCATTGTCTTCAAAGGCCTACATCAGTTAGGGCTAACATATCTAGCCAACAAACTGATTGCATACACTCCCTCACGCATGCTCTGATCAGAAGGCAAAGGCCTTTTGGTCGTTCCACGCATCAGGAAAACCAGATGGGGAGGGAAAGCTTTCTCTCACCTGGCACCCAAAATTTGGAATCAACTGCCCACAGCGCATCGCCTCTCGCACAACTATCTTAGTTTTAGAAAAAATCTGAAAACATTCCTGTTCTACTCACCTTGGTCTCAGGTCTTTCCAGTCTATAGCGCGGAGATACCCCATTTGGTGTGATTCAGGCGCTCTACAAGACATATAATAATAATATAATAATTACTACAATGCACCTGGCCAAATCCTTAAATGTCAACTGGACACACTCCAGGGTGGAGACCTGTAGCTGCAGGAGGGAGTCCACTCATTCATCCTTCTTGAAACAAGGCACAGTCCCCAGGGCTGTAGTACCAAATTATGCAGCAGACATAGTCATTCAATGTGCAGGTCTTTGGGTGCAAATTCAAATTCCAGCAGGGCAGTCCTTCCTTTGCTTGTAGTTGCAGGCAGAAGTACTGAGAGGCTGTGCACCTCTCACATATTTATTAGCTTCTAGACATCAAGTGGGGGGCACCCCTGACCAATAGGATTTAGGGTGCCACCCAGGCACATGACCACATCCTCCAAATTGTAGCATCTTCTCGCCCCAGAAAGCACTATTCCTCCAAAATCCATCATGGCTGAAATCTCAGCAGAGCAGTAAGAGCTAGCTAAACCAACTCACAGTGTGGCTCATTTCCATAAGCTCCCCCTCCTCACATCTGCAAATTCCACTCCTAAGCCAGCCATCTGGCAGGAGGAGGGGCTGGGCCTGGCTGGCATTCTTGCCTGTCCTGTTCTTGTTTGAAGCTCATGCTTGATGGCCCATCACACTGCTCGAGCATTACTATGCAGCCGCAGAACTCCCTCCATCAGATAACCTTTGCTCAGCTAAGTCACTTGTCACCTAATCAAGGCAGGCTAGCTAATCCTGTTAGAGTTGACCAATCAGAGAAGTCTACAGAAAGGTTGCATAAACAGGGTTTATAAAACAGCTTGTATAAGGACCCTGCTTATATTTTCACGACACCCCATCCCTGGGACACCTTGGGCATACATAATATGTAAATATAATGTAGATTTTCTCTCTTAAAGTAAACATATCACCAAAGTCAAGTTTGCAGTGAATTACTTTTTAAAAGCAGTGCTGCAGAGCAGAATTGCTTATTAAATGACCTCAGGCACTCAGCAGTGCGCACATGCAAGTGGTAAAAGGCTGCTGGCCTCTAAACTTTCATGTCTTATTATATACTAGGGTCTTATAGGTAGTTTAATCCCCCTGCCTTTTTATCTACTAGGAACTTATAGGGTAGGTCATGCCAATTGTAAGTGTACCCTAATACATAGTCAACCCTATACATGTGAGTGTTTAAACATAACACTGGCACTGGGCCTGCCTAGCAGAGCATAACAAACAAAGAAATCCATGGGTCTAGCACACTCTCATAAGGAGAGGTCAAAAGCACAGTTAGTACAAGCAATAAATCTTCTTATATCATGGAAGGGGTCCTATTTAGGAGGAGGGAATCCCATCGCCCACCAAGGTGGCGTGCTTCATCATCTGGGATCTCCTCTTGGTTGCAAAACCTAGTGCAACCATGGGCTACAACCCCCTCACTCTGAGGGAGGAGCTCACGGATGTTTTAATTAGATCAGTCAGTTGGATCTCCTAAGATCTGTTGAATGTGAAGCATGAAAATGTTTTTAAGGTGGGTGTTTGCAGTGCAGAAGATAGTGATTTGTGCAGTGATATTAAAATTGGCTACCAAGCGAAAAAAATACATTTTAATATTTAACTCTTGGTGTCAATTGTTAAAAAACAGTGCAAGCACGGTCTGAAAAAATTGCCGAGCGCTCTGGTCTTGCAACAATACATTTTGAGTGTTGTTTTTGTTTTCTGTTGTAGGGCATAATACATGATTATTCTATAGATGTAGCACAAATGTCATTATACTATGTGATGTGTTTTAGCTTTACTATTGAATAGTTCAATGTAACGTTTACATCATACAACACTGACTGTACAATTTCTCTGACTACAGACATATAAAAACTCTCCAAAAGGGAGATGAGTCAGGATTATCTCTTGATCTCCTTAGAGGTAGACTTCGTATCAAGCCATTTATTGATCTGTACTTAGAATATTTTTCGTTTCTTCTCTCCTACTTATCTAAGCAGTAACCTATGACAGAACATTCTTTGAATCATTATTTGCTTTGTGCTAGACCATACTCAGTTGTGGCTATTGACTTGATTAGGACTCAGCTTCTACTCCAAATGCTAATTTACCTTTATTTGCATTTTGAGTAGTTTGAATTGACTGACTAACCATTTTTTGGATTGTGGTTGGCAAAGGTATGCTCCTTGTCCAAGCAGAAGCAACAATCCTAGTCAGAGTGAGCTAAATTCACACTAAAAGATAACCTGTGTTTACCCTCTGGCAGCTTTGCACAGAGCAGTCAGACTTATCTAAAGAGGCAATGTGTACAGTATTTGTGCAATGTTCACATAAGTAACACAATGAATACGCTACAAAAAGACTCCACAGATTTATAAAAATAAATTATATTATAAAAAGAATACGTGCAATAAAGCACTTGGATGTAAGTAGTGCTAAAAAGGTTATTTTAGGTCAAAGTGTGGGCTGACCTCGTGGAAGCGCAGGTCGGCTTCGGACTCATGCAGAGCCCAGTGAACAAAGTACTATTACTGGTCGGAAGCTGCGATGTGTCAATCTTCTTCAAGCAGTGAAGGTGATTTGTCAGTTCCGAAGGTGGGTGTCGTATTCTGCCACCCAGTCAAGGAGATGCTTCAATCTCACCAAGCTTCAGGAGCAGCGATACAATTTACAATGTGTCATTCTCTGGTGGCAAAGCACTGGTTCCCTCGCAACCTGGTCAATGTGCCAGTTCTGTTACAGACAGAGTGGAGATTAAATCCCTTCTGCAAGTATGTGGGCTGCTTCCGGTGAGCCAGGCACAGGAGCAGGGGTAATGCCTTTGAATTCCCTGAGTCTTAAACAACAGGAGGCAAGCCATCAAACCTTTAGAGATCACTTCGAGGGAAGGCAGAGTCAGAGAGAAGCAGGCAGCAGGGCAACACAAGAGAAAAGTAAGCATTCCAAGTCTACAGTCCTAAGATGAGACCTTTAAGCAGCACAGCAGTCCTTCTTACAGAGGTTCAGTTCATGATCCAGAAGTGGCTGATTTTATGGGGATCAGAGTCTGAGTACTTATACCCAAAAGTGCTTTTGATGTGAGGTGACTTCAAAGATGCTCTCTGAAGTGAACAGGTTTCCTTCTCAGCCCAATCCTGTCTGCTAGGCTATCTATGGGGGGTAAATCAGCCCTATGTGTGGGGAAAGACCCAGGGGAGTAGTCGAGAAAAAATTGACCCACTTTGACCCACGTTTGAATTGACCTTGAGTGAGTGAACATGTGACTTGTGCAAGCTCTAATTTACCTAGGAATAATTACAGTATAATTATTGAACAATGCAGAGAAGAAGCTTCTCATTTATAAGGAATTGGCTTAGGGCAGTGCTGCAAGTCTTCTTAATGCACTGGCCTACACCAATGTTAAAGGACAGAAATGGACCATACTTAGGAAATATGGTGCAATCCTGTCCTTTCCCTCTTCACTGGCACACAATTTACTGCTTGGCACCAATATAGGCACACTTGCACCATGGTAAAGTGGTGCCGCCATTGCAGACAGGATTGTTTTTGTGCAGAAGAGGCACAAAAAACATTCAGAGAGTTGAAAAGAGGAAAATAATGAGGAGAAATAAATAAAATAATATTCAAATAAAAATATCTTTCTTCGTAAGGTTTTGCTGCTGCCCGAGGGTTAACATGATTAAGTACATCTGGGGCAGCATCAAATCCATCGGGGTTGCATTGTAAAAGCCACTGCAATGCCCATGGAACGCCTCCTTGATGCAAAGTACGGCAAGGCAGCGACTTACGCTGCTTAGTCTTACTTCATATTTATGAGGCCATGCAAAGCAATGCAGAGTGGCTTTGCGTCACCTCATAAAAATGATTGAGAGGCTTGCACCGCCAGAGTATCCAAAAAAGTGACGCACAAGTGGTGCAAGCATCTCATAGATAAGCCCCTTAGTCTGCTGAGGCTCACCTTCCACAGGGGTTTTTTTGTGGGTTCCTTCCAAGAAAGTTGTGATGCCTGTTACTCCAAAACATCCAAATGGTGTATCTAATCAATTTACCCAGATCACACACCTCCTCTGCTATCATCCACTACTACCGTTTTCGTATTTCCTTTTCTACAAGTTTGAAATGCGGCAACCAGTGTACATGAAATTATTACTGGTTGCATATCAGAAACTAAATACCCAAGGTTAAACTATCTTTGAAGATCAATACCTTCCCTTTGTTATTTGTCCAAGGCAATGAGCTGTTGAAGGGGAATTTGGGTATTCAAGGACTATATTATTTTCTGGTAACAGGCTTGCACAGCAAAGTTCAGCAATCTGATGAGCATTTACCTTGCAACTGCAAAATTGGGGATGAAGAAATGTAACCGTTCAGTGTAATTCAGCCATATCTGTGAAGGGATAGAGTTTTGCAGCAGAATATGTATGTTTAGTTTTGCCAATAATTAAGTTTTAATTGTAATCCAAATGAGAGAAAACATTGAACAAATGAGTCTTGCTCCCATCCAGTGTGAAGTGGCATGAAATATGGCATGTGGGGGCAAGCCACTGCTGCACCCCACTCATAGAAGGAACTCTGGAGGATGTTGTTCTGCTTGTGGATTACAGCTCCTAGAAAGCAGTGGTCTCCAGTCACTCAGAGGCGCTACCCTAATTATCACTGGTAGTGTTGCTCAGTTCGGTGCCTGGTCCTCTCTGCCTGTCACCAGCCTTGAGGGTTCGGTAGCAGTTAACCAGCCACGGCTTATGCTGGTGTAGCCAGGACGTCACGACTCCGCTGTTTCAATCCATTTAAGCTTGATCCAAATTGTGTTATTAGGCTAGTGTGACAAGTACATAATTATGCGGAAAACCCCAAAGGTGCACAGTTGTATAATTCCAGTAATTCTAGCTAACACTCATTGAACTTCATGAAAACACAAATATTGTTCTGTCGGATTGCTAGTTATATATTTCACAGATTCATTGGAGATGATTCAGTGGTCCTCACGAGTAAATACATTACATTGAGACAGTTGAATAAAACGCACACACACACATAGAGTGAGTTTAAAAACTCCATGGATGGAGTGTATATTATCTTAGAACACCACTTCATAAGCAATATATCTCAACAAAGGCGTTCCCTGCATAGTAGTAGAAGTATACTTTATTCGATAAAAGAAATTCATCATAAAAGTGTGCAATTTATACAATACATCGAGAATAATAAAAGAGCAGGGACCCACCAATCCTATATAAACATACGTAATCCCCTACTACTCAATTTTGTTAAAATTACTAAGATACAGTACATTAAAAAGATAAAAGTGCAGGGACCCACCAATCCTATGTAATCATACAGCATCACATACCACTCAATTTACACAATTACTAAAAATATCCAATAAAAACCATTGTGATAAGAACCATAAAAAAGGCACTTCCTGCCTTGGGACCAGCTGGTGGTTAGGTTAGATGGGGGGTAGAATTGGTCCTCCTTGAACGTGCCTGCCACGCACTACCCAAATATTTAGCTACCCCACACACCATAGCAATAGAGGACGTATCAGTGCAAAGGACCCGTAAGGCCATTTTGTGACATCTAAGGCCCAACGCCTTGCATAGTGGTTTTAGCCATATCTTCCTGGCAACCCTATATGCCGGGCAGGCAAAGAAAAAATGAGCCACAGACTTGTTGGGGGCTGCACAACCGGGACAGGCTTTTAGTAGAAAACCTGAATCTTTCCACCCAGAAGAGAAGTCATTCACCGATAATGTCCCAAACCTCAGTTTTAGGTAGAGTGATCTGTCCAGTGGTTTCTCTATATAATCAAGGAAGGGTTCAAGTTTTCTTGTCCATTTAATCTCAAGGAAGTGCTGGGAGAGAGGGCCCCCTTCGCTTCTGCGTATGGCCATCTCCTGTACCCAGTCCCAATAGAGCTTCTTGATCACTGCCTTGGGAGGTGGTGTTTGGCTCAACCATACTTCACTTAAGCCCAGTTGCACAACCAGCTGCCTCAGGTTGCACAACCACTTGATCTTATTGCCTGTGTTGAGGAGGATGAGTTCATCTAGAACTGCAGCATAATTGTGGAGCTCCTGGATCCTGGGAGATTATTCAGTGGTCCTCACGAGTAAATACATTACATTGAGACAGTTGAATCGAACGCACACACACACATAGAGTGAGTTTAAAAACTCCATGGATGGAGTGTATATTGTCTTAGAACACCACTTCATAAGCAATATATCTCAACGAAGGCGTTCCCTGCATAGTGATAATAGGTGCAGTGCTCGTGCAATGAGACCATAAGCATGACAAAAACATAATAAAAAGATTCCTTCTTCAATCGTTTTTGGGGCAGCCTGGCTACACAATGCACAACTTTGCTTCAGTGGAGAAGGTACAGAGATCCAATTCCTATTGTCCCACTTTAGTCATGTAGTGCAGGGGCAATAAGGTGGATCATCAATAGTTTGACCCTTATATTTAAGTTTTGCATTCAGACATTTAACAGGATTTTCTTCAGAACAGAAGAAGTAAGGAGACACTCAGTACCTCGCGAGTGTAAATAAATGCGTACTCGAGTCAGTAGTCAATTAAAGGCTTTGTAAGGTCGCCTCCCGATCTAAAAAGCCCAGCTTCTCAGGAACAAAGGATAAACCTGTTCTTTTTTTATATAACACTTATTGAAGGCACAAGCATTTCAATACAGTATCGTATTTTTGGATCTTGTTTTGTGTTGGAATTTAAAGCAGTTAAATCTCCCTGAAAGAACCTCTATGGCCTGTCCAGGAAAGAAATGCTCCTCACCTCTGCCCCATGAGTGGAGGTAAGGGGTCTGTCCTATTTTGGTAGGCTCCCTTCCATTGGCCCCATCTGACTTCAGAAAGACCATATATATACACATGGAAGCCTGCAATCCCACTATAACAACTGTCTGTAATTTTCTTACTGCAGTCGAGTTGCGACAACTCTAGTCATTTGTAATAAGATGATGATGAAGCTACTCAACTGTAATAAGTTATTATATTCGAGTTATGATGTAATAATGACCAGCAGCCAAGGTGAAAGGAAGCATAATTAGCGCTACGGTTAAAACAACAAAGCAAGACCTGGCTTCTCATTCATATGCTCTGTTTCTTTGTAAAATGGAAAGGGATCAGATGAAAGGGGAGATTTATAACAACATTTTTATATTCTGCACATAGTTAATTACAGGAAAAAAGACACACCCTCCTTGCGCTACAGCCCTTTGTAATCTCATTTTCCTGAAACTGATCCTAATATGCTTTTTCATCAAATTACTGTTTCTTTGGGGAGGTTAAATTAACACAAGAGATCACACTTTCACTGTTCATGTCTGCAAACATACTAACTTTATCATATGAATAAGTAAGACACTAAGGCCCAGGTTTATCATAATTTCAAGTGAGTATCGCAGTAAGCCACCTTGCCACGCTGTGTGAAAGGGCAGAAATGCACCATTTTTAGCATTATATGATGCAGTCCTGTCCTTTCTCGCACTGGCGCAATTTTGACTGTCTAGCGCCAACCCAGGCACCCTTGTGTCATGGTGCAAGGGTGCCTCCATTGCAGGCAGGGTTGTTTTTGTGCAGGAAAGGACACTTTCCTGCGCAAAAACAATCCCCAGAGGTATTTTCCTCTTTTTATGTGTGCTGCAGAATACAGCACATGGAGAATGAGAAGTAAAAAAAGGAGAAATACAAATATTTCTCCTTGTTATGCCTCGAGGCATAGCATTTTGACGCATTCCCAGGTCTACCACTAATGGTAAATCCGGAAATGTGCAAAAATCCACTGGTGGATGTGTGGGAACACCCACGCTCCACCCATAGAAGGCCTCCCTGAGGCAGAGTAATGCAAGGCAGTCATTTGCGTTGCCTTGTGTTGCTCCGGATTGATCAAGCCATGCAGGGGCCATGCAAGCTGGCTTTGAATAGCTTGATAAATCTGACTTTCGTGTTGCGTCCCCCTTGTGCCCCCTAGTGAGGCACAAGGGTGACGCAACAGTTTGATAAATATGCCCCCAACGTTTTAAGAGGTCTGTGGGAAGAGTGAAGCTGTGGACATGTATTATAAGGAACAAAATACTATGATGTACTTTGAACGGATATTGCAAGTCACCTTGGAATACCATGACAGATGAAGAAATTCAGAAATTAGTCTTGTTCCTCTATACGGTCATAAAACTGCTCTGTGAATTGCAATATCTTTAAAATGTACTGCAGGGGGACTTTATTCCTTGGGGCTTCTAGCCTATTTGCTTCGTAGGCTGTAAATTGATCAAACTGCACCTGCTCAGTTGATTTTGAACTTACCTTGCAGGCAGTCTGTATGCCATCATCTTCTGCTCTTACACTATCTTTCGGTTTCTAAAAGATGTACTTTCAAGGCCCTGTGTCTTGTTTACAGAAACTTATGAAACAAAGGGACTGAGCCATTTGTGCTTCTTCAGTCACTCTTTAACAGATTACCGTATTTTCCGGCGTATAAGACGACTTTTTAACCCCTTAAAATTTTCTGGAAAGTCGGGGGTCGTCTTATACGCCGGGTACAAAATGTTAAGGTATGTTTTCATGCGCTTTTTCATAGCGAGGACTTCACTCGAAGGTGTCAGACCGCTTCACAATAGGAAATAACAAGAAACAACACACCTTATGTTAAAAAAATACAGCCACCGGCACTGGCAACGTCCACACCCAGCCCCCGCGCCATGAATTGTGCAAGTATCGAAAGCGAGCGTTTTTTTTTTCATAGCGAGGACTTCACTCGAAGGTGTCAGACCGCTTCACAATAGGAAATACCGTATGTAACAAGAAACAACACACCTTATGTTAAAAAATACAGCCACCGGCCCTGGCAACGTCCACACCCAGGCCCCGCGCCATGAAGTATCGAAAGCGAGCGTTTTTTTCATAGCAAGGACTTCACTCGAAGGTGTCAAACCGCTTCACAAGCGAGCAAATGGCGCCATGAGTCTTACCTCGACTGCCGCTGCCGCTGTACACGTGCCTCCAACCGCTTGCACATCCCCAGGCAGACGAGGCAGCAGGACGAGGCAGCAGGACGTCCGAAATACGGTATATTGTAACGGGCAGCCAGCGCCGAAGATGGCAGCGCCCGGTGTGTTGACACGTTTGGCACGTTTGGCACGTTTTGGCACGCGCCCCTCTCTGCTTGACATGGGCGTGGGCATAGAAAGGGGACTGTAGAATGTTCCCGAATGTTACCGAAGGCAGTAGAGCACTTGCCGTGATTGGCTGGTTGTTGCGAAGAGGAAAGGCAGTCTGGTGAGCACATGCCGTATTTGCGTGTGGTGTTGAAGACAGTCTCTGCACCTGTTCATACTATACAGCACCAGTACGTCCAGTGCAAATGGCAGACAGTGATGAACCCGGCAAGGCTCCAGCAGCGCATCCAGTGCAAATGGCTGGCAGTGAAGAACCCAGCAAGGCCCCAGGAGTGGCAAAAAGAAGGAAATATGAAGCCAGTTACAAACTTAAAGTTGTGGATTTTGCCACGGAACATAATAACTGTGCTGCTGCAAGACAATATGGAGTGACAGAAAAGATGGTTCGGGCCTGGAGAGCAAATGAGAAAGCATTACGGAGTATGCCAAGGGGCAAGTGTGCATTAAGAAGAGGCACCCCACATTGGCCAGAACTCGAAAAGCATGTAGCAGACATGGTGGCCGAGCATCGGCAAAGCGGTTATGTCGTGACCCGAAATAAAATCCGATTGGTTGCACTTCAGTGGGCCAAATCTAATCCAGATCTCAGCCACAGATTTAAGGCCACTGTATCCTGGTGTACCAGATTCATGGGAAGGCATAATCTGGTATTGCGGCAAAAGACAAAAATTGCCCAGAAATTACCTGCGGATCTTGATGCCAAAATGCATAGCTTCCATCGCTACGTTATTAGGCTGCGCAATGAACATGGCTATGCGCTAAGTAGCATCGGAAATATGGATGAAACTCCAATGAATTTCGATATGATTGCCAACAAAACTGTCCATCAAAAAGGCGAAAAGACAATTTTAATAAAAACAACAGGACATGAGAAGTCCAGTTTCACAGTGGTACTAGCATGCACAGCTGATGGCGCAAAGCTGAGACCAATGGTTATTTTCAAAAGAAAAACAATGCCGAAACTCAAGTTCCCTGTTGGTTGTTTTGTGCATGTGAATGAGAAAGGATGGATGGATGAAGAAGGGGTAAAGCTATGGCTTGATAATGTATGGAGCAGGCGACCAGGTGGACTTCTACAAAGGCGTAGTCTACTGGTGTGGGATATGTTCAGGGCTCATTTAACTCCAAGCACCAAGCAAAGGCTGGCAAGAATAAAAACAGATGCTGCAGTTATACCTGGAGGATTGACATCGTTGGTGCAGCCACTGGATGTGTGCCTAAACAAGCCATTTAAAGATCGCATCCGAGAACAGTGGAATGAGTGGATGGTTAGCGGTGAAAAAACATTCACAAAAGGAGGAAACATGCGTGCTCCACAGTTGGATGTTTTGTGCACCTTTGTTATAAAGGCCTGGAACGACATTGATGCAGAAACTGTAATAAAGTCTTTCAAGAAGTGTGGCATATCAAATTCATTAGATGGTATGGAGGACGACTATTTGTGGGAAGGTGAAGAGGATGCCGAAGAAGAGACCACATCATCTGATACGGAATTGGTACCAGATCCATACGATGACTGCCTTACAGATGTACCACAAGATCTCATTGACTTACTTATGAGATCAGATGACGAAGAGGAGGATTTTGAAGGCTTTTAAAGGGAAGGTTGTAAATCCTGTAGAAATCCCTTGGATTTATGGAAGGTTATGGGAAGTTTAATCCACTTGCACTGTTTCATGCACTAATTTATGTTTACCGTACCGTACCGGTATATTCAGAAGTGACAGTTTTTCATATGGTTCTAAATAAAAATATTGCGAGTAAAGCAAGATTGTTTATACAACCAATTTGTTTGAGTTCAGTCTTTGAGTTTGTAAAATAAACGCTTAGGTAACACTGTCCACTGATAAAGCCTTACTGCTCACCCACAGGAGGAGGACTAGACTAATACGGTAAGTTCAAAACACCGGAATGGCTATGCAGGACTGCGTTGGACTGCGCTGGAAGTGGGGGTCGTCTTATACGGCGAGTATAGCACAAAACCTAAAATTTTTCAGGCAAAGTAGGGGGTCGTCTTATACGCCGGGTCGTCTTATACGCCGGAAAATACGGTACAATAATCAAAAAAGCTGAATTGGAAGCCGTTCATTTTCTTTTAGAGCAGGCAAAATTCTCTGCTGGAATAGCTTAGATCTTCTGCTATATATGTTTCTTTTAGGAAAACTTTGAAAGTCTATCTGTTCAGGGTGTAGTTAGCTCTTGCTGTTTTGTTCTTCCAGTGCCAGGACCCCCTTGGGGTAGCAGAAGCAGTTTAAAGGTGCAATTCATTCATTCATTCACAGATAATGTAATAGTCATTATGTAAAAGGTGTTTAGAATTGTGATCCCACAGAAAAAAACATGTTTGTTGCTAGAGCAGCGCACTTTAGGCTCCACCCTTATACGTCATGATTATGCAATTATATTCTCTTAATGAACAAGTTACTTACTTTCGGGAACAATGTATCTGTAAGAGAAATACATTAGTTATAGATTCCTTACTTTAGGAT
The DNA here is from genome assembly GCF_964263255.1 of Lissotriton vulgaris. Classification (NCBI taxonomy): domain Eukaryota; kingdom Metazoa; phylum Chordata; class Amphibia; order Caudata; family Salamandridae; genus Lissotriton; species Lissotriton vulgaris. The sequence continues at coordinate 920,405,388 of NC_141697.1, forward strand.
TACCCCCAGGCGTCAGACTGGAACTAGAGAATTTTTCTCCTGGCAGTACCCCTGTGCGTCGGTAGGTGGCGTCAGTCGACTCCACGTCCATCATCTACATCATGGTCACCGGGATGACGTCATGGTGTCTACTTAGACACCGCCTCTGCGCGCTGACGTCAGTTATTACCCGACTTTTTACGCCAAAAGCGCAGAGCCATGCAAGACACTGACCGCTGGTGCACATAACTAGGGCCCTGGAAGGGAGTCCCTATCCATAGAAGTCAGTTCACAGAACGGGCAGGATGGGTGAGTGGTAAGGAATCTATAACTAATGTTTATCTCTTACAGATACATTGTGACCAAAGGTAAGTAACTTGTTCATCTGAAAGAGGCCATGTTATAGAATCTTTACCTTAGAATAGCTACCCCAGCAATGCCAACCCTGGAGGTGGGTCTGCGAACTAAGTTCACACCAGAAAGTCCTGGAGAACAGAACGGCCAAAAAAGCTGTCTCTCCGGACTTGGCTATCCAGGCAATAATGTTTGGTGAACGTGTCCAAGGATGCCCACGTGGCTGCCTGGCAGATGTCAATGAGCGGAACTCCACGTCCCAAAGCAGTAGAGGTTGACTTAGCCCTGGTAGAATGGATGCACAGTCAGACTGGAGGCTCCTTTTTCACCAATGAATAGCAGATCTTAATGCATAGAACAACCCATCTAGAGATGGTGCGTTTTTGTACAGACCGACGTTTCTGGGCACCCACATAACCCATGAAGACTTGACCATCCATTCAGAAATCTTTAGTGCAGTCAAGGTAGAAGGACAGCATACGCTTTGGGTGAAGCCGGCGGAGTCTCTCCTCCTCTTTGGTAGGGTGCGGAGTCCACTTTGTCTGGATGGACTGCAAGAAAAGGAGGCTTTGAGGATAGAGCCTGAATCTCACTTACCCTGCGAGTAGAGGTGATGGCAAGCAGGAAGGCAGTTTTCAAAGTAAGAAGTCAGTTATGTGGTGGCTCGAAAGGAGCACACAAAAGGTAAGTAAGGGCAAGATTTATGTTCCATTGGGCATTATGAAAGGAGGAGGAAAGAGATGAGTAATGCCCTTTTGAAATCTATTTACAATAGAGGACTTGAAAAGAGAAGGCTGATTAGGAAGGCGAAGAAAGGCAGATATGGCAGAGAGGTAGCTTTTAAGAATGCCCAAGGCAGAGCCCTGCTGGGCTAAAGGAAGGATGAACAAGAGGACCCCAGAAAGAGATGCAGAGATGGGATCCACATCCTTTGCTGTGCACCATGCCCAAACTTGTTCCATCTACAGGCGTATACTGTTTTAGTGGAGGGACGCCTGACTGCTAAGATGACAATACAGACTTCAGGAAGAAGGTCAAAAGCTGTCCACTGTCACCGTTCAATCTCCAAGCAAGAAGATGGACGTTGGACAGGTTCGGGTGGAGGACCATTCTCTGCTGCTGAGACAGAAGATCCTTCCGAGGAGGCAGTCTGATCGGCGGATCGATGGCTGAGCTCAAGAGCTCGGGGTACCAGACTCCTCATGCCCAGTCCGGAGCCACAAGAATTACTTGGGCCCAGTCACGCTTGATCTTCTTCAGTACTCTGGGCAGAAGTGGTACAGACGGAATGGCGTACAGGAGGCCACAATTCCACTTGCAATGAGAAGCGTTGCCGAGCGAGTGCCACCTTGGAAATTCCAATGCGCAGAACTGCAGACACTGCGCATTATCTTTGGTGGCAAACAGATATAACCAAGGCTCGTCCCACTGCTGAAAGAGACCTTGCACCACCTTCGAGTGAAGATGCCATTTATGATACATCATGCACCGACGGCTGAGTTTGTCCGCCCTGGCGTTCAGAGAACTGCCAGGTGTTGAACCAACAGGGATATGCCCTGATGTTCCAGCCATGTTCAAAGGCAAAGAACCTCTTGACATAGGCTCCACGACCCCACCCCACCATGCTTGTTTCAGTACCACATGGCGGTAGTGTTGTCTATGAACACCTGCACTACTCTTCCTTTGAAAGAAGGAAGGGATTCCTTCAGTGCAAGACGGATCGCCCGGAGCTCCAAAAGGTTGATGTGGAGACCAGAGACCGGACTCCGCCCGAGACCAGAGACCTCTGATCTCCGCCTCTCCCAGCTGACCCCCTCATCCCAGGAGTGACGCATCTGTCACTACTGTCAACTGTGGTTGGGGAAGGGAGAGGGATCTGCCGCTGACCCAATCCTGGTTCGTTAGCCACCACTACAATTGACGTGCAGTCCCTCCGGGATCTGGATTACGTCGGAAAGATTGCCCTGATGCTGCACCCACTGGAACTTCAGGTCCCATTGCAGAGCCCGCATATGCCACCTTGCATGATTCACCAGCAGGATGCAGGAGGCCATGAGGTCCAGCAGCTTCAGAGTCAATCTCACCAAAATCCAGGATAGAGGCTGAAACATCTGTATATTAGCCCGAATATCCCAGACTCGCTGCTCGGGAGGATAAGCCCGAAACTGCGCTGTATCCAGAAGTGCTCCAATGAAAAGGGCTTCTGAGAAGGAGTCGAGTGTGATTTCGGCACGTTGATATTGAACCCCAGTGAGTGTTGTAGGTCCGCCATATTCTGGAGGCGGGAGATGACAGCCTGGGGCAAGCACACCTTCAACAGCCAGTCATCGAGATATGGGAAATCTGGAACCCCTGATCTGCGCAAATGAGCTGCGACCACCGCAATCACTTTCGTGAAAACCCAAGGGACACTGGTAAGGGGAGCATGGTAAACTGAAAATGCTCGTGGCCTACCGTGATTCGTAGGTAATGCCTGTGGGCTGGCAGTACGGGGATATGGAAATATGCCCCCTGCAAGTCCAACACTACCATCCAATCTCAGAGGTCGAGGGCATACAGGACCTGAGACAACGTGAGCATCTTGAACTTGCGGGAGGAAGCGATTGAGGGCCCTGAGGTCTAAGATAGGACGCAGGCCTTTGTCCTTCTTGGATACCAGAAAGTGGTGGGAGTAGCAAGTAGCAACCACAACCTACTTCTGGCACAGCAACCTTTTTGATAGCTCCCTTGGCCAAGAGAGCTACAACTTCCTGACGGAGTAGGGCCAAGTTATCCTCCGACATGCAATGGAAGGACTGTGGCTTGGAGGGAGGGGTATTCTCAAAGGGGAGGTAGTAGCCCCTTCGGACTATCTACAAAACCAACCTGTCTGACGTAATGTAGTACCAGTGGGGGAGGTGATGGCGAATCCTGCTGCCCACTGGCCTCTGGTGGCCCTGAAAGGTCGGACTAGGAGGGTTTGGAGGCTGTTGCAGGGGGTTATGGGTATACTGGCCTGCCTGCTGGCCACCAGACTTACGTCGCTGGGTCCTATGTCCATGGCCGCGCCCAGGCTGGGCAGCCTGCATGAAATGGTGCCTAGACTGTGTTGAATGTGGTGGAGCACCCTTTCCGTAGCCAGGAAAGGGGCGAAAGGCAGACTGCGTGGGGCGAGAGCGTGCAGCGAGGCCCAAGGATCTGCCCGTAGCCCTAGAATCCTTGAAGCACTCAAGCGCTGAGTCTGCCTTGTCACCGAAAAGGCGACGCCCATCAAAGGGCATGTCCCAGTAAGGTGGATTGTACATCCCCAGAAAAACCAGACGTCCTCAACCAGGCGTAGCGCCTTAGGGCTGCTGAAGTTGAAACCATTCTGCCCAGTGAGTCAGCAGTATCCAGCCCACATCGGATGGTGAATTTAGCTGCATCTTGACCCTCTGCCAGTGCACAGGTGAGAGTGGCCCGGGGCTTCTCCGGGCACTGTGGCAGCACTTGCACAGCCGTGTCCCACACTGTATTGGTATAACAGCCCAAGAGGCATGCAGTATTCACTGACCGCAATGCTAAGCTGGTGGAAGAAAACATCTTTTTCCCAAGGTAATCCAGGTTCTTGGGTTCCCTATCTGGGGGAGCAGTAGGGAATGCACCTAAGGCCCAAGTCCTCAGCCACCCTACGCAACACCACTGAGTATGAGGCTCCCTCCTCCATAGCCACAGTGGGAGGGAGAGCATGCCAAGTCTGGGGAGGTATCCCTACCAATGGCGTCACCCAAGTCCTCTCGCCAGTCCGACTTCTCAAGTTGGTCAGCCAAAGGGTCCACAGACCCCTCCCAGTCCTCCTCACCCTCCTCTGGTTGCCATTCAGGCCTGAAGGGAACACCAGTAATGAACAGATTCACAAACGTACCTTCCGGCGCCGGTTCATCGAGCGACGTCGGTCCGGCGCATTGGCCAAGTCGGGGGGGAGGCTGGGGCCGGCGCTGGCCAGGGGCATGACCAGCAGCGGGGACTTCGTCAACGGGATCGGCGCCAGGGCAAGTACTGTGAGTTCGACCCGCGTCAATCCGTATCCCAACCAAGTCCACGGGCCCAATGGCACACCAGCGGAGTCGGGCTGCCCAAAGATGCTATGAATCGCTTTGTAGAAAAAGTAAAACTGGGCAGGGGATGTTCTGGCATCGGGAAATGGAGGGTATCTCAAAGCCGTCCCAGGGGCAGGCTCCGAAGGCAGAGCTGGAGAGCGATGACCCTCTTTTTCCCGCGTCATGTCGGGCGACGGACGGGGAGAAGGCGCAGAGCAACGTTGCTTCTTCCGCTTTGACTTACCCGAAGACCTCAAAGACTTTGATGACGATTAGTGGTGGTGGCTCCACGACCGGTCTCACAACTTCCCTCTCGACTGGGACCTCAGACGATGCGGAGCCGACTTGCGGGCCTCCAAGAGCTTTCGGGACCGTTCCGCAAAGACTTAGGATTCATGGCCCGACAGTCGGAGCACGACTTTGGGTCATGGTTGTGCTCCAGGCACCAGAGGCACACAAAGTAGGGTCCATAACTGACATCAGGCGGTAACAGGCCTCGTACGGCTTGAACCTGCTCCAGCGATGTGACATCCCTCGTGCACCTGGAGTCGAAAGACTCAAAAAGATGTCATCAAAAGTCAAGAAAAAGTTAGTAAAAAAATAACTATGGGGCAAGCTCTCTCTGGATCTGCGCACTGGTGAGGAAAAAGGGTCAGCGTCTAAGTAGGCACAGCGACGTCATCCCGGTGACCAGGACACCGATGACATACGAAGAGTCGACCGACGCCACCTACCGACGTGCAGGATTACTGCTCAGAGAAAAATTCTCCTGATCCAGTCTGACACCTGGGGGTAATTTTAAGCTAAAGAATCTATAACTAATGGTCTCTTTCAGATTGACATTTTTTCCACTGTGTGCCTTAACTTCATTAACGTGTTTGAAACATTTAGATGTATTAATGGACTGAAACCATTGAAGGGATGAGATTTATACACGTATACACTAATGCTCAGTTGAAACATATAACCTTTTCTTCATGTTTTACACTTATTATTGACAGTATACGTGTGGATGTATAATAATGCATTCAAGTTCATATTTAATGATCAACTAATTTAGCCTGACTGCAGGCCTCAATTAAAATACATTTTGCCTTGCCAGTATATTTTCTCTTTTTTGCAGGTGAATTATCTTCTTTTTAGTTAGAAAATGGCTTACTGTCTGTATCAGACTGCTGATAGTGAGGCCTGGAGGGAAGAACTTGGCAGTGATTTGGAGAATTAATGGTTGAAAGAGGCCTTCTGTTCATCATGTACCACAATGGAGAGATGTTCAAGGGTGAGAACACAGTCCAAGTTTTGATGCGATGGGAAACTGAAGGGATGTTGCAGAGGCTCTCTCGAGTAACGATTTGGTTGGTTCCTGGGGGTGCGAAGGGAGATAAGAATGTTTCTAAATCTCCTATTACTTTTAATTGATGTTCTCCCAGTTGGAATGGAGAGATTCCCTTGAAGCTCTGGCGGTACAGACCTCTTTGCTTGCCTTATCCTTGCAAGTGTGAAAGTTTATGCTAAATACTTATTTCTTCTTTCCAAGACTTCTACTGAAGTTTGATCATGCTGACACCTTTTATGCTCTCTAAATAGACAACCTTGGTAGATGATCCTATGTTTGACTTGTGTTTAGAAAAGAGAAGGGTAGTTTTTTTATGGAACACCTGTTTGCCTTGATCTATTTCTTTATTGTTGTGGCTGTCACAATTCGGTATCTCATTTTATTGCGACTCAATCTACTGAGATATTTCAACATATCTGCTGTATTGCTGTACCTACTGAACTTATGCTTGGTTTGCTGATATGCTGGAATGATTGGTAATCCAAAATAAAACTCTTTAACCACATTTGGAAATTCTTGGTCCTTATTGTGGAGTCACATTGGCTTCACAAGTTGGACATGTATTGTTGATGTCTTCTCTCTTACAGTGTGTCATGTCAACCAACAGAGGTCCATACAACCAATGGGGAAAAATCATTGACAACTTTATCAAGAAATTGTGTTAAGTACCAGAGCGCTGTCATCGCCAATGCTGCAACACAGGTTACCAGGAGGCCTAATAATGGTATGTAGATGTCAGGTTACTTTAGGTTACGGTACAGGCCTTAAGTCTGAGACAACAGCCAATGGTGCTACCAGGAGAGAGGGATCATTCCATGCACTAAAATTGCACTCACTCATGCAGGGAGAGGAGACACATATTCTGCATATAGATGAAAAGAAGCACAATGGTCTTCAAGTTTAGATTTGTTTTAATTGTTAAAACGCTGTAATTTATTCAAAATTTAAAAATGAATGCTATTCAAAGTCTGACTCACCATGGATTAGAAACCAAACATAGCACCTCACATAATGAGCATTAGGTTTATGCTATTATTTACAGGTTTGAACTTCATTGATTCCTTTAGTTGTTCTCTCTTTTCCATTTTCCTGCATTTTCAGACCTGGGTGATCTGCCGTGGAACAGCGCGCAGTTCGAAGGACAGGCCTGTGCGTCGAAATTCTCTCCTCAGGACAGCAAGATCGAGACTGGCGGGATCAGCGACCGAATGAAAAGTGAACTTCTGCAGGAGGGCGGTGAGGACGAGGAAGATCTCCATGCGGGCCAGGCCCTCCCCTGGACACAGCCGCTTACCTAGTAAGAGAGACAAAGCAGAAAGCAAGATAGATTGTCATGTACTGCTGAACAGGACACAACCTAGATCTGCTGATAAATTCAACAGCCACTGGCATTGAGAATAGGTTTGGCTTATAAATTAATGCACCTTTTGTGTCATTGATAGGCTTAGGCACTCAGTAAGTGATCATACATGCACTCTGTCATGCATCTTTACACTCACACATTCATTCATCAATCCACTGACACATTTTTGTATTCACCAAGTGACAAAATGGGAAGAAAACACAGACAAACTCATCAACATGTGCCAGATAAATTAAAAGAATTCAATTAGAAAAAACGAGCTGTTATCTAAACACAGCAGACCTATACTTGCAATAACAAAACTAAACATAACAGAGGGTGTCCATCTTGCAAAGGTGTTGTAAATAGTGTATCTTTGTTTGAAATCTCAAGCATGTCCACCACATTTACAACCGATGTTTTGGCCATCTTGGAATGGCAAAACAATGATATATTATGGACAACTGTATTCCCTGATGGTTTAGAGATTTGGCCACAGGGAATGAGCAGCAAGCAAGCTATCCATTAGCACTGCCTGGAGAGCTGGAGTGTCCTCTTAAGACACATTAAAATAAAAAGAAGAGAAACAAAAGATTAAAGGGGGAATATAAGACTAGACATTTATAAACTAAAGGACTGGCAAACCAGCTCTGACATTGAAGTGCACTCATTTTCAGGTGGATGTCCATAAAAGATCAAACATGCTGTCATTCACCAGGCAAAATAGCCAATGACTGGTGAGGACTAAACTATTACCCCATGAGGTTCTCTCTCATAAATGGAAGCAGAGTGTAAATAACAGACAGGCCAATGGCAGAACAGAGTGGACGCAAAAGTGCTCTGTGTAACTATCTGTTTAAATATTTATATAAATGCATGTCTGTATTATTCATTGAATGTTTTATTATTACAACATCCTGGCAGACAGTTAAGAAGAGATTGTAGGAAGAATTATTATAGTGCAAATCTTCTCCCACCTAGGGTTTGACAGAGGTAGCAACAACACCAAAATCATTCCCTACATGTCAATCTGCATATTTTGATGCTGAGAGATAACAACCCACATTTACATGCCTGTTGAGTTTAACATTTACGTTTCACAATCAATATGTCAGGTCTAATGCATTCATTATAACTATTTTTAATAAACAGATCAGAATTATAGCAACAGAAATCTTTTTCACAGTAAAACCAATCAGATCTGTAACTGTTATCAACAGCTTATCATCCTAACCAAATGTCGCCCCCTGCAATATGCATACACTTTCCAACAAAGAAAGCAACCATCAGGCATTCAATCATAACATTAAATAGTATACTCATTTACAGTTGGCATAGCAGCATACCATCTCTCCACAACCCATGTCTACTATGGTAGACTGTAAGATTCCACATACCAAAATACCTATCTGTAGGCTTTATTAAAGAGTAATAACAATCTACCTTGATATGTCTATTGGCTTTAACATATGCTTTCTACAGTCAATATGTCAGTCCTACTGCCTTTATCATAACTTTTCATTATAACCATTAAGACCAATAAGAATCAGACCTATAACAGTCAGCATTGGCTTGTCACTATAACCGACTCACACCTATTGTGCTGGTTCGTAATCCTTCCCACAAGGGAACCATCCGCGATACCATAATAAGATAAAAAATATGTTTAGACTACAGTTGTCAAAAAACAACATAAAATCTCTACTACTAGAGCATAATAAGGATTATAGTAGTGCAAATCATATATCCCCATGGTTTCTTCAGGTGGGCAACTAACACCAGAACCTTTGCCTACAACAGTAATCTGAAGGAGTCCATGTAATAAAATTCCTGCCTCTAGGCTTTAGCATGGTGTAATAAAAATCCACCCTTAAATGCCTATTGCCTTAAACATGCTTTTCAGAATAAATAAGTATGACCTACTAGCTTTGTCATATCTTTTCATTATAAACAGATCACACCTAAGGAATATGATATAACTTTTCCCATTGAACCAGTAAGGCTTTTAGCCTGCACCAATGTTTTTGACATTATACAACCCTAACAAGAACCATAACAGTAACATTTTACTCTCAGGGTTTGCCAGAGTGGGTGACCAACACCAAAACCATTGCCTACTTTGGCAATCTGTGATATTACATGGAATCAAATAGCTGGCACTGGCCTATTACATTATGTGATAATCTACTGTCAGAGACTTATTCTATTTACCATATGCCTTTCACAATAAACAGCCCGGCCTACTGGTTTTGTAGTAACTTTTTTATTATAAACAGGCCCGATTAATGGCATTGGTCATTACATTTCCCTGCATACCAATCAAGCCTATAGCTGTTATTACTGGCTTGTCACAATAACCAACTGCACTGAGTGTAAGGCTTCCCGCAAGGCAACCATCAGGCACACAGTCATAACATTGCGAAAGTATAAAAAATAACAGCTGTCAAAGCAAAATACTAGCTTTCCTAACAGGTCTTAACAAGGATTCACTTGTTGTAAATATTCTATGCTTATGGTTGGTCAGAGGATGGAGCCAACACCAAAATCTTTGCCTACTAAGGTAATTTATAAAATGATATATAAGAAACATAAATACCTATCAGTGGGCTTTAATTCAGAGTAATAACAATCCATCCGAATGCCTGTTGAATTTAACAAATACTTTTCACAATATCTCAGGCCTACTGCCTTTATAATATTATTTCATAATAAGCAGATCAGGCTTATGCCACGATCATTGACTTGCCACCATAACCAACTCAGTACTGCTGCATTGAATATAAATGTTGTCACAAGGTAAAACTGCAATACAAGCAGTCTTTTTTAGGAGAGGCACATACATTTGGCCCAATCAAATAGTGCACTTAGGGAAACTAACAAGTGGGTGGAGCCTGTTCTCCTCTCTAAGTCGCACTCTGAAAGCTCTTTTTTGTTTATCACATAAGGTCCTTCATCTACAGGCCCCCCGGCCCTGACCGCCTTTCACTGACTCCATTGTAGACCTCATTGCACCCCAAGTTCTTGCATCCACCGATTCCATCCTACTCGGACACATCAACTTCCACATAGACAACCTCAGATATCAGAACACCACCTCCCTACTAGAGAAGCTCACCAACATCGGACTCAAGCAGCTAGTCACCGCACCGACCCACTAAGTGAGTCACACATTCTACCCTGTTTTCTCTGCCAGCGGGAACACCAGCTACAACCACACCACGAACTCTCCTGGACCAACCACCACTGCGTATATCTTGCCTTCACCGCACAGCAACGCCCTCATTGACCCCCCGTCGCAGCTGGGGCAAGACCACCAAAGAACTCCTCATTGACTCCCTCAGCACAACCACTCCACCAAAGCCAACTGCAGCACACAACCTCAACTGATGGATCTTCGACTGTGCCAACACTCTGGCACCCCACAAGAAGAGGCAGACCAGGCAAGCAACACTCCAAGAAAGCCAGCTGGCTCACTCCCACCCTCCATGAGTCCAGATGTATCTGCTGATGACTCGAGAAGAAATGGAGGATCAACAAAACCCTGGAAACCCACGCAACCTTCAAATCTGCCATCAATGCACACCACCTCCTCCTCAAAACCACAAAGAATACGGCCTTCCAAGACAGAATCAAAACCAACACAGACAATAGCAAAGAACTCTTCACCATCGTCAAGAAGTTTGCCAGGCCCAACAGCGAGACCAGAGACGCCCCACCCCCCCAAGACCTCTGCAACAAACTCAGCACCTTCTTGCACCACACAATCAGGCAGATCTATGACAGCTTTGACACAGACTATGCCACTACACCCGTCACCACCACACACAACCATGCTGCACCCCAACAGACCTGCGCTCTGGGACCCCTTCCCATCCCTAGGGACCACGCATGCAACCATGCCATCATACTGGACTCATCGCTCACAAAGAACCGCCAAATTAACTCAGTTTCCTCAGCCTGCTTCTACACACTCCGCCTGCTTCGAAAGACCTTCAGATGGATCCCCACAGAATCCAGAAAGACTGCCACCCACGCACTCATCACCAGCAGACTCAAGTACGCCAATGCACTCTATGCCGGCATCACCCAGACACAGCTCAAGAAACAACAGAACATTCAAAACGCTGCTGCCAGACTGGTCCTCAACATCCCCCGCTGCAGCCACATCACACAACACCTCCGACAACTCCACCGGTCAGCAAGAGAACCACCTACAATCTCCTCACACATGCCTACAAAGCTCTCCACGATATAGGACCAGCATACCTGAACCACAACTTCGCATTCCAGGTACCCGCCAGACAATTCTGCTCCGCCCAGCATGCCCTAGCCTCTGTCACCAGGATCCACAAGGCCAGAACCGGAGGAATTTCATTCTCTTACCTCACCGCCAAGACCTGGAACTCACTGCCCCTCCACCTCAGGCAATCTGCGTTGCTGACCCGATTCAGGAAGGACCTCAAGGCCTGGTTCTTAGAATGATCCTCCACACCCAGAGGGACCAGCAGCCCCGCCTCCCTCCAGCACCTTGAGACCCTCACGGGTGAGTAGTCACACTTTATGAACCCCTGATTGATTGAAGGTCAGGCGACAGTTGCATTGCCAAGGTAGAATTTAAAATTCGTGTAGCATAGTGTAGCCATGGGCTATCAAACACCAAACTACACTCAGAAGTCAAAAGTTAAAGACTGCCATCCTCCCATCTGCGCTGCTGCCAGAGAAAAACAATATATTTTCTAATGATCCTAGTCACTTTATATTAATTACAAGTACTGTGTGTGCAGCTGGAAGTTCAATCTCAGGCATCTTGATAAATATACAAAATGATCCCAGCTGAGGTGAGGTCAAGCCTTATTTTTGTGGAAGCAAACAATTTCTTCCCAATCAAAACACACACATCTGGCTACCAACATGCCCCTCGCCTGACAGCGCTTGTTAAAGCCCTTTTCAAGGTTCATTACATAATGTCTGCCACCGCTGCGCTGTCCCGCCAGACTTAAAAACAATGAAACATTTCCAAATAATGACTAAGTACATTAGGAGAAAACGGCTTTAGTGCAAGTATTTCTTTAGTCCACAGAAGGACTGTTTGAGACCACTTGTTGCAATCTTGTGTCTCTATATGAGGCATAACAAGGCAGCTGCTTACAATGGCCGTAAAAGAGCATCGGCACTCAGAGCAACCATGGCCTGGAGTCACAAGAATGCAACCTCAGATAAATGTGCTATACACTGGAAGACATAAACAATGCAATCTGCAGTTCATAGCACAGTTAACGTGTATTCGTACCTTGCACTAACTATGAAGAAACCAGAAGCCAGAACTGGGAAGTATTTTAAATGAAAACCACAAGTCACAACACCGTGGTGCACAAAAGAAGGGAATCTCAAATGGTGAACACTCTTAAACCACAGGAAAAGCTGCAGAACACTTGGAGGCATGTGGCAGACAAATGAGTACACACCCATTCAGGACACACCCCTCTCTTCAGTAAGGGAGTGCTAATTGGCTTAAAATGTCTAAACCTAACAACTTTGTATCTGCTAAACTACACATAGGGAACCAGCTGAAGACTGATCTTGTAAAGTAAGACCTCCTCATAAGATTAACTTCACCCTGCTGACCTCTGAGGATCGCCTCATTTCCTTTAGACAGTCTGCCTTCGCATCTCCTCCCCCTGCCTGACTCCCTCTGCCCGCCCTGCCAAATACCTGCATCCCCCTCACTAGCCTACCGGGCACTATTCCCCTCTACGTGTGTCCTCAGCCCCACCTCTCCTCTACCCTTTAGGATCCCGCATCCACAGATCTTTAGGGCCGACCAACACTGAATGATTTACTTTTAATTTAAAAAGCTCTCAGATGCCACCGTTGGGATGGGAAGCCGCATGGATTCATAAATAAAGTGTTGTGCACATACCTGAAGCGGAGTGCGACCTCGTCTCTGGGCAAACTTTTGGAAACACATATATATATATATATATATATATATATATATATATATATATATATATATATATATATTTATATATATATATATATATATATATATATATATATATATATATTATATATATATAAATTCCCGTTTTCTCGTTCAGAGAAGTTTTTTTGCCTCATGCACTCCCGTGTCAACAAATAAAGTACCAGCCACAAAGGTTTCACTCGATTGTAGTTTTAATCAGCAATCAGCAACCAGCAACACCTTACGCGTTTCGGTCTCAACGGAGACCTTGCTCACAGGTAACTGAATTGACATTGTTTAACGTTTAAATAAAGTGTTTTTTTTAAAGGAATTACATCACTTCCTGTTTCTCACACAGGCTTTGTGGGACATGTAGTTTACCATTTAGGTTATATCACAACAAATCATTGAAAAGCCATTCAAAGGTCACTCTCTTTGGAAATGAACTCAATATAAATAATATGTGCAAAGGTAAAACCCAAAATAAAGCCCTCCGGTGGGCATTTCAACACATGCAGAGAGTTAATGCCTGCTCTTCATCATCATATATACCAAAAATTAGCCAAAATTTTGAGTAACTGATCATAATTGAGCCCTCCAGTGGGCGTTTGGTATTTAGTATCAAACAATAAACTAATTGGTCTCAAAGACAGCAGTGCTAATGTCTTATATCACAATTATTCTTACATGTCCATAATTATAAGTGAGAAATGAGGAATCTAATTAAGGAAATTTATGTACAATTTAAAATCAGGCAGGGTAGGTATCAGGGAGTCTCTGAACAGTTTAAAGTTGCAATTTTACAGGTGGTAATGTAGTTCTTCGTCCTGATTATGCCCATGAGGGCTCAGAGTTCGAAAGTTCATAATGTGTTTGGATTCTTTTTGTCTCATCACTCGCTCTCGATCCCCACCTCTTTGGTTGGGTCCCACACATTCAATTCCATAGAAGATTAGAGCTTTCCAATCCCCTTTGTGTTCCTTCTCCATGTGCTTTGCCATGGCATTGCTGCGATCAGTGTTAATAGTGGCACGAACATGCTCCAAAATACGACGTTTCAACTCTTTTTTGGTGCTTCCGATATATTTTAGGGAGCAAGGGCATTCAAGGGCATATATGACAAATTGTGTTTTACAGTTGATCAGTTGTTGAATCTTCCAAGTTTTTTTATTTGCCATTTTTATTTCCTTAGTAGTTTTTGCTATGCAACAAACTTTGCATCCAGAGCATTTATAGAATCCTGTAGGTCTGCGCCATACCTCTGGTTTCTTTTGTTCTTGAAAGTGACTAAAGATAAGTTTGTCTTTTAGGTTTTTTGCCCTGCGATAAGTCACATTAGGATGATCTCCTACGATTTCTGCCACTTTGGGGTCCATATGTAGAATATGCCATTTTTTTCGCAGTATTTTGACTATGGCTTGATTTGTTGTTGAGTGTGTGGTGATGAAACGGATTTTCTCTTGTTCTTCCACATCTGGTTTTGGTTTGTCTCTGAGCAAATCAGTTCTTTTTATACTGGAGGAGCGAGTCAAAGCCGTTTGAATCCATGATGGATTGTATTTCCTTTTTTCAAATCTTGTCTTGGCTAGGTTTCGGTGTTTGTGCCAATCCTCTTCGTTAGAACAAATCCTTTTTATGCGGAGAAACTCTCCGTATGGAATGTTTTGTATCAGGCTTGGTTGATGGAAGCTTTGGGCGTGTAGCACTGCATTCGTTGCAGTGCTCTTGCGATGTAGAGTTGTGTGTAGAACATTGTCCTTTACGAAGATTTCTGTGTCCAAAAATACAACCCTTGTGTCACTGATTGTGTACGTGAAGGTTAACCCAAAGTCGGAATTGTTAAGAGTTTCGAAGTAGCTTTCAAATTCTTCATTTGTTCCCTCCCATATTAGCAACAGATCGTCTATATATCTTAACCAGGCTATGGTTTTCTGTACCGCTTCATCGTTTTCTGATCTCCATGCCCATGTTTTCTCCCATTGACCCATTGTAAGGCATGCATACGAAGGGCTAAAAGAAAAGCCCATCGCTGTGCCTTTTGATTGACGATAAATTTCTTTGCCAAATAAAAAGATGTTTTGCTCGAGGCACATTGTGATCATCTCCATAAGCATGTTATTATGATCCATAAATTGTATGCTTCTATCCATAAGGAAAGATTTGCAAGCTGCCAGGCCAATGTGATTTTGAATGTTCGAATATAAAGAAACCACATCCATCGTTATTAGTTTATATGAGGGTTGCCATGGAGTGTCCTGTAGCCTTCTTAGCATGTCCCCTGTGTCTTTTATATAGGAGGTTAGGCCTTTGACATATGGTAGTAAGAATACATCTATGTAGTTGGCAATGGGTTCTAATAATGCTCCTTTTGCTGAGATTATTGGTCTTCCTGGTGGTCTAGTGGGATGTTTATGAATCTTCGGTAAGAAATATATTGTGGCCATTTTGGGATGTTTGGTTTGGAGGTATTTGTACTCCTCGTTGTCTATTAGTTTTTGGTTGAACCACGTTTCCAATTTTTTGTCTAGCTCTTCTTTTAATTTTGGGAGTGGGTTGCTTTTTAACTTTTCATAGTATTCCTTGTTTTGTAATTGTGAGTGGGCTTCTCGCATGTATGCCTCCTTGTCTAGAACAACGACATTGCCCCCCTTATCAGCAATCTTTATTTCAATAGTGTCATCTTTACAAAGTGAATTTAAGGCTTGACGTTCCTGTTTAGTTAAGTTGTCCTTGGCGGGCGGAACTTTAAGTTGGTACAGATCCTTGACCACACATTCTTGAAAAAGATCAATTTTATTCCCTGGTGGTAGTTGAGGGTAGAATTTAGATTGTGGCTTCATTTTGGAGATTCCTGCTCCAAGTTGTACACAATATGTTTGTACTTGTCCGCCCCCTTCTTGTGGGGTCTGGCTTAATTCCATCAGGTTAACAAAATGTTCAGCATCCTGTATTGGGGTTTGCAATGTTGGTTGGATTATGCTTCTTTTGTAATTCGCCATATCTGGTTTATCAATGAATAGTTTGGCAAGTTTGATTTTTCTCACGAATTTGTAAACATCAATTCTTGTTTCAGCCAAATTCATGCCACTGGTTGGACAGAAATTCATGCCTCGTTTGAGAACCTGTAGTTCCGTTTCACTCAATTGTTTAGAAGATAGATTGATTACTTGCAGTTCTTGATCATGAGACGTGTCGCATTGTTGTGCCATTGTCTGATCTTTTTCAACAATATTCTGATGTTCATTTAACTGTTCCATTTCTTTCTCATGTTGCGTGTCATGGGTCCTACGCGGTCTACGCCAGAAGCTTGTGCCGTACTTTCGCTTGCCTCTCCTGGTTTGTTTTGGGGTGCGCTTCCCCTTCCCCTTCCTCTCCCTCTTCCCTCTGGTTTATATTTCTTGGGGGCCCCATTGTTTTCTCCCAAGTCCTTTGATTGAATGCCAATTTCAGATCGTCTAAAAAAGAATTCCTTGCCCTGGCTTCTCTTTGTTCTTCTTCCCCTCCACTTAGGTTGGGTTCCGTTGATACCAGGGAAGAGACTGAGGACATGCTGTCATATTCATTGTTTCTGAATCTTTCATACTTCTTGGCATAAGTAAAAATGCGACCGTCATCGTAATCTTCTTTGTCCCTTTGGAACTTTGTTTGTTTCCTGATTCTTACATTTTCTTCATGTTTTTCAATATATTTATCCAAGTCTTCCTTGAATTTTTTCATCTCCGGATTTAACTCAATCGTGGCAATTTCTTTCTCCAATTCTTTTAGTTGTTTGGTAATTTTTTCCAAAGCAATTTCCACATGTTTAACTAGAATCTCCATTAATCCTAGTGACGATTTGAGGATGAATTCACCCCACTCTGTTAATAATTCGTTACTTGTATCTTGGTGGCTGGGCATGAGATTGATGCGTAGTCCTCATGGAATGCGTTTGACATCTAGGTATTTTTTAAGAGCTGCAACTTCCCACCATTTATTAATTTCTCTTTTGGACAATTTTTCCCATGCTCGCAATTTATTCCTGACATCTGATTTTCGAGCGCCACCACCTTCACTTGTAGTTGCAGTTTCTTCATCAAAACATGTTTGTATCAGGGTATTCCTTGATACCTCCCTTTTATCCATTATGTGCTGGTTTATTTGGTTTTTGGCTGTGTTCAACAAAGCACCTTACTGGTTTTGATATTCCTGTTAGTTTATATCACTATTGTGCACGGCTCCCTGTGTCACTGCGAAGCCTTTGCAGGTTTCATTTAGACTGATTTTAAAGGAAAAAAGTTCCCCGAGTTTTCACTTTCACTCGTAAATTCAGCAGTTATTGTGACATGTGGGGGAGACCAACCGACACTTGCACACATTAATGTATGACTGTATTTTATGGGTTTGCTGGCGAGAGTTGCTGAGGGCGCTTACCGGCTGCAGGGTACTTCGGTGAAACTCGCTCCCTCCGGAACCGCCGTCTCCCGTTTCCAGCCTGCGCCAGCAGGGTTTCCTCAGCGTCTTCTCGTAACACTCGTTTCTTCAGTGTAATTGATGATTTCACTGTCGGCGTTCACCCGAGCCTTCTTGGAATCTGCATTCGAAATTGGTCCAAGTCGGAGGCTCCCGGGTGCTCTCCGGCGGTGCACGCGAGGCGCAGCAGGACCCGCTGCGGTGAAATGAATTCCCGTTTTCTCGTTCAGAGAAGTTTTTTTGCCTCATGCACTCCTGTGTCAACAAATAAAGGTATGCAATTGTTACAACGCATTCGTTACTCCGCACTACCACTACAACGCGACTTTTATAACGCATACCATTACAACGCATTGCGCTGGGGGGCGCTATAGGATAGGGAATAAGTATAATTTACTATCCAACACCTTCCCTAGGGTCCACGGGGACTGGAGTTAGAATAGTAAATTATACTTACCACTATCCAGCACCCCAAAGCGCTATGCGTTGTAATGGTATGCGTTGTAATGGTCGCGTTGTAATGGTAGGTAGTTGTAACGGTATGCGGAGTAACATGGTACATCCACAAATAAAGTACCAGCCACAGAGGTTTCACTTGATTGTAGTTTTAATCAGCAATCAGCAACCAGCAACACCTTACGCGTTTCGGTCTCAACGGAGACCGAACTACAGGTTCTCAAACGAGGCATGAATTTCTGTCCAACCAGTGGCATGAATTTGGCTGAAACAAGAATTGATGTTTACAAATTCGTGAGAAAAATCAAACTTGCCAAACTATTCATTGATAAACCAGATATGGCGAATTACAAAAGAAGCATAATCCAACCAACATTGCAAACCCCAATACAGGATGCTGAACATTTTGTTAACCTGATGGAATTAAGCCAGACCCCACAAGAAGGGGGCGGACAAGTACAAACATATTGTGTACAACTTGGAGCAGGAATCTCCAAAATGAAGCCACAATCTAAATTCTACCCTCAACTACCACCAGGGAATAAAATTGATCTTTTTCAAGAATGTGTGGTCAAGGATCTGTACCAACTTAAAGTTCCGCCCGCCAAGGACAACTTAACTGAACAGGAACGTCAAGCCTTAAATTCACTTTGTAAAGATGACACTATTGAAATAAAGATTGCTGATAAGGGGGGCAATGTCGTTGTTCTAGACAAGGAGGCATACATGCGAGAAGCCCACTCATAATTACAAAACAAGGAATACTATGAAAAGTTAAAAAGCAACCCACTCCCAAAATTAAAAGAAGAGCTAGACAAAAAATTGGAAACGTGGTTCAACCAAAAACTAATAGACAACGGGGAGTACAAATACCTCCAAACCAAACATCCCAAAATGGCCACAATATATTTCTTACCGAAGATTCATAAATATCCCACTAGACCACCAGGAAGACCAATAATCTCAGCAAAAGGAGCATTATTAGAACCCATTGCCAACTACATAGATGTATTCTTACTACCATATGTCAAAGGCCTAACCTCCTATATAAAAGACACAGGGGACATGCTAAGAAGGCTACAGGACACTCCATGGCAACCCTCATATAAACTAATAACGATGGATGTGGTTTCTTTATATTCGAACATTCAAAATCACATTGGCCTGGCAGCTTGCAAATCTTTCCTTATGGATAGAAGCATACAATTTATGGATCATAATAACATGCTTATGGAGATGATCACAATGTGCCTCGAGCAAAACATCTTTTTATTTGGCAAAGAAATTTATCGTCAATCAAAAGGCACAGCGATGGGCTTTTCTTTTAGCCCTTCGTATGCATGCCTTACAATGGGTCAATGGGAGAAAACATGGGCATGGAGATCTGAAAACGATGAAGCGGTACAGAAAGCCATAGCCTGGTTAAGATATATAGACGATCTGTTGCTAATATGGGAGGGAACAAATGAAGAATTTGAAAGCTACTTCGAAACTCTTAACAATTCCGACTTTGGGTTAACCTTCACGTACACAATCAGTGACACAAGGGTTGTATTTTGGACACAGAAATCTTCGTAAAGGACAATGTTCTACACACAACTCTACATCGCAAGAGCACTGCAACGAATGCAGTGCTACACGCCCAAAGCTTCCATCAACCAAGCCTGATACAAAACATTCCATACGGAGAGTTTCTCCGCATAAAAAGGATTTGTTCTAACGAAGAGGATTGGCACAAACACCGAAACCTAGCCAAGACAAGATTTGAAAAAAGGAAATACAATCCATCATGGATTCAAACGGCTTTGACTCGCTCCTCCAGTATAAAAAGAACTGATTTGCTCAGAGACAAACCAAAACCAGATGTGGAAGAACAAGAGAAAATCCGTTTCATCACCACACACTCAACAACAAATCAAGCCATAGTCAAAATACTGCGAAAAAATTGGCATATTCTACATATGGACCCCAAAGTGGCATAAATCGTAGGAGATCATCCTAATGTGACTTATCGCAGGGCAAAAAACCTAAAAGACAAACTTATCTTTAGTCACTTTCAAGAACAAAAGAAACCAGAGGTATGGCGCAGACCTACAGGATTCTATAAATGCTCTGGATGCAAAGTTTGTTGCATAGCAAAAACTACCAAGGAAATAAAAATGGCAAATAAAAAAACTTGGAAGATTCAACAACTGATCAACTGTAAAACACAATTTGTCATATATGCCCTTGAATGCCCTTGCTCCCTAAAATATATCGGAAGCACCAAAAAAGAGTTGAAACTTCGTATTTTGGAGCATGTTCGTGCCACTATTAACACTGATCGCAGCAATGCCATGGCAAAGCACATGGAGAAGGAACACAAAGGGGATTGGAAAGCTCTAATCTTCTATGGAATTGAATGTGTGGGACCCAACCAAAGAGGTGGGGATCGAGAGCGAGTGATGAGACAAAAAGAATCCAAACACATTATGAACTTTCGAACTCTGAGCCCTCATGGGCATAATCAGGACGAAGAACTACATTACCACCTGTAAAATTGCAACTTTAAACTGTTCAGAGACTCCCTGATACCTACCCTGCCTGATTTTAAATTGTACATAAATTTCCTTAATTAGATTCCTCATTTCTCACTTATAATTATGGACATGTAAGAATAATTGTGATATAAGACATTAGCACTGCTGTCTTTGAGACCAATTAGTTTATTGTTTGATACTGAATACCAAACGCCCACTGGAGGGCTCAATTATGATCAGTTACTCAAAATTTTGGCTAATTTTTGGTATATATGATGATGAAGAGCAGGCATTAACTCTCTGCATGTGTTGAAATGCCCACCGGAGGGCTTTATTTTGGGTTTTACCTTTGCACATATTATTTATATTGAGTTCATTTCCAAAGAGAGTGACCTTTGAATGGCTTTTCAATGATTTGTTGTGATATAACCTAAATGGTAAACTACATGTCCCACAAAGCCTGCGTGAGAAACAGGAAGTGATGTAATTCCTTTAAAAAAAACACTTTATTTAAACGTTAAACAATGTCAATTCAGTTACCTGTGAGCAAGGTCTCCGTTCAGACTGAAACGCGTAAGGTGTTGCTGGTTGCTGATTGCTGATTAAAACTACAATCGAGTGAAACCTCTGTGGCTGGTACTTTATTTGTTGACACGGGAGTGCATGAGGCAAAAAAACTTCTCTGAACGAGAAAACGGGAATTCATTTCACCGCAGCGGGTCCTGCTGCGCCTCGCGTGCACCGCCGGAGAGCACCCGGGAGCCTCCGACTTGGACCAATTTCGAATGCATATATATATATATATATATAAATATATACATAACCCTCCAACTCCTCTTCTAATTCGAAGAAGACAACAGCACTCGAGGGGTTCTTTCTACCATGCAAGGTTTATTTTCGCAGGCGCTCTACACAGACGCGTTTCGGCGTGCTGCCTTCGTCAGTGTGGGTAACAACAATCCGTACATCACAGTGAATTAAATAAGACATATATTCATATTCTAGGCCAATCGGCCCAATTAAACAGTTAATTTGATTGTATGCCCACTAGGCGACCAGGGTTTGTTTTAGTGTTGTTGGGAGTGTCCCCTTGCACAAGGGTCGCTCCCCTTTATGGGGTGAATATCGCAGCTGTTTCTGTCCCCTTTGGGGGCAGATTGGTGGCCATATGTTTTCAGGCCCATCTGTCCCCTGGGGGGCAGAAGCCATTAGACACCAGGGCTTTTTAAATGTTGATGTTGGGGAGTGACCCCTAGGGCAAGGGTATCTCCCCCTTTATGATGTTGAATGTTTTGGCTGTTTCTGCTCCCTGCGGGGGCAGATCGGGCTTATGCTTTTAGGCCCACCTACCAACTTTGCTTGCTGGTGGATAGTGTGTGGACTAGTGCATTATTTCCATATGTGATTGTAATGTGTTTCTTCTCCTTTTTATTCAGTGCAAAGCTTTTGATTCTTCTTTGTGGTTTCGGCAGTGGTTGATCTGCAGTTTTGCGTAGTTGCATTTTTTTGGTAAGAAGAACCTTTTCGTTGTGTTTATTCCAATTGAGTATTAATGTCATGCATGAATGAACCGGTAAGTGGTGTCATAATAGCAGCATATTTTGTTAGTGATTTGTGCATGAAATTCTTGGCTATGTGTTTTCCGTTGTTTTAAGTGTATTTTTTTTCTTCTTTTTTAGTGGGATACTGTTGGTCCTTACTGTGTCTGTGCAGAGTAGGTGGTGACGAGTCTAGCTGCTTCTGGCAAATGAGTGGTATAGTGTTGGAGTATATAGGTCTTTGTGATAAAGCTACATTTTGTTCATTACTTTTTTTTTACAAAGGGATTGTTGTTGTTGACTTGTTTGACAAGTTACCTTGGTTAGTAAGCATTATGGCTAGCCGTAGAATGACTGCTCAGCAGGTGGTCGGTATGCTTCTTGAATCTTCCTCTGAGCAGGATTATGAGACTGACAGTGCTTCTGAGGGAGAGGAGGGAGGGAAAGATTAAGGCAGTGAGTTTTCTCTCCACATGGAATCATCGGATGATGAAGATACTCTCAGTGCAGATGAAGCTACTCTCAGTGTGGATGAAGTGCCTGTTTTAGAGGGGGACACTGAAGTGCCGATGGGGCAACAAGAGACATCGGTATTGCAACCTGAGGCTGCAAGGCTTCCTACTGGAAGTGCTGGACTCTGGGTTGATCCAAACATGGTGCAACCAGTGTTGCCGCCTTTAGTGTGGATGCAGGGTGTGGTGGATTGTGACATTTTTTTGCCTATACAGTTTTTTTCAGTTGTTTATGGATGATGTATTTTTGGCTGAGATTGTTGAGCAGACTAATTTGTATGCTGAACAGTTTTTGAGGGACAACAGTGCCACTCTTGAGCCCCACTCTAGAGCTACCCAGTGGACTCCCACAAATCTGGAAGAGATGAAGAATTTTTGGGGTTTCATTTTTTTCATGGGCTTGATAAGGAAGCGTCCATTGCTTCATATTGGTCTACCAGTCCCTTGATGGCAACGGCCATATTTCCTGCGATTATGACCCGTGAGATCGGTATTTACTTTTGCTTCGGATGCTGCACTTTGTTGATAATACTTGGGCTTTGTCACAAGATCACCTTGACTGTGACCGTCTTTTTAAGATTCGGCCTGTTCTTGATCACTTTGTAGATCGATTTTCAGAGATCTATACTCCAGGGAAAGAAATATCTCTTGATGAGTCTTTAGTCCTGTTCAAGTGCCGTTTGGTTTTTAGGCAGTACATTCCTAGCAAGAGCGCCCGTTATGGAATTAAACTGTATATGTTGTCTGAGAGTAGGACAGGATATGTTTTTAATTTCTGTGTGTACACTGGTAAGCATTTTACTATTGACCCCCCTGGTTGTCCGTCCACTTTTAGAGTTTCAGAGAAAATTGAGTGGGATCTTGCTAGAAGACTGTTTAACAAAAGCCACCATTTGTACCTTGATAACTTCTACACTGCTGTGAAATTGTTTAAGGAATTGTTCAAAGTGGACACTTTTGCTTTCGCACAATCCGCTCTAACCGTAAAGGTTATCCAAAAGAGCTGGTTTGCAAAAAACTTCAGAAGGGACAGTGCAGTTCCTTGCGTAATGATGAACTACTAGCTGTGAAATTTGTGGACAGGAGGGATGTGTACATGCTGACTACCATCCATGATGAGAGTACTTCACCTGTGTCTGTTTGGGGTCAGTTTGTTGAAGTACGCAAACCAGTGGGCATTTTAGACTATAATAAGCACATGGGTGGTGTTGATAAAGTAGATCAGAGGTTGGACCTTACACTGCTATTCGTAAGGCTTACATGTGGTATAAAAAGTTGCCCATCCATCTCTTCAATTTCGCAACTTTCAATGCTTTTGTTGTGTTCAAGGAGTGTTCTCCTGAGTCAAAGTTGACTTTTGTTCTGTTTCAGTAGTCTGTTATAGGCAGCCATGTTGTTGTGGAACAGGCAAGTGTTCCTAGAGTTGAATTGGTAGAGGATGTGGCTAGATTGAAAGATCACCACTTTCCTGATTTAATACCTCCCAAGCCCAAAAAACAATTCCTGTAAAAGTTGTAGAGTCTGCCTGCGAAGAGGTGTGTGGAAGGAGAGTTGTATGCACTGTGCCGATTGTCCTACTAATCCTGGGCTGTGTGTGCCCTCATGTTTCAGATTGTATCATACTAAAAAGAGTTTTTGGGAGCAACCGTGAGTCTAGTAGTGCAATGCCTGGTCTATATGGTTTTATATATTGTTCAGTTTCAAGTTTGGCAATAGAATGATGTCTTTAGTTACTGCTGTTGTTTTTGTAGCTATTGTTTTGTATCTAGTTGCAATTGGTTTGTGTTAGACCTGACACCCTTGGCGTGGTTTTCCCCCATCTTTTTGCCTCTGCCTCCTGTATTTTTTGATGCTGTGCTGGATTTCGTTTTTGCTGGTTTAGATGCTTTGGACACTCTGCCACTGCTGATCAGTGCCAGAGTGTAAGTGCTCCCTATGTAAATTGTCATATTGATTGGGTATACCTGATTGGCATATTTGTATCACCATGAAGTCCCTAGTAAAGCGCACTGTGTGTGCCAGGGCTGGTGATGACGGATGCTACTAGTGGGCCTGCAGCACTGATTGTGCCACCCACATAAGTAGCCCTAAAATGGTGTCTCAGGCCTGCCAGCGCAGTGCCTGTGTGCAGTCAGTGGACTGCCATGTCCGCCTGGCCTGTGTCCCCACAGGCTGGGCCTAACCCTTCCCTGCCTGTGCACATCAGTCACCCCTAAGGAAGGCTCAAGGTACCCCCCTGGGCAGAGTGCAGTGTATGGGTAAGGTAGAGCATGTACTAGTGCAGGTAACATGCTCTGGTGGTGAGCGGCAGCCATTTTGTGTGCTCACTGCTGCAAGGTTTTCTTGCTCCATAGACTAACATGGGGGAGGCTGGTCCCAATGGATACCAGCCTATCTTCCCATAGGAACAAGATGGGATATAAGTGATTGATATCCCTGAATTCAGAATTTAATAACACATCTTTTAGGCAAGGTTGTTTTTAAATTCTGTGTTTGAGAATAGTACTTTTAGAAAGTGGCTGTTCTCTTGTCTAACCTTTCTGTGTGCCTGGGCCTGCTTGTGGATTGACTGTCTGGTTTGAGGGTGACAGGGGCTGCAGAGCCCCCAGGAGGCTGTCTGAGTCAGCCCGTGGTTGAAAGACTGCATCTGCATCTAGGGAAGTGGGAGGAGATAGCACCTGGGAGTGAACAGGGCTGTGCCTGCCTGACCACAATGCTGGCTCCACCTCCTGCTGGGCGACTGTCACCTCTGCCCCTCACACTGAAAGAAAGAAGGAAGCCAGGAAGCCCAAGGGCTCCAGCAACACCCAGAACTGGTTTAGACCGGGCTCAGGGCCCACTTGTACAAAGACTTCAAAGACTTTTAGGGGTATAAGAGAAGGACCCCTGACAACAGATTTTCAGAATCTACAATCAAGAGGAACCTCTGCTGGAAGAAGGACCGCTGAAGAACTAAAGGAAGATTGCCTTGCTGTGTGCTCTTAGGGCTGACCTGTTCTGCTGACCAACTGAAGCTGAGGAGAAGAGGGACTTTGCTGTGTGCTGTGACCCTGCTTGCTTGACCTACAGAGACTTTGCTGTGTGCTGTGTCTTCTAACTGAATCTCCAAGGGCCTGAGAAGAGCTGGCCTTCTGTTCTGGAACCCAGGGTTAAAAGGTTCCTAAGCATTGCCAAACTGCTGAAAAGATCGTGTGGTGTTTTGCCCCAACGCGTGTTTCTGATTGCTGGCCATGGGAGAAGATTGCTGTGCTTATCGGCACACATTCAGGGGTGATAGGAGGCTCGTGGTGCCTCCCTGCGTAGAGAATCATCCCGACGATCTGCTGGTTTGAAACGGTCCAGCCGCGACCTGTGGCCCTGAAAATCTCTTGCCGCCAATTCACTGCTGCGGCCCGGGGCCAGAAACACCCTCCAAAGTTTGCCGTCCCTGACCGGAGCTGCAGTAGCGAAGAACGAACCCGCCGCGCTCCCATCGGCCCAGGAGGACGAGCCCCCTCAGAGATCGCTGCGCTAGGATTGGCCTAGCGCCACCGCATCATCACTGAGGCTGCGTTCTGATTGGCTGTCTGCGTTCGCGTCAGGAAGGGCCTGCCCCAGGAGCCGCACTGCTATTGGCTGACTCCCGGGTGATTGAGGAGGCTCACCGTGAAGACCGCAACAGTATTGGTCCACGTCATCGGGACCTCCGAGACAGCCTCCGAGAGCTGTGTTTTGATCACTGGAGCCGAGGAAGAGTGACCCGACCTCGCCGAGGGAGCAACACGAGTGATTCCTGCCCCTGGCCTGTTGTCCCCGCTCGGAGCGCTGAGCTAGCTCGCCGCCGCTCCCTGAAGTGCTGAAAGCGGGCGGAGAGCTGCCAGGACCGGCCGGGGCTTAGTGCGAGTCTGCTCCGTTCGTCACGGTGGTGTATTGCATTCAAAAAGT
Organism: Lissotriton vulgaris; assembly: GCF_964263255.1. NCBI lineage: Eukaryota > Metazoa > Chordata > Amphibia > Caudata > Salamandridae > Lissotriton > Lissotriton vulgaris. Next base: position 920,431,820 of record NC_141697.1, read on the forward strand.
ACTTATTTATGTAAGTAGATCCAGTAGACGTTGGTATTCTTAAGTAGGTATTTATTGGTTAAAGTTGGTAATGAGGAAGGTAAGAAGGAGGCCCCACCGGGAGCAGCATCCAGCTGCTCAGCCCACTCAATCAAACTGACCACACATTCAAACCATGCACACAGGAACATTCTAATGACATCACACACACAGGCTGAGCAGCAGGGAAAGAGATGATCAGGATATAACACATCTCCCTCTTTTAAAACAATGAACACAGAAGAAAGAAATAGAAATTAAATACAGTATGTCCTGATGATGACAAAAACAGGATTTCAAATTTCAAATATATCACAATCATAAAAAATTGTTGCATAAAAGATGAAGAGAGGAACAATATCTCCTCGCACAAAACAAGAGAGAAATCACATAAGAACCATCCCCCTTCACAAACAAAAACCCAAAATATCACCAATCATGCCAGTTGGCCAGACTGTCATGAAAAGCAATAAAAAGGGAATCAACTAGACAAAATGGCGTCCCAATAGAATAACAAATTTAGGACATAGGAGTTACCACGCTACCCGAAACACACTTAAATAAAGCATAAAGAACAAAGCGCATAACACCTAGTGCATGGGGTACATGGCTACCTAGCGACTCACTATAAAACTGAACACCTCTAACTGAATAGAGTACTTGCGTGGTTCAGGAAAATAAAACATGAATAAGCAGAACTGAGGACTCTGCAGCCTCATATAATTTCATCAGAAAGAAATGGAGCACCTCAAACCATGAGCACGTATGTGGCTCCGCAACATATGCATCCTAAAAATCCAAACTGGAGAACTAAACTTCAGAAAATACAGGAGCGCCTCAAACAATGAGCACCTATGTGGCTCCGCAGAATATGCATACTAAAAATCCCAAAATACACACTAGCATTGAACTCCTCAAAGTTCAACAAAATACACACTAGCATTGAACTCCTCAAAGTTCAACAAAATACACACTAGCATTGAACTCCTCAAAGTTCAAGAAAATACACACATTGAACTCCTCAAAGTTCAAGCAATAAATGTAGACTCTGCACGACTAATCGCAGTAAAGTGTGAACTCCTCTATTTAAAATAGAGCACTATTAAATAAGTGGTTCATCAAAAATCAGCATAAATAAATATCAACACTTAATGAACACCTCAAATTAATTGAGCACAAATGTGGTTCATTTCCATAAATAAATTCTAACATTGCCACAACTCAGCATAGCAAAACCTGACAATTAAAATCGACCTTAAAAGAAAACAGTATAAATAAATGAATTCATCAATTTCAGCACATAAGAGTTCCATGCAGTAAAAGTAAATAAGTAAATCACTCAGAACACAAATAAATTAATTCATCAATTTCAGCACATAACAGTTCCATGCAGTAAAAATAAATAAGTAAATCACTCAGAACACAACATGTACATCAATACATATATAAATATAGCGACTGATGGAAAATAAGAAACTAAAATAATAAAAGTAGTCACCGTTGTCGTGCTGAAATGAGAAATAAGTACATATGGTATACCGACAGTAAAATAAATAATGAAAAAAAACATCAAAAGAAATCGTTCCATATGTTGAAATCATTAGAAGAAACCGTTCCAGATTAAAGCAAAGAGTTGTTGGTGAGCGATGTCTCACCCGATCTGAAACTGAGCACTTTTAGACAATATGGAAAAGGTTATTTGAAACACGAACTAAATATGAAGGACTCAACCTGCCAACGAAAACCAGTTCCTGTGGAGACCAACTGCAGAGAGACTCATCTCCTCCTTGACACAGCAATGCTGCTGTAAATGATCTCCAAGCGCCACACGAAGATAAATAAGGCATGAAGAAAATAAGTTTTGAAGAAAATAAATATGTCCGACCTGCGCTGCGTGCCCTTGCGCAGTGACGCCACAGGTCAGAGGTTGAGGGCCTCTGATGCTATCTGCTGCTGCCGTGAGTGCACCGAACTTCCCCCAAAGGCAGTTGGAGATTCCAAAACGTCATCAGTAAAGAGATGACTGCAAAGCTGAAGGATCTCCCAGCTTAAAACGGCAGGTGCGTGCTCGAGACAGTATTTCAAAAATGAAAGTGGCAGTTGGCAGTAAGAAGACACGAAGGCAAGGTTAATTCTTAATAAAACAAAATGTCTCACCAAACTTTGCCTAACGGAGTACACTGCTGGGGAAAATTACTTAAAGAAAAGAAAGGTCAAATAGGACGTTTTTTCCACAGGAGCATCAAAAATATAAATCAGGCAGTAAATAAACAGAACTCGAAGTGGCTTGAAATGCAAGGGACAAAAACGTTGTTTAGTTACAAGCTCCGTTGTGACACTGCTTGAAAATTAGTTTCCATGAGGCCAAAACTTGCATGCTTGACAGTTCGAGTTCCCACTTCAATTATCCTCACATTCCTTTCATGCTTGTGCGCTCCAGAAAATGTTGGTTGACAGTTTACTTTTCACTGTTTCAGCCAAGATAAAACATTCGCCTTCAGTAATGGTGAGAGTCTTTAGTTTAATCTTTTATCTTATTAGATACGCTTCCATCAAATAGTAGACAGTCAATTTAAAAGAGCAGTGAATGTAAAAACTCCGTTAAGTTGAACGCGCTGGCACCCAATTATCTCTTTAACACTGCTCGCAGCTTGAAATATATTTAAGTTTTCCACTGTTTCACTCTGACACCAGTCATAACTTGAAATTTTGACGCTCTTGTAAATAAATCTGCCATTATAAAATTCAATAAGCTACACAAAGTCCAACGCTTGAAACATACCTTTATAGATGTTTCCTGTAGGCTGTCAGATGTGACATGACACCGGTGGGGCATCAAAAGCGTTGTTTGTCTTCTTTTAAAAATTTTACTTCTCATCTCTGTAGTTCCATGTTTCAAATGTAGATCCTGCACACGTAGTTCTTTCTGCCTCGTCGCCATTATTGCATTCAAAAAGTACTTATTTATGTAAGAAGATCCAGTAGACGTTGGTATTCTTAAGTAGGTATTTATTGGTTAAAGTTGGTAATGAGGAAGGTAAGAAGGAGGCCCCACCGGGAGCAGCATCCAGCTGCTCAGCCCACTCAATCAAACTGACCACACATTCAAACCATGCACACAGGAACATTCTAATGACATCACACACACAGGCTGAGCAGCAGGGAAAGAGATGATCAGGATATAACATGGTGCCTGAAGAGTAATCGGTGAGGCGCCCTCGCAGGGCTTGGGCTTGACAAACGAAGGGCTGATCTTTGAGCACATAAATACGCGGGCATTGCTTTTATTGATAATTTGGAGAGCTGATTTGAGCATAGGTCAGTAGTATTATTTTTAATACTGAATTGAAGAGACTTGAGACTATTTTTTTTACATTAAAACTTCCTGATAATAAGTGCAACCATTAAGATTAAGTGCAACATTTTTCCAAAGAAGCTATCATCGTGTAACTGCTGATTCTTACTGCATAAACTAGATAACATTATTTTTTATATATACTTACCTGTGTGGTCTCAGTTTGTGGTGAATTGGGGGTCATTGTTTGTGTTACGTGCATTTATTAAACACATTGCCTTGGGGATAAGCCTGTCTGCTCGAGCCAAGCTACCTAGGGGGTGAGCAGGGGTTATCTACAGTGTGTATTCCTTCACCCTGACTAGAAGCAAGGGTCCCTACTTGGTCTAGGTACTTACCTCTGCCAATTAGAGACCCCTAGATCTAACAGTTTGTGTTTTCTTTCTTGCTTAAACAAATGTATGACGGTATACGTCTACTGGCGGTTCTCTGGCGGTGTGCGTGGACTGGCGGTTGGCGGGCGGTGTGCGTGGACTGGCGCTTGGCTGGCGGTAATTGGACTGGAGCTTGGCTGGCGGTGTGCGTGGATTGGCCCTTGGCTGGCGGTGTGCACAAGTGAGGTATCATTTTTCTCGGGAGACTCAGGGGAACGCTGTGGGGTAGGACATTTATGCCCGCATGGTGGTTCCACACAAAAATATGTGGAAAATGTGTTTTTTTCAGCTAAATTTGAGGTTTGCCTGGCATTCTGGGTAGAAAAACGTTGGGGGATCCACGCAAGCCATACCTCATTGAACTCCCCCCGGGTGTTTAGTTTTCAGAAATGTTTGGGTTTAGTACTTTTCCAAGATGGCCGCCGAGCCCAGGGCCAAAACCAGGTAGTTTTGTAATAGGTAGTTTTGAAGTCTCAGCAGTACAATTTGGGCCATTTCCTGTTGCAGCCACTATGCCTACCCACACAAGTGAGGTACCATTTTTATCGGGAGGCCTGGGGAAATGCTGGGTGGGAGGAAATTTGGGGATCCACGTAGATTCCAGAACTTTTCCACATGGAAATTTGAGACAAAATTGATTTTTTTCAGTGAAATATGAGGTTTGCAGGGGATTCTGGGTAGGAGAGTGTTGGGGGACCCATGCAAGCCATACCTCGCTGGACTCCCCCGGGTGTCTAGTTTCCAGAAATGTGTGGGTTTGGTAGGTTTCCCTGGATGGCCGCCGAGCCCAAGGCCAAGAACTCATGGGACCCCCCCTTGGAAAACCAGGTTGGTTTGTGATAGGTAATTTTGATGTCGCCTCTCTAGGTTTTGGGCCCTTGCCTGTTGCTGGTGCTTGATCCACCCATGCGAGTGAGGTACCATTTTTATCAGGAGATCTGGGGAATGCTTGGTGGGAGGAAATGTGTGGATCCACCAACATTCCAGAACTATCCCACACTGAAATTTGGGAAAAAAGTGATCTTTTCAGCAACATTTGAGGTTTCCATGGGATTCTGGGTAGGAGAATGTTGGGGCACCCACGCAAGCCATACCTCGCTGGACTCCCTAGGGTGTCTAGTTTCCAGAAATGTGTGCGTTTGATAGGTTTCCCTAGATGGCCGCCTAGCCCCGGGACAAAAACTCATGGGACCCCCCTTGCAAAACCAGGATGGTTTGTGATAGGTAATTTTGATGCGGGCTCAATAGGTTTCGGGCCCTTGCTTGTTGCGGGGCCTTGACCCACCCATGCGAGTGAGGTACAATTTTTATCGGGAGGCCTGGGGGAATGCTGGGTGCGAGGATATTTGTGGATCCACGCAGATTCTAGAACTTTCCCACACAGAAATTGACAAAAAAGTATTTTTTCCAGCTAAATTTGAGATTTGCAGGGGATTCTAGGTAGGTGAATGTTGAGGGACCCACACAAACCATACCTCGCTGGAATCCCCTGGCCGTCTAGTTTCCAGAAATGTGTGGATTTTGTAGGTTTCCCTTGTTGGCC